>NC_133327.1:148197916-148797916 GCF_042186555.1 Aquarana catesbeiana | reverse complement strand
GTTTTCCTTGTTTCAATGGGAGGTTCAAAGTAGGGTTGCTTTGGAGTGGGGTCTGGACTTCCCCTATGTCCCTCCCGAAATCATGGACATCATTGAGAACTCCCGGGGAGAGTGGGAGGATGACCTGACTTGGGAGTTTTTACACATCCCTAAGCCGATGCGGGTGCCACAGTGTGAGGAAATCTGGGCCCGTTTTATGGACATTCAGAAGGAATGGTGGCTGGGGATGTCCATTTACAGGGACAGATTAATGGTTCAAAGTGGTGTTCTTATGCTATGTAACAGTGGTAGATGGAAACCACAACACAATCCGATCGTACTTTTTCCGTCGGAAAATCCGACCGTGTGTACAGGGCATTACCCTAAGGTAAAGACATATAGGCAATAAGTAACATCTGATGGCAAACTCAGCAATCCTCCACTCCAAGGATATCACCTCCTTCACAGCAAGATTTCACTAGCACCCATAACCAGGTAATGGATGCCAATTCAGGAAAGGTTTATTAGAAAAGAAGAATATAACTCACATTCTCATAGTAGGTTAAAACGCATATAGAAACGACCAGCGTTTCCAGCCAAAAAGATGGCCACTGTGTCCCAGCATGTGAACATGTCACACTTTGAATATTTATGAACTGTTCATTTATCATGGACTTTATTTAGTTCAGCGCTGCACCATCACTACATATTACTGTTTATTGTCTCCAACAATACTGTGTTAGCTGCTATATGTTAGGATTCTAGTAATAACCCAAGCGCAATAGATTTGTGTGTTTTAACAGAGTGATGATTGCCAGGGTGGGATGGCCTACAAAGAGTCACTCTGTCTCCATCAGGGAGGAAGGGGGTGGTAGGAAGAGGTTGCCTGACCCATACTTTTATGCGTGAGGAGCAGGGCCTTCTTTAATATTGATTGGACCCTAGGCAAACATTTTCTTGGGCCCCCCTCCATGCAATTTTGCTCTCCACCTGCTCTGAGGCATAAAATAAATAGTAGGACACATGCTGTCTGTTTGTCATCCATCCGTTGACGGATGAAAAATGGACATTAGTGCATCTCTATGGAAAAACTGATGTAAATGGATGATCATCCATTTACATCAGTTTACATCCGCATCCGTCATCATCCGTTTTTTGAAACTGATCAAAGCTCTATTTTTCTTCCATTAAAAAAACAGTTTGGACAAAAAAACGGATGTTAACAGACAAATGGTTGGTGTTTCATCCGTGTTTGCATTGGTAGTGGATGTAAAAAAAACTGACGAATAACTGATGAGCACTGATGACCACTCATGAAAACGGATTAAAAACTGATGACCACTCATGAAAACTTGATGAAAAACGGATGAATACTTCATCCGTTTTGACGTGACTGAACTGATGAAATGAGCATGTGTTAGAGGGGCCCAAAAATCAGTTTACTTAATCAGATTAGGCAGCAACTGTGATTGAGTGCCAGAGGTTACATTGTTTTATTACCACTCAGTGACTGGCTGCTAGAGGTTACAGCACACATTATGGCTCACTGATTATTTGCTAGAAGTTACAGCACATGACTTCTGCTTGTTGATTGTTGCTAGAGATTACTGTACATCAATACTGCTCACTGATTGGTTGCTAGAGGTCATTGGACATTCGTACCACTCACTAATTGGTTGCTAAAGGTTACTGCATATTATTATTGCTCACTGAGTGGTTCCTAGAGGTTACTGCATATCCTTACCGCTCAATGATTGGTTACAAGAGGTTAGTGCACATCATTACTGCTCAATAATTGGTTGCTAAAGGTTACAGCACATCATCTCCTCACTGCCTGCACACCGTGAACTGGGGAGGTGAGGGGATCCATCAATATACAGAAAACCACTAGGAATCCTGGGATTGGTGACAATGCTGGGGGAGGGGTTATCAGTGGCAATGCTGGAGGGTTGATGGACTCAGTGGCAGTGGTGGGAGATGGGATTAGTTAGGAGGCAGTACAATGTGGCAAATTCTGAATCCTGTAGAGCAAAGCAGGATATAATGGGGGATTCTACCGATGTAATGGTGAATTTACAATGACCACCAATGTGAGGGGAATTTACACTCACCCACCAATATAAAGTGGGATTTCTACACTGACGCCAATGTAATAGGAGCATTTACACCAACCACCAGTGTAAGGGGGAATATACAATGACCTCCATGTAAAAGGGAATTTACACTGACAACCATTGCGAGGAGATTTGTACTGACCACCAATGTAAGGTGACACTTCTACACTGACCACCAATGTTAGGGGGGATTTACACTGACCACCAGTGTAAGGGCAATTCTGCACTTACCACCAATGTAAAGGAAAATGTACAATGATCACCGATGTAATAGGGGATTTTACATCAACAATCACTAAAGGGGGATTTCTATACTGGCCACCAAAGTAAGGTGGGATTTACACTCACCACCAATTTAAAGGGGGCTTCTACATGGACCACCAATGTAAGGGAGGATTCGAAACTGATCACTGCAAATGCAAGTTTTTGGGTTTTTTTTACTGATTACCAATATAAAGAGGAGTTTCTACACTGGCCACCAATGTAATGGGGATTTACACTGGACACTAATGTAAGGGGAACCATTACACTGCACCACTTACCCATGCACCAAAATTCACTGTACTGTGGCACCATGTTATTTTGAAAAAGGGTTCCACCTCCAATTTGCTTGCCTTTGCAGAACAGGCTGATGTTAGGCTTAACGGCCACAGTCTTAGGCAGGACTTTCAAGCATGACGCTTTACCTGATGGAGAGGGACTCTCCTAGCTGCCAGGGGAAGAAACACTTCCAGTGAGAGTGGGGGGGAAGCAAAGGGAAAGGAAAGAGATTCTAGTGGTAGGGGACTCAATTCGTTGAAGGACAGAGAGGCCAATCTGTAACAAAGACCTGAAGCGCCGAACGGTATGTTGTCTACCAGGCACTCGGGTTCGGCACATCACGGATCTGGTGGACAGTTTACTGAGAGGGGCTGGGGAAGATCCAGCTGTCATGGTGCACATTGGCACCAATCACAAAGTCAGATGCAGATGGAGTGTCCTAAAGAATGATTTTAGGGACTTAGGTGCTAAAGTGAGGAAAAGGACCTCCAAGGTGGTATTCTCAGGAATACTACCGGTACATCGAGCCACACCAGAAAGGCAGAGGGAAATTAGGGAAGTAAACAAGTGGATGAAGAGCTGGTGTAGTAAGGAGGGGTTTGGGTTCCTGAAGGACTGGGCCAACTTATCAGTCGATAATCAGTACTAACCAGATAATCAGTACTATAGAAGGGACGGACTGCACTAAATGAGGACTTTGCAGATCAGCTGGGAATGAAGCTGTTTTTAAACTAGGTGATGGGGGGGAGGGTCCAGAGGTAGAGATAGTCAGCGCGGAACATATTCCATAGGGTAGTATGGGGGGCATTAGTGGTAGGTTGACCAAAGCACATAAACCCAAGGTAAGTATAGTAGCAAGTCCTAGTTGCAATCTTGGATTGAGATAAGAGGATAATATGCGACCGGTCTAAACTATGTGGCATGTTCATCAATGCCAGGAGCCTGGTGGACAAGATGGGTGAACTAGAGATACTGTTGTACGAGGAGGATTTGGATTTTGTGGGAATTTCAGAGACCTGGTTCAACAGCTCTTATGATTGGCTGGCAAATATTCAAGGGTATACCTTTTATTGTAAGGATAGAGAGGGTAAAAAAGGGGGAGGGGTATGCCTATATATCAAGAATAATGTACAAGTGAATGTGAGAGATGACATCACTAAGGGAGCTAGGGAAGATATGGAATCCTTATGGGTAGAGCTCCAAAGGGATGAAGCTAAGGGGAAAATAATACTGGGAGTATGCTATAGGCCCCCTAACCTGAGGGAAAAAGGGGAGACAGATCTCCTATCATAATTTGGATTAGCAGCAAGGATGGGAAGTGTTATCAAAATGGGGGATTTTAATTATCCAGACACAGATTGGGCAGAGGGAACTGCGCATTCATCTAAGGCTCGCCAGTTCCTAAATGTCTTATAGGACAATTTTATGGGTCAGATGGTAGATGCACCAACTAGAAATAAAGCGTTACTGGATCTACTGATTACCAACAATACAGACATGATCACGGATGTGGAAAAACGGGGCAATTTAGGTAACAGCGATCACAGGTCAATTGGCTTCAGTATAAATCACACAATTAGGAAACATAAGGGGAATACAAAGACACTAAATTTCAAAAGAGCCAACTTCCCTAAACTACGAACCTTGCTAGAAGGCATAAAATGGGATAAAATCTTAGGAATAAAGAACACGGAGGAGAGATAGGTTTGCTTTAAGAGCATATTAAATAAGGGCATTAGCCAATGCATCACATTGGGTAATAAATTTAAAAGAGCGAAAAAAAGTCCTGGATGGCTTAACTCCAATGTAAAAATGCATATAAAAGCAAAGGCGAAGGCCTTCAAAAAATACAAGGTTGAGGGATCATCATCAGCATTCAGACTTTATAAAGAATGCGACAAGAAATGGAGAGTAAAAAAAAAATCCCAAGAAATTCTTTAAGTATGTAAACAGCAAAAAAGGGAGGACAGACCATATTGGCCCCATAAAGAATGAGGAAGGACATCTTATTACAAAGGATGGGGAGATGGCGAAGGTATTGAATTTATTCTGCTCCTCAGTCTTCACAAGGGAATCGGGGGGCTTCAGTAACCAAAACTGCAGTGTTTATCTTCATGACACATCACAGGAAGCACCTCCATGGTTAACAGAGGACAGAATTAAAATTAGACTTGAGAAACTTAACATTAATAGATCACCGGGACCAGGTGACTTAGAACCCAAGGGTACTTAGGGAACTCAGTCAAGTAATTGCCAGACCATTGTTCCTAATTTTTACTGACAGTATATTGACTGGAATGGTACCAGCTGATTGGAGAAAATCCAATGTAGCACCAATATTTAAAAAGGGCCCAAAATACATCCCTGGGAATTACAGATCAGTTTGCCTAACATCAATAGTATGTAAACTCTTGGAGGGGATGATAAGGGACTATATACAAGATTTTAGTAATGAGAACGGTATCATTAGCAATAATCAGCATGGATTCATGAAGAATTGTTCTTGCCAAACCAATCTACTAACCTTCTATGAGTTGCCAGCTAGATAAAGGAAGGCCCGTAGACGTGGTGTATCTGGATTTTGCAAAAGCATTTGACACAGTTCCCCATAAACGTTTACTGTACAAAATAAGGTCCATATGCATGGACCATAGGGTGAGTACATGGATTGAAAACTGGCTACAAGGGCAAGTTCAGAGGGTGGTGATAAATGGGGAGTACTCTGAATGGTCAGGGGTGGGTAGTGGGGTCCCCCAGGGTTCTGTGCTGGGACCAATCCTATTTAGTTTGTTCATAAATGACCTGGAGGATGGGGTAAACAGTTCAAACTCTGTATTTGCGGATGATACTAAGCTAAGCAGGGCAATAACTTCTCTGCAGGATGTGGAAATCTTGCAAAAAGATCTGAACAAATTAATGGGGCGGGCAAATACATGGCAAATGAGGTTTAGATAAACGTAAAATAATGCATTTAGGAGGCAAAAATATGAATGCAATCTATACACTGGGGGAGAACCTCTGGGGGAATCTAGGATGGAAAAGGACCTGGGGGTCCTACTAGATGATAGGCTCAGCAATGGCATGCAATGCCAAGCTGCTGCTAACAAAGCAAACAGAATATTGGCATGCATTAAAAAGGGGATCAACTCCAGGGATAAAACGATAATTCTCCCACTCTACAAGACTCTCGTTCAGCCACACCTAGAGTATGCTGTCCAGTTCTGGGCACCAGTCCTTAGGAAGGATGTACTGGAAATGGAGCGAGTACAAAGAAGGGCAACAAAGCTAATTTTTTTTTCAATTTATTTAGATTATTATATCCACATACAAAAAATAAAATTTCATAAATATATATAGACATACATTACATTTGATGTGCATATTTTACAACCCTACCCGCTCATTCCCCTCCCACCCCCCCATAACTACCCCCTCCCAATCCCCTCTTTCTCCATTACTCTCCAGTACTACTGTTCCTTTTAGTCTTCTCTTCCCATCACTTCTGCATATCTAAGCATTTTCTTAAACTCCATCTAATCTTTCCATCTATTTAGCATGCCTTCCATTCCTTCTTCTCCACAGCATCTAAGAAATTCCATGTTATATGTCTCTTCTACCTTTACCAGCCAATCCCTTATATTAAGGCTTTCTCTTTCTTGCCAATGTCTTGGAATCAGACCTTTGGCAGCGTTAATCATGTGAGGGATCGATGATTCTTTATACTGTTTTATTGTGCTTTCTGTCCCATGGAACAAACACGTCCATGGTTCTTCCATTATCTCTCTATTTGTAATTTCTTTCATTAACTGTAGGATATCGCTCCAATAGTTTTTAATTTTGGGACAGTCCCACCAGATATGAGCCATTGTTCCCTCTACTTTACATCCCCTCCAACAATATGGTGATTTCCCTGATTGATATTTACTAGTTATGTCTGGGGTTTTGTACCATCTTGTAAGGCATTTATAATTCATCTTAACCACTTCAGCCCTGGAAGGATTTACCCCCTTCCTGACCAGAGCACTTTTTACAATTTGGCACTGCGTCGCTTTAACTGCTAATTGCGCGGTCATGCAATGCTTTACCCAAACGAAATTTGCGTCCTTTTCTTCCCACAAATAGAGCTTTCTTTTGATGGTATTTGATGACCTCTGCCATTTTTATTTTTTGTGCTATAAACGGAAAAAGACCGAAAATGATATTTTCTACTTTTTATTATAAAAAAAATCCAATAAACTCAATTTTAGTCATACATTTAGGCCAAAATGTATTCGGCCACATGTCTTTGGTAAAAAAAATGTCAATAATATTTATTGGTTTGTGCAAAAGTTATAGCGTCTACAAGCTAGGGTACATTTTCTGGAATTTACACAGCTTTTAGTTTATGACTGCCTATGTCATTTCTTGGGGTGCTAAAATGACCCCATTTTGGAAAGTGGACACCCCAAGGAAATTGTTGAGGCATGTTGAGCCCATTGAATATTAATTTTTTTTGTCCCAAGTGACTGAATAATGACAAAAAAAAAAAAAAATTACAAAAAGTTGTCACTAAATGATATATTGCTCACACAGGCCATGGGGATATGTGGAATTGCACCCCAAAGTACATTCAGCTGCTTCTCCTGAGTATGGGGATACCACATGTGTGGGACTTTTTGGGAGCCTAGCCGCGTACGGGGCCCCCGAAAACCAATCACCGCCTTCAGGATTTCTAAAGGAGTAAATTTTTTATTTCACTCCTCACTACCTATCACAGTTTTGAAGGCCATAAAATGCCCAGATGGCACAAAACCCCCCCAAATGACCCCATTTTTTGTCTACTTTTCAAAATAGGGTCATTTGGGGGGTTTTGTGCCACCTGGGCATTCCATAGCCTCCGAAACTGTGATAGGCAGTGAAGAGTGAAATAAAAAATTTACGCCCTTAGAAAGCCTGAAGGCGGTGCATGGTTTTCGGGGTTCCATACGCGGCTAGGCTCCCAAAAAGTCTCACACATGTGGTATCCCCGTACTCAGGAGAAGCAACAGAATGTATTTTGGGGTGTAATTTCACATATTCCCATGGTATGTTTGAGCAATATATCATTTAGTGACAACTTTGTGCAAAAAAAAATAAAATTTGTCTCTTTCCCGCAACTTGTGTCACAATATAAAATATTCCATGGACTCGACATGCCTCTCAGCAAATAGCTTGGGGTGTCTACTTTCCAAAATGGGGTCATTTGGGGGGGGGGGTTTGAACTGTCCTGGCATTTTATGCACAACATTTAGAAGCTTATGTCACACATTACCCACTCTTCTAACCACTTGAAGACCAAGCCCTTTCTGACACATTTTGCTTACATGAAAATATATTTTTTTTTTGCAAGAAAATTACTTTGAACCCCCAAACATTATATATTTTTTTAAAGCAAATGCCCTACAGATTAAAATGGTGGGTGTTTCATTTTTTTTTTCACACAGTATTTGCACAGCGATTTTTCAAACGCATTTTTTGGGGAAAAAACACACTTTTTAAAATTTTAATGCACTAAAACACACTATATTGCCCAAATGTTTGATGAAATAAAAAAGATGATCTTAGGTTGAGTACATGGATACCAAACATGACATGCTTTAAAATTGCGCACAAACGTGCAGTGCCAACAAAATAAATACATTTTTAAAAAAAGCCTTTAAAAGTCTTTACAGGTTACCACTTTAGATTTACAGAGGAGGTCTACTGCTAAAATTACTGCCCTCGATCTGACCTTTGTGGTGCTACCTCACATGAATGGTGCAATTGCTGTTTACATTTGACGCCAGACCGACGCTCGTTCACCTTGGCGCGAGAGCAGGGGGGGACAGGGGTGCTTTTTTTTTCTTTATTATTTTTTTGCTTTTTTATCTTATTTTTAAACTGTTCCTTTCATTTTTTTTTTTTAATCATTTTTATTGTTTTCTCAGGGAATGTAAATATCCCCTATGTTAGCAATAGGTAGTGAGTGACAGGTACTTTTTTTGAAAAAATTGGGGTCTATTAGACCCTAGATCTCTCCTCTGCCCTCAAAGCATCTGACCACACCAAGATCGGTGTGATAAAATGCTTTCCCAATGGCGCTGTTTACATCCGGCGAAATCTAAGTCACGAAATGCTCGTAGCTTCCAGTTTCTTAGGCCATAGAGATGTTTGGAGCCACTCTGGTCTCTGATCAGCTCTATGGTCAACTGGCTGAATCACCGGCTGCATTCTCAGGTTCCCTGTTGAGACAGGAGAGCCAGAGAAAAACACGGAAGATGGTGGGGGGGGGGGCATTCCCTCCCACTGCTTGTAAAAGCAGTCTAGAGGCTAATTAGCCGCTAGGATTGCTTTTACATGAAAGCCGACCGCTAGATGAAAAGAATTATACCAAGATGATACCTAAACCTGCAGGCATCATTCTGGTATAACCACTCAAAGTCGTGAATGGCGTACCTGAAGACAAAAAAATGGTTAGCAATAAAACACAGTAAACGGTAAAGTATAAAAAATTGCATACCTGAAAAACAAACATGATAAAACATAATAACAATAAAACATTGCAGAATAGAATACAGTAAAAAAGAGCAGAACAATAGAGAGAGAATAGAGAGAGAGAGAGAACAATAAAACGACAACTATTTTTTTAAATTTCATATTTGTTTTCTTTTACACTTTTTTTTGTAACTAACTTTTATAACTGTAACCGGTTCCAGGTTCGGGTCTCTCAAAATGCGATGGCATCTTGGGAGACCCTGTGAAAGTGTGCCTAGTCTGTGCAATGCTGTACGCTACGCTAATACTCAACTAGTGAATGGTAGCGTTCAAAACATTCACCAAATGCAAAGACCAGGATTGTCAGGACAGGAGGGACAATAATAGCGGGTGTCACGTCTATATCCGCGCTTGCTGCAGACACGACATCTTTTTTGGGAGGGTTCGTTGGGTAGGGGTACTCGGGAGGACATAAAGAAAATGCCTCTCATGCAGCCGACTGCATTTGGTTGGGGATGTGAATGGGGGAAGTACGGGCGCTGCAGAAGTGGTGGGTTCCCAATTAGGATTGGCAAATGCAGCAGGAAGGGCACTATAGGCACGACGGGCCTGTGTTTGTCTTCTTCTTGGTGGCAGCGGGACACTACTTGTGCTTGCCACCTCACCAGCTTGAACTGCACTTATGGGACTCGCCACATCACCAAGTGTTACTGCAGTGCTGGTTTGACTACGACCGGGGTGTACTAGGCCGCTGGTGCTTGCCAGTTCACCAAAACGCTACCAAAAAAACTGTTAGCGATCGCAGGGATCAGGCCTGACTCTGCGAACGCTGCAGTTATGTGTTTAGTGTTTTGTAAGTGACAGTGATCGATCGATACTGCACTTGGGTGGGCTGGGCTGGGCCGGGCGGAGGGGCAAAACGCAGGTGCTAGCAGGTATCTGGGCTGATCCCGCTAACACTGCGTTTTTGGGAACCCTAAACTGCTGGGAACGCTAGTATAGATCTGATCAGATATTGATCCATTCAGATACTATACCACTAAGGGAGGTGTACGGTGTGTGCGTGGGTGTTAGCGGTACTGGCGCTAACCTGACGCTGCTTGGGGCTGGTGCTTGCCAGTTCACCAAAATGCTACCAAAAAAACTGTTAGCGATCGCAGGGATCAGGCCAGACTCTGCGAAAGCTGCAGTTATGTGCTTAGTGTTTTGTAAGTGACAGTGATCGATCAATACTGCACTTGGGTGGGCTGGGCCGGGCGGAGGGGCAAAACGCAGGTGCTAGCAGGTATCTGGGCTGATCCCACTAACACTGCTTTTTTGGGAACCCTAAACTGCTGGGGACGCTAGTATAGATCTGATCGGATCAGATATTGATTCGTTCAGATACTATACCACTAAGGTAGGCGTATGCTTCGTGCGTGGGTGTTAGCGGTACTGGCGCTAACATGATGCTGCCTGGGGCAACGCATATCACCGCTGGGCGATCAGGGGGCTAAACCTTTATTAGGTAATAAACGGCGGGTGCCCTGACACTATAAAAAATAAACGAACTAACCAGCGTCACCCGTAACGGTTATACGGTGATCAGTGGTGAAAGGGTTAACTAGGGGGCAATCAAGGGGTTAAAACCTTTATTAGGTAGTATATGGGGGTCCCTGATGCTATAAAACGCTGACGGCGAACCTAAATATTTACCTCCCTAACTAGCGTCACCAATGACACTAATACAGCGATCAGAAAAATGATCGCTTAGCGACACTGGCGACGGGGGGTGATCAAGGGGTTAAAACTTTATTAGGGGGGGTTAGGGGGTACCCTAGACCTAAAGGGGGCTAACACTAACTGCCCTACCACACTAACTGTCACAAACTGACACCAATGCAGTAATCAGAAAAAAAAAACTGCTTGGTGTCAGTGTGACGGGGGGATCGGGGGGTAAAGGGGGGTGTATTGTGTGCCTGGCATGTTCTACTGTGATGTGTTGTGTTGGTGCACTCACATTACAGTCTTCTTTCCTCGGTGCCGGAACGGAAAATACCGAACCGAGGAGAGATTACATCATTTCCTCTGCCTCTGTGTACTATACAGAGGCAGGGGAATGATCTGATTGGCTGGGAGCGATCGCGAGGGGGGGCCACGAATGGATGGCCCTCATCTCTGAACGCTCCCAGTCAGAAGCCGACCGCCTCGGGCACCGGGGGGGGTCTGATCGGACCCTCCGCCCGCGGGAGGCAGATCACGTACAGGTAGTGATTCCGCCTGCCCGTGACATTCTGCCGAAGTACATCGTCGTGAGGCGGTCGGCAAGTGGTTAATGTCTACTTTCTTAATCTTTGATTATTCCCTAGTGCTCCCAATCCTTTTTCTCCTTTTTTTTATGAATGGCGGGACCTCCTGTCCTTCCATCTCCCTCAGAATTTTGTAAATCCATGATACCCCATTTTTTGTGTTTGTTACTTCACTTAACCGCACAGCGGCCTTAAATCATCCGCTGATCTTAGTGGTTTTGGCAATGTGCTGATAAAGTGTTTCAACTAGAGGTACCGGGATTCATTAATCACCAACAAACCTGTTTTGTGTTTTAATTCCTGAATTGTGCATATTTTCCCTTTTTTCCATTATATCTTATATTTGTGCCCTTTCATTTTTATCCAAACCCCATCTTTCCCTTTTCCCAGTGTAAAATAATTAGTGTCTTTTATAGGTGTTAGTGGTTAATTATATTCCCATTTTCCTTGTTTTATGTATTGAATCCCAGATTCTTAAAATATTTTGTGTCATAACATGTGCTCTCCCCCAGTGCTCTATATTGAGGTGGGATCCAAATAATTCCGCCCAAAGTGTTCTCTATTTGTACCCACTGTTTCTCTTGCTTTTCCTTCCACTCCACTATTTCCTGTCCACTCCATTACTCATGGTATTAATACTGCTTTATAATATTTTTTGATGTCTGATACTTTTAAACCGCCCTTCATTTTATGTCTCTTTAATATTGAGAGTGAGATTCTTGGTTTTCTATTCTGCCATATAAACTTAGTTATTATATTTTCCAGTGTTTTAAAATATGTTTGTGGTAGAGAGATAGGCATCATTTGAAATTTATACACAATTTTTGGGACTATTATCATTTTTATGATATTTATTCTTCCTATCCATGAGTGATATCCTCCTCCTATTTTCCTTACTTCCTCTTTTATTTCATTTGATAATGGAATGTAATTTGCCTGGTATAATCTCCCTAAAGATGACGTCAGTCTTATTCCCAAGTATGTTAACTCTGTCTTCCATGTAAATTTAAATTCTTGCTGCAATCCCCCTTCTTCTTTCTTAATATTTATATTTAAAATCTCTGACTTAGTGGGGTTTATTTTGAAGTTGGACAATTCACCATAGACTTTTAAAGTCTTCATTAAATTAGGCATTGTGATCCTAGGATTGGAGACATAAAACAATACATTGTCAGCATATGCTGCTATTTTATGTTCCTCCCCTCCTATCCTGAACCCTCCTATATCTGGATTATGTCTTATTGTTGCCAGTAAAGGTTCTAGTGATAACACAAACAACAGGGGAGACAGGGGACACCCCTGTCAAGTTCTATTAAACATTTCGAAAGGGGGTGATAGATTTCCATTTGCCTTTACTTTTGCAGTGGGATGTTTGTATAGTACCCTGATCCATTGGAGCATCCTTGGGCCTATTCCCACAGCCTTAGGGTATTCATCATGAATCCCCAGTCTACCCTGTTGAACCCTTTTTCTGCATCGATCGACAGAAGTAGACCGGGGACCCCTCCCTCTCTGATATTCTGAAGCAAAAGCATTGTTCTCACACCATTGTCTCTTCCTTCCCCACCAGGGATAAACCCCACTTGGTCCGCATGCACCAAGTCGGTCATCAGATCCTTGATTCTAGTGGCCAATATTTTTGCAAATAATTTCGTATCAGCATTCAGCAGGGATATTGGTCGATAGCTCAGAGCTGGGCAGCATTAGTAACAGAACTTCACACCGAGATATGGGACTAAAACTTCAAGTTACAAGGAAATTTAAACTGGGATAGTTGGCAAGTATGAGGCAGCTGCTTTGGGCCCCATAACAATGATGGGGCCCAGGACAGCTTTCCCTTTTGCCCTGCCATAAAGATGGCCCTGTGTATATGGGAGAGAGCCGGGTCATGTGACAGCTGGATATGGGAGAGAGCCGGGTCATGTGACAGCTCTATATGGAGAGAGCCGGATCATGTAACAGCTGGAGATAATGAGGAGCTCTGATGCGGCGATGTGCCACATGCGTGTGGTGCGACAGCGGTTTACATGCGTGAGAACCCTGGGCTTGTGTTTACACAGGAGTGCGGGGGTTACAGCAATTTCGTTTTTTTTTTTTTAAATCAAAATAATTTTATTTTTTAAATGATTGCTATCACAAGGGGTTAATAAAGCGCAGGTGACAGGGAACTCCTTATGGAGACCTCAATGTCTTCCCTGCCCTTCACCGCATCTAACCAATCACAGATCGGCTTGGTTAGATGTGTCTCCTGGCTGTATTGACCAGGAAATGGTGGATCTGAACCCGGTAGTGACATAACTTCCGGGTTCGTTGTTTGCATATGAAGTGGAGGCGTGGATTTGCCTCGGTCTCACAGCGCTCTTCCTCCCCTTACTGGGAGTTGTGTTCCCAGGCTCCAGTAAGAGCGAGAGAACCCAGGAACCACAGGAGGAGGGGGGAGGGGGCACCGCGCTGCCGTCTCTGTGGACTGATTGGCAGATATGGAACCAGCCCACCACTTTTACTTTGAAGTTAGTTGCCGACCTGCTACTGCAGCCATCAGCTTGGGATTAAAGGGGGACTCTTTGGACCGGTTACAGAAGTTACAATCTACATCTCTCCTGCAAAGAAGTATCCTTCCTCTGCAAACTTCTTAAATAAGAACTTTCCCTTTTTATAGTGTTCCATCCATATTCAGGGTGTAAGATGTATGAGCAGACAGCTTACACTGATAGTCTGCAGGAGCCCGGCATTGCACCCACAATCTGCTAATCGCAGGTGCAATAGATAAATAATATGTTCACTGAATATCAATGAGGGTCTGAGCACTATACAGTGGTGCACACAACATGAACATAAAACTCACCATGTATATAGAATGTAATCAAGCTAATGCGCACTACAAATTGAGATCATGCACCCATCCTCAAGACCAACATACACATAACAAGGGCCTGAAGATCAAACCTACCAAGCGTATCCTCAAAACTCACCGCATCTGTCAGAACAAAGACATAGTGGCGACCTCCTGCTCCATGGCCGGCACCACCAGTCCCATCTGGCCTGGTGGCCGCTATGTCTTTGTTCTGACAGATGCGGTGGGTTTTGAGGATACACTTGGTAGGTTTGATCTTCAGGCTCTTATGTGTATGTTGGTCTTGCTGATGGGTGCATGATCTCCATTTGTTATCAGATGGGACTTCATGGCTTCATAACATTGTTCCTTCATCACTTTGGAAGAAATAGTTCCGGATTGGTCTGTTGCTACCCTCTACATTCTGTGGAAGGAGCATTTTTTACATAGTTACATAGTAGGTGAGGTTGAAAAAAGACACAAGTCCATCAAGTCCAACCTATGTATGTGATTATGTGTCAGTATTACATTACATATCCCTGTATATTGCGGTCATTCAGGTGATTATCTAATAGTTTCTTGAAGCTATCAATGCTCCCCGCTGAGACCACCGCCTGTGGAAGGGAATTCCACATCCTTACCGCTCTTACAGTAAAGAACCCTCTACGTAGTTTAAGGTTAAACCTCTTTTCTTCTAATTGTAATGAGTGGCCACGAGTCTTATTAAACTCTCTTCTGCGAAAAAGTTTTATCCCTATTGTGGGGTCACCAGTACAGTATTTGTAAATTGAAATCATATCCCCTCTAAAGCGTCTCTTCTCCAGAGAGAATAAGTTCAGTGCTTGCAACCTTTCCTCATAACTAAGATCCTCCAGACCCTTTATTAGCTTTGTTGCCCTTCTTTGTACTCGCTCCATTTCCAGTACGTCCCTCCTGAGGACTGGTGCCCAGAACTGGACAGCATACTCCAGGTGCGGCCGGACCAGAGTCTTGTAGAGCGGGAGAATTATCGTTTTATCTCTGCAGTTGATCCCCCTTTTAATGCATGCCAATATTCTGTTTGCTTTATTAGCAGCAGCTTGGCATTGCATGCCATTGCTGAGCCTATCATCCACTAGGACCCCCAGGTCCTTTTCCATCCTAGATTCCCCCAGAGGTTCTCCCCCCAGTATATAGATTGCATTCATATTTTTGCCACCCAAATGCATTATTTTACATTTTTCTACATTGAACCTCATTTGCCATGTAGTCGCCCACCCCATTAATTTGTTCAGGTCTTTTTGCAAGATTTCCACATCCTGCAGAGAAGTTATTGCCCTGCTTAGCTTAGTATCGTCTGCAAATACAGAGATTGAACTCTTTATCCCATCCTCCAGGTCGTTTATGAACAAATTAAATAGGATTGGTCCCAGCACAGAACCCTGGGGAACCCCACTACCCACCCCTGACCATTCTGAGTACTCCCCATTTATCACCACCCTCTGAACACGCCCTTGTAGCCAGTTTTCAATCCATGTACTCACCCTATGGTCCATGCCAACGCACCTTATTTTGTACAGTAAACGTTTATGGGGAACTGTGTCAAATGCTTTTGCAAAATCCAGATACACCACGTCTACGGGCCTTCCTTTATCTAGATGGCAACTCACCTCCTCATAGAAGGTTAATAGATTGGTTTGGCAAGAACGATTCTTCATGAATCCATGCTGATTACTGCTAATGAAATCATTCTTATTACTAAAATCTTGTATATAGTCCCTTATCATCCCCTCCAAGAGTTTACATACTATTGATGTTAGGCTAACTGGTCTGTAATTCCCAGGGATGTTTTTTGGGCCCTTTTTAAATATTGGTGCTACATTGGCTTTTCTCCAATCAGCTGGTACCATTCCAGTCAGTAGACTGGAAAACTTAGGAACAATGGTCTGGTAATTACTTGACTGAGCTCCTTAAGGACCCTCGGGTGCAAGCCATCTGGTCCCTGTGACTTATTAATGTTAAGTTTTTCAAGTCTATTTCTAATTTTGTCCTCTGTTAGCCATGAGGGTGCTTCCTGTGACATGTCATGAGGATAAACATTGCAGTTTTGGTTACTGAAGCCCCCCGATTCCCTCGTGAAGACTGAGGAGAAGAATAAATTCAATACTTTCTCCATCTCTCCATCCTTAGTATCCATATTCTTTTCGTCATTCTTTATGGGACCAATATGATCTAACCTCCCTTTCTTACTATTTATGTACGTAAAGATTTTCTTGGGATTTTTTTTACCCTCCTCCGCTATGTGTCTTTCGTGTTCTATCAAGCCGTGCTGATTGCACCCTTACATTTCTTGTTGCATTCTTTGTAAAGTTAAAACGGTCTGGCAATCACCTGACTGAGTTCCCTAAGTACCCTCGGATGCAAGCCATCTGGTCCCGGTGATTTATTAACGTTAAGTTTCTCAAGTCTAATTTTAATTCCGTCCTCTGTTAACCATGTAGGTGCTTCCTGTGATGTGTCATGAGGATAAACACTGCAGTTTTGGTTACTGAAGCCCCCCGATTCACTTGTGAAGACTGAGGAGAAGAATAAATTCAATACCTCTGCCATCTCCCCATCCTTTGTAACCAGATGTCCTTCCTCATTCTTTATGGGGCCAATATGGTCTATCCTCCCTTTTTTACTGTTTACATACTTAAAGAATTTCTTGGGATTTCTTTTGCTCTCCTCCGCTATGTGTCTTTCATGTTCTATCTTAGCCATTCTAATTGCACCCTTACATTTCTTATTGCATTCTTTATAAATTCTGAATGCTGAGGATGATCCCTCAACCTTGTATTTTTTGAAGGCCTTCTCCTTTGCTTTTATATGCATTTTTACATTGGAGTTAAGCCATCCAGGATGTTTGTTCGCTCTTTCAAATTTATTACCCAATGGGATACATTGGCTAATGCCCTTATTTAATATGCTCTTAAAGCAAACCCATCTCTCCTCCGTATTCTTTGTTCCTAATATTTTATCCCAATTTATGCCTTTTAGCAAGGTTTGTAGTTTAGGGAAGTTGGCTCTTTTGAAATTCAGTGTCTTTGTGTTCCCTTCATGTTTCCTATTTGTGTGATTTATACTGAAACTAATTGACCTGTGATCGCTGTTACCTAAATTGCCCCGTATTACCACATCTGTTATCAGGTCTGTATTGTTGGTAATCAGTAGATCTAGTAATGTTTTATTTCTAGTTGGTGCGTCTACCATCTGACCCATAAAATTGTCCTGCAAGACACTAAGGAACTGGCGAGCCTTAAATGAATGCGCGGTTCCCTCCGCCCAGTCTATGTCTGGATAATTAAAATCCCCCATTATGATAACACTTCCCATCCTTGCTGCTAATCCAATTTGTGATAGGAGATCCGTCTCCACTTCCTCCCTCAGGTTTGGGGGCCTATAGCATACTCCCAGTATTATTTTCCCCTTAGCTTCATCCCTTTGGAGCTCTACCCATAAAGATTCCACCTCCTCCCTAGCCCCCTCAGTGATGTCATCTCTCACACTCACTTGTACATTATTCTTGATATATAGGCATACCCCTCCCCCTTTTTTACCTTCTCTATCCTTGCGGTATAGGGTATACCCTTGAATGTTTGCCAGCCAATCATGAGAGCTGTTGAACCAGGTCTCTGAAATTCCCACAAAATCCAAATCCTCCTTGGACAACAGTATCTCTAGTTCACCCATCTTGTCCGCCATGCTCCTGGCATTGGTGAACATGCCACATAGTTTAGACCGGTCGCATATTGTCCTCGTATTGGGTGTTTCAAGATTGCAACTAGGACTTGCTACTATACTCACCTTGTGTTTTTGTGCTTTGGTTAACCTACCACTAATGCCCCCAATACCACCCTCTGGAATATCTTCCGCGCTGGCTATCACTGTCTCTGTACCCTCCCCCCCATCGCCTAGTTTAAAAACCCCTCTAACTTTTTGGCCATCTTCATTCCCAGCAGATCTGCACCCTCCTCATTTAGGTGCAGTCCGTCCCTTCTATAGTACCGGTTACCGACTGAGAAGTCGGCCCAGTCCTCCAGGAACCCAAACCCCTCCTTACTACACCAGCTCTTCAACCACTTGTTTACTTCCCTAATCTCCCTCTGCCTTTCTGGTGTGGCTCGATGTACCGGTAGTATTCCTGAGAACACTACCTTGGAGGTCCTTTTCCTCAATTTAGCTCCTAAGTCCGTAAATCGTTCTTTAGGACACTCCATCTGCCTCTGACTTTGTCATTGGTGCCAACGTGCACCATGACAGCCGGGTTTTCCCCAGCCCCTCCCAGTAATCTGTCCACAAGATCCATGATGTGCCGAACCCGAGCGCCCGGTAGACAACATACTGTTCGGCGCTTCAGGTCTTGGTTACAGATTGCCCTCTCTGTCCTTCTAAGAATTGAGTCCCCTACCACCAGAATCTGTCTTTCCTTTCCCTTTGCTGCCCCCCCACTCTCACTGGAGGAGTTCTTCCCCTGGCAGCTAGGAGAGTCCCTCATCTCCAGCAGTGCTGGTCCCTGACTGGTTTCACCAATGTCACTCAATGGAGCGTACTTATTGGGATGCTCCAGTCCTGGAACGGCCTCTCTGGCACTTCCCCCTCTACCCCTCCTGACTGTCACCCATCTACTCTTTGCTAGTGCCTGCACCTCTTTGTCTCCACCCGCCTCTGTGCTGGCCCCTGCCGGCACCTGCCATGTACGTTCCTGGCTCACCTTTAGTATGGAGGGACTTCTCAGTGCTGACAGTTGCTTCCCCAGATTCAGAACCTGGGCTTCCAGGGAAACAATGTGCTTACATTTTGCACAGCAGTATTCGCCCTCGATCGGATGATCAAGGAACGCATACATGCGGCAAGATGTACAAAGAGCCGCCTTTCCACACCCGCCGGGCATCGTACCTATTAAATTTAGTGAGGATTGGGGATTTTACCCTGTCCAAATTACCTAACAGCTAGCTTCCTGGCACTAATACTCAAGACAATACACAGGTACACAACAAGACAATACACAGGTACACGACAATACACAGGTACACAATACACAGTACTAACGATCCACACACACTACTCAGACAACACTCAGATACTCACACTACACAGGTACTATGACCCCTGTTATAACCTCCTGTTTTAAACTATTGTGTTTAACTCCCACTTAATCCAGCTCCACTTACACCAAGCTCCACTGCTTCAAACTGAGCACGCTCAGACTGAGCCCTACAACCAGTTAAATAGTCACCTGTGAGCAATTAACCACACCCCTTAATTGATAGACTGATGAAACCAGGAAAAAAAAGAGCTATTTAAAAAGTGACAGCAAAAGTCAAAGGAAAAGCCCCCAAAAAGCACCCCAGCAGACCGCAACAGACAGCAACAGACAGCAGACAGCAACAGACAGCAGACAGCAACAGACAGCAGCAGACATCAGACAGCAGCAGACATCAGACAGCAGCAGACAGCAGACAGCAACAGACAGCAGACAGCAGCAGACAGCAGACAGCAACAGACAGCAGACAGCAACAGACAGCAGACAGCAACCAAACACCAAGACTTGTATACTCTAACTCTTGTGTTTAACTCCCACTTAATCCAGCTCCACTTACACCAAGCTCCACTGCTTCAAACTGAGCACGCTCAGACTGAGCCCTACAACCAGTTAAATAGTCACCTGTGAGCAATTAACCACACCCCTTAATTGATAGACTGATGAAACCAGGAAAAAAAAAAAAAAAAGAGCTATTTAAAAAGTGACAGCAAAAGTCAAAGGAAAAGCCCCCAAAAAGCACCCCAGCAGACAGCAACAGACAGCAGACAGCAACAGACAGCAGACAGCAACAGACAGCAGACAGCAACCAAACACCAAGACTTGTATACTCTAACTCTTGTGTTTAACTCCCACTTAATCCAGCTCCACTTACACCAAGCTCCACTGCTTCAAACTGAGCACGCTCGGACTGAGCCCTACAACCAGTTAAATAGTCACCTGTGAGCAATTAACCACACCCCTTAATTGATAGACTGATGAAACCAGGAAAAAAAAAAAAGAGCTATTTAAAAAGTAACAGCAAAAGTCAAAGGAAAAGCCCCCAAAAAGCACCCCAGCAGACAGCAACAGACAGCAACAGACAGCAGACAGCAACAGACAGCAGACAGCAACAGACAGCAGACAGCAGACAGCAACAGACAGCAGACAGCAACAGACAGCAGACAGCAACAGACAGCAACAGACAGCAGACAGCAGACAGCAACAGACAGCAGACAGCAACAGACAGCAGACAGCAACAGACAGCAGACAGCAGACAGCAACAGACAGCAACCAAACACCAAGACTTGTATACTCTAACTCTTGTGTTTAACTCCCACTTAATCCAGCTCCACTTACACCAAGCTCCACTGCTTCAAACTGAGCACGCTCAGACTGAGCCCTACACCCAGTTAAATAGTCACCTGTGAGCAATTAACCACACCCCTTAATTGAAAGACTGATGAAACCAGGAAAAAAAAGAGCTATTTAAAAAGTGACAGCAAAAGTCAAAGGAAAAGCCCCCAAAAAGCACCCCAGCAGACAGCAGACAGCAACAGACAGCAGACAGCAACAGACAGCAGACAGCAACCAAACACCAAGACTTGTATACTCTAACTCTTGTGTTTAACTCCCACTTAATCCAGCTCCACTTACACCAAGCTCCACTGCTTCAAACTGAGCACGCTCAGACTGAGCCCTACAACCAGTTAAATAGTCACCTGTGAGCAATTAACCACACCCCTTAATTGATAGACTGATGAAACCAGGAAAAAAAAAAAAAAAAGAGCTATTTAAAAAGTGACAGCAAAAGTCAAAGGAAAAGCCCCCAAAAAGCACCCCAGCAGACAGCAACAGACAGCAGACAGCAACAGACAACAGACAGCAGACAGCAACAGACAGCAATAGACAGCAGACAGCAACAGACAGCAGACAGCAACAGACAGCAGACAGCAACAGACAGCAACCAAACACCAAGACTTGTATACTCTAACTCTTGTGTTTAACTCCTACTTAATCCAGCTCCACTTACACCAAGCTCCACTGCTTCAAACTGAGCACGCTCAGACTGAGCCCTACAACCAGTTAAATAGTCACCTGTGAGCAATTAACCACACCCCTTAATTGAAAGACTGATGAAACCAGGAAAAAAAAAAAAAAAGAAGAGCTATTTAAAAAGTGACAGCAAAAGTCAAAGGAAAAGCCACCAAAAAGCACCCCAGCAGACAGCAACAGACAGCAGACAGCAACAGACAGCAGACAGCAACAGACAGCAGACAGCAACCAAACACCAAGACTTGTATACTCTAACTCTTGTGTTTAACTCCCACTTAATCCAGCTCCACTTACACCAAGCTCCACTGCTTTAAACTGAGCACGCTCAGACTGAGCCCTACAACCAGTTAAATAGTCACCTGTGAGCAATTAATCACACCCCTTAATTGATAGACTGATGAAACCAGGAAAAAAAAAAAAAGAGTTATTTAAAAAGTGACAGCAAAAGTCAAAGGAAAAGCCCCCAAAAAGCACCCCAGCAGACAGCAACAGACAGCAGACAGCAGACAGCAACAGACAGCAGACAGCAACAGACAACAGACAGCAACAGACAGCAACAGACAGCAGACAGCAACAGACAGCAGACAGCAACAGACAGCAGACAGCAACCAAACACCAAGACTTGTATACTCTAACTCTTGTGTTTAACTCCCACTTAATCCAGCTCCACTTACACCAAGCTCCACTGCTTCAAACTGAGCACGCTCAGACTGAGCCCTACAACCAGTTAAATAGTCACCTGTGAGCAATTAACCACACCCCTTAATTGATAGACTGATGAAACCAGGAAAAAAAAAAAAAAAGAGCTATTTAAAAAGTGACAGCAAAAGTCAAAGGAAAAGCCCCCAAAATGCACCCCAGCAGACAGCAACAGACAGCAACAGACAGCAGACAGCAACAGACAACAGACAGCAGACAGCAACAGACAGCAATAGACAGCAGACAGCAACAGACAGCAGACAGCAACAGACAGCAGACAGCAACAGACAGCAACCAAACACCAAGACTTGTATACTCTAACTCTTGTGTTTAACTCCTACTTAATCCAGCTCCACTTACACCAAGCTCCACTGCTTCAAACTGAGCACGCTCAGACTGAGCCCTACAACCAGTTAAATAGTCACCTGTGAGCAATTAACCACACCCCTTAATTGAAAGACTGATGAAACCAGGAAAAAAAAAAAAAAGAGCTATTTAAAAAGTGACAGCAAAAGTCAAAGGAAAAGCCCCCAAAAAGCACCCCAGCAGACAGCAACAGACAGCAGACAGCAACAGACAGCAGACAGCAACAGACAGCAGACAGCAACCAAACACCAAGACTTGTATACTCTAACTCTTGTGTTTAACTCCCACTTAATCCAGCTCCACTTACACCAAGCTCCACCACTGCTTTAAACTGAGCACGCTCAGACTGAGCCCTACAACCAGTTAAATAGTCACCTGTGAGCAATTAACCACACCCCTTAATTGATAGACTGATGAAACCAGGAAAAAAAAAAAAAAGAGCTATTTAAAAAGTGACAGCAAAAGTCAAAGGAAAAGCCCCCAAAAAGCACCCCAGCAGACAGCAACAGACAGCAGACAGCAACAGACAGCAGACAGCAACAGACGGCAGACAGCAACAGACAGCAACCAAACACCAAGACTTGTATACTCTAACTCTTGTGTTTAACTCCCACTTAATCCAGCTCCACTTACACCAAGCTCCACTGCTTCAAACTGAGCACGCTCAGACTGAGCCCTACAACCAGTTAAATAGTCACCTGTGAGCAATTAACCACACCCCTTAATTGATAGACTGATGAAACCAGGAAAAAAAAAAAAAAGAGCTATTTAAAAAGTGACAGCAAAAGTCAAAGGAAAAGCCCCCAAAAAGCACCCCAGCAGACAGCAGCAGACAGCAGACAGCAGACAGCAACAGACAGCAGACAGCAACAGACAACAGACAGCAACAGACAGCAACAGACAGCAGACAGCAACAGACAGCAGACAGCAACCAAACACCAAGACTTGTATACTCTAACTCTTGTGTTTAACTCCCACTTATGCTAGCTCCACTTACACCAAGCTCCACTGCTTCAAACTGAGCACGCTCAGACTGAGCCCTACAACCAGTTAAATAGTCACCTGTGAGCAATTAACCACACCCCTTAATTGATAGACTGATGAAACCAGGAAAAAAAAAAAAAAAAGAGCTATTTAAAAAGTGACAGCAAAAGTCAAAGGAAAAGCCCCCAAAAAGCACCCCAGCAGACAGCAACAGACAGCAGACAGCAACAGACAGCAGACAGCAACCAAACACCAAGACTTGTATTCTCTAACTCTTGTGTTTAACTCCCACTTAATCCAGCTCCACTTACACCAAGCTCCACTGCTTCAAACTGAGCACGCTCAGACTGAGCCCTACAACCAGTTAAATAGTCACCTGTGAGCAATTAACCACACCCCTTAATTGATAGACTGATGAAACCAGGAAAAAAAAAAAGAGCTATTTAAAAAGTGACAGCAAAAGTCAAAGGAAAAGCCCCCAAAAAGCACCCCAGCAGACAGCAACAGACAGCAGACAGCAACAGACAGCAGACAGCAACAGACAGCAGACAGCAACCAAACACCAAGACTTGTATACTCTAACTCTTGTGTTTAACTCCCACTTAATCCAGCTCCACTTACACCAAGCTCCACTGCTTCAAACTGAGCACGCTCAGACTGAGCCCTACAACCAGTTAAATAGTCACCTGTGAGCAATTAACCACACCCCTTAATTGATAGACTGATGAAACCAGGAAAAAAAAAAAAAAAGAGCTATTTAAAAAGTGACAGCAAAAGTCAAAGGAAAAGCCCCCAAAAAGCACCCCAGCAGACAGCAACAGACAGCAGACAGCAACAGACAGCAGACAGCAACCAAACACCAAGACTTGTATACTCTAACTCTTGTGTTTAACTCCCACTTAATCCAGCTCCACTTACACCAAGCTCCACTGCTTCAAACTGAGCACGCTCAGACTGAGCCCTACAACCAGTTAAATAGTCACCTGTGAGCAATTAACCACACCCCTTAATTGATAGACTGATGAAACCAGGAAAAAAAAAAAAAAGCTATTTAAAAAGTGACAGCAAAAGTCAAAGGAAAAGCCCCCAAAAAGCACCCCAGCAAACAGCAACAGACAGCAGACAGCAGCAGACAGCAACCAAACACCAAGACTTGTATACTCTAACTCTTGTGTTTAACTCCCACTTAATCCAGCTCCACTTACACCAAGCTCCACTGCTTCAAAAAGCATTTGCATTTGAATGACATTTAAGGTAAACCTAACCTGTATATATAATTGATTGAGGCCTTTATGTATCCTTGATATATTTCTTTCCTCAGTGCATATATATTTTACACACACATATACAGTATCTCACAAAAGGGAGTACACCCCTCACATGTTTAAATATTTTATTATATCTTTCCATGTGACAACACTGAAGAAATTACACTTTGCTACAATGTAAAGCAGCGAGTATACAGCTTGTATAACAGTGTAAATTTGCTGTCCCCTCAAAATAAATCAACACACAGCCATTAATGTCTAAACCACTGGCAACAAAAGTGAGTACACCCCTAAGTGAAAATGTCCAAATTGGGCCAAATTAGCCATTTTCCCTCCCCAGTGTCATGTGACTAATTAGTTTTACAAGGTCTCAGGTGTGAATCGCTCTCACTCTCTCATACTGGTCACTGGAAGTTCAACGTGGTACCTCATGGCAAAGAACTCTCTGATGATCTGAAAAAAAGAATTGTTGCTGTATAAAAAGATGACCTAGGCTATAAGAAGATTGCCACAACCCTGAAACTGAGCTGCATGGTGGCCAAGACAGGACAGGTTCCACTCAGAACAGGCCTTGCCATGATCGACCAAAGAAGTTGAGTGCACGTGCCCAGCATCATATCCAGAGGTTGTCTTTGGGAAATAGATGTATGAGTGCTGCCAGCATTGCTGCAGAGGTTGAAGGGGTGGGGGGTCAGCCTGTCAGTGCTCAGACCATACACTGCACACTGCATCAAATTGGTCTGCATTGCTAAGCCTCTTCTATAGATGATGCACACGAAAGCCCACAAACAGTTTGCTGAAGACAAGCAGATTAAGGGCATGGATTACATGTCCTGGGGTCTAATGAGACCAAGATAAACTTTATTTGGTTCAGATGGTGTCAAGTGTGTGTGGTGGCAACCAGGTGAGGAGTACAAAGACAAGTTTGTCTTGCCTACAGTCAAGAATGGTGGTGGAAGTGTCATGGTCTTGGGCTGCATGAGTGCTGCTGACACTGGGGAGCTACAGTTCATTGAGGGAACCATGAATGCCAACATATACTGTGCCATACTGATGCCGAGCATGATCTCTTCCCTTTGGAGACTGGGCCGCAGGCCAGTATTCCAACATGATAAAGACCCCAAACACACCTCCAAGACAACCACTGCCTTGCTAAAGAAGCTGAAGGTAAAGGTGATGGACTGGCCAAACATGTCTCCAAACCTAAACCCTATTGAGCATCTGTGGGGCATCCTCAAATGGTAGGTGGAGGAAGGTCCCTAACATCCACCAGCTTCGTGAAGTCGTCATGGAGGAGTGGAAGAGTACTTCAGTGGCAACCTGTGAAGCTCTGGTGAACTCCATGCCCAAGAGGGATAAGGCAGTGCTGGAAAATAATGGTGGCCACGCAAAATATTGACACTTTGAGCCCAATTTGGACATTTTCACTTAGGGGTGTACTCACTTTTGTTGCCAGTGGTTTAGACATTAATGGCTGTGTGTTGAGTTATTTTGAGGGGACAGCAAATTTACACTGTTATACAGGCTGTACACTCACTACTTTACATTGTAGCAAAGTGTCATTTCTTCAGTGTTGTCAGATGAAAAGATATAATAAAATATTTACAAAAATGTGAGGGGTGTACTCACTTTTGTGAGAAACTGTCATATCCCCTTTTATTTTGACATTACTAGTATTTCCACCGGCCCCATTCAGGGGTGGATCCAGGGGGGGGGCAACAGGGCAATTGCACCCCCCCCGAGAAAATATTGCTGACTCTGAGGCTTAGCGCCCCCCGAGAATGTCCCACGGTCAGGACAACTCACAGCTATTCTCAGCATTAGGAATTACTGCACACACACTCGGGACTGCACTCTCCACCACCTGTACCTCCCCCAGCAGCTTTCCAGCCTCTCTCCTGCAGGCTTCTGCTTGAGTGGGAGGGAAAGGGATGTGCCTGACCCCCGAGACCGCGCCCGCCTGGAAGAGGGAGGTGTGAGCAGCTGAGCAGAGGGAGCCGAGTGACTGTGAACTTCCTGGAGGTAAGCCTCAGCTAGCAGTATATCCTGGATTAGTTTACAGGCATCTCTATGCTAAGTCTGCTGAGTTATTGCAGCTTAGCATAGAGGAGCTGTTAGCTGTCAAATGGGACTGCATCTTTTCATGTGGCACAGTGAGAAATTGGGCTCAATAAAGCATTGTGACTGCCCCCTGCTGTGTGCCCTCCTGATCCCCCCAGTGTGTGCCCTCCTGATCCCCCCAGTGTGTGCCCTCCTGATCCCCCCAGTGTGTGCCCTTCTGATCCCCCCCAGTGTGTGCCCTCCTGACTCCCCCAATGTGTGCCCTTCTGATCCCCCCAGTGTGTGCCCTTCTGATCCCCCCAGTGTGTGCCCTCCTGACTCCCCCAATGTGTGCCCTTCTGATCCCCCCAGTGTGTGCCCTCCTGACTCCCCCAATGTGTGCCCTTCTGATCCCCCCAGTGTGTGCCCTTCTGATCCCCCCAGTGTGTGCCCTCCTGACTCCCCCAATGTGTGCCCTTCTGATCCCCCCAGTGTGTGCCCTTCTGATCCCCCCAGTGTGTGCCCTCCTGACTCCCCCCAGTGTGTGCCCTCCTGACTCCCCCCAGTGTGTGCCCTCCTGATCCCCCCCCCAGTGTGTGCCCTCCTGATCCCCCCAATGTGTGCCCTCCTGATCCCCCCCAGTGTGTGCCCTCCTGACTCCCTCAATGTGTGCCCTTCTGGCCCTCCCCCCAGTGTGTGCCCTCCTGATCCCCCCAGTGTGTGCCCTCCTGATCCCCCCAGTGTGTGCCCTCCTGACTCCCTCAATGTGTGCCCTTCTGGCCCTCCCCCCCCCACTGTGTGCCCTTCCAACCCCTCCCCCAGTGTATGCCCTCCTGATCTCCCTGGTGTGTGCTCTCCTGACCTCCCCAGTGTGTGCCCTCCCGACCCCGTACTGTGCTCTCCTGACCTCCCTGGTGTGTGCCCTCCTGACCTCCTTGGTGTGTGCCCTACCGACCCCATGCTGTGCTGTCCTGACCTCCCGCCGGTGTGTGCCCTCCTGACCCTGTACTGTGCCCTCCTGACCTCCCTTGTGTGTGCCATCCTGACCTCGCTGTTGTGTGCTCTCCTGACCCCCCCAGTTCTGTAAGCAAAACCTTATTTTCTGGCAGTGCCCCTCCCGAGACTAGACTCTGGATCCGCCCCTGGCCCCATTGTGCTCCTCCTGCCATCAATTGCCACCGCTGGTGTTGGCACCTCTTCTTACATCAGTTTTGAACCCTTTAGTAGTGTGCATTAGCTTGATTACATTCTATATACATGGTGAGTTTTATGTTCATGTTGTGTGCCCCTCTGTATAGTGCTCAGACCCTCATGGATATTCATTGAACATATTATTTATATTGTTATATCTTTTTGATACACATTTACTTTGATAACAGAAATGTTTATTTACAGTCATGCATACTTATTAATAATTGTTTATGCAATTTTTTGCATTATTGTTGGTATTTTTTTTTAAATTGTATTTGTCTTTTTGTAGCTTTTAAAACTTTGGACTCCAATAAAGATTTTTTAATAACAAAATTTTTTTGTGTGTTTTGGCACCATTAAATCCCCTTCTCTTCTAAAATATTTTGAAAACTATTGATAGATACAAGATAACTGAAACCCTTTCATTGGATCCTTCTTTCCCATTGATCAGGGGTCACCCCCCATATGTACACATGTATAGGGATTGCCACGACCATTGATGAGGGGCCACCCCCCCATATGTACACATGTATAGGGATTGCCACGAACGTTGATGAGGGATCACCCCTATTTCTTCACTTTGGGGTGCGGCAGAGTAATCTGCAATGCATCGGCTCCCGGTCCCGACTTCTTCTATATCAATCCACCGCAACAACTCAAGGGATTACAATAAAAGAGGCCGGGTGTTTAATAATAAGAAACGGAAGCACTGCAGATTACTCCTCCACACCGGAAAGTGAAGAATCAGTCCCCTTTTTTGCTTAATTCATTTTAGTGGGTCAGCATAACTGCCAGGCAACCAAAATTTTTATAAGAAGGCCAACATTAGTCATCCCTGTGTCCCTGTCATGTTGGGATTATTTATTGTCCCTTGCAGTGGAATTTTGAACTTCTTTCCATAATTTGATGTTGTATACAGAAATATATATATAATGTAGGTGAAGGTGCTAAATCTGATTTTTCTTTTTTATTGCAGATGTACGCGGTATTTACTGCAGACACAGCTCACAAGGCAGGACTACCCCAGTGAAGGAGACAAAATATGAAAGCTACATTGAGACTGCACCAGAATGTGACATTCACACAGAGATACCACCAGCATGTGACGTTCACACGGAGACACCATCAGCATGTCATGTTCACAAGGAGACACCATCAGCATGTGATGTTCACATGGAGATTCCAACAGCATGTGACGTTCACATGGAGACACCACCAGCATGTGATGTTCACACGTGGCCACACCACCAGCATGTGTCATTCAAACGGAGACTCCACCAGCTTGTGTCATTCACACGGAGACTCCACCAGCATGTGTAGTTCACATGGGTACTCCGCCAGCATGTGACGTTCACACGGAGACTCCGCCAGCATGTGACGTTCACACGGAGACTCCGCCAGCATGTGACATTCACACGGAGACTCCACCAACATGTGACATTCACATGGAGACACCACAAGCATGTGACATTCATGTTGAGACTCCAGCACAATGTGATGTTCATGTTGAGAACCCACCAAAATACCAGGGCAGCCATTTGAATATCTCCTTCCATGAAGATGAGGGCAAGCTTAAAGAAAAGGATAGGCAGATCCTGATGGTAGGGGATTCTGTTATTAGAGGGACAGAGAGGTCAATCTATCAGAATGACCGTGATCAGCAAACATTATATTGTTTCCCGGTCGTACGACTTTTCTCTGAAAAAAAGAATTGTTGCTGTATAAAAAGATGACCTAGGCTATAAAAAGATTGCCACGACCCTGAAACTGAGCTGCAGCATGGTGGCCAAGACAGGACAGGTTCCACTCAGAACAGGCCTTGCCATGATTGACCAAAGAAGTTGAGTGCACGTGCTCAGCATCATATCCAGAGGTTGTCTTTGGGAAATAGACGTATGATTGCTGCCAGCATTGCTCCAGAGGTTGAAGGGGTGGGGGGTCAGCCTGTCAGTGCTCAGACCATACACTGCACACTGCATCAAATTGGTCTGCATTGCTAAGCCTCTTCTATAGATGATGCACACGAAAGCCCACAAACAGTTTGCTGAGGACAAGCAGATTAAGGGCATGGATTACATGTCCTGTGGTCTAATGAGACCAAGATAAACTTTATTTGGTTCAGATGGTGTCAAGTGTGTGTGGTGGCAACCAGGTGAGGAGTACAAAGACAAGTTTGTCTTGCCTACAGTCAAGAATGGTGGTGGAAGTGTCATGGTCTGGGGCTGCATGAGTGCTGCTGACACTGGGGAGCTACAGTTCATTGAGGGAACCATGAATGCCAACATATACTGTGACATACTGATGCCGAGCATGATCTCCTCCCTTTGGAGACTGGGCCGCAGGCCAGTATTCCAACATGATAAAGACCCCAAACACACCTCCAAGATGACCACTGCCTTGCTAAAGAAGCTGAAGGTAAAGGTGATGGACTGGCCAAACATGTCTCCAAACCTAAACCCTATTGAGCATCTGTGGGGCATCCTCAAATGGAAGGTGGAGGAAGGTCCCTAACATCCACCAGCTTCGTGAAGTCATCATGGAGGAGTGGAAGAGTACTCCAGTGGCAACCTGTGAAGCTCTGGTGAACTCCATGCCCAAGAGGGATAAGGCAGTGCTGGAAAATAATGGTGGCCACGCAAAATATTGACACTTTGAGCCCAATTTGGACATTTTCACTTAGGGGTATACTCACTTTTGTTGCCAGTGGTTTAGACATTAATGGCTGTGTGTTGAGTTATTTTGAGGGGACAGCAAATTTACACTGTTATACAGGCTGTACACTCACTACTTTACATTGTAGCAAAGTGTCATTTCTTCAGTGTTGTCAGATGAAAAGATATAATAAAATATTTACAAAAATGTGAGGGGTGTACTCACTTTTGTGAGAAACTGTCATATGCCCTTTTATTTTGACATTACTAGTATTTCCACCGGCCCCATTCAGGGGTGGATCCGGGGGGGCAACAGGGCAATTGCACCCCCCCGAGAAAATATTGCTGACTCTGAGGCTTAGCGCGCCCCAAGAATGTCCCATGGTCGGGACAACTCACAGCTATTCTCAGTATTAGGAATTACTGCACACACACTCGGGACTGCACTCTCCGCCCCCTGTACCTCCCCCAGCAGCTTTCCAGCCTCTCTCCTGCAGGCTTCTGCTTGAGTGGGAGGGAAAGGGATGTGCCTGACCCCCGAGACCGCGCCCGCCTGGAAGAGGGAGGTGTGAGCAGCTGAGCAAAGGGAGCCGAGTGACTGTGAACTTCCTGGAGGTAAGCCTCAGCTAGCAGTATATCCTGGATTAGTTTACAGGCATCTCTATGCTAAGTCTGCTGAGTTATTGCAGCTTAGCATAGAGGAGCTGTTAGCTGTCAAATGGGACTGTATCTTTTCATGTGGCACAGTGAGAAATTGGGCTCAATAAAGCATTGTGACTGCCCCCTGCTGTGTGCCCTCCTGATCCCCCCAGTGTGTGCCCTCCTGATCCCCCCAGTGTGTGCCCTCCTGACTCCCCCAATGTGTGCCCTTCTGATCCCCCCAGTGTGTGCCCTTCTGATCCCCCCAGTGTGTGCCCTCCTGATTCCCCCAATGTGTGCCCTCCTGACTCCCCCCAGTGTGTGCCCTCCTGATCCCCCCAGTGTGTGCCCTCCTGATCCCCCCAGTGTGTGCCCTCCTGATTCCTCCAATGTGTGCCCTCCTGATCCCCCCAGTGTGTGCCCTTCTGGCCCTCCCCCCCAGTGTGTGCCCTTCTGATCCCCCCAGTGTGTGCCCTCCTGATCCCCCCAGTGTGTGCCCTCCTGACTCCCTCAATGTGTGCCCTTCTGGCCCTCCCCCCCACTGTGTGCCCTTCCAACCCCTCCCCCAGTGTATGCCCTCCTGATCTCCCTGGTGTGTGCTCTCCTGACCTCCCCAGTGTGTGCCCTCCCGACCTCCCTGGTGTGTGCCCTCCTGACCTCCCCGGTGTGTGCCCTACTGACCCCATGCTGTGCTGTCCTGACCTCCCGCCGGTGTGTGCCCTCCTGACCCTGTACTGTGCCCTCCTGACCTCCCTTGTGTGTGCCATCCTGACCTCGCTGTTGTGTGCTCTCCTGACCCCCCCCCAGTTCTGTAAGCAACACCTTATAAGCATGTGACATTCACATTGAGACACCACCTGAATGTCACATTCATGTTGAGACTCCAGCACAATGTGACGTTCATGTTGAGAACCCACCAAAATACCAGGGCAGCCATTTGAATATCTCCTTCCATGAAGATGAGGGCAAGCTTAAAGAAAAGGATAGGCAGATCCTGGTGGTATGTTGTTTACCGGGAGCTCGGGTTCGGAACATTGCATGGACAGATTGTTGGATGGTGCTGGAGAGGACCCAGCTGTCATGGTATATATCGGTACCAATAACAAAGTTAAAGAAAGATGGAGCGCCCTACAAAACGATATCAGGGACTTAGGGGCTATATTAAAGAAAAGGTCCTCCAAGGCAATACTTTCAGAAATACTGCCGGTACCTCGAGCCACACCAGAGAGGCAACAGAAGCTTAGGGTACTTAACAAGTGGCTGAGGAACTTGTGCAGGGAGGGGGGGTTTGGCTTCTTGGCAAACTGGGCTGACTTTTCAGGTGGTTACCATCTTTATAGTAGTGATGGATTGCACCTAAATGGGAGGGGTGCAGCTTTTTTGGGATTGAAGATGGCCAAAATGTTGAAAGAAAATTTAAACTAAGTGATGAGGAGGAGGGATTAGAGGATGATTTGCTAGTGAATATGAGGGAGAGAATCTTCAATTCAAGCCATCACCGGAATCCACTATGTCATCAATCTCTTGAAAGATTCTCATCATCAGCTTCTGAATCACAAACTATCAATGTAGTTGGACAAACAAGACAATTGGCTTTTTCCTAGAAGAAGACTCAACCAAACGTCTGAGGAACCCTCCCAGGGGCCAGGTACGGCTGTACCAACACAGGTCCCTACACTGGTGGCGGCTGCTGGAGGATCCTCCCATCAGCCCTTTATTTGCCTTTCTGCAGCTTCTGAATCACCAACTATCAATATAGTTGGACAAACAAGAAAATTGGCTGTTCATAGAAGAAGACGCAACAAAAAGTCTGAGAAACTTTCCCAGGGACCAGGTACGGCTGTACCAACACAGGTTCCTACACTAGTGGCAGCTGCCACTTCAGTAACCAGAGGGTCTTCCCATCAGCCTTCTATTTCCCTTTCCGCAGCTTCAGCAGAGAGCTTTAAGGTTAAGCTTGAAGGTTAATCAAAAATATCACATTCTAAAGGGGAAAGTAGAAAAAAGGGGAGGGGGAGTATGGAAGAGGGAGAGAGGAAAGAAGAAGGTGGTTGGGGGAAGGAAGGGGTGTGGGTGTTCCCCCCAACCCTCACCCCTCTATTTTCCTCCAATCTCCCTCCCTCCTTTCCTTCCTCTTTTCCTCTTCCATACTCCCCCTCCCCCTTGTTCTACCTTTCCCTTTAGAATGTGATATTTTTGATTAATCTTAAAGGGTAATATCTACATTTGATCAAGCAAGACAATTGGCCGTTCCTAGAAGAAGACTAAACAAAAAGTCTGAGGAACCCTCCCAGGGACCAGGTACGGCTGTACCAACACAGGTTCCTACACTGGTGGCGGCTGCCACTTCAGTAACCGGAGGGTCTTCCCATCAGCCCTTTATTTCCCTTTCTGCAGCTTCTGCAGAAGCTTTAAGGTTAAGTTTTAAGGTTAATCAAAAATATTACATGTCACATCTTTATATCTAGGTATATAGTATATAGAGATATATAGGACAGTAGATATATAGTATATACAGAGAGTACACATGTCACATCTCTATATCTGGGTATATAGTATATAGAGATACAGTATATACTACAGTGGATATATAGCAGGGATATGCAATTAGCGGACCACCAGCTAATACTACAAGTCCTATGAAGCATAGCAAGACTGACAGCCACAAGCATGACACCCAGAGGCAGAGGCATGATGGGACTTGTTGCTGGAGGTCCGCTAATAGCATATCCCTGATATATAGTATATACAGAGTACACACATCACACCTCTATATTTGGGTATATATGGTGGATATAGTATATAGAGATATATAGGACAGTGGATATATAGTATATACAGAGTACACATGTCACACCTCTATATCTGGGTATATAGTATATAGAGATATATAGGGCGGTGGATATATAGTATACACAGAGAGTACACATGTCACACCTCTATATCTGTGTATATACGGGGATATAGTATAACGGGGATATAGTATACAGAGATATATAGGACAGTGGATAAATAGTATATACAGAGAGTACACATGTCACACCTCTATATCTGGGTATATACAGTGGATATAGTATATAGAGGTCCATGTATTGTCACTAGCTATACAAGATCAGTAGAGACTGTTCAATGACCATGTACTGTATTGTCATGATAGTCAGTAAGATGTATTGTCAGCACTGCCTATTTAATGCTTATGCATCAGTATTGCCTGTTTGCTAACCACGTGCATACCTGCTGTAACAGTTTTGATGCCCAGGTATTGTCATAATTTCCTGTTTGTTGCCCATCGATTGTCATCACTGCTCATTTTTTTGTTGCCTATGTATTGTCACAACTACCCTTCTGTTACCATGTATTGCAACAACTGCTTGTTTGTTGTCTATGTGATGTCATGGTTGCTGCCCACATTTTGTTGCCTTTGTTTTGTCACTATAGCCCATTTGATACCCATGCAAGATCATGCTAGACCATTTCATGTCTATGTATAGTGATATGTATATGTATATGATAGTCAGTTTGATGATTGTTAGGATTGCCCATTTGCTAACCTGCATTGTTATAATTATCAGTGTTACCCATATTTAGGCTGAATTCACAGTGTGTGGTGGCAGACATTTTACTGCATTGTAAAACGTCTGTCACGGCAAGGACATGCAGGAAACAATTGTGCTGCACTGAAAAGCTTTGTGGCCATGTTATATGTACACCCCTGCCTCACCTTTGAAGCTAAAGGGGAAGCAGTAAAACCGCTGCTCAACCCTGTGGTTGTACTGCTCCCCAACTGCTAGTGTATAATCGAGGCACAAATATTGCTATTTTGTCCTCTCCCTCCAGTTGATCAGTCCCCATTCACACCATGAGACTGCACTCATGGTGGTATTCATTGTTAATGGCATCCTAAACGTGGCAAGTAGCTGTCTTGTTTTCACGTGAAAAACATGAGAAGCTCCAGATGTTACTGGTGCATATTTTTTGTTTGTTTTGGAAAGAGTGAAAAGGGATTAGAAAAACCGGTAGGTATTGCTGTCTGTGTCCCTGTTAGGAAGATCACTGTTTACTTCTGCCATTGAAAGTAAAAGAAAATCCCCAAAATGTGAGTTGTCCCCAGAATAAGAAGAAGGGAGATCTTCCAATATGGACACTAGTTCTAGTGAAAGACAGGGATTTCCTCTCACTTCCTGTTTTGGCAATGAGACAGGAAGTGAAGGGAAATACCCCTAATTGGACACAGATGGCAAACGAAAACTGACAGAGGTTATAACCCTCCTTACTCTATTCAAAACAAACAAACAAAAAAAAAAACACTGTAATATGAATGCAGCCTCAGGCTAATGCATAAATAAGCATGCTGCTGGGTGGCTTCCCCCAATGTCCTGAGAGTCCAATATATAGAGCTGGCCCAGGCATGCCTTGGACCCCTATAGAGCCCATGTCCGTATTACCTTTACACTACAGCCGGCATCATAACACTAATATTATTAGCCCCGGGCTGACTCAGCACACTCCCTCTAGAATTAGCGAGCGGTCACATAACACACACTGTGTATAACACCAGCTCTATCTCATGGGTTTCCACGTGAATCTTATGCAATGAGCAGAACTCCTCCTACAAGCCAATAGCATCCTTCGCATCTTAAACGACGCGCGTCCCGTCCTATCCAGCAGCACAGAAGGACGGGCACCCTGCGACGGGGCTACCAGGAGGTTTGGTAGAACGCGCAGGTAGGGCGGACACCTCGAAGTAATCGTCCAATAGCAGATCAGAGTGGGCGGGAAGCAGGTCCGCTATCACGTTGAGGTCTGTGTGAAGCGAGGTGTCAGTAGTGACAGGAGAGAGTCGGGCTGTGTGTATAGCTTGCTGGGGTCACTAGCCGGAAGTACCCAGACTGCACCGCAAACAGCGGAGCTGCTGAGAACGAGCGGTAAGTGTGGCGATATCCCTGGCATATCCCCTCCGATAACGGGGGTAGCCTAGGCACTCAGCCGCTGAGCATTCTCTACTACACCCACCTTAAGGAATGACTGACGCTTTATTAGCACTGGACTCCTGTGTGTGGTGACTGCTGGCTGCTACTATACACCCCCGCCTCATGCAACCACAACTCCCCATCATGCAACCATAATCCCCCTCATGGAACCATAAATCTCCCCCCCCCCCCGTCATGGAACCATAAATCTCTCCCCCCCCCCTGTCATGGAACCATAAATCTCTCCCCCTTTGTCATGGAACCATAAATCTCTCCCCCCCCCTGTCATGGAACCATAAATCTCCCCCCCCCCTGTCATGGAACCATAAATCTCTCCCCCCCCTGTCATGGAACCATAAATCTCCCCCCCCCGTCATGGAACCATAAATCTCCCCCCCCCCGTCATGGAACCATAAATCTCCCCCCCCCTGTCATGGAACCATAAATCTCTCCCCCCCCCGTCATGGAACCATAAATCTCTCCCCCCCCGTCATGGAACCATAAATCTCTCCCCCCCGTCATGGAACCATAAACTCCCCCCCCCCGTCATGGAACCATAAATCTCTCCCCCCCCCCTGTCATGGAACCATAAATCTCTCCCCCCCCTGTCATGGAACCATAATCTCTCCCCCCCCCCCCCTGTCATGGAACCATAAATCTCTCCCCCCTCTGTCATGGAACCATAAATCTCCCCCCCCCTGTCATGGAACCATAAATCTCTCCCCCCCCCTGTCTATGGAACCATAAATCTCCCCCCCCCCCGTCATGGAACCATAAATCTCCCCCCCCCCCCCGTCATGGAACCATAAATCTCCCCCCCCGTCATGGAACCATAAATCTCCCCCCCCCTGTCATGGCACCATAATCTCCCCCCCCCTGTCATGGACCATAAATCTCTCCCCCCCCGTCATGGAACCATAAATCTCCCCCCCCCGTCATGGAACCATAAATCTCTCCCCCCCCCGTCATGGAACCATAAATCTCTCCCCCCCCCGTCATGGAACCATAAATCTCTCCCCCCCGTCATGGAACCATAAATCTCTCCCCCCCCCATCATGGAACCATAAATCTCTCCCCCCCGTCATGGAACCATAAATCTCCCCCCCCGTCATGGAACCATAAATCTCCCCCCCGTCATGGAACCATAAATCTCCCCTCCCCCCGTCATGGAACCATAAAATCTCTCCCCCCCCCCATCATGGAACCATAAATCTCTCCCCCCCCATCATGGAACCATAAATATCTCCCCCCCCCCCGTCATGGAACCATAAATCCTCCCCTCGTCATGGAACCATAAATCTCCCCCTCCCCCCGTCATGGAACCATAATCTCCCCCCCCCCCGTCATGGAACCATAAATCCATCCCCCCCCGGTATGGAACCATAAATCTCTCCCCCCGTCATGGAACCATAAATTCCCCCCCCCCCCCGTCATGGAACCATAAATCTCTCCCCCCCGTCATGGAACCATAATCTCTCCCCCCCACCCCCGTCATGGAACCATAAATCTCTCCCCCCACCCCCGTCATGGAACCATAAATCTCTCCCCCCACCCCGTCATGGAACCATAAATCTCTCCCCCCACCCCCGTCATGGAACCATAAATCTCTCCCCCCACCCCCGTCATGGAACCATAAATCTCTCCCCCCACCCCCGTCATGGAACCATAAATCTCTCCCCCCCCCCCGTCATGGAACCATAAATCTCTCTCCCCCCCCCCGTCATGGAACCATAAATCTCTCCCCCCCCGTCATGGAACCATAAATCTCTCCCCCCCGTCATGGAACCATAAATCTCTCCCCCCCCGTCATGGAACCATAAATCTCTCCCCCCCCCGTCATGGAACCATAAATCTCTCCCCCCCGTCATGGAACCATAAATCTCTCCCCCCCCCGTCATGGAACCATAAATCTCCCCTCCCCCCCGTCATGGAACCATAAATCTCCCTCCCCCTCGTCATGGAACCATAAATCTCTCCCCCTCCCCCCGTCATGGAACCATAAATCTCTCCCCCCCCCCCCCATCATGGAACCATAAATCTCTCCCCCCCCGTCATGGAACCATAAATCTCCCCCCCCCCGTCATGGAACCATAAATCTCTCTCCCCCCCGTCATGGAACCATAAATCTCTCCCCCCCCCGTCATGGAACCATAAATCTCTCCCCCTCCCCCCGTCATGGAACCATAAATCTCTCCCCCCTCCCCCCTCCCCCCGTCATGGAACCATAAATCTCTCCCCCTCTCCCCCCGTCATGGAACCAGAAATCTCTCCCCCCCCCCCCCCGTCATGGAACCAGAAACCTCCCCCCCCCCCTGTCATGGAACCAGAAATCTCTCCCCCCCCGTCATGGAACCAGAAATCTCCCCCCCCCCCCATGGAACCATAAAAATCTCCCCCCCTCATGGAACCATAAATCCCCCCCCCCCTCGGAACCATACCCCCCCCTTATTATTATTATTATTATTCAGGATTTATATAGCGCAGACAGTTTAAGCAGCGCTTTACAATATAAAAGGGAGACAATACAGTTATAATACAATAAAATACAAGAGGATTAAGAGGGCCCTGCTCAGAGAGCTTACAATCTAATAGGGTGGGGCAGGTGGTACAAAAGTTGTAACTGTGGGGAATGATCTGATGGAAGTGGTAGGAGATTAGTTGGAGACGTGAATGGCTTTCCTGAAGAGATGAGTTTTCAGGGATCGCCTGAAGGTAGCAAGAGACAGGTTGAGGTAGCGAGTTCCAGAGGATGGTAGAGGCTCTGGAGAAAATCCTGGAGACGAGCATGGGAGGAGGAGACAAGAGAGCTTGAGAGTAGGAGGTCTTGAGAAGAGCGGAGAGGACGATTTGGGGTAATATTTGGAGACAAGATTGGTGATGTAGCTCGGGTCCCTCATGCTACCATACATTCCCCATGGAACCATACACCACCCCCCCGTCATGCATCCATTAACCCCCTCCCCCTAATGCAACCATACACCCCCCCCCCATTGTGCAACCATAACTCACCCCCCCCCCCAAGTTTATTTCCACTTTATGATTTAGGGGCTCTGGGCTTCAGCAAAATGGCGGCCTCCAGCAAGGAGGAACTGGAGCAATGCTGAAGCAATTTACAGCACCACGCTAATTTTTAGTAGCATAATTATTAATGTGGGATTTGTTCATGCAAAGGAACATTTTTTTTTTTTTTTTTATCAAGTTGTTATGGGTAAAGTTCCCTTTTTAATGCATGTTTTTTGTTTTCTATATTTTTATTAAAGTTTAAGGAGGTACAATCATTGCTTGATGCCTGGTCCAAAATATAGACAAAACTGGGGGGATGGGGCGCACAGGGCAAGTAAACACCCTCTTTGAGTATAGAACCTTAAAGTAGAACTGTAGGCTAAAATGATCTAGATATCGGATGAAATAGGAAACAGTATTTGAAATATTGAAACCTGCCAGTGAATTTTTAATTTCTCCCCCTTGTTTTCCCCTCCCACAATGCTTAGCCAGGATAATACTTTTTTCTGGGTTCAGTCCACCTACCCATAGGCGAGGATGTGGATTCACTGCCCAGTGAGCAGGCTAGATGTATATAGCAATAAGGGCAGCCTGTATGTTTCTCTGGGTACAGGTTTCCTTTAATGACCATGATTGTTGATCCTTGACTTCTTTAGTACAGTATGTGTTTTAAATGCCAAATGATTAAGGCTAGTCATATATTCTTTTAATTTACTGTAATTAACTTATTTCATAGTGGGTGCAGGCTGTGTCTATTAATTAGGCTCTGTGACTTGTGCAGCCTAAAGGGGGGAAACAAATATATTGGTATGCTTTGGTCACAGATCTAATGCCATTCGTTTTTGTTCTAGTGTCTCAGGAGATGCATACGTGGCTTTAATAAATTCATTTTAGTTGTAGCTGTGGGCTATTGTCAGTGCTCTTCTAGGAAGTGGAGTTTATAAAGAGGTTCGTTCTTAGTTAGAAATGCATGAAGTCACTTTTCTATTAACAACCAGCTCTGTATATAAGCCTGATAAGTATGTGTTGCCCTAGCTTATGCAGAATGCTGTATAGAAGTGATGCCTACTTGTCTGTTCGAATATTCATTGGAAATTGTGCCATTAGATGGTGGTGTGAGTAGTATAGAAAACGGGAGTGTGTACTGGACTGGGGATTAGCGGTCTTGCACTTTGTTGATACCTGACCTATTTCAGACTGCAGGTAACACGTGTGGCTGGAGGTTTGTATAACACTGCGGCTGGGTTTCATTGAAGGCAGAACATCAGGAATTGGAACTAGAGCAGGAATATTGAAAGTGACAAAGGAAAACTTGTTATAACCAGTGTTTCTAAAATAGGTCCACCTTTCAACAGATCTGTACTCTGCATCCTTACCACAAACATATAGGCTCTTTCTATTCTTACAGTAAAGGGTGTGCTTAGCTGCCACTTCATCAGGCAGTGTGGTGAGATTCCTGAATTGATGAATGGGAATTGAGCCTGTCCTTGCTAGATATGCTCCCAGGTTGGAGCTGGTAGAGTAAATGACCCAGTGGTACTGAAATACCGATAATGGTGTCTGTAGTAGAAAATGAGTTTACATGCATGCACATCACTACAGCATTGGCCAATGCTATTTATTTTTGAAAGTACAGTATGAGGTCTGTAAAGCTGCTCTTTATCAAAATCAGCCCCCATTTCCCCTCTGTTTGGCTAGCCATATACAGCTTGTTTTCCTCTTGCAGTATGAATAGATGACCTCCCCTGCTGATTATAGTATTTGGGCAGCAGCAGCACCCGTGGCTTCCTAAGTACTCAGCAGTGACTGCATCTGATCGGATGCAGACATTTGTTTGCCCAAAATCAGTGCTTGCATGGCCACCCGTGGCTCAGATCTTGGCTGATTACGCATTAATTGGCCTGCATTTGAGCTTTCAAATACATTACTTTAGAAACCAATGTGCTGGGTTCTTATCTAGTGTCAGCCACTGTCTAATTGCTGGAACGCTGCCATGTGGTCTTTGCTGAATGTAAGTATCAGAGTTCAGGCATAGCTGCTGATTGGATAGCTGTGCCTGTCAATCTCCTAAAATCTTAGAGCAGAAAGCATGTGACAAATGCCATGGAACTTAGACCCCTTTCACACTGAGGCGCTTTCATGCTAAAAAAAAGCGCCTGAAAAGCTCCTGAAAAGTGCTTCCCATTCATTTCAATAGATCCTTTCACACTGGGGCAGTGCGGTGAAAAAAGTCCTACGAGCGGCATCTTTGGAGCGCTTAAAAAAGCATTTCAAAAACCACAAAATGGTTCTTTTAAGTCACGTGACCTTTAAAAAAAATAAAAATAAAAAAAAATAAAAAAATGCACCGATTACACCGCAAAAACGACAAACGTTTTATGGGCGGTTTTTGAGCACCTCTGTGTGAAAGGGGTCTTAAAGTGGTTGTAAAGGCTATTTAATCTTCCCTTCCCTTCTTTTTTTTTTTTTTTTTTTTTTTTTTTAATTCTAATGCATAAAAAAAAAAAAAAAAAAAATGTTTTACTTGCCCGCTCTGTGCAATGATATCCTCCAGAGCAGTCTCTTACCTCCTCACAAATGAATGTGTAGGGATAGGGGGGCTAGGACAGGTAGTGGAATGTTTTTTTTTTTTTAACCTTAAAACGGAGTTCCACCCAAAAGTTGAACTTCCGCTTATCTCCCTTCCCCAGTCCCGGGAGACTGCACCGAGGTGCTGTCCCTCTGAATTTTGGCCCCCCTCCTCCTTCCCCTGCTGCCGGGCCAGTTAGAAAGCGCAGTATGGAACCGGCTGTGAAGCCAAAAGGCTTCACTGCTGGTTTCCCTTACACGGAATGGCAGCGGAAGCACTCGGGAGCCGATCCACAGATTCGCTGGGGTGCTGACATGATGGGTCCCTGGACAGGCAAGTGTCTATATATTAAAAGTCAGCAGCTACAGTATTTGTAGCTGCTGACTTTTAATCCCCCCACCCCCCCCCCCCCAACCTCAAACTACTCTTTAAGGCAGTGGCCACCAACCTTTTTTTGGCATCAGGGATCGGCTGTGTGGAAGAAAATTGTGCCTAGGCCTGTGGGCGGGGGAGGGGGGGGCCTGCGCGCAGGTAAGCGATTTATCAGGGCAATAGCTGGTGTTGGCGCTTCAATCATCACGGCACCATGGTTGTTATGGTGTCAGAATGATTGAAGCGCATTATTTCTTATATTACATTGTAATATAAATGAAATGGTTCAACTCACCATAATGCAGAATCAGTGGGAGCCCTGAGTGTCACTTTCCACGCTGCCTGCCACCAGATGTGGAATGCCACTTGCCAAGCTACCTGCCACCAGATGTGGAATGCTGCCTGCCACCAGATGAAGAATGCCACGCTGCCTGCCACTTGCTGTTGCCACTGCATTGGTGGCACTGGTTCATTTAGCACAGAGGCCTGCATTTTAGCATAGTGGTCGTTCTTGAGTGAGGGCAGGAGAGCGGTGAAGCGGGGCGGCGGTGAGAAATTATGTCATCTTTCTGCTCCTCTTTGCACCTCCGACATGCCGCATGCTGTGAGGGCAGAAGAGCGGTGATGCTAGGCGGGCGGAGAGAGATGATGTCATCTCTGCTTGCCAGCCCGCTTCTCTCATCCGCCCGCCTGCCTCTCTGATCCACCGGGCTCTCACCTGCCTGCCTTGCAATGTCATGCCGCCCGCTGCAGCCCAGCTGCTGAGATGCTACGGCCCGGTGGTTGGAGACCCCTGCTTTAAGGCATAGAGTGCATTAAAGTGGATGTAAACCCAATGTCATCCTTGCTAAACTACTGCCATAGGGGTTGTCTATAAGGATATACATGCCTCCTGCATGTATCCTTACCTGTCAAATGTGTCCCCTCTGACTGTTATGAGAGCCGAAAAACTGCAGATTCTGTTGGTGGGTCTGTTGTCTGGAGCTCGGTGGGTGGAGTCGTGATGTCAGTAGACTCCCCACCCACCTCTACACTCCCCTGTGTATTTCTAACACTGAACTTCTGCTATGATCTCTAACATCCAGTGAAAAAACAGGAAAGTAACCACATGACTTCAGCATGCCAAATCATGGTGAGGTGTGGAACAGCCAATCCTTGCAGAGCTGCTGAAGAATGTAGTGGGAGGGAATGTAAAAATACTGCATGTCTCTTAGGCTAATGCATGAGATGTAAATCACCTGTCACTCACAGCAAGGGGGAGGATTTGACCAAGTTTTTCTCAGTTTGTCAAGAATTATCTCACTGAACAATAAAAGAGGATTGCTCAGAGATGGATTAACTCTGTGTGGCAAGACTGGGCTCAAATGATAGCAAATCTTATACTCTACAGTATGATAAAAAAAAAAAAAAAACGAACATTTTTTTTCGGGTTTACATCCACTTTAAGGTAAAAAATGTTTCTACTTTTGAACCACTGTCTGCAAGACAGGAAAGTATGTTTTGAGGAAGCAGAATCGTCTCGAGGTGATTTCAAAAATAGGTCCTACCTGTTATGTAGGGAATGCATGTTTCAGTAGATTAAAAAATACCTAGAATATATAGAGAACTTTGCATGCTACCTTCTTGGTCGTAATGTCAGCAGCCTCGGCTATTAATAGTGTTCCCCATTTCGTTCTTCCCCCGCCAGTTAAAGAATATGTAAACCCAAAATTTCATATTCCTGATATGTGCCTGCTATACCATTTACAGTAATACCTCGGATTGCGAGTAACGTGGTTAAAGAGCGTTTTACAATATGAGCTATTTATTTTTTTAAATCCTGACTTGGTTTGCGAGTGTTGTCCCGCAGGATTCAAGTCTCTGTGGTGTGCAGTACCGTATTTGGCCAGAGGTGCGGGGGCGCCGGTTTCCAAGTGCATTTGAGCGGTTTCTGCGTCTCTCCGCCCCCCCCCCACCTCTGGCCACATGCTGTACTGCATACAATAGAAGTCAACGTGGAAAGAATTATCTTAGTTTTCCATTGACTTCTATAGGGAAACTCGCTTTGATATACGAGTGCTTTGGATTACAAGCATTCTACTGGAACGGGTTATGCTCGTAATCCAAGGTTCCACTGTAGTTGTATGAAAAAGTATCCTGTTCTTTCTTTTGTTTCCTTTGTGTGAAATCCCTGGTTTTTGGTCCTTCTGCTTTCCTAGATGGTCAGTTCTTTAGGTGTGCTGGAATCTCAAATGATCAGACTTGTCCTGACTAGGGATGAGCCCGATGTTCATGAACATCGGGTGTTCGCCGAATAGGCACAAGTCCTTTATTAAAAAATAAAACTGTCCCACGAAGTCTTCCTCTTCCTTCTTCCTCCTTCCCGGGAAAAAAAAAAAAGCCACACGCCGCCTACGATCTGCCTCCATGGGAGGCACCCGGCCTAATGACCGGCCTCTCAGGTAATAGCTCTTTGTTAACTGAGGGCGGGGCAACATGACGTCGTCGGGTGACCCTTCCCCCCTCTGACGCATGGGGACATCCCTATGGCTTTCCTGTAGCTTCAGAGGGGTAGCGGGGTCACTCGGTTACGTAGCCAGGTTGCGTGCTCGGATAAGGGTCTGGTATGGATTTTTGGGGGGACCCTATGCCATATTTTTTAAAAAAATTGGCGCTGTGTTCCCCTTAAAATCAGGTCTGGTATGGATTTTGAGGGGGACCCCCACGCCATTTTTTTTATTTTTTTATTTTGGCGTGGGGTTCCCCTTAATATCCCAGACCTGAAGGGCCTGGTATGGAATTTAGGGGGACCCCCCACACAATATTCATGCCAGATGGTAATGGACTATGGGGAATCCCATGCCGTTTTTATCAATGAACTTTTATGTGTATTGCTGGGACTGACAATTCATTATAGCCGCGAGTATTTTTAAATTACTTTTTTTCCTTTTAGAAATGTCATTTTGCTCTCGGACTGTTCTAAACATGGGAAACATGCGCCACTTTACAGGCATACTATAGACACCCCCCAGGTACGAATTTTTTTTTTTTTTTTTGCACTGATACATGTCCCCTGGGGCAGGGCCCAGGTCCCCAAACACTTTTTTTTATGACAATAACTTGCATATAAGCCTTTAAAATGAACACTTTTGATCTTTCATGTTCGTGTCCCATAGACGTTAATGGTGTTCGCACAAATTTTTTCCCTGTTCGCATGTTCTGCTGCGAACCGAACCGGGGGGTGTTCGGCTCACCCCTAGTCCTGACATGCTTCCCTTCTACCGTGCAGCCTTTTACTGGGAAGATCTGTGTACTGCTGTGTTCCCAGCCCTTATGCAGCTGAGAACAAGGTATGGTCAAATATATGGACAGAGGCCAGCATCAAAATCTACAATAAGTATGGCACCAACATTTCTTTAGAAATGGAGATAGAGTTTTACATACGCTTTCGAGTAATTTCTGTGTTGAAATGCACCCATAAAGTCCCATATCTCCAAATATTTCTCTCCGAGAACAGAGTATGTTTTCACTTTAAAAAAAAAAAAAAAAAAAAAAAAGGAGGGGGTAATGTTATTTTTGGGGTGTGTGTGGTTTATTTTTTTAATATGTATACAGAAATGTTTTGCCTTGCATTTCTATTTTATCCTGAATTAATTGTTTTACAAAGTGAGGCTTTACATGCACTTTAAAGTGATTTGTAAAGGTTTGTTATATCTTCTTCTGGGATCCCCTGGCTCCTCTTCATCGGGTGCACCCATGCGGGCACGCTCACGAGTCCCGCTGCTGCATCCATTGCCAGAGACAGCAGGACTCGGCTCGTCCCCTGCTCCCGTGTCACTATTTGATTGACAGCAGCAGGAGCCAATGGCTCTTGCTGCTATCGATCTACCCAATGAGGACAGACGGTGGCTAAAGTCGCTGGGCTTGTGCACATAGCTGGAATGGATGGGCTAAGGTAAGAAAAAAAAAATGGAGGGGGGTCGGCTCTGAGGGCAGCTGCAGCACAGAAGGTTTTACACCTTAATGCATAGAATGCATTAAGGTGAAAAACCTTAAAGCTTTACAACTGTTGGAAGGGGAGAGGAGGCATGGAGGAGCTAGGCCCACACAGACAGTAATTCTGGCACAGTCAGAAGAGGACATACAATGGAGCCCAGGGTTGTACTAGGGAATGGATGCCGCCTGGAGAAGTCAAATTTGCTTGCAGGTTTAAAGACCCATTTCAGGTGAATAAAAATTTTATGGAAAAACAATGCTAGTTAAAATACTTTTCTGGGCCTTTTCCTGCAATTGTTAGGATGGTGACCGACAGGCACAGCCTATACTTGGCCTCTTGGGGGGAGGGGGGCACAATGGTCAGCCAGGTCTAAACCTGCCCCACCTTGCTATTCTCTCCTGCAGTAGTGTTGGTGATCACTGTTCATCTCCTCCCTCTTCTATGTTCATTTCTTATGAACGTTTGAGCAGGCTTGAGTGATTTACAGTTTAGGCAGATTTTGAGCCTATTTGAATAGACTAAATACTAGTATGTTCAAGTCAGCATTTCCAGTCTGCACAGAATCATAAAATTCCAGGATCACAACTGCTTGAGTTCCTGTTTGGAAGCCCTGGTTGTCTTGCAAACAAATCCCATACAGATGACCGCTTTTCACTTTGCTGTAAATTTCCAGTTCCCTTTACCTGTTCCAAGCCAGTGACTGAGAAAGTACTGAAACTAACAGATTAGCTTAACAGCCTGAAAAGTTGAATTTTTAGAAGAAAGACTTCAGTGACAGCTTATGTGTTTTTGGACAGATTTTCTTTAAAGTGACGCTAAATGATAATCCTTATTCTCCAAGAATAATACATACACATCTACTACTTAAAGCGGTGTTCTGCCCAAAAAAAAAAAAATTAAAAGCCAGAAGGTACAATACTGCAGCTGCTGGCTTTTAACAATAGCACACTTACCTGTCCTGGAGTCCAGGGATGTTGGCACCACAGGTGATGTTTCCATCAGCTGTCGGGTGCTGCCGCCGCCATTGCGGGTGAGGGTACCCAACAGTGTAGCCTTATGGCTTCATGCCAGGATCCCTACTGCAAGGCCCCGCTCCTTTCTCCTACTGGCCTGGCGACAGGGAGAGGAGGAGGGAGCCCCGCGGTGATGCCACGGCCTAGACTCCCAGAAGTGGGAGCAGGATACCTTTCAAAACTGGTATCCTGTCCCCCCATCCCCCCGAAAAAGGTGCCAATTGTGGCACCGGAGGGGGAGAGGAGACAAATGAGGGGAAGTTACACTTTTGGGTGGATCTCCGCTTTAATTGACCCAGTGATCTGTTTTTCATGAAATCATTTTTGTGTTGTTCTGCCTCCTCCTCCTTGTCTTCCTTGAGCTCCCAAACCTCTCCTTTTTCCCTAACTCTCTCTTGTTTAGAACAAACTGTGCACATTAGTTGTGGTCATGTGCACTGCTCTATGCACACTACAAATCCCATAGTCCAGAGAGTCTCGGGATTGCGCAAGACTACTTTCCTACATGCCATGGAGAACGAACATCCCTTTTAACATGAAGTCAGATCACAGCAGCAAAAAAAAGGAATTTGGAGGCGGAGAACAATAGATACTTTTCTTCCTTTTTTTAAATTTTATTTATTTATTTTTTTAGTTTAGTGTCACTTTAAAGTGTTACTAAACTCAAGTTTTTTTCATCGTTAAAATAACAAACACGTTGTTGTACTTGCCTGCTCTGTGCAGTGGTTTTCCATAGAACAGCTCAGATCCTCCTCCTCTTGGGTCCAACGCAGGTTCTGACCCAGGCAGGCATGCTCCCGAGCTGCGCCTCTGTGTGTACATTCACCCACGAAACCGTGGCTCAGGCCTGCCCTCTCCATCTCCTGATTGGCTCACTGGTTGTGATTGACAGCCAGTGGCTCCCACCAAAAGCCAATCAGGAGTGCGAGTCCACAGAGAGCCAAGGTTCTTGTGGACATCGCTGAATCAGAGGGTTCAGGTAAGTATTAGGGGTGCTGGGGGGGGGCTGCTGCACACAGGTTTTTTACCTTAGTGCATAGAATGCATGAAGGTAAATAACCTCGTGCCTTTACAACCGCTTTAACTGTGTTCCATCAGTATTAGTAGACTAGAGACTCTGAAGAGGACCTGACTGAAACAGTCATGAATGCTGTTGTAAACAGGCTCTCTTTTGATAATGAAAACATTTTTGCTGAATTTTGTTTGTGTGGTTCCTGTATAAAATCCCCACAGTCTACCAGTGGTGGCTGTACAAGCAGTTTTGCTATCTAATAATTGTTAGCACTGTCTACCATAGGAGACTGTGGTATGTTGTAAACATGGCTCCTGTGAAGTTCATTAGCTGTTAAAAAACAAAAGTTCAGGAGCCACTTTTGGGCAACGTGCCTCCTGCAATGTGGGTTGCAGTGCGTTTATTGCGGCAGACCCACACCATGATTTTAGGTGTCATTTAAATGAATGGAATCTTAGGCTGCATTCACACTTCAGCGTTTTGAATTGCGGGCAGATGTGCCGCGAATCTGCCCACAATTTGAAAGTGCCGATATGTGTGTGACAAATCGCGGAACTCGCATTTGAGATGCCATTCATTTGAGTGACACGTCATATCGCGGTCTGGGTCTGCTGCGATTGCCACGTGAAAAATAGCGACAACCCACATTGCGGGAAGCATGACGCCCAGAAGTAGCGCCTGAACTTTTGTTAGGGCTACATGCCTTCCACGAATTATCGCGCGGCAGACCTGCACTGCGATTTGAGGTGTCATTCAAATGAATGGCATCTCAAATGCGAGTCCCGTGATTTGTCATTCACACATTGGCGCTTTCAAATCGCGGCAAATCTGCCCGCGATTCAAAACGTTGAAGTGTGAATGCAGCCTTACTCAGTAAGTACTGTAAACAGCTAATTTATTATTTATTTATTTATTTCAGGTACTTATATAGCGCCGTCAATTTACGCAGCGCTTTACATATACATTGTACATTCACATCAGTCCCTACCCTCAAGGAGCTTACAATCTAAGGTCCCTAACTCACATTCATACATACTAGGGACAATTTAGACAGGATCTAATTAACCTACCAGCATGTCTTTGGAGTGTGGGAGGAAACCGGAGTACCCGGAGGAAACCCACGCAGGCACAGGGAGAACATGCAAACTCCAAGCAGGTAGTGTCGTGGTTGGGATTCGAACCAGTGACCCTTCTTACTGCTAGGCGAGAGTGCTACCACTACACCACTGTGCTGCCCATCTGCCCAGCTAATGAACTTAACAGGAGCCATGTTTACAACATACCACAGTCTCCTATGCCAGATACTTGCAGCAGTGCTAACATTTACTGAAGAGCAAAACTGCTTGTACAGCCACCACTGGTAGACTGCGGGGGTTTTATACAGGAACCACACAGACTAAATTCAGCAAAAATGCTTCCATTAGCAAAAAGAGAGCCTGCTTACAACATCATTCACAGTCATGTCCTCTTGGGTGTCATTCAAATGAATGGATGCGAGTCCTACGATTTGTCATTCACACATCGGCGCTTTCAATTCACGGGCAGAATTGCAACAAATCTGCCCGCGATTCAAAATGCCGAAGTGTGAATGCAGCCTTACAGAGTAGGTGTTCTGTCAGTCTTTACAGTGAGAATTTTTAGCTTCTCTAATCTCTTCTCTCTCATCTGCTGGAGCTATTCTGTGTCAGTGCTCAGCTACCATCTGGTGAGGGGGATCCCCAAACTAGGTGAGGTGGATGTCTGTTCAGTGGTTACTTGATATGAGATGCAGGTTAGTGTCCTAAGAAGACATTTTCTAAACTTGTCAGTTCTAATATCTGCTCATCTTATGATTTGTTTTAAAGAATTATCAGTGGTTTCTTGTCAAATTTGTTTATTGATTTTGAAAATGTAAACATTGATACAATTAACAAAATTAGGGTTGTCCCGATACCACTTTTTTAGGACCGAGTACAAGTACCGATACTTTTTTTCAAGTACTCGCCGATACCGATTACCGATACTTTTTTTTTAATGTCACGTGACAGTGTTTTTTTTTTTCATTTTTTTTTTTTTTTTTTTAACAGTGCTTGCTTTTTTTTTGGGGGGGGGGGGGGGGTGAACGTTGTATGTGTGTGTTATTTTTTTTTTACAATAATATTTCTTTTATTCTTTATTGTTTTTTTTTTTTTTTTTTAATCAGCCCTTTTGGGGGGCTCATGTAGGCCTTTCTAATGGCCTGTACACATGATCCGAAGATCGTACGTCTTTTTTCGCTTAATAGTCGCAAGTAGAAGTTGAATAGGTTACTAAAGTCACACATTCTCGTACGACAGAAAAAAAAAAAACGGAAGTGATGTCGTGTGTTATTAGGGCTGCAACTAACGATTATTTTCATAATCGATTAGTTGGCCGATTGTTTTGGTTAATAACCTTAAAAAAAGTGTGGCGTATAATTTAGTTAATATGTAAAGTTAAAAAAAGGCAATTTTATTCTTAAATATCTCTATGCAGTGGTAAATATAAGTGGTAAATATAAATAACCAACTATATGGTTAGGGAGCAAAATATCTAATCCACTCTGAGAATAATAGACAGAAGAGATATACTGTATATACTATTAGAGGAGCTATACTGTATATCCTATTAAAGGGAGAATCTAGTAAATATCATCAGACTCAGAACAAATTTTGTTTTTTGTGTTTGTGTTTTTTTTTTTTTTTTTTAATAAAAATGTCTTTCTTCAAAAAAAATGTCATTTTAAGAACGTTCCTTCGATTTTCTAATCGTTAGTGGGGTCAATCGACGTTCATTTTCAACCACAGTGACAGGAAAATTTGGAAAAAGAAAACTTCTTGGTCAAAGGAATTTTCAGACAGTGTATATGGTTTTCGTTCAGAAATTACATTCATTTTAAAAACAGAATGTTAAAAACAAGTGAAAATTTCAAACAACATTCTTTCATTCAGTGAATGTACAAAGATTTTTCATCTAATATTCTCATCTGAAAATTGATCTGTGTGGTCAGCATAAGGCTCGGTACACACCTATTCAGTTTGCTTTTGATCTGTTTCTGCAGTGCTTTTTGCTGTGAGTTTTGATTTTTGCACACATGATTTTGCTGCGGTTTTGCGTTTTTGCATTTTTTTTGGCCAATTTGTTGTTGGGCAGATTAAACACACAAATTGCTGCAAAAGTGCATTACATGCTCTTCTGCAGCTTCTCCATTGAATTATATTGAACCAAAAAAGCATCGTTTTGCGTTTTAATAAAAAAAAAAAAAAAAAAAAAGTTCCAGACCCTTTCCAAATATGCATCGGCTGAAAAAAGCATAGATGTGAACGTGTCCCATAGGAAACCATGTAAATGAACTGTAGTAAGTTTCTGCAAAAAGCACCAAAAAACACATACTGTAGATGTGAACCAGGTCTAAGACGTTTAGTAACTTAATGGGGTTAAAAAAACTAAAATTGGCCCTTATTATAGTACAAAAAAAGCAGATAATCACTACTGTAAGGGGTTCATTTTTTTTTTTTTTTTTTTTTTTTTTTTCTGTAGAACTGTGAAGGTCATATTTACAGAAGCGATTATTTGCTCTTTTTGTACTATAAAGGGCTCATTTTAGTTTTTTTTTTATTTTTTTAACCCCATTATGTTACTGGCCGATCGATTATGAAAATAGTAATCGATTCATTTCATAATCGATACGTTGTTTCATCCCTATGTGTTGTAATGTATTTGTATTTTCGGATGACACCTGTACTGACTAAACGAAAATTGTACGATCTGGTATTGTATGAGGAAAATTTCCGTGCTTGTCTGATTGAATAATATCGGATGAATTGTCGTGATCGGCTCTTGAAAGCTCTATATTAATGATCCGATTATCGTACAATAGCGTCAAAATCGGTATTTTTTTGTCCGATTTTCAGATCGCGTGTACGGGCCAAAAGGGATCTGCAGCTGAGTTTTTCTGCACTGCAATGGTTAACGGGAGTGCCAGGCTGCTGAGAATTTGGCTTGATGGGTCCCTGCAGAGAGAGAATTTGTGTGATTAGAAGGGATCTGGCATTTGTGTGTTTCAGTCACATGGGTGCGTAGCCTAGATAGGAGCAAGGTTTATATAACATGTTTATGTGGGAGGGGGGTTGAGGCTAATTCACTGCTGTCTCTGTTGGAGATGAGGAACGGCAAGATCCAGATGTAGGTGGCCCGTTACTGCTTACACAACAGCTGTTATATTCTGGGTCATTTTAAGCCACGAGATAGGAGAGCTGGTGTGCTGGTAACATTTTCTGGAATTCGATGGAGCACTGTAAGTTGATGTTTCTAACTGGCACTAAGGGCATTTGTGGTTATTCATTTGACCTGGTTTATACTAGGTTTGTAGAAAATATATATACACTGATGTATGGTTAGTATTTCTGGTTTTGTGTAAAGAAACTGAAAATTTTAAAGGCTGTGTAAAAGTGAGGACATCTACTGGGTAGCGAGATGGATATCTACCTATCATCATATTCTGTCCCAAGTAGATACTTGGGCAAGGATCAGATGTTCTGTAAAGTGTGTTTTAACCCTTTCACGACTAAGCCTATTTCTGACATTTGGTGTTTACAAGTTAAAATCTGTATATGTTGCTAGAAAATTACTTGGAGCCCCCAAACATTACGTATATATTTTTTAGCAGAGAATCTAGAGAATAAAATGGTGATTGTTGCAATATTTTATGTCACACGGTATTTGTGCAGCGGTCTTTTAAACACAACTTTTTGGGGAAAAAGACACACTTTCATGAATTAAAAAAAAAACGAAACAGTAAAGTTAGCCCAATTTTTTTTTTTTGTATAATGTGACAGATGATGTTACGCTGAGTAAATAGATACCAAACATGTCACGCTTTAAAATTGCGCCCACTCGTGGAATGGCGACAAACTACGGTACCTAAAAAATCTCCATAGGTGACATTGAAAAAAATAAAATAACTGCTACCAGGTTAGAGTTACAGAGGAGGTCTACTGCTAGAATTATTGCTCTCGCTCTGACAATTGCGGCGATACCTCACATGTGTGATTTGAATATCGTTTACATATGCGGGTGCGACTTTCATATGCGTTTTCTTTGCTGCGCGAGCTCGCGGGGATGGGGGGCATTTAAAAAATTTTTTTTTTTTTTTTTATTTCATTTGTTTGAATTTTTTTACTTTGTGTTAAAAAAAAAAAAAAAAAAATTGATCACTTTTATTGCTGTCACAAGAGAAATCTACAGAAAAGGTGACTTCACAAGAGAAATCTACAGAAAAGGTGACTTACCCTACTTTCACATCTCTGCGTCTGAAAATAAACTGCTCTGCGGAAACGCCATTCATTCTGAATGCAGCCCCCATGCATGTAAAATCGCAGTGCAGGAACCGCAGGGAAAACACGGCTGCATGCACCTTCATTTTACAAGCACAGCAGCCCCGTCTGAATGGGCTGCCACGCCCGCACACATGCGGACACCTGAAACGCAAGAGCGTGAACCTAGGGTTAAAGTGCTTCTGAAGGCATAAGGTTTTTTTTAACTTTAATGGATTTTTTTTTTTTTTTTTTTTTTTTTTTATTTTGGTAAAAAAAAAAAAACTTCTGTGTCACAGGATCCCAACTCCCTTATACTTAACCTGAACCCCCCCCTCCCAGGGCGGATTGGTAGCAGCGGGAACCATGGGCTGCCGCTGTTCAAATTCTGTGACGAGGGTGTGGGGGAGGAACCAAGCCATGCTTTCTGTGTCTATAGGCGCAGGCAACGTGGCTCAAGATAGAGCCTTCCTACCGGGGTACCCGCTGAAGAGGTGGAGCACCCCAGAAGAGAGGGATCAAGGCTGCTTTGTGCAAAATCATTGCACTGTGTGTGTGTGTTGTTGATAGAGAGATATATATATATATGTATATTCACTTTAATAGCATAAGGCGCCAGAAAATAGCAACATTTATAAAACTGTTATGCAGTAACAGTGTTTTGTAGTATGCAGTGTTTTGCCTATAATGTAAAGACAGTGATTCTCAAATGACTTTGCATCACATGCCAGTTTGACGTTCTTTTTTTTTTTTTTTTTTTGTTTTATAATCACTTTTTCTTAAGACAAATTTCAACATACAACATAGAAATACACATTGCACAATATATCTATATAAATCTTTTCATTAACATACACCACACTAATTTAGTGTTTTAATTCAATATAATCTCACTCCATTTCATTTATACCTCTCCACCTTTCATTTTAATCTACCCTTCTTTATGTGATTCCATTACATGTTGCCCATCCCATGCCTAATTTACTATTATAACTTATCCTCTTCCTTTTAATGACATCAATCATCTCTCCACTGTGCCTCCCCAGAGGAGCAAAAAATAAAAAAACCTCACCTCCTCCCAATTTCCCCCCACCAGATGCATCTCACAGACTATCCGATCCATAAAGTAGCATTGCCCTCCTCCTATTTCTGAGGAGTAATACAGCCATCCTGCCCATGTATCTTTAAATTTATTCTGTTGGTCTTTAACTATATGTAGCCATCTCTTTGCTTCCATTATTTCTTCCACCTCTTTTTTCCAATCCATTATTAGTGGGACATCCAGACTTTCCAAAATCTAGGTATCAATATTTTGGCTGCATTTAGCAAATGGGGAGTATTGCTCCTCTTATAAAACCTAGCAGATGATGGCATCCCATGAAAAAGAAAGTATAATGGAGAGAATTCTATAGGTCTATCTCATCCCAGAAAACTTTAATCCTTGGGCAATGCCACCATAAATGCAGAAATGAACCCCTTTGGTTACATCCCCTCCAGCAGTTAACATCCGCCAATGGATATATCTGAGCCAATCGAACCGGTGCACGATACCATCTTGTCGGGAACTTATAAGACATCTCCTGTATATGGGAACTTATTGAGGTATGGTGCGTCGCTCCCATCAGCCTTTTAATCTGTTCTGATGTAAAATTATAGCCCAGTGCTCTTTCCCATTCTCGAATGAAATGGGGAGTTGTCATATTTTGAGCGCTCAGAACCAGCCTATACATTTGAGACAACATATGACCCGACTCTGCTAAGTTAACACTCCATTCCTTAAAAGTAGTAAGTGGGTTCGCTGGTCTAATCTGGTGTTTCCACTTACTGAACAAATCTGTCAGTTGACGGTGTTTCCATACAGCCATTGGTACTTCCCCCAGTATTCGAACCAAATCCACCAATGGAAGCAACTTACCCTGTGGGGCCACGCCAGCGCAATTACCCTTTCCGTCCATTCCCCAGCGATCTAAACTGCCTTTCTCTTCCCCCGGGGAAAACCAGGGAAATCCTTCCAATGATGTTAAAGAGGATATATTGGGGGGGGGGGGACTTTCTTGTACTGTTCATTTTATCCCAAATGGATAGTGTTGTCTTCGTCAGTGGTGATGCATATTACAAAAACCCCCTATAAGAAACCGGAATCCAGGGGGCTCCGGCCAAGTTCCTACCTGCTAATGTTTTCTCCAAGGGCACCCAAATTTTACTAGTGGAGTCATGGCACCAGTCCATTATATGAACCAGTCTCCTCAAAATCTTGTGTGCCAACCTGGGATGTTTATCTCTCCACACAAAGGTCATAAAAGCCCTTCGTGTTTAACCACTTGCTGACTAGCCATTGCAGTTGTATTGCAGCAGAATGGCACGGCTGGGAGAAACGACGTTATGTAATGTCACTTGGCCTTGTGGCCACTAGGGGGCGTGCCCGGCGGTCATTATCGCCGCCGACACACGGAGAACCGGATCTGTGTGTGTAAACACAGTTTCTGGTTCTCTGAGGGGAGAACAGACAGATCGTCTGTTCATACAGAGTATGAACAGCGATCTGTCATCTCCCCTGCACAGCCCCCTCCCCCTTTCAGTTAGAACACACACTAGGAAACACAACCCCTTGACCGCCCCCTAGTGTTAACCTCTTCACTGCTACTGACATTTTTACAGTAATCAATGCATTTGTATAGCATTGATCGCTGTATTAATGCCAATGGTCCCAAAAATGTGTCAAAATTGTCCGATGTGTCCGCCATAATGTTGCAGTCCTGTTAAAAATTGCAGATCGCCACCATTACTAGCAAAAAAAAAAAAATGAATAATAAAAATGCCATAAAACTATCCCCTATTCTGTAGACGCTATAACTTTTGCACAAACCAATCAATCTACACTTATTGCGATTTTCTTGTTTTCTTTTTTTTTTTTTGTTTATAGCGCAAAAAATAAAAACCGCAGAGGCGATCAAATACCACCAAAAGCAAGCTTTATTTTTGGGGAAAAAAAGGACGTCAATTTTGTTTGGGTGCAACGTTGCACGACCGCGCAATTGTCAGTTAAAGCGACACAGTGCCGAATCGCAAAAAGTGCTCTGGTCAGGAAAGGGGTAAAATCTTCCGGGGCTGAAGCAGTTAAAGAATGTCTGTGGGAGTGTTATGGGTACGGTATGTAAAACGTAAATAAGCCTGGGAATTGCACTCATTTTAAGAGCGTTTACCCTGCCAAACCATGTCAGGGTATGACAAGTCTTTTATTATGGATACCATCAAGGGTCCATAGTTTAGATCATATAGGCGCTTCATATCTGAAGAGATATAGATCCCTAAATAGAATATAGAATCAAGGTGCCAAACTAGGGCCGAAACAACTAATCGATGAATCGACAACTAATCGATTATGAAATGAATCGATTACTATTTTCATAATCGATTAATCGGCCAGTAACATAATGGGGTTAAAAAAGCTAAAATTAGCCCTTTATAGTACAAAAAGTGAAAATAATCGCTTCTGTAAATATTACTTTCACAGTTCTACAGTAAAAAAAAAAGAAGGGCTAATTTTTTGTTTTGTTTTTAACTCCATTATGTTACTAAATGTCTTAGGCCTGGTTCCCACCCATGTGTTTTTTTTGGTGCTTTTTGCAGAAATGCACTACAGTTCATTTAACGTTCACATCTATGCTTTTTTCAGCTGCTGTGTATTTGGAAAGGGTCAAGGACCTTTTTCAATGCAAAACGGTGCTTTTTTGGTTCAATGTACTTCAATGGAGAAGCTGCAGAAAAGCATATAATATTACAGTTCTGTTTGAAAATCTGCAAAACAGTCTAGAACTTTTTTTTTTCTTTAACCAGTTGCCAACCGCCGCATGACGATGTACGTCGGCACAATGGCACGGGCAGGCATAAGGACTTACCTGTACGTCCCTGCCTGCCCGCGGGTGGGGGGTCCAATCTGACCACCCCCCCGGTGCCTGTGGCGGTCGGATTCAGGTCAGGGGCGATCAGAGGTGAGGGGGAGGCCACTTATTCGTGGCCACCCCCTCACGATCGCTCCTGGCGAATGACAAGCTTCCTCGGCTTCTGTAATGTAAACAGAAGCGGAGGAAGTGATGTCATCTCTCCTGGAGCCGGTCTTTTCGTTCTGGCGCCGAGGAGAGAAGACATCAATGTGAGTTTGCACAACACTACACTTACAGTAGAACACGCAGGAACACTTTTCACCCCCCTGTCACAGTGACACCAATAGCAGTTTTTTTTTTTTTTTTGCATTGGTGTCAGTTTATAACAGTTATAAGTGTTAGGGTTAGCCCCCTTTAGGTCTAGGGTACCCCCCCAACCCCCCTCAATAAAGGTTAACCCCTTGATCACCTCCCGTTGCCAGTGTCACTAAGCGATCGTTTTTCTGATCGCTGTATTAGTGACACAGGTGACGCTAGTTAGGGAGGTAAGTATATAGGTTCGCCGTCAGTGTTTTATAGCAACAAGGACCCCCATATACTACCTAATAAAGGTTTTAACCCCCTGATTGCCCCCTAGTTAACCCTTTCACCAGTGATCACCGTATAAGTGTTACGGGTGACGCTGGTTAGTTTGTTTATTATAGTTTTAGGGTACCCGCCGTTTATTACCTAATAAAGGTTTAACCCCCTAATTGCCCGGCGGTGATATAAGTTAAGTTTTCTGGGTCAGATAAGGTCTGCGACGCCCCAGGCAGTGTCAGGTACCGTTAACGCCCACGCACGCAGCATACACCTCCCTTAGTGGTATAGTATCTGAACAGATCAATATCTGATCCGATAAGATCTATACTAGCATCCCCAGCAGTTTAGGGTCCCCAAAAACGCAGTCTTAGCGGGATCAGCCCAGATACCTGCTAGCACCTGCGTTTTGCCCCTCGGCCCAGCCCATCCAAGTGCAGTATCGATCGATCACTGTCACTTACAAAACACTAAACGCATAACTGCAGCGTTCGCAGAGTCAGGCCTGATCCCTGCGGTCGCTAACAGTTTTTTGGTAGCGTTTTGAATCAGTCACTAACATTCGGGAGATTTTTTGCCTGTGAGTCTCACTAGTGTACCGCTAAATTTAGAGCCCAAAATGGCAAATCGAAGGTACACTAGTGAAGAGGCCTACACGTTTCTGAGCATGACAGATAGTGAAGAGGAAGTCACTCATCTGTCAGATTCAGGCTCAGAATACGATCCTGTAGACGACAGCGGCTCCATGACAGATAGCTCTGACGACGGAGTTGTGGCCCCTGCTAAGGTCAGGCGTACCAGACCCCAATCTTCTTCTTCTGTCCTTGATGTGCAAGAACCGCAGGTCCCTCGTATGGAGCAGAGCAGTACTAGCGTCGCTATTCCTTCTGGTAAACTGGCAAGCACCAGCGGCCTAGTACACCCTGGTCGTACATCCAGCACTGCAGTAACACTTGGTGACGTGGCGAGTCCCATAAGTGCAGTTCAAGCTGGTGAGGTGGCAAGCACAAGTAGTGTCCAGCTGCCACCAAGAAGACGAACACAGGCCCGTCGTGCCCATAGTGACCTTCCTGCTGCATTCGCCAATCCGAATTGGGAACCCACCACTTCTGCAGCACCCGTACTTCCCCCATTCACTGGCCAACCTGGCATTCATGTGGAAACAGTTGATTTTACGCCACTTGATTTTTATTCACTGTTTTTCACCGAAGATCTCTATAGATCTATTGTGGACTAAAGCAATTTGGACGCTGGTCAACACATAGCCGCTATTCCCCAGTCCTCCCTTGCCAGAGATTGGAGACCAATTACGGTTTCCGAATTTAAGATCTTTCTGGGCCTTTCTCTCAACATGGGCATAACTAAGAAGAGCGAGTTGCGGTCATATTGGTCCACTGACCCAATTCACCATATGCCCTTGTTCTCTGCCTCCATGACCAGGGCACGATACGAGCCGATTTTGCGGTTCAACAATGAACTCTGTCGTCCTCGTGGAGACCCTGAATACGATCGGCTCTACAAAATTCGGCCCCTCATAAACCACTTCAACCAACGTTTTGCAGACTTGTTTACTCCCCATCAAGTTGTCTGCGTTGATGAGTCCCTGATTAAGTTTTCTGGCCGCTTGTCATTCAAACAGTACCTTCCCAGCAAGCGTGCCAGATACGGGGTCAAGATGTATAAGCTCTGTGACAGGGCCACAGGCTATACATGTAGTTTTATGGTTTACGAGGGCAAAGATAGTCATGTAGAGCCGACAAACTGCTCTGACTACATAGGAAGCGCTGGCAAGATTGTGTGGGACTTGGTGTCACCCTTATTCGTAAAGGGGTACCACTTATATGTGGACAATTATTACACGAGCGCGCCACTTTTTAGTCACCTTTTTGATCAGCAGATTGGAGCATGTGGCACCGTGCGACCTAATCGCCGGGGCTTTCCCCAGCGGCTTGTAGATTCCCGTCTTAGGCTGGGGGAGAGAGCCTGCTTGCAGTGTAATAATTTGCTCACTATGAAGTGGAGGGATAATAAGAATGTTTTCATTCTTACCTCCCTTCATGCAGACACGACGGTCCAAATTACTACGGCGACTGGTGTTGTGGAGAAACCCCTCTGTGTCCACGAATATAACCAAAATATGGGAGGGGTCGACCTCAACGACCAGTTGTTGGCGCCGTACCTAATTGCCCGTAAGGCCAGACGCTGGTATAAAAAAGTGTCTGTATACTTATTTCAATTGGCTTTGCTGAACGCTCATGTGCTATACAGAGCTTCAGGACGGACTGGATCCTTCCTTAAATTCCAGGAAGAGATCGTCAGAGCCCTTCTGTTTCCAGACGGTGCTCCACCTCACCTTCCCCAACCAAATGCAGTAAGCCGGCTGCATGAGAGGCATTTACCTTATGTCCTCCCGAGTACCCCTACCCAACGAGCCCCCCAAAGAAAATGTTGTGTCTGCAGAAAGCACGGATATAGGCGTGACACCCGGTATTATTGTCCCTCCTGTCCTGACAATCCTGGTCTTTGCATTGGTGAATGTTTTGAACACTACCATACACTAGTTGAGTTTTTTAGTGTAGGGTACAGCACTGCACAGACTAGGCACACTTTCACAGGGTCTCCCAAGATGCCATCGCATTTTGAGGGACCCAAACCTGGAAACTGTTACAGTTATAAAAGTTACAAAAAAAAGTAAAAAAAAAAAAAAAACACAAAAAAAAAATATAAAATAAAAAAAACAAAAATAGTTGTCGTTTTATTCTCTCTCTATTCTCTATTGTTCTGCTCTTTTTTACTGTATTCTATTCTGCAATGTGTTATTGTTGTTATGTTTTTATCATGTTTGCTTTATAGGTATGCAATTTTTTTTATACTTTACGGTTTACTGTGTTTTATTGTTAACCCTTTTTTTGTTTTCAGGTACGCCGTTCAGCTGCAGAGCGGATTTATTTATCTTGACAGCAACAGCGTTTGCTCACACGATACATAAAGCTGTGACTCCAGTGCTGTCGGAGGTGATTTCACCACCACAGTTACATACTTCAGCATATATGCCGAAGCGTGGGGGCAGCAGTGGGCGGAGGAGCGATTTTGCTCCTACCTTTTGCGGGAGGATGCCCCCATGCTTCGGCATATATAAACGGTGCATGTATGCCCATCATTAGAAGTGGGTGGATGAAGGGAGGTATTCTAATGGTGGGCATACCCACCAATCAATCTCTTTTTTTCATTCACCCACAGGCTGCATGAAAAAAAAGTTTACAATATATGCCCATTGCCCAACAAGACCAGCAACGTACTGGTATGTTGCTGGACTTTGAGTGGTTATAACAGAATGATGCCTGCAGGTTTAGGTATCATCTTGGTATCATTCTTTTCAGCCAGCGGTCGGCTTTCATGTAAAAGCAATCCTAGTGCCTAATTAGCCTCTAGACTGCTTTTACAAGCAGTGGGAAGGAATGCCCCCCCCCCCCCACCGTCTTCCATGTTTTTCTCTGGCTCTCCTAAACCTGAGAATGCAGCTGGTGATTCCGCCAGCTGAGCATAGAGCTGATCAGAGAGCAGAATGGCTCCAATCATCTCTATGGCCTAAGAAACCGGAAGCTACGAGCATTTCATGACTTAGATTTTGCCAGATGTAAACAGCGCCATTGGGAAAGCATTTTAACACACCGATCTTGGTGTGGTCAGATGCTTTGAGGGCAGAGGAGAGATCTAGGATCTAATAGACCCCAATTTTTTCAAAAAAGAGTACCTGTCACTACCTATTGCTATCATAGGGGATATTTACCCCTGTCCCCCCCCCCCCCCCTGCTCTCGCACATAGGCGAACGCAAGCGTCGGTCTGGCGTCAAATGTAAACAGCAATTGCACCATGCATGTGAGGTATCACCTCGAAGGTCAGATCGAGGGCAGTAGTTTTAGCAGTAGACCTCCTCTGTAAATCTAAAATCTAAAGTGGTAACCTGTAAAGGCTTTTAAAGGCTTTTAAAAATGTATTTAGTTTGTCGCCACTGCACGTTTGTGCGCAATTTTAAAGCATGCCATGTTTGGTATCCATGTACTCGGCCTAAGATCTTTTTTATTTCATCAAGCATTTGGGCAATATAGTGTTTTTTAGTGCACTAAAATTTAAAGTGTGTTTTTTCCCAAAAAAATGCGTTTAAAAATTGCTGCGCAAATACTGTGTGGAAAAAAAAAAATGAAACACCCACCATTTTAATCTGTAGGGCATTTGCTTTAAAAAAATATATAATGTTTGGGGGTCAAAGTAATTTTCTTGCAAAAAAAAATAATTTTTTCATGTAAACAAATAGTGTCAGAAAGGGCTTTGTCTTCAAGTGGTTAAAAGAGTGGGTGATGTGTGACATAAGCTTCTTAATGTTGTGCATAAAATGCCAGGACAGTTCAAAACCCCCCCAAATGACCCCATTTTGGAAAGTAGACACCCCAAGCTATTTGCTGAGAGGCATGTCGAGTCCATGGAATATTTCATATTGTGACACAAGTTGCGGGAAAGAGACAATTTTTTGCACAAAGTTGTCACTAAATGATATATTGCTCAAACATGCCATGGGAATATGTGAAATTACACCCCAAAATACATTCTGTTGCTTCTCCTGAGTACTTTTTGGGAGCCTAGCCGCGTACGGGACCCCGAAAACTAAGCACCAACTTCAGGCTTTCTAGGGGGGGGGAAATTTATGATTTCACTCCTCACTGCCTATCACAGTTTCGGAGGCCATGGAATGCCCAGGTGGCACAAACCCCCCCCAATTGACTCTATTTTGGAAAGTAGACGCCCCAAGCTATTTGCTGAGAGGTATAGTGAGTATTTTGCAGACCTCACTTTTTGTCAAAAAGTTTTGAAAATTGAAAAAAGAAAAAAACATTTTTTTCTTGTCTTTCTTCATTTTCAAAAACAAATGAGAGCTGCAAAATACTCACCATGCCTCTCAGCAAATAGCTTGGGGTGTCTACTTTCCAAAATGGGGTAATTTGGGGGGGGGGGGGTTTCATGGCATTTTATGACCTTCGAAACTGTGATGGGTAGTGAGGAGTGAATCAAAAATTTACGCCCTTAGAAATCCTGAAGGCAGTGCTTGGTTTTCGGGGCCCCGTACTCGACTAGGCTCCCAAAAAGTCCCACACATGTGGTATCCCCGTACTCAGGAGAATCAGCAAAATGTATTTTGGGGTGCGATTCCACATATGCCCATGGCCTGTGTGAGCAATATATCATTCAGTGACAACTTTGTGCAAAAAAAAAAAGTTTGTCATTTTCCTGCAACTTGTGGCAAAATATAAAATATTCCATGGACTCAACATGCCTCTCAGCAAATAGCTTGGGGTGTCTACTTTCCAAAATAGGGGTCATTTGGGGGGTTTTGTGCCATCTGGGCATTTTATGGCCTTCAAACTGTGATAGGTAGTGAGGAGTGAAATCAAAAATTTACGCCCTTAGAAATCCTGAAGGCGGTGCTTGGTTTCGGGGCCCCGTACGTGGCTAGTCTCCCAAAAAGTCCCACACATGTGGTATCCCCGTACTCAGGAGAAGCAGCTGAATGTATTTTGGGGTGCAATTCCACATAGGCCCATGGCCTGTGTGAGCAATATATCATTTAGTAACAACTTTTTGTAATTTTTTTTTTTCTCATTATTCAATCACTTGGGACAAAAAAATGAATATTCAATGGGCTCAACATGCCTCTCAGCAATTTCCTTGGGGTGTCTACTTTCCAAAATGGGGTCATTTGGGGGGGGGGGGGTTTGTACTGCCCTGCCATTTTAGCACCTCAAGAAATTACATAGGCAATCATAAACTAAAAGCTGTGTAAATTCCAGAAAATGTACCCTAGTTTGTAGACGCTATAACTTTTGCGCAAACCAATAAATATACGCTTATTGACATTTTTTTTTTTATCAAAGACATGTGGCCGAATACATTTTGGCCTAAATGTATGACTAAAATTTAGTTTATTGGATTTTTTTTAAACAAAAAGTAGAAAATATCATTTTTTTTTCAAAATTTTCGGTCTTTTTCTGTTTATAGCGCAAAAAAATAAAAAACGCAGAGGTGATCAAATACCATCAAAAGAAAGCTCTATTTGTGGGAAGACAAGGACGCAAATTTTGTTTGGCTACAGCTTTGCATGACCGTGCAATTATCAGTTAAAGTGAAGCAGTGCCAAATTGTAAAAAGTGCTCTGGTCAGGAAGGGGGTAAATCCTTCCGGGGCTGAAGTGGTTAAATAAAAAACTTTGATCTGAGTCTGATATTTACAAGATTCAACCTCTAATAGTATATAGAGTATATCTCCTCTAATAGTACTGTATATAGAGTATATCTCATCTGTCTGTTATTCTCAGAGTGGATTAAAGATTTTACTCCCTAACCATATAGTTGGTTATTTTATATTTACCCCTGCGTATAGAGATATTTAGGAATAAATGTCCTTTTTTTTAAACTTTACATATTAACTAAATTATACACCACACTTTCTAAGGTTATTAATCGATTAATCAAAACAGTAATCGGCCAACGAATCGATTATGAAAATAATCGTTAGTTGCAGCCCTATGCCAAACAAAAGGAAAAGATTGTTGCAAGGTAGTCTTCATCCTCAAAGGCCCATGGCTCGGCATCAACACTGATTTCTCAATATTTATTTTAAAATTGGATATAAGGCCAAATCTGTCTATCTCCAACATCAGTTACATCAAAGACTCTTGAAGAGAGGTACAACAGTAGATCATCTGCGTAAGCTGAGATCTTATGTTCCGTTGATCCAGTACAAATCCCCTTCCTATTTCCCCTAATTGTGCACAGCAAGGGCTCCAGCACCATAGCAAATAACAATGGGGACAGTGGACATCCCTGCCTAGTTCCATTCCGTATCTCAAAATAATCTGATAGTCTACCATTAACTTTAACCTTTAAAGAGGAACCAACAGGATTGAAGAAAACTTTTTATAATACATATTTGTAAGACCAACAGGTCCCAGGCTTTTACCTAATGACAGCAATCGCTCCGGCCAGTTCTTCAATGGAGATTGCTTTTTCCATTTCCTCCAAGGCCACAGATGGAATGGCCTGTAGCCCTGAGGCCTCAAGATATTCCCAAATTCTATCCAAACGTCCACCCTACACCCCCACAGGAGCTGAGTCTGTTATATAGAGACACAAAAAAATTAGTCCACTATCTGCTTATCGCCTGTCTTTATCCACTTAAGGACTAGCCTCGTTTTGGATTTTAGGTGTTTACATGTTTAAAACAGGTTTTTTTGCTAGAAAATAACTTAGAACCCTCAAACATTATATATTGTTTTTTTTCCTAACACCCTAGAGAATAAAATGGCGGTCATTGCAATACTTTTTTTTGCACCGTATTTGCGCAGCGGTCTTCTAAGCGCACTTTTTTTGGAAAAAATTAACTCTTTTGAATAAAAAAATAAGACAACAGTAAAGTTAGCCCAATTTTTTTTATATTGTGAAATATAATATTACGCCAAGTAAATTGATACCCAACATGTCACGCTTCAAAATTGCGCCCGCTCGTGGAATGGCGTCAAACTTTTACCCTTAAAAATCTCCATAGGCGGCGTTTAAAACATTCTGCAGGCTTCATGTTTTGCGTTACAGAGGAGGTCTAGGGCTAGAATTATTGCTCTCGCTCTACCGGTCGCAGCAATACCTCACCTGTGTGGTTTGACCATCGTTTTCGTATGCGTTCGCTTCTGCGCGTGAGCTCGTTGGGACAGGGCGCTTTAAATTTTTTTTTTTTTCTTATTTATTTTACTTTTAATTAATTTACACTAAAATGCAAGAAAAAAAAAAGTGACAAAAAAAAAAGCCTTTAAGACATATGGGCGGAGCTGACGTCATGACGTTGCTTCCGCCGTCCTATGGTATGGAGACGGGTGGGCGCCATCTTAGCCTCACTCGTCTCCAGACCAAGGAAGTGACAGGTCCCAATCTCCGCCGCTACCGACGGCTCCAGTAAGCGGCGGAGGGTGCGGGAGAGCGGCAGAAGGGGGAGGCACCTCTCCTGCCGCCGATTACGATGATCTGGCGGCGAATCCGCCGCGGAGACCACCATTATCGGAAACACGACTGGCTCCTGTAAAGATGGATACCTCGGTTGTGGCAGCAGCTGCTGCCGTTACTGAGATATACGTCAGCACTTTGCAGAGGGATATGTACAGGAGTCGGTCGGTAAGTGGTTAAAGTTTGAACATGGTGTGAATCCTGTTGTTTCTTTAGTTGTCTAGCCAATAGTCTCCCACCCTTATTCCCCTGTTCATAGAATCAGTGCGCAAAGTATCTGTTTTATTTTGAACTTTTCGATCAAGAAGCTGTTTTAAGTCTGCCTGCAGTTTCTCCAGTCTCTGCGTGTCCCCAGGTTTTAAATGGACCTTATGTTTAATTTCAAGTTTATGTATTTCCTCTAGGAGGCTGACCATTTCCTTCCGTCTCTTTTTAATATGCAAACCCATTGAAATTAACTTCCCTCTGATGACCGCCTTGTGGGCTTCCCATACCACTTGGTCAGACACCTCTGATATATTGGTCTCAAAATACTTTATAATGCTAATGTGCGGGACAGGGATTTCACATTCTGTTTATCATCCAAAATGGATTCATTCAATTGCCATGTTCTTTCCAGGCGCCCAATCGATGCCGGACATATCATTAACCACTTGCCTACCAGGCACTAACACCCCCTTCCTGCCCAAGCCATTTTTCAGCTTTCAGCGCTGTCGCACTTTGAATGACAATTGTGCGGTCATGCTACACTGTACCCAAACACATATTTTTTATCATTTTTTTCACACAAATAGAGCTTTCTTTTGGTGGTATTTAATCACTGCTGGGTTTTTTTTATCTTTTACAAAAAAAAGACCAAAAATTTTGAAGAACAAAATTTTTTTACTTTTTTTCTTTTCTGTCAGTAAATTCTGTAACTAAGTAATTTTTCGCCTTTACTGATGTGCGCTGATGAGGCGGCACCGATGGGCACTGTTAGGCTGAACTGGTGGGCATTGATGAGGTGGCACTAATATGCTGCACTGGTGGGCACAGATAGGCTGTATATATGGGCATTGATGGGTGGCACTGATGGGCGACACTGGGCAGCACTGATAGGCGGCATTGATTGCCAGCACTGACTGGCATGGCTATTTGGCACTGATTGAACGCACTGATTGCTGCCACTGGTGGGAACTGTATTGTGACACTATATTTCTTTATTGTAATCAAGGCACTGATGATCAGTGCCCTGATTACATTCCTACATGTTCCCGTGAGGAGATGCCACTGATCGGCTCTCCTCACACTATAAGATTGAGGCGAGTGGGCCGATTACCGGCATCTCCGTGTTTACATGTGACTGGACACAGCCGATCACATGGTTAAAGGGCCGCGGCCACAGATCGGGGTCGCGCCGTGTCCTAGCAACACTGCGCGGCCATGATCGCCTGCGGCTGATTTGGGACGCCGTCATATGACGTTGTCCCAGAACAAGTGCACCACCTGTGCCCGGGGTCACACAACCCCCCCCCCCACGCCTTTTGGCAGAAAAAACAAAGTCCCTTGTCTCGGGACTGACCTATTGGGGAAAAGATGGTTAAAAACATGAACAGGGTACCTCGTAAACCCCTGGTGTGTATGTATGTGTATGTATGTATGTGTGTGTGTGTGTGTGTATATATGTATGTATGTGTGTATATATATTTGCGGTATTTCAGCATTTTGCCTCAAAAATTCCCACCAAAGGGGATAAAACAAAAAAAGTGGGAGGGTGGTGGGGGACTAGGAGGACAGAGGGGAAAAACGACATCGCCCCCCCCCCCCCCGAAAAAAAAGAGGGTGGGTAATAAAAGGGGTCAAAAAAAGGGGGGGAGGGTGGTGGGGGATTAAGAGAGAACAGAGGGGAAAAAACAACCTCTCCCATCCCCCCCGGCAAACTCTAGGCAATCTGCTCCTTTACTCTTAGCCTTTTTCACTTTACACCACTACACTGGCATATCTTTCTATGACCGGATTATAGTCCTGTCTTATCCACATCAATTTTCTGTTGACTGGCACTTGTTGCCATCGTTCTGGTTGTTGTAGTGATGGTTTATAGTTATTCAATTTCCAATCCGGAAAGTCCACGAGGGGGAGCTCCAGCACCTCTATGAAGTGTTGCAAGTCATCTTTTGTTTTAGGTGCTGCTGTTTTCCCATTCCAGGTTGCTACAACCTTAAAGGGATATCCCCAGCGATATTTAACATCAGCTTTTCTCAAGTGAGATCTCTCAAATCATGTAGACTTATGTCTATATGATGCTTTTCTTTCAGAAATATGTGAAAATCCAAAAGGTTAGCTGTTTGGAGTGCTGCCTATTATTATATATTTATACAGTATTATTCCTAGGTCTTTCTTGAGGGGAAGCCCAATTTTTTTTCCCCCCTATTTATGTAATTAACCCTTTTATGTACTGATATGGTTTGAGTGTGCATTAGCTTACCTTTTGTTTTACTAACTTTTCTGTTTTAAGTGGTTGCCCTTCTACATAGTGAATACAGGTGGTCACTGGCATTTTTTTTATTTTTATTTTTTTATTATTTATTTATTTATTTCAGGTACTTATAGCGCCGTCAATTTACGCAGCGCTTTACATATACATTGTACATTCACATCAGTCCCTACCCTCAAGGAGCTTACAATCTAAGGTCCCTAACTCGCATTCATACATACTAGGGACAATTTAGACAGGATCCAATGAACCTACCAGCGTGTCTTTGGAGTGTGGGAGGAAACCAGAAATCTTGGCATGCGCATCATTCACAGAAAACTTTGTAATTTTTTTTTTTTTTTTCCCCCAATGAATTCAAGGCATTCTCTGGTTGGACAAGGTAAAGATTGTGACATCACTGCCCCTTCCACTCCACTTCATCTATTCAGGGAAAGCCTTGTATTCATTGAAATAAATACATTGCTTTCTGTGAATGGTACCTGTGCTGTCCCTGTGTTCACTATGAAAAAGAGCAGTCACTTGGCATAGGACCCATAAGACCACAGCAGTTCCTGTAGTAGTGGCAACTATTACAGCGATTTCTGTCTGCTTCCACAGCAGTCCCACTGGTATACATTGGTACAGGTTGGAACAATCACTATGCCAGAAAAAACATACATGGAGTTCAGCTTTAAATGGTCAGCAAAGAAACCTACAAGACAATTATCCTAAACGTACCTTATGCTGCTGCATTGGCGCATGTGGCATTTCTCACCAAACAGCCAACCTTCTCGTTTGGGGAGAAAACCTGTATGCACAGGGAAATGCCTATGGAGATGCGATCGACTTGTACCTGAGCATGGCAGCACCATTTGTTGGATATAAATAGAGTTCACAAGCTGTGATATGTGCCAAAAGAGATGTTACTAAATACTGACATATATATATATATTCTTTACTATTAAAAGTTACAACTGGTCTAAAGTTGTTATCTAGCTATTTTATGTGGAATTCTACAACATTGATGCCATGTTGAAATATGGTTATAACAGCCAAAGCTTCAGACAGAAAATCATCAGAGGGGGAATTAAATAAAGCAGTTATGACACTGTTCTAGAAGTATGGTCTCTTTAAATTGACTTGCACCGACTTCATGAAAGCCATGCCACAGTTTTGTAAATTGTTCCAACATGTGTGACAGCTTCTTTTTAGTAGTTATTTCTTTGACAAAATGTCAATGTGGCTGTGACCAGTTCAAAAAGAATTGCCTTCTGTTTGCAGATAGTGAAACTGGAGATATTCAGGACCAACTCAAAATTGGGTACAGAGACAGGCCAGAGTTATTGGGAGTGTGTGGAGGAAGGTGTTGTGTGTTTTAACCACTTCAGCCCCGGAAGGATTTACCCCCTTCCTGACCAGAGCACTTTTTACAATTTGGCACTGCGTCGCTTTAACTGCTAATTGCGCGGTCATGCAATGCTGTTCCCAAACGAAATTTGCGTCCTTTTCTTCCCACAAATAGAGCTTTCTTTTGATGGTATTTGATCACCTCTGCCGGTTTTTATTTTTTGTGCTATAAATGCAAAAAGACCGAAAATTTTGAAAAAAAAATATTTTCTACTTTTTGTTATAAAAAAAATTCCAATAAACTCAATTTTAGTCATACATTTAGGCCAAAATGTATTCGGCCACATGTCTTTGGTAAAAAAAAATGTCAAGTGTATATTTATTGGTTTGCGCAAAAGTTATAGCGCCTACAAACTAGGGTACATTTTCTGGAATTTACAAAGCCTTTAATTTATGACTGCCTATGTCATTTCTTGAGGATTTCTAAGGGCGTAAATTTTTGATTCACTCCTCACTACCTATCACAGTTTCGAAGGCCATAAAGTGCCAAAATAGCACAGAACCCCCCCCAAATGACCCCATTTTGGAAAGTAGACACCCCAAGCTATTTGCTGAGAGGCATGGTGAGTATTTTGCAGCTCTCATTTGTTTTTGAAAATGAAGAAAGACAAGAAGAAAAAATTTTTTTTTCAATTTTCAAAACTTTGTGACAAAAAGCGAGGTCTGCAAAATACTCACTATACCTCTCAGCAAATAGCTTGGGGTGTCTACTTTCCAAAATGGGGTCATTTGGGGGGGTTTTGTGCCACCTGGGCATTCCATGGCCTCCGAAACTGTGATAGGCAGTGAAGAGTGAAATAAAAAATTTACGCCCTTAGAAAGCCTGAAGGCGGTGCTTGGTTTTCGGGGTCCTGTAGGCGGCTAGGCTCCCAAAAAGTCTCACACATGTGGTATCCCCATACTCAGGAGACGCAACAGAATGTATTTTGGGGTGTAATTTCACATATTCCCATGGCCTTGGATTCCAAACATTACATGCTTTAAAAGTGCAGTGGCAACAAACTAAATTTTTTTTAAAAGCCTTTACAGGTTACCGCTTTAGATTTACAGAGGAGGTCTACTGTTAAAATTACTGCCCTCGATCTGACCTTCGCGGTGATACCTCACATGCATGGTGCAATTGCTGTTTTTTTTTTCTTTATTATTTTTTTCCTTTTTTATCTTATTTTTAAACTATTCCTTTCATTTTTATTTTTTTTTAATCATTTTTATTGTTATCTCAGGGAATGTAAATATCCCCTATGATAGCAATAGGTAGTGACAGGTACTCTTTTTTGAAAAAACTGGGGTTTATTAGACCCTAGATCTCTCCTCTGCCCTCAAAGCATCTGACCACACCAAGATCGGTGTGATAAAATGCTTTCCCAATTTCCCAATGGCGCTGTTTACATCCGGCGAAATCTAAGTCATGAAATGCTCGTAGCTTTCGGTTTCTTAGGCCATAGAGATGTTTGGAGCCACTCTGGTCACCGGTCACCTCTATGGTCAGCTGGCTGAATCACCGGCTGCATTCTCAGGTTCCCCCTGTTGGGACAGGAGAGCCAGAGAAAAACACGGAAGACGGTGGGGGGGGGGGGATTCCCTCCCACTGCTTGTAAAAGCAGTCTAGAGGCTAATTGGCCGATAGGATTGCTTTTACATGAAAGCCGACCGCTGGCTGAAAAGAATGATACCAAGATGATACCTAAACCTGCAGGCATCATTCTGGTATAACCACTCAAAATCCAGCAACATACCAGTACGTTGCTGGTCCTTGTTGGGCATATATTGCAAACTTTTTTTCATGCAGCCTGTGGGCTGAACGAAAAAAAGAGATTGATCGGTGGGTATGCCCACCATTAGAATACCTCCCTTCATCCACCCACTTCTAATGATGGGCATACATGCACCGTTTATATATGCTGACGCATGGGGGCATCCTCCCGCAAAAGTTAGAAGCAAATCGCTCCTCCGCCCTCTGCTGCCCCCACGCTTTGGCATATATGCTGAAGTATGTAACTGTGGTGGTGAAATCACCTCCGACAGCGCTGGATTCACGGCTTTATATATCGTGGGAGCAAACGCTGTTGCTGTCAAGATAAATAAATCCGCTCTGCAGCTGAATGGCGTACCTGAAAACAAAAAAATGGTTACCAACAAAACACAGTAAACAGTAAAGTGTAAAAAAAATTGCATATCTGAAAAGCAAGCATGGTAAAACATAACAATAAAACATTGCAGAATAGAATACAGTAAAAAAGAGCAGAACAATAGAGAGAGAATAGAGAGAGAGAGAGAGAACAATAAAACGACAACTATTTTTGTTTTTGTTTTTATTTTTTTTATTTTTTATTTTTTAGTAACTTTAACTTTTGTAACTGGTACCAGGTTTGGGTCTCTCAAAATGCGATGGCATCTTGGGAGACCCTGTGAAAGTGTGTCCTAGTCTGTGCAATGCTGTACCCTACGCTAAAACTCAACTAGTGTATGGTAGCGCTCAAAACTTTCACCAATGCATAGACCAGGATTGTCAGGACAATAATACCGGGTGTCACGCCTAAATCCGCGCTTGCTACAGACACAACATCTTCTTTGGGGGGCTCGTTGGGTAGGGGTACTCGAGAGGACATAAGGAAAATGCCTCTCATGCAGCCGGCTTACTGCATTTGGTTGGGGAAGGTGAGGTGGAGCACCGTCTGGAAACAGAAGGGCTCTGACGATCTCTTCCTGGAATTTAAGGAAGGATCTATCCGTCCTGAAGCTCTGTATAGCACATGAGCGTTCAGCAAAGCCAATTGAACTAAACAGACACTTTTTTGTACCAGCGTCTGGCCTTACGGGCAACTAGGTACGGCGCCAACAACTGGTCGTTGAGGTCCACCCCTCCCATATTTTGGTTATATTCGTGGACACAGAGGGGTTTCTCCACAACACCAGTCACCGTAGTAATTTTGGCCATCGTGTCTGCATGAAGGGAGGTAAGAACGAAAACATTCTTATTGTCCCTCCACTTCATAGCGAGCAAATTATTACACTGCAAGCAGTTTCTCTCCCCCAGCCTAAGATGGGAATCTACAAGCCGCTAGGGAAAGCCCCGGTGATTAGGTCGCATGGTGCCACATGCTCCAATCTGTTGATCAAAAAGGTGACTAAAAAGTGGCACGCTTGTGTAATAATTGTCCACGTACGAGTGGTACCCCTTTCCGAATAAGGGTGACACCAAGTCCCACACTATCTTGCCAGCGCTTCCTATGTAGTCAGGGCAGTTTGTCTGCTCTACGTGACTATCTTTGCCCATGTAAACCATAAATCTACATGTATAGCCTGTGGCCCTGTCACAGAGCATGTACATCTTGACCCCGTATTTTGCATGCTTGCTGGGAAGGTACTGTTTGAATGATTAGCAGCCAGAAAATTTAATCAGGGACTCCTCAACGCAGACAACTTGATGAGGAGTAAACAAGTCTGCAAAACGTTGGTTGAAGTGGTTTACGAGGGGCCGAATTTTGTAGAGCCGATCGTATCCAGGGTCTCCACGAGGACGACAGAGTTCATTGTCATTGAAGTGCATGAACCGCAAAATCTGCTCGTATCGTGCCCTGGCCATGGAATCAGAGAACACGGGCATATGGTAAATTGGGTCAGTGGACCAATATGACCGCAACTCACTCTTTTTATTTATGCCCATGTTGAGGGAAAGGCCCAGAAAGATCTTAAATTCGGAGACCGTAATTGGTCTCCAATCTCTGGCAAGGGAGGACTGGGGATTAGCGGCGATGTGTTGACCAGCGTATAAATTGCTTTGGTCCACAATAGATCTATAGAGATCTTCAGTGAAAAACAGCGAATAAAAATCCAGTGGCGTAAAATCAACTGTTTCCACCTGAATTCCGGGTTGGCCAGTGAATGGGGGAAGTACGGGTGCTGCAGAAGTGGTGGGTTCCCAATTCGGATTGGCTAATGCAGCAGGAAGGGCACTATGGGCACGACGGGCCTGTGTTCGTCTTCTTGGTGGCAGCGGGACACTAGTGCTTGCCACCTCGCCAGCTTGAACTGCACTTATGGGACTCGCCACGTCACCACGTGTAAGTGTAATGTTGGTGTAACTCACATTGATGTCTTCTCTCCTCGGCACCAGAACGAAAAGACCGGCTCGAGGAGGGATAACATCACTTCCTCTGCCACTGTTTACATTACAGCAGCAGAGGAAGGATTTCATTGACCGGGAGCGATCGCGAGGGGGTGGCCACGAATGGATGGCCTCCCCCTCACCTCTGATTGCCCACCAACAAATGCCAGCCGCCACGGGCACCGGGGGGGGGGGGGGGTCCGATCGGACCCCCCACCCGCGGGAGGCAGATCACGTACAGGTACGTGATTCTGCCTGCCCGTGCCATTCTGCCGACGTACAACGGCGTGAGGTGGTCGGCAAGTGGTTAAAGTGGTTCAAAGGTACAAGATTTTTTACCTTCATGCGATCTATGCATGAAGGTAAAAAAACCTTTTGGTGCAGTCCCCCCTGCCTGAGCCCCATGGCAATCTATTCACAAGTGCTGCAGCTCTCTCGGGTCTCTTTCTCTCTCCTCATTGGCTCACACAGCAATGGGAGCCACTGGCTCCTGTTGCTGTCAGTCACAGCCAGTGAGCCAATAGGGTGAGAGCGGGGGTTGGGGGGGGGGGGGGGCGCAGCATAGAAAGTACTACATTTTTATGTTGTGGTTTTTTTTTTTTTTTTTTTTTTATGTGTAATAATCTGATGCCATCTTTTATGATGGATTCTGTGATTTCCCATTCGTTTTGTGTTTTAGCCTTGCCAGAGGTTTTCAATTGGGTTTGGGTCTGAGCTGTTTTCTGACCAATCAACATTAATATGATGGGGTTAAATCCAGTCTTTTACAATCGTGCAGTAAGGCAAGGAGTGTCATCTTTCTGAAAATAAAATTCTTGTGAGTTATGAGAATGAAGGGGTTGTGGTTGTAATCTTATCAGTGTTGCTATACTGCAAATTGTCTTGGTGGTGGTTTCCACTGCAGCGCCTCTGACTGGACCCTAGTTCTGCCTTCCCAGTCTGAATTTCAATGCACAGAAGATTGCAAGAGGCTTATATCAAGATAATTTGTCATTTGTCCCAACCCCTGTCACTGTAGGAAAAAAATTGGCCTTTGTGTAGACCTTAATAATTTTAAATGAAGGTGAAATAAATGAAATTCAAATACTGATTACTGTCATTGCCAGTATTCACTATATACCGTTATAGTATATTTTGTGCTATAGTGATTTTTTTTTTTTTTTTTTTTTAAAAACCGCAGCAATTGTTCAGTCACATTGGCTATCATTTAGAACTAGTTTAAAAATATATATATATATATATATATATTAACCCCCCCCCCCTTGTATGTGTATTGAACCTGTTCTTTCTCTTACACAGATTTTATTTGAGCCTGATGAAGACTTCCAGTTAATGCAATGCCCCATCAGAGTAAAGGTTTCCGCCAAGATCTTTTATTGTCAGGACATCCTATTCCTACGAAGACCCAAAAGGATCAACCAACTGGTGTACAACTCCAGTGTACAGGATTCTTACCTGGTCAACATCATGTCTCCTCTGACATTCTTAGCACCACTCTTCATTTTGTGCCCCAGAAGTACAATACTAGTCAGGTGTCATCATCCCAAAATCTGATGTCTGGCTTGCTGGAATCTGATAGCCTTGTGGAACCTCTCTTGGTAGAGGAGGCTAATGTATCACTGTCCAAGCCAGAAGATCATGCAAGCAATATATGCTCTACAACTCATGGGACTTCTACCACAGGTAGAAACTGTATGCCCCTTCAGACTGGAGACCCACAACAGCAATTTGCTACATACGAGACTCTTGCTGATCTGACTCCAGGACCTCTTCAAACTGTGGACCACCAGGACCAACATCAGCTCCAGGATTCTGCCAGCATTCTACAGGATGACATGGAGACCAGCAATGACTCAAGCAGCAATGAACTTAATGAACTGGATGAAAATGGAAAGGAGCCTGAATTAAAAGAGTAAGGACATGTGTATGGATAAAGATGAGTTCCTTTAAAGAATAACTACATGATTACATATAAAAAAAACAAAAAAAAACAAATTTGTTCCCTCCGAACTCTAATCTATTTTCAAGTAAGAACTGCATCTGTCCAACACAAAGGCCACTATACTCTGCTTGAAAAGTCAGCAATCAAATTTTCATAGAACCATAAGCACTGAGACCTCCTCTTAAATTTGGCACACTCTAGCCTTCTGGGCTGTAACTGATGCCGATAAAGCGCACCTGCTTGGTAACACCTTGGGGTGGGAACAGAGAGTTATAGCTTATGGGGTTGCAGGGGGCATATGCCAAACTAAAGAGCGTGTCTTAGCCGTTTTCATCTTATATGGAGATCTGATCACTGCCTTTCTGGGCAATGCTTTGCAACTTATGCTTGGAAGGTTTTTGTTTTGATAATCAAACCATATACATATCCATTAAGCACATCTTGAATGTCCTGAAGATATACTGGGAATCCTCATGCCGTAAACCTTTTTTTTAAACTTATTAAACAGACATCTACAGATGCCTTTCTGTATTCTTAGATAGCTTCTAAATCCCCCAGAATCCCTGAAACCTCCTATGCATATGACTATTAAATGTATAAACAATATTCTGCGCTTAGTGTGAAACTGTGTGTTCATAGCTGTACCCACTAAACATCCGAATACTAGATGTCAAAAGATCTATATATACATATAAAAAGTGCACATCTACAAAAACAGGTTGACATCAGCAACCGTACATATAATGCAAATGTGCATTTAAAGTCAAGTGCTATAAATTCCTTTATCGAACGTTTTTTCAATAAATAACTACAAATGTTTAAAATAAATTAAAACTTCAACCATCCACTGATTTGAAGTGAATAAACCTTGAAGAGAGGAATAAATACCTTGTGTCCTCCACCACAAGTATAAATGGTTTCTTACCAGATGGTATTAATTCCTTTTAAAAAAGAAATCAAGCCAGCATGTTGATAACAAGCCTCCAGAGTGTTGTTCTACAGCAAACTGCCCACTATTGTGATTCAGAAGTGGATAGTGCTGTCATATCTGTAATTTAATTCCTTTAGAACTGAGTGCTCACCTTTGGATAGGGAAATAGAGATTTGAAGTTTTATTTTGTTTTGGACATTTGGGTGTTCGTTTTATGAAGCAGTGAAATCTATTCACTGCTTCAATTCTCTTGGCATTCACAGAGGAGATCTTTCTCCTCTGTGTGCCTGTTTATGAAGCTTTGTAGATCGCTTCACCTTTTTGGAGGAGTGAACTGATCTACAAATGCTTCCAACAGTGGAGAACGGCCCCTGATACTGGAATCTCATGAGACTTTACAGCACCAGAAATTCACAGAAACACCGAGATGTGAGTTTATTAAGCAGTGATAAATTATCATTGCTCAGTACACTGACTGATGGTGTGGTTAATGTTAAAAAAAAAATAGTCCCTACCTCTCTCTCTCTTGCTTTCTCTCTCTCTTGCTTTCTCTCTCTATTTATTAGAGAGAGAGCTCTCTCTCCTCCCTCTCCCTCTCCTCTCCTCTCCCCCTCCCCCCCTCCTCTCTCTCTCTCTCTCTCTCTCTCTCTCTCTCTCTCCCTCTCCCTCTCCCTCTCCCTCTCCCTCTCCCTCTCCTCTCCCGTCTCCCTCTCCCTCTCCCTCTCCCTCTCCTCTCCCTCTCCCTCTCCTCTCCCTCTCCCTCCTCCCTCTCCCCCTCTCTCCCCCTCTCTCCCTCTCTCTCTCCCTCTCTCTCTCCCTCTCTCTCTCCCTCTCTCTCTCCCTCTCTCTCCCTCTCTCTCCCTCTCTCTCCCTCTTCTCTCTCTTCTCTCTCTCTCTCTCTCTCTCTCTCTCTCTCTCTCTCCCTCTCTCTCTCTCTCTCTCTCTCTCTCTCCCCCTCTCTCTCTCTCTCTCTCTCTCTCTCTCTCTCTCTCTCTCTCTCCCTCTCTCTCTCTCTCTCTCTCTCTCTCCCCTCCCTCTCTCTCTCTCTCTCTCCTCCCCTCCCTCTCTCTCTCTCTCTCTCCCCTCCCCTCTCTCTCTCTCTCTCTCTCTCTCTCTCTCTCTCTCCTCTCCCTCTCTCTCCCTCTCTCTCCCCCCCTCCTCTCTCTCTCTCTCTCTCTCCCCCCCTCTCTCTCTCTCTCTCTCTCTCTCCCCCCCTCTCTCTCTCTCTCTCTCTCTCCCCCCCCCTCTCTCTCTCTCTCCCCCCCCTCTCCCTCTCTCTCCCCCCTCTCCTCTCTCTCTCTCTCTCTCTCTCTCTCTCTCTCTCTCTCTCTCTCTCCTCTCTCTCTCCTCTCTCTCTCTCTCTCTCTCTCTCTCTCTCTCTCTCTCCCCCCCCCCCCCCCTCTCTCTCTCCCTCTCTCCTGAACGAGGTATAAGGAGTTAAAAATCTTCCTCTTTCTCCTCAGATTCCTCTTCTCCCGATTCTCCACCTCTGAGCTGGTAAATGGGGGAGAGTGAATTCTGACTCAGATTGCCAGTGAAGCACTGAGATCGCAGCTTCATAAACTGGCCATTACTGTGTTAGTGAGGATTCTCTGTGTGCGGAGATCATCGACGAGAGAACATGTTCAAACACTTCTCCCCCTGAATACCTCTGTTTCATAAACCGTTTATGGACTGTTCAGCGGCGATCCTCGGGATCACTGCTTCATAAACGGACACCTTTTTCTTTATTGAAATAACATTTGATAAAGGAATTATTATCACTGTCTTTAATACACATTTCATTTGCATCATAGGCATAGTTGCGTGGATGCACTCTTATTATATGTATGGCCGAAACAACTAATTGATTATGAAAATGGTTGTCAACTATTTTCATAATCGATTAATTGGCCAGCTCACGGGTAGGCAACCTTTTAAGCACAGTGTGTCGAAAAAATGTTTTCAGAGAAATTTAGCGTGCTGATTTTATAACAGAAAAAAAGTCACCTCCACACTCTCAATCACGAAATGGATTTTTTATAAAGTAAATACTGTAAACTACTTTAGTAGTGAGAAATTAACATCCTGCTCTCTCACGCCTCAGATCAGCCTCAATTCATGCACCTTCACACCTCAAATCACTGTCCCCCCTGCAAATCTGTTTCCCCACTGTACCACTCTGCACATCTCACCACTGTATGTACATCTGCCCCACCACTGTACCGCCTGGATTTGCCTTAGTAAATAACCCCCTATATCTCTTCCATGTGTTATTCTCGAAGTGGATTAGAGATTTTGCTCCCTAACCATATAGCTGGCTATTTATATTTACCACTGCATAGAGATATTTAAGAAGAAATTGCCTTTTTATTTTAAATTTTACATATTAACTAATTTATACACCACACTTTTGAAGGTTATTATCCGATTAATCGAAACAATCGGCCAACTAATTGATTATGAAAATAATCGTTAGTTGCAGCCCTAATTATATGTATGTATTATGTATTTATTATTGTTGTTGTTGTTATTAGTAGTAGTATTTAGTACATGTCTGTTCAAGATTAGAAAGAGAAAGGCAGATCTTGGTCTTTGAGGTCACATACCTCTCTAAGGCCCCTTTCACACTGGGGCGGTGGGGGCGTCGGCGGTACAACAGCGCTAGTTTTAGCGCTGCTATACCGTCGTTCTTGCAGCTGTATTCGGCCGCTAGCGGTGCGGTTTTAACCCCCGCTGGCGGCCGAAAAAGGGTTAAAATCACTCGTACAGCGTGGCTATAGCCGCGCTGTCCCATTGATTTCAATGGCAGAAGCGGTTTAGGAGCGGTGAATACACCGCTCCTTCACCGCTCCAAGAAGCAGTTTGCAGGACTTTTTTCACCGTCCTGCCAGCGCACCGCTTCAGTGTGAAAGCCTTGGGCTTTCACACTGAACAAACAGCGGAGGCTGTTTAGGGGCGGTTTGCAGGCGGTATTTTTAGCGCAATACCGCCTGCAAACCGCCCCAGTGTGAAAGGGGTCTAAGGAACCAGCTTTTACCATTTCAGCTCTTTGTCTCTTATAGACTAGATTTTCAATGAGTAGTGTTTGGCCTCGTTCACATAGGCAAAACTCTCTACCACCCTCTGAAAAGCTATAGCTTTACAGAGATAGATCGAGCAGTTTCCATGGCATTAGAGTGGATGTAAACACGATTTCATGAAATTTGAGCTGGGCACATATATTTGTAGTGTTTTCTTATCGCTCTTCAAAGCAGTCCCTTAGCTTTCTCCTGCCCAGTAGCTCTGTTATCAGCCTAATAACTTCTGACAAGTTCTCTGAGATGGTGTTTCGTCAGATTAGGCGACCCATCAGAATGAGTAGCGGAAGTGATGTTTCGTCACCACCAATCTTGCTGCACCCCACACCCATCCACAGTAAGGATACAAGCAGATATCTTGTTACAACCACTGGAGTTTTGCATTTTACACTTATTTATAACAGTAACCTGAGGTAATATAGTGAAATACAGTACTTAGAACTCCGGCTGAATGTTAAGCTGTTGAATTTTAAAAGCAGCGAACTTCAGTCAGATTAGCAAATCTGTGAGATGAGCAGGCTTGCCGCTGCTTTTAAAATTCAACATCTAAACCGTCAGAGTTCTAAGTACTGTATTTCACTATAATACCTCAGTTTACTGTTATAAATAAGTGCAAAACTCCGGTGGGTGTAACAAGATATCCACTTGCCCCTTCTCACTGTATCCTTACTGTGGATGGGTGCAGGGTGTAGCAAGATGGTGGCGACAGAACGTCACTTCCGTTACACATTCTGACAGAACAATGGCAGCCTGAAGTGTGTTTGTGTCCTGGGAGGTTGCTATAAATTAGCAGATATCTTACCATCTGACAGAGCTCTGCACATTCTTTCCTTCCTTCCTTTGCCAATGTGGAAGGGGAGGTGTGTGCCTTTTCTCCAATCAGCTGTCTTGGCTGTATGCCAATAATCCACTCCCAGTGGTAACCAGGAAGAGAAAATCTAACACAAAGAGCACTTTCTAAAGGATATATACAGCTGAAGACAGCAGATATGCATGTAAAACTTGTGTAAACCTCTGTGTATCATCTGAGGCTGTTCACTTCACTGGGTATATGTGAGGATTTACATACGCTTTAAGGAAACTATCCTGCCACCTCCTAAATGCCCCCACCCCGTTTTTTTTTTTATTTTTTTTTCCAGCTGAGCTGGAGTTTTCTATTGAAGTACTTGCCACAGCCGCAAGCAAAGCAATTGGCTCAAAGTTGCAGTGTGGTCCCATTCACTTGTGGTGTTTGTAATTAATGGCAGTACTTGCCCTCCAAAGGCAGCAAGCTGTACATTTCCATGAAATGAATCAAAGCATTGTGGCTACAGCAATATGTGCTTGTGATTTTGGCGGCACAAGGTTTCCTCCTTTAGAACGGTTTGGATTTAAAAAGTATGTCTTTTATACCCCTAATCCTAATTTTTTTTTTTTATATACACCTTCTATAATTTGGTATAGATTCCCATCCTGTTTTATTATGTTGTATCTTACTGCAATAAAACCTTGACAGGTTTAGTTGTACAGATGATTTTGTCTGATGTAGTGGTAATTTGCTGTTGCTATGTTGTCCTTTTTATTTATACTGTCTTGCTTGCAGTGATTGTGGTTTCCAGCCCCCTACCTGCAGTTCCAGAGCATTCTCTTTAATGATGGCAGACTCTGAACATAATCCATCCACTAGTGGCTACAGGTAAGCCAGCGGTTACTTGTGATGTTTTCATAAAAACTTGTTTTCCTCTCAGGTAGTCTTTGGCTACTTACTATATTTGTTGTATCCTGCTTGTCCTGCAAAATTTGTCAAGGGGAAAAATAAAAAAATCTCTGCAATACTTTTCCCCATGTTTTAACCCTTTAACGCAGGGTGGCCCCTGGAATAAAATAAAAGTTGCATAACAGACATAAGATGCACTTGATTAAGATACGGTATTTATAAATGGCAAGTATAGAAAATGGAGAATATAATGCCTTCTTCAGTCTTATAATTTAATTGGAGGGGAGTGCCATCTTCTGCACACAGCTTGAGTGTTTATGAATGTGGGGCCCTCCAGTAGGCAGTTCAGCTGTACAGTTTTAGAACAAGCTCATAGCTGCTATTGCAGTAGTAGAAGTACAAAAATACTCATGGTTACCCATGGAGCTAGCTGCTAATTTCTTGTTTAGTGGTCGACCACACACAAGGTTTTTGTGAACCGTATAGTATTGGCCTTGCCCAATTGCTTAACTACTGAGGCCCTTCCATTGTTGTTATCACTAACATAGGTTAGTCCAACATAAGGACTGGGAGGGCTAATTGACAGTTCTTGAGATAACACAGGAGCTGACATTTTGCACTTATAGAACAGATATAACAAAACCCTTTCAATAGTATATTTAACAGTCCAAAAAGAAACAAATAAGAGCATTGTTTTTAGTAATTTCATACACTTTAAAGAAGTATGGCCAAAGCTTTTTGCCTGTATTTCTCTTGTGTGTCACAGGAGTGTACTTTTAGCCCTCCTCCGACCTACGGCCAGCTTATTTTGCCTGATATTGGCTGACTTTGCAGAGCTGCTCCACGCCTGACTGACAACTGGCTCCAGCTCTTATGGCCCGTAATACCGCTTTTGAATCGATCGTACGATAGTCTGATAATTAGTACAGAGTTTCGAGAGCCGATTACGACAGTCTATCCGATTTTATTATCTGATCAGACAAGCACAATTTTTTTTTTTTTTTCCATATGATACCAGATCGTACTATTTTAGTTTAATCAGTACAGTTGTCCTCCGAAAATACGATTCAAATACATTGCAACACATTACATCACTTCTGTTTTTTTTTTTTTCCCTGGTGTATGAGAATTTTCGTAACTTTTTAGTAACCTCTCCATTTTCGATATGCAACTAGCATGCAAAAAAAAAACAAAAAAAAAAAAACCGGAAGATCTGTCATTGAATTTTCAGATCGTGTGTATGGGCCATTAGTGCGTGGCTGAGAGCCAAAGCCGGATGTCGCCACCCCTCACCTGTCCAGCGCTTAGTGACCGCTGGAGGGGCAGAGCAGAAAAGGATGACTGACAGGCACTGCTCTCTGCTCCAATAAATAAGAGAACTGAGCAATCGGCGGTCGTGTGATTGCTCAGTTCTTGGTCTTGGAGCCGACATGAGACAGCTGCAGCTTCTCAGCAATGCTGGAGCATAGAGGCAAATATGAAGGTTTAACCGGTTCCCGACCAGCGCACGCTGATGTACGTTGGCAGAATGGCACGGCTGGATAAATGGACTTACAGGTACGTCCATTTGAATTCCCCGCTGTGCCATTGCATGCGCGCCGGCCGGGAGCTCCGTGAGTTGGGTCGTGGGTCCCACGGACTCGATCGCCGTGGGGATACCCGCGATCGCCTCACTGAGAGGACGAACGGGGAGATGCTGATGTAAACAGCATCTCCCCGTTTTGCCTAGTGACAGTGTCACTGGATCTCTGCTCCCTGTCATCGGAGCAGAGATCCAGTGACGTCACACACACAGCCCATCCCCCCTACAGTTAGAATCACTCCCCTAGGACATACTTAACCCCTCTCCGCCCCCTAATGGTTAACCCCTTCACTGCCAGTGTCATTTACACAGTAATCGGTGCATTTTTAATCACACTGATCGCTGTATAAATGACAATGGTCCCAAAAATGTGTCAAAAATGTCCGCCATAACGTCGCAGTCACAATAAAAGGCCCTGATCGCAGCCATTACTAGTAAAAAAAAAAAATTATTAATAAAAATGCCATAAAACTATCCCCTATTTAGTAACCGCTATAACTTTTGCGCAAACCAATCAATAAACGCTTATTGCAATTTTTTTTTACCAAAAATATGTAGAAGAATACGATCGGCCTAAACTGAGGGGAAAAAAATGTTTTATATATTTTTGGGGGATATTTATTATAACAAAATGTAAAAAATGCGTTTTTTTTCAAAATTGTCACTCTTATTTTGTTTAAAAATAAAAATCGCAGAGGCAATCAAATGCCACCAAAAGAAAGCTCTATTTGTGGGAAAAAAAGGATGTCAATTTTGTTTGGGAGCCACGTCGCACCACCGTGCAAATGTCAGTTAAAGCGAAGCAGTACAGAATCGCAAAAAAACGCTCTGGTCAGGAAGAGGGGAAAATCTTCCGGGGCTGAAGCGGTTAAAGGAGTTGTAAACCCTCAAGGTTTTTCACCTTAATGTATTAAGATGAAAAACCTGCGCTTCAGCTGCCCTCCAGAGCCCCCATTATTCTTACCCTGCAGCTCCACCCGCTGTCTCAGGTCCTCATTGGATAGATTGATAGTAGCGGGAGCCCTTGGCTTCCACTGCTTTCAATTTAATCCAGTAACGTGGGGGGCGGAGTCCTGCGGTCTGTGTCAATGGGAGCAGAAGCAGGACTCGGGAGTGCGCCCGCACGGGTGCCCTCATGGAATTCGTCTTTCCGTGCGGGGAACCAAATGAAGAGGAGGAGCCATTAGCTCTGCCGGGACACCCCAGAAAAGGAGGATCTGGGCCACTCTGTGCAAAACCCTTGCACATAGAGCAGGTAAGTAAAAAAACAAAAAACAAATAGCGAACCTTTACAATCACTTTAAGTTCCTCAACCCACGTCGCGGTCGCTGGGCACCCGCGATCGCTTCCCGAGAGAGAGAGAGAACGGAGATTTGTCAATGTAAATTCCGTTCTGTCTGGAGAGACTAAGTATGAACAGCGGTCGGGCTCCTCCAGTCAGTCCCATCCCCCCCACAGTTAGAATCACTCCCTAGGACAAATATTTAACCCCTTGATTGCCCCTAGTGTTAACCCCTTCCCTGCCAATGACATACAGTAATCAGTGGCTATTTTTAGCTCTGATTGCTGTATAAATGTCAGTGGTCCCAAAAGTGTCCGATCTGTCCACTGCAATGTTGCAGTCCCGCTAAAAATCGCTGATCATGGCCATTTACTAGTAAAAAAAAAATTAAAAAAAAAAAATTATAATAAAATTGCCATAAATAAATCCCCTATTTTGTAGACTATTGCGAATTTATTTTATTTTTACCAAAAAGAGCTCTATTTGTTGGGGGAAAAAAAAGACATCAATTTTGTTTGAGTACGTCACACGCCCACACAATAGTCAGTTAAAGCGGCACAGTGCCGCATTGCAAAAAATGGCCTGTTCATTAAGGGGGCAAATTTTTCCGGGGCTTAAGTGGTTAAGCTCCTGATCCCTGCACTTGTACATTGCACGCAGCTGCAGGTCACGTGCAGAGTGGCCCCTTTCTGCAACAGAGGGTATAATTCCTGCCACGACTGCAATGCTTTGTTGTGTACTCACGGCTGCTGCTAAAAGGGGTGGATGGGAAAGGGGGCACTAAAAGTGTGGCTCAACCACAGGGTTTTACTGCTAATGTGAATGTGCCCAACTCTGCTTACTGGTTTGCTGTCCTGCAGTGATTAGTTTCACTCATACAAGGATTAGCTTACGGAGTTTTTCTGCACTGGACTTTGTTTACAACCTCTCTTTATTCAGTCCTAACTGGCATTTATATTTTCTTTTTGCAGCAGTGAACAGCCAGCTAAAGCCAAAACCCAAAAGGAATTAATGAAAATACTGAAGGAGCTTCGTTCCCATCTCCCTCCTGAAAATAAGTTTCAAGGAAAGTTCAGCACTGCTGCCTCTCTCCACTACGCTTTGCATTGCATCCAGCAGGTGAAAGGTAATGCACTCGGTCTGTAAATAACATCATACTACCTCAAATCCCAAAATTCAAAGCTACTTTATGATAAAGTCATTTATAAAATTTTTGCTACAAAATACATCGAATGGAAACTATTGCTGCTTTTGGCCCCTTTTTTTTTCATATTTACTTTAATAACTGAGCTTTTAACTCTATATTTGTGTGTTATCATTTATTTGAAATATTCATTTTAATACAGGGTGTCTCTACAGCAGTCTGTTTGCTTAGCTTGCTGGGCTTTCTAATAGAAGGCCTAGCATTGCCTTGTTCTCTTGTTGACTGTCTTTTTGGAAATTCAGATGGCTTTGTGTGAACTAGCATGGGAATGATTTATAAGCTCTTTTTAATGAATAGACCTGACTTTCAGGAGACTAAACTACTACAGCATAGAAGTAAGTCAGCTTGACTGAATTATTTTATTTTTTACTCTATAAATCCCCTCGGCTGTATGCCAAAATCGCTGTAGGGACCATGTAAATGCCTCAGCCGAGCTTTGGATGGATGTTGAATCATCAACAAGCTTCCCGTATTTTATAATGGCTCTAGTGGTGAGCTCTCTGCCTTTTTGAGTTTGTAGCTTCACCTGCTGGAATAGGCCATTCTCATTTTTGTCTGGTGGTTTTTTGTTTTTTTTCTTCACTATGGAGATTGCAGTAATAATAGTAGGACTCCCCTTAGTGAAACAGACATGATGGTAATAGACAATCAACAACAATGGGGAGAGTTGCCTCTAGAGAATCTTTGAGCTATGGGGAGTTAAGCCAGGTACACACGGGCCGAATGTCAGAGACACTTGCCTGTTCAAAAAAAAAAGCTGACATTCGGCCCAAGTGTATGTCGGTCTGTCGGACGAGCATGCTGGAAAACCAGCAGCTGAACGACTCCAGAAGCGAGCGCTGATCGGATTTTTTATTGGGGGGGACGCGGTCCCCTTGTCCCCCTGTCAGAACACAACAGCTCAGCGGGGGAGATCACTGTACTTCACATAGTACTCTGACCAGAGCTAGCAGTTTTTTCTTTTTTTTTTTTTTTTTTTTTTCATTCACGTTGGTTTGAACAGAAAAAACTAACAGTATGTAGCAGGCTTTAGATGGCGATTCAACTTTCAATTACATATTGAATAGCTCATTTAAAGTGGTCCTAAAAGCTGAAGGTGTTTACCTTAATGCCTCCTCTGCAGTAAGGTAGAAACCGCCCCCCCCCCCCCCCCCCCCCCCCGACCCCGATCTCAATCCAGCACTACATGAGGGCAGTGGCTCTCCCTACTCATAGGCTCAGACAGCCATTGGCTCCTGCTGCCCTGCCCCTGCTCCCACAGCCAGTGAGGAGGGGGCAGGGCGGAGCCACGCTTTGTGTGTTTATGAGCACACGGAGCTGGCTCAGGAGCAAGCCTGCATGAGTGCCCCCATGGGAAGCGAATTGTTATGGTGGTGGAGAGTCAGGAGCGCCTGCGGAAGACCCGATGAGAGGAGGATCAGGGCTGCTCTGTGCAAAACCACTGCACAAAGCAGGCAAGTATTTATATATATATATATATATATATATATATATATATATATATATATATATATATATATATATATATATATATATATATATTCAACCCCCCCCCCCCCCCCTTCCTTTTTATTTTTTTAACAACACAAAACTTGTAGATTTGGCTCTGCAAACATCTTTACTTTCATTGTTTCCTTTTAGTATATAACTATATATTGTACTCCTTTTTTCCAGAGGTTACTTTGCAGTGTAATTATGTTCTAGCCTGTGTTTTATTTACTGTATTCCTTAGCCAATGAAGACTATTACCAGCTTTTAATGACTAATAATGATCAACCATGTGGGCAGGATCTCTCATGCTACACAGTGGAGGAGATTGCAAATATTACCTCTGAGTATACAAAGAACAATATGGTAAGAAACCTTGGTCAGATGGCCTTCACCTTTTAAAGAGCCCTTGATATATACAATACCATGTTCTGTAAAGTGCTAAAATGCTTATGCCTTATTCTCAAGGGTTAGAGTAATAAAAAAATGGCAAAATGGTGCTATGTTTTATATAAGGAAATGTATCACATTTTACAGGTTTAAAAATATTTTCATTTGACCTGTCTTGACCAGAGGCCATTGAAGCTTGGATGCCCAGACTAAACTGAACAGCATTAGTATGCGCCAGCAAACTTGACTGTAAAGTCTGGCCATACACAAGTAGCATTTTTTGTACTAGGTGGACTTGAAGGGGGGGGCTTCTACACTCCGCATATGACACAAATATAAAACTCTACTCCTGTTTTGAAGGTCCTTGTCAATCTTTTGTATTTGGAATATAGTTGCATAGTTAGGTTGAAGGAGAAAAAAAAAACACAACTATAACTATATTCCAAATTCAAAAGATTGACCTTTAAAACGGAGTAGAGATTTACATTTGTGTAGAAGCTTTTTGCTTTTTTTTTTTTTTTTTTTTCTTAGCTCTTGGTAAAGTCTCTCAAGAGAAATCGCATCTTTCCTGTTCTGTTTCTGGCCACTTATGAGACTTTTCTACTCCCTCCTTGTACCTCTCAGTAGAACAATCATAAAAGCAATTCATGGATTACACCCTTATTTATTTTTAAACATATGTCTTTCATGGGATTATGTGTGGCTGTGGGGCAAAAAATTTGTGTGAGTGTGTAGACTGATGTAGGAAAAATGTTGTAATGGCCTTAATGCAGAAATAGACTATTATTTTTTTCTGTCTATTGTGCACATATACAGGATGTATTCGCTGCGGCGGTGTCCTTAGTAACTGGGCGGATCCTCTATATTTCGGAGCAGGCCTCAGTTGTGCTTCGCTGTAATACAGATCTGTTCTCCAATGTTCGCTTTGTCGAGCTCCTGGCCCCACAGGATGTCAGTGTGTTCTACAGCTCCACTAATCCATACAGGCTTCCATCATGGAGTATCTGCAATGGAGGCGGTAAGGGATACTGCTTAGTAAGGGGATTTCTTCCTGGTTGGGACTTAATTTATCATTACAAATTTTTTCACTATCCTCTGTGTAATTCGGTCAGTAAATTCTGCGCTGTCCAATTTACCCCCTTCCTATACAGTTTAGGTCTGCTAGTGGTTATATATCAATTTCCAAACTTTAAATCTATATAGTGCAACGCTTACTTTTTGATATAAATATACCCTATGAGCTTATGAGACATAAGTAAAATATGACCCACAAAAATTTCCCTGAGTGTCAATGCCGTACACCAAAACCTAATCTATATATTTATATTATTGTGCAAAAGTTTTAGGCAGGTATTAAGAATGCTTTCAGAAATAGAAGTGTTAATAGTTTTTTATCAATTAATAAAATGGAAAGTAAATGAACAGAAAAGAAGTCCAAGTCAATGTTTGGTGTAACTGCCCTTTGCCTTCAAAACGGCATAAATTCTTGGTACACTTGCACACCGTTTTTGTGTGGGGTTTGTTTTTTTTGTTTTTTGTTTTTTTTTGAAGGAACTCAGCAGGTAGGTTGTTCCAAACATCTTGGAGAATTAACAGATCTTCTGTGGATGTAGGCTGTCTCAAATCCTTTTGTCTCTTCATATAGTCCCAGACAGACTCAATGTTGAGATCAGGGCTCTGTAGGGGCTAAACCATCACTTCCAGGACTCCTTGTTCTTTACGCTGAAGATTGTTGTTAATGACCTTGGCTGTATGTTTGGGGTCATTGTCCTGCTGCATTATAAATTTGGGGCCGATCACTGTATTTTTCAGCATCGGGGACGCCATTGCTCCTGGCCAAATCTCCAATTCCATTTGCAGAAATGCATCCCCAGATATGCGAGGAACCTCCACCATGCTTCACTGTTGCTTGCAGACACTCATTATTGTACCGCTCTCCAGCCCTTCGGTGAACAAACTGCCTCCTGCTACAGCACCCCAGTTGCTATGTTTTTGTGCATAGTTGGGTCATATAACCTTGTTTCCCCATCAGATCCCTGACTTTGTGCAAGTGTAAGAATTGATGCTGGTTTGATGCCAAAGGGTAGTCACACCAAATATTTGTTTTGGATCAAATATATAAATATAAAGGGTTGCACAGATACTAGTATCGGTGCCGATACCGAGCATTTGCCCGAGTACTTGTACTCGGGCAAATCCTCTGATGCTTAATCCAATACTTGGACAGTCAGGGGTGATTGGTGCGGCACTGAGTTACAATCACTGATCTTCCTGTATACATTTCAATAAAGCAGCCAACAGCCGCTTCTCATCCTCTCCCCTACCCTGGCATTCAGCTGCTTTATTAAAATCTATATAGGGAGATTGGTGATTGTAACTCCTCCCCAGCGCCACACCAATCACCCATGACTGTCCCCCATGTGCTCCTCGGTCCCCCCTCCATGCTCCTTGGCCCCCCTCTGTCCTCTATCTGTCCAGGATGGAGAGCAGAGGAAGGAATATAATATGGTATTTACCGGCGCCTTCCTTTTCCGAATGCACAGAGTCACGGATCACTGACTCTGTTCATTCATAACTGTCATTGAGCATCGTAAACTGTGGGGGGGGGGGGGGGGGTGTTCGGTCGATGAGTCATGAGCCACAAACAAACACTTTCAAGAGAAAGCTGGCCGGTGGCTAAAAAAAAACTACCAGGTTATGGCTGATCACATCAGCCATAATCCCGGTAAACCACTTGCAAACCGCAACATGTGTGTGTGTTTACATTCCTTGTAATAGGAATAAAAGTAATAAAAAAAAAAAAAATTAAAGTTGCTCCAAGCTCGTGTGCAGAAGCAAACATATACGTAAATTGCACCTGAAACCGTAAACCGTATTCCCACCACACTTGAGGTTTTGACGCGACTGTTGGCGCGAGAGCAATGATGCTAGCACTAGACCCCCTGTAACTCTCAACGGGTAACCTGTAAAAATGTTAAGCCGTTGCCTATGGAGATTTTCAAGTACCGTCGTTTTATTGCCATTCAAATTTTGAAGTTTGACATGTTTGGTATCTACTCGGTGCAACATCATCTTTCACATTTTACAAAAAGTTGGGGTATGTGTTTTGGTTTTCTTTGTGTTTAATTCATTAAACCTTCGCAAATACCGTATAACATGAAAAAAAAATGCAACGATCACCATTTTATTCCCCAGGGTCTCTGCTAAAAACAATATATAATGTTTGGGGGTTATAAGTAATTTTCTAGCAAAAACTTGTAAACAAAAACTGCCAGAAAAGGCTTGGTCTTCGAGTGGATAAAGAATCAAAAAGTGATAAAACCACTTCATGTGCAGTTCCACCTGCAGTGAGAGAGTTTTTGCCTCCACCTATAGTTGGAGTTTTGCTTACCTTTTTAGGATGGGACCTTATGTTTCACTTTCCCTAGCAACTGAGACTAGTCTCTGCTTCTCGTGTTTACCTCTTGCTCTCCTCAACAGTGGCTGTGACAGCCGCTCTCACTCCCAACAAAACAGACTCATCCAGCAGCAGCTCACACAGCCTGTGTGGCTTAGAGGAGAACAAGGGCACTTCTACAGCCTGTGCTCCTTTGCCCGCTCTTTTGCCCACAACATCACCCGATCACCTATGTTTACTTTTTGAAGTCTTGAAGTGGGATGTCCAACAAGGTGGGTAGGTTAGGTGTACACAAATGTTTGGCCACACACACGGTGGGGTTCTCCGTGCATTGGTTTAGCTTTAGCTGTAGGAAGTAGTGTGTGTGTGTGTGTGAAGTGTGTGTGTGTGTGTTTGTGTTTTTTTTTGCGAACAATTAAACTTTTTTTTTTCTTCTTATTTTTAGATTCTGGATATCTTGATGGCTTAGAAGAAAAATCATTTTACTGTCGGATCAGGTAAGATGACATTACTAGTTTACTTTTTGTTCCTATGTGCCATAGCTCAAGACACGGAAGCCTCTTAATACTATCGATCCTGGGGACAAATGCAGTTCTTTACACCCCCATGTCTGCTTGCAACTGATCCAAGACACTACTGACAAGCCTCTGACCTTTAAGTTGTAAATCACATGAGCTAAGGCCTAACGGCAAAGAATATTTCTAATTTGATTTAGTAGCAGCCTGGCACACTACAGGGGGTCCCCGGGTTACAAACAAGATAGGGACTTTAGGTTTGTTCTTAAGTTGAATCTGTTTGTAAGTCGGAACAGGTAAATTTTTTAAGTGTAGCTCCAGCCAAAAAATCTATATTTAAGTTTTTCAGATAACATAGGGAAGGGTTATCACCCCTGTAACATTTGTTTTGCTGTCTGTGCTCCTCACCTCACTTTCTGTCCCAATGACAATTGGATTTTGAAAATTTTGGGTTATTAGGGAAACAAGGATTGGTGATAAAGCATCAGTGAAGACAGCTTTTCCCCATATTAACTCTTACAGGAGTGAATTTCCCTTCCTAGGGGTGGATTTCCTCTCCCTTCCTGTTGTCTCCCTCTGTTTGTAAGTAGGAGTCGTTTGTAAGTTGGATGTTTGTAAGTAGGGGACCCCCTGTATAGCTACAGTCCTTGCAGTGAGCTGTGCCTCTGCTGAGATTATTTCCAGCACATTGGAAGGCTGTTTCTCTACTCATTTAACAGAAAATGATGACAGCTTCCTCAGATTGCACAAAGTAACCTATTTGGATTTGCCTCCAGTCTGGATGGGAGGTTGGACGTCGGGTTGTCACAGTGATGCGTTGAGCACAGTAAGTTGCAGGCCAAGAGCAGTGAGAACTCACACCAAGAATTCACTGGACTCAAGTATTTAGAACCCCAATTCCAAAAAGTTATGTAAAATCTACATAAAATAGAATGCAATTATTTGTAAGTCTCATAAACCCATATTTTATTCACAATAGAAAATAGAAAACATTGCAAATGTTTAAACTGAGAAAATTTACTGTTTTGAGAATAAAATAAGGTAATTTTGAAATTGATGGCAACAATATGTCTCAAAGTCTATGATTACCACGATGTAGCATCCCCTCCTCTTTTAACACTCTGTAAACGTCTGGGAACTGAGGAAACCATTTGCTGTCAGACAATGTGCATACAGGCTACACACAGTGCCAGAGCGCCATGTGTGTCAGTGTGGTGGTGTGTGCCATCTCTTCCCACACCACCACCAGACTAACACACAGCACGCTCTGTCACTTCGTGCAGCCTGTATGCACATTGTATGCGGAAATTGGACCTCCAAGAGGCTTATCTCTTGAACATCTTTGTCCATACTGTGCAACACCTGCCTGCGTGTTCAATTCAGCCCACATCTGGATGCCTACAAACGGGTCAGATCTGGTTGAAGGGCCATACTATCGCCACTCATTGGTGTGCTGTGATGAGTAAAGACTATTGCATAAGCAAAGGAGGATTATTCCCCCAAGGCTATACCACCCATCCAGTCCACTACATATAAACATGCACACCAGACTCTGTTCCATAAGGCTCTGAGAAAGAGGAAAACCCCTTGGAAAGCCTACTTTAGCCTGTTAGCTGATTCTGGGTCACACAAGAGCACAAATAAGCTTTTTTCATAGCAGCTATCTGGATCAGAGTTTCCCTAGCCTAACTTTGGAGACCATACCTGGTCCTCGCTGTACTGAATGTGTTGGTCTAGCCTGAAATGTAACCTTCTGGCATTGGGCTCTGTATTATGCTTTCCAGGCCTGAATGTACTTTTGAGCCTTGGCGTGGTTTCTTGGTCCAGAGCCCCATAGCCACAGCACCTGGAGCAACCCCACGGTTTACACCATTGGGTGCCTTTTTAAAATAGCTGCCACCTCCAGCCTTACTGCGGTAAATTTTAAAGTGATGCTAAAGTCTCTCGTTTTTTTTTCCTATAAAAATAACAAATATGTTATACTTGCCTGCTCTGTTGCAGTAGATTTGCACAGAGCAGCCCAAATCCTCCTCCTTCTCGGGTGCCTTTTCTGTACTCCTGGCCTTTCCCCTCCTGTTCAGTGCCCTCACAGCAACCAGCTTGCAATTTAGAAAGCCACAGACGTGTGAAATGAACCTTTTCGTTGGCATTTTATCCTGTGTGTCACTTTGTGTGTCTGTACTAAGGCCAAACATTCCAGGGTATGTAAACTTTTGATCGGGGCCATTTGGGTGATTTCTGTTATGATTTAATGGAGCCAAACTACAATGGGTATAGAAAAGAATCACCCCCTTTAAAATCACATTTTGTTGCTTTGCAGCCTAAAATGAAGACGGACACAGTTGTTTTGGCCAGCTGCATTTACTCAGTGCAACCTATAACATCTAAGTGAAAGATATAACACCAATATGTCAATTTTTTTTCAAAAACTGAATCGCTGAGTTGGAAAAGGATCACCCCCTCCTAAAAAAAAAAAAAAAAAAAAAAAAAAAAAAAAATAACTTGTAAACCCAATTAAGTGTAGATAATCACCTTCTCTATGGCTTTCTTGAAGTATTTCAGTGCCTGGTAGTGCATGCTGTCCCAGTTAAGAAGATTCACCCTATCTGTTTGTCCTGTTTACCATTATCACCAAGAGTGAATGTGAAAAAAAATCTCACGTTCTGGATTGTCACCAGAACAGGAATAGAGGGGAAATCTTCCAATGGGGGACACTAGTTCTGGTGACCCTGGCTGTATTCTACTGTCTGGGTGGCCGATCCTATTGTGGCTTCCACTCTGCTCTTGGCTGTTTTAATTTGATACCACACTTGTCCTAGAAGGGAAGGTTTAAGGTGCACCCAAATGTACCATAATGCTAGAGAAACTGACATGGTCACAAGAGCACTTGTATTGCAGTTTCTGTTTGTTTCTTTGGATAAGCAGCGATATTTATTTCCATGGTCATTAATGATACATTTTAAGCGTATTTTAGGGTGTTACCTCATTAATCATGCTATTAGAGATATTGAGAAGTCAACATTAACCCCTTCCCGCCACCATCTCCTGGCCCTTCAAAAACTTTTAGATGCCAGGAGGCGGGCATTCGGGTCACATAACCTCTGTGACTGGCTGTCACAGAGGTCATAAAGAAACCAGTTTAGCTAAAATATGCTAAAATCTAGTGTCCATCTTGTATAATAGTTAAAGAAGTCCTCTGAATGTCCCTAACATCTACCTCAGTGGCGAGGGATTCCACCACCTTGGAGTAATTTTTCCTCGTTTCCTGTTTTTGCAATGTGCCAGGAAGTTAAGTGAAATCTCCCCAATGGGACACAGGTGGCAAAAAAAACAAACACAAAAAACCTGAGTTATAACCCTTCCTAATGCTATCCAAAATAAAGTTTTGCCTTTAGTTCTACTTTAACCACCTCAATACTGCTGTACATATACGTACGGCCTTGTATTGAGGTGGTTATACCAGGATCATAGCTGCAGTCATGATTTCAGTATTGTTCTTTTTAGCAGGTGATTCTTTTATGTAAAAGTGATCTGAGTGGCACTACAGCCGCTTGATCACTTTTACAGGCAGCGGAAGGGGGTTACCCCCCTCATGCCGCTGCCATCTTTCTTGGGCTTTCTCATTCCTCTGGGGAGACATTAGACCTTCTGTGTAACTCTAAACTGATCACCTGTAAAGGCTTTTAAAGCTTTGCCTATGGATACTTTAATGTACCATCATTCCATGGGGTGTGCAGTTTTAAAGAGTGACATCTTTGGTATTTTGTTGCTCGGCATAACATCGTCTCTTATATTTTACCTAAAATGTGGGTATTATATTGTGTTTGTGTTCACTAAAATTCATTAACTTTTTTTTTTTTTTTTCCTCCCTGAAAATTTGCATTTGATAAACCGCTGTGTAAATATTGTGTGACACAAAACATTTTTAAAAAACAAGATTTTATTCTCCAGGGCTTCTGTTTAAAAATATGTATGTAATGTGTGGGGGTTCCAAGTAATTTTCGTGCAGATTTTTACATGTACGGTACCTTACAAAAGTGAGTACACCCTTCACATTTTTGTAAATATTTTATTATATCTTTTCATGTGACAACACTGCAGAAATGACACTTTGCTACAATGTAAAGTAGTGAAGTGTACAGCTTGTATAACAGTGTAAATTTGCTGTCCCCTCAAAATAACTCAACACACAGCCATTTTTGTCTTAGACCGCTGGCAACAAAAGTGAGTACACCTCTAAGTGAAAATGTCCAAATGGGGACCAAAGTATCAATATTTCGTGTGGCCACCATTTTTTTCCAGCACTGCCTTAACCCGGTTGGAGTTTACCAGAGCTTCACAGGTTGCCACTGGAGTCCTCTTCCACTCCTCCATGATGACATCACATAGCTGGTGGATGTTAGAGACTTTGCGCTCCTCCGCCTTCCATTTGAGGATGCCCCACAGATGTTCAGTAGGGTTTAGGTCTTGAGACCTGCTTGGCCAGTCCATCACCTTTACCCTCAGCTTCTTTAGCAAGGCAGTGGTCATCTTGGAGGTGTGTTTGGGGTGGTTATGGTGGACTACTGCCCTGCAGCCCAGTCTCCGAAGGGAGGGGATCAGGCTCTGCTTCACTATGTCACAGTGCATGTTGGCATTCATAATTCCCTCAATGAACTGTAGCTCCCCAGTGCCAGGAGCACTCGTGCAGCCCCAGAGCATGACACTCCCCCCACCATGCTTGGCTGTAGGCAAGACACACTTGTCTTTGTACTCCTCACCTGGTTGCCGCCACACATGCTTGACACCATCTGAACCAAATAAGTTTATCTTGGTCTCGTTAGACCACAGGACATGGTTCCAGTAATCCATGTCCTTAATCTTTTTGTCTTCAGCAAACTGTTTGGTGGCTTTCTTGTGCAATATCTTTAGAAAAGGCTTCCTTCTGGGAGGACAGTCCTGCACACCAATTTGATGCAGTGTGCAGGGAATGGTCTGAGTACTGACAGGCTAACCCCTTCAACTTTTGCAGCAATGCTGGCAGCACTCATACGTCTATTTCCCAAAGACAACCTCTGGATATGACGCTGAGCACGTGCACTCAACTTCTTTGGTCGACCACGGTGAGGCCTGTTCTGAGTGGAACCTGTCCTGTTAAACCGCTGTATGGTCTTGGCCACCGTGCTGCAGCTCATTTTCAGGGTCTTGGCAATCTTCTTATAGCCTAGGCCATCTTTTTTTGTAGAGCAACAATACTTTTTTTCAGATCCTCAAAGAGTCCTTTGCCAGGAGGTGCCATGTTGAACTTCCAGTGAGTGGGAGCGATGACACCAAATTTAACATACCTGCTCCCCATTCACACCTGAGACGTTGTAACACTAACTAGTCACATGACTCAGGGGAGGGAAAATAGCTAATTGGGCCCAATTTGGACATGTTCACTTAGGGGTGTACTCACTTTTGTTGACAGCGGTTTAGACATTAATGGCTGTGTGAGTTATTTTGAGGGGACAGCAAATTTACACTGTTATACAAGCTGTACACTCACTACTTTACATTGTAGCAAAGTGTCATTTCTTCAGTGTTGTCACATGAAAAGATATGCACAGCATCCTATGCAGAGGTTGTCCTTGGGAAATAGACGTATGCGTGCTGCCAGCATTGCTGCAGAGGTTGAAGGGGTGGTGGGTCAGCCTGTAAGTGTTTTAGGCCATACGCCGCACACTGCATCAAATTTGTCTGCATGGCTGTTGTCCCAGAAGGAAGCCTCTTCTAAAGATGATGCACAAGAAAGCCCGCAAACAGTTTGCTGAAGACAACCAGACTAAGGACATGGATTACTGGAACCATGTCCTGTGGTCTGATGAGACCAAGATAAACTTATTTGGTTCAGATGGAATCAAGAGTGTGTGGCGGCAACCAGGTGAGGAGTACAAAGACAAGTGTGTCTTGCCTATAGTTAAGCATGGTGGTGGGAGTGTCATGGCCTTGGGCTGCATGAATGCTGCCGGCACTGGGGTGCTACAGTTCATTGAGGGAACCATGAATGCCAACATGCACTGTGAAATAATGAAGCAGAGCATGATCCCCCTCCCTTCGGAGACTGGGATGCAGGACAGTATTCCAACATAACGACCCCAAACACACCTCCAAGACGACCACTGCCTTGCCAAAGAAGCTGAGGGTAAAGGTGATGGACTGGCCAAGCATGTCCCCAGACCTAAACCCTATTGAGCATCTGTGGGGCATCCTCAAACGGAAGGTGGAGGAGCGCAAGGTCTCTAACATCCACCAGCTCCCTCATGGAGGAGTGGAAGAGGACTCCAGTGGAAACATGTCAAGCGCAGGTAAACTCCATGTCCAAGAGGGTTAAGGCAGTGCTGGAAAATAATGGTAGCCACTAGAAGTCGACCGATATGGGTTTTTCTCTGGCCGATGCCGATATTTAGAAATCGCGGTGGCTGATATATGATGCCGATTTTTTTTTTGGGCCGATATATTAGGCCGATTTTTTTTTTTTTTTTTTTTTTTTTTCCCCCCTTCATCTCATAAAATCTAACAGTTAGACCCCTTTTACAATGGGGTGTTTTTCAGGCGCTTTTGGGCTAAAAATAGCGCCTGTAAAGTGCCTGTAAAACGGCTCCCCTGCAGTCTGTGTGAAAGCTCGAGTGCTTTCACACTGAGGCGATGCGCTGGCAGGATGTTAAAAAAAAGTCCTGCAAGCGGCATCTTTGGAGCGGTGTATACCACCACTCCTGCCCATTGAAATGAATGCGCACCGCTGCCGAAGCGCCTACAAAGCGTTTCGACAGCAGCGCATCAGGGGCGCATTTAACTCCTTCCTCGGCCGCTAGCTGGGTTATAAGCGCCCCGCTAGCAGCCGAATAGCGCCGCTAAAATGACGGTAAAGCGCCGCTAAAACTAACAGCGTTTTACCGTCAACACTCCAGTGTGAAAGCAGCCTTAAGTAAAAAGTGATACAGAAAATTTTTTACATTTAAACATTTATTAAACAAAGCAAACCTCCAATCAGTTCACTTGTATGTATAATTTAGATTAAAAAAAAATAACTATATCTTAAATATTAAATACACAAAAACAGGTAATCAAAACTTTCGGACGAAAAAAAATGGGCTAACTTTACTGCTTTTTTTTTTTTTTTTATTTCATTAGTGTATTTTTTCAAAAAAAATTGCGTTTGAAAGACCGCTGCGCAAATACCGTGTGACATAAAATATTGCAACAACCGCTATTTTATTCCCTAGGGTCTCTGCTAAAAAAAATATATATAATGTTTGGGGGTTCTAAGTGATTTTCTAGCAGAAAATACAGGATTTTTACTTGTAAGCAACAAGTGTCAGAAAAGATTTAGTCTTTAAATGGTTAAACTGAGAACTCCTCCACACGGAGTTCAGTCTATTGATAAAAAAACCTGAAGAGATACAATGTATCTTCTTATCAGACTTGGCAGGCTGCCCAGAGGAGGAGAGAAGAAAACTTCAGACAACTTGCACTGACTTCTATTACAGAAGTCACTTGCAAGTCCCGGCTTTTTTTATCGGCACAATCAGCATCTGCCGATTAAGTAAAAAAAGCCAACTATCGGCCGATATATCGGTCGACCTCTAGTAGCCACACAAAACATTGACACTTTGGGCCCAATTTGGACATTTTCTCTTAGGGGTGTAGTCATTTTTGTTGACAGCGGTTTAGACATTAATGGCTGTGTGAGTTATTTTGGGGGGACAGCAAATTTACTCCGTTATATAAACTGTACTTCACTACTTTACATTGTAGTAAAGTGTCATTTCTTCAGTGCTGTCACATGAAAAGATATAATAAAATATTTACAAAAATGTGAGGGGTGTACTCACTTTTGTGAAATACTGTATGCGTGAAATATCAGAATTGGCCTGGGGGTCATATGGTTAAGGAGATGGACAGTTTCATGTCCAAGTGTGGTCTCTTGGATTTTGTATTTGCCTATTATACATTCAGTACCATTTTGACAGCTCTGCATTTTTCCTCAGTTGTGGACAACAGTCACGGCGGGAAGTATCTTACCATCCCTTCAACCTTACCCCATACCTGATCCGAATACAGACAGAGGCGGATGGGGGCACCGCAGAGCAGCTATGCTGCGTACTGTTTGCAGAACGAGTACACTCAGGATATGAAGGTACACATATTTTTTTTTTATTATTTTAATGGGTAGTGCTTATATTACAGAAATGCTATGAAAGATGCTGCATTTTGATCTTTGTCCTCCTTCTGGTAGCCTATAGGTTTTTATTTGCTGTGTAATCCTTTGTAATAATTGATCTGTACTGTCTCAGGAAAAGCTTAGAAGTGTAATTAGAGCAGGGGTGGTCTCCATTTAACTCATTATTAGACATGTTTTTTTAATATTTCCATCTGGTTATTGCTCAGTGAGTGGTAGATATTCCTCATATCTCTGGTAAATCTGGAGCAGCAGGACCTCTCTATCACACTGTTTTCTGCTTGATCTGAGAAAGATGTTGCAAACACTCCCTGGAAAACATCACATGATAGTGTCATCCATTGACACTCAGAGAGAAGCTTGTAATCATATCTTGCGTATTGGCAAATTATGCTGGGTGTTGACTGTATACAGTATGTTAAAACACACACTAAAGTTATTAATTTTTGGTATCTCCGCTAATAATGGAGCTGACATCCAGCTTGGCTTTTAGAATGCAGCAGAAGATCTCTGTTAACACGGCATGTTGATGAGATTGTGTTCCCTTGTTTTTTATTTTAGCTCCTCGGATCCCTGCAGATAAACGCATTTTCACAACCACACACACTCCAAGCTGCCTTTTCCAGGATGTGGATGAGAGGTAAGAAGACTTTAGTCTTCAGCCTAGAAATTGTTTAACTTGTTTTCTGTTCTAATCTTTTATATCTTTTATATATACAGGGCTGTTCCCTTGTTGGGTTACCTGCCCCAGGATTTGATTGGCAGTCCCATCCTTCTGCACCTTCATCCCAGTGACCGCCCACTCATGTTAGCTGTACACAAGAAAAGTACGTATATAATGTTGCTATTTTCTGCATTTAAGAGGCTTACAGCTACAGTACAATTTCTATACTTACTATTATTAAGGAGATGTTGGTCTAGTATCAGGCTTTTTTTTCCTCTGGAAGCTAAACATACACTATGTACCCGCTTCTTTTTAAGGCTAAGTTCACCCCATTTTTTTTTCCCTGTTTTCCAGCCTCCCTAATATACCCTTTATTGTACCTCGGTTGCAGAAAAGAAAAAGCTTCCTTTATCTTCTAGAGTGGGCCTTCCCACAACCTCCAGTCTCCTGTAGAAAGCTCTTCCATTACTTCCTGCTATTAATCCTGGTATTTGGGACAGGAAAACTGTTAAACTATGGAAGTAGTTCAGCAGCTGACCTCATTAACACACACCCTGCACCTGCCCTCCCCCTTAAGGATACTGCCTCTGCCCACCTCTGCATTTTCATGCTTCTCCTATGCAGGCAAGGTCAGTGAGCTTTGTTCTCCCTCTATACATAGCTAGTGTTTTTCCTCTTACTAATTGAGCGTTTTGTATGTTACCTTCATCTTGCATAGACCGTTCATTTGACAGAGCTGAGCGATCACATAATGGCCTATGTGGAGCAGAGCCGTAGTATTGAAAATAGGAGAAATGTGTCCCTGCAAGTCTGTAAAGCTCACTTCACAATCTGATTATACAATCTCCTGTAGATTTGTCATCAACTTTGTAAAGTAACTGCCTGTATGATTGGATAGATAGGAGGTATTATTATTATACAGGATTTATATAGCGCCAACAGTTTGCGCTGCGCTTTACAACATGAGGGCAGACAGTACAGTTGCAATACAATTCAATACAAGAGGAATCAGAGGGCCCTGCTCATTAAAATTTTTTATATAGTTCTGTTAAATCTGAGGGAGATTATACAATCAGATTGTGTAGATTATGGCAACCTGTATATAGCTGGAATAAAATGGCTGAGCTTTTGCTGCCATTAATTAATGGCACCCCAAACGTGAAAGCAAAAATGCATTTTATCGAATGCAAAAATGCGTGACAAACATGCAGTAAATGTGCAAACCACAATGTACCAAAATGCCCCATAAGCGACTTTGCTGCGTTTGACGTGTGTGGGGCAGCCCAATAAAATCAAGGGGCTGTCTTATGTGTGTCATGGGAAAATTGCACCAAAAACATGCGCTCCCACTACACTGTATGAATGGGGCCTGCAAGTGAAATTAGTGTGTTTTACACCCTCCCCCCTCCTTGAGCTGGATTACAACATTGACAGCTTTATGTCACCCTCACATGTACTTGTATAAAGCTAGCCATACACTATACAATCTGATTGAACAATCTCTGTACAATTTTCCTTTAGATTTACACCTGATCAATCCATTCAATATGTATCAAGTAAGACAGGCCCTTATGCTACATGGTTGATGATAGATCTAAAGGGGATTGTACAATCGGATTGTATGATGTATTGCCATCTTAAAGAAAGGAGGAAAAACAAAGAGGTGGTATAGTAATCTAGGAGGTGTGGTGCATATGCCCTTTTTAAAATTTTGAACTGAAAGGTAAAGATTCAAGCTTCCATGGATGAGGTGCGAGATAAGCACATCAAGTTGGCTTGGTCAGAAAGGACATTGTAAAAGGTTTCTATTTTATTATGAAAAGTAAAATTCTAGCTGAAAAGGTGAACTTGGCTTTCATGTGAACTTTTGTTTCCTTCCACCCAAACTTGCAGTAAATCCATCGCAAAACCTCAGGTAGAAGCTGACCTTCTATGCTGCATACTAGTTCTGAGTCACTGGTGTGTGCAGTGATGCTGAATAGGTTCACAGCACCAGAACTAGTATGATTTGAGAATGACAGCTTCCAGCTGAGGCATCTAACAAAGTAACGTATTGTCAAATTTACTTTCAAGTATGTGTGAGCCATACTATTATGAACTACAGGTCCCAGTATGTTCTGGGTGATTTAAACTGGCAGGGTATTTACCATTGCAATTTCTTGAGTTGCCTTCCTTGGATTTTTATAGGTATAGTGGGAAAAAGGATTATTTGATCCCCGAAGATTTTGTACGTTTGCCCACTTACAAAGAAATGAAGGATCTATACTTTTTTTTTTCTTTAGGTGTATTTTAAATGTATAGACAGAATATCAATCAAAAATCTAGAAAAAAAAAAAAACCACAAAATACAAGTGTTATAAATTTGAGTTGCAGTTCAGTGTGTATAATAAGTATTTGATCCCCTACCAACCGACTAGCTAAAGTATGTGGTACACAGATTAGTCCTGTCAATTTAATAAGGTGCTCCTAACAACAAATCGTTGTGTATAAAAGGCACCTGTCCGCAGAATTTTTTTTCCCGTCAAACCTTATCATCATGGGCAAGACCAAAGAGCTGTCAAAGGATGTCAGACAAGATTGTAGACCTGCACAAGGCTGAAATGGGCTACAAGACAAAAAGCCAAGAAGCTTGGTGGGAAGGAGACAACTGTTGGAGCGTTTTTTTCGCAAATGGAAGAAATACAAAATACCCATCAATCGCCCTCGGTCTGGAGCTCCATGCAAGATTTTGTCTCATTGGGTAAGGATGATCATGAGAAAAGTGAGGGATCCGCTCAGAACTACTACAAGGGAGAAGCTTGTGAATGATCTCAAGGCAGTTGGGACCACCGTCCCCAAACAAACCATTGGTAACACAATATGCCGCCATGGATTGTAAGTTTGCCAATGAACATCTAAATGATTCAGAGAAGGATTGGGAAAGAGTGCTGTGGTCAGATAAACCGCCATAGGTGTGTGCCAGTCTTTGCACAGAAGATAGTGTGCAACCCGTGATTGCGGTGTACAGAGGCAGAACGGGGAACTGCCTATGTAAACAAGACGATTCCCCATTCTGCCAGATGACATGTCAGATCTTCTGTTCCCAGTGATCAGGAACAGTTAGAACACACCAAGGGAACACACTTAACCCCTTGACCGCCCCCTAGTGTTTTTACATTGATCAGTGCATTTTTATAGCCCTGATAAATGTAATAATGTCACTGGTCCACAAAAAGTGTCATTTGGGGTCAGATCTGTCTGCTGCAATGTTGCAGTCCCCCTTAAAATCACAGATCATCGCCATTACCAGTAAATATATTGAAATGGTGCAGCGCTAATTAACCACTTGCTTACTGGGCACTTAAACCCCCTCCTGCCCAGACCAATTTTCAGCTTTCAGGTCTCTCACACTTTGAATGACAATTACTCAGTCATGCAACACTGTACCCAAATGATTTTTTTTGTCCTTTTTTTTTTCATACAAATAGAGCATTCATTTGGTGGTATTTGATCACCTCTGTTTTTTTATTTTTTGCGCTATGAATGAAAAAAGACAGAAAATTTAGAAAAAAAACAATTTTTCGAATCTGTGATAAAATTTTGCAAATTAGCAATTTTTCTTCATAAATGTTGGCCACAATTTTTACTGCTACATCTCTTTGGTAAAAATAACCCAAATTAGTGGATATTATGTGGTCTGTGTGAAAGTTAGTCTACAAGCTATGGTGCAAATCATAAAAAATGATCACATCTGATGTACTTGCAGTCTCATTTCTTGAGACCCCAACAAGCCAGAAAAGTACAAATGCCCCCCAAATGACCCCTTTTTGGAAAGTAGACATTCCAGAGTATTTAGTAAGAGGCGTGGTGAGTTATTTGAAGTTATCGTTTTTTTCCCACAATTCTTTGCAAAATTAAGATTTTATTTTATTTTTTTCCACAAAATTGTCATTGTAACAGCTTATTTCTCTCACATGGAATGTGCATACCACAAATGACATCCCAAAATACATTCTGCTCCTCCTCCTGAGTATTACGATACCACGTGTGGTACTTTTTCACTACCTGGCCACATACAGAGGGCCAACATGCAAGGAGCACCATCAGGTGTTCAAGGAGCATAAATTGCACATCTAACTTGTTGACTACCTATTACATTTTTGAAGGCCCTAGAGCACCAGGACAATGGAAATGCCCACAAAATGACCTCATTTTGGAAAGCTAACGCCCCAACACATAATCTGAGGCATAATGAGTCTTTTGAATGGTTCATTTTTTTTTCCAGAAGTTTTTGGAAAATGTGGGGGGAAAAAAATGAAAACACATTTTTTTTTTTTTTTTAACAAAGTTGTCCGTTTATAAGATATTTCCAACTCATAGCATTTACATAGCAAAAATGACACCCCAAAATACATTCTTCCACTCCTGAGTATGGCGATACCAAATGTGTGGGACTTTTACACAGCCTGGTCACATACAGAGATCCAACATGCAAGGAACACATGCCAAGAATTACACCCCAAAATACATTATGCTGAGCAAAGGGTAAACAAAAGATTACTTGCGGTTTTAGTAGCGCAGTTGTCCACAGAAGGCTAGCACTGGTCCAGGCAGCAGGCAGGGACTTGGTTAGCAACAGCGAACACAATTGTTCAGGCAGCAGGCAGGAAATACTGTCCATATGCAGTCCAGGGTCAGTGCAGGCAGAGGTATTATCAGCAGTGCCAAAAATATTGGTCCTGGTAGTAGGCAGGAACATGGTCCATGTGCTGTGGTCAGTGCGACAGGTAGAGGCATGATGGCAGTAAGTCCTACAGGCAGCAGGCAGAAGCACGGCCTCGTTCAGGACAGAATGGGGACAGGGGTAGAGGCTTCTCCCACCCAAATCTCTTTGAAGTCTCCAGACCCTAATCTAGGAAAGCAAAAATGAAATAAATTGTTTTCTTCATCCAGAAAAACTATTCTGGAGCCCCTGACATATGTCCAACCCCCTGTGTTGAATCCCACTAGTCCAGTTGCAGGGTACAAGATCAGGCCAAGAGGCAGGCAAATAACATGGTCAAACAGTCCAAGGTCAGTTCCAGATCAGGCAGAGGTATGTACAGAATCGTTAGGCAGAAGCATGGTCGAATAACAGGCCAGGGTTAGTTACAGAGCAGGCAGTGGCATAAGGGGTGTGAGGGTAAATGGCAGGAACTGAGGCTTACGTTTACCATACTTCACTAATAATTTACTGAAGTATGGTAACGCCGAAAACAGTCACCTATGCAGAGGCCTGGTTGAGAAGGAAAATGGGGACAATAAGATGTCTCTTCTGACTCCTCCTACTGGTACACACCCTACATCTTTTTTGACGTCTTTGGCCTGTTGGTTTGGGAGGGATTTTATCGGGAAAGTGGCGTTTGGAGAGTCAACTAAGAACATCTGATCGGATGTTTTCTGGTGGGCCGTTCGGGAATATAAGGGCAGTGTAAATTTCCTCCTGGTGGCCAAGGAAGGCTTGGGGGTTTTGGGTGGAGTTGCGGTAAATGATATAGGAATTGAATATGGCCAATTGAAAAAAATAAATTGCTACTTTTTTTTATACCAATGGTATGTCTGTCTTGTGGCAAGGTATGGTTCGAGCATTTGGTTGTTGAAGTCGACTCCCTCCATAAACAAATTGTATTTATGGATGCATGTTGGTTTTTGGATGGGGCCATTCCTTCTGGGGATTTCCACGTAGATGTTATTGTGGATCGAAGACAACATGTAGACATCCCTTCTGTCCCTCCACTTCACTGCCAGAATCTCCTTGTTTCGCAGACTTGCCGTCTCTCCTCTTCTCAACTTCATATTGACAAGTCTTTGAGGAAAGCCCTTCCGGTTTTTTCTTCTGGTGCCACATGCTAGCGTCTTCCGGTGAAGGTTGTGAATGGGGGCAGACTTGTGTAGAAGTTGTCTACGTACAAGTGGTATCCTTTATTGAGTAGGGGGTATATGAGGTCCCAAACCACTTTCCCGCTGGATCCCAAGTACTCCGTGCAATTAGGGGGCTGCAGCTGGGTGTCCTTCCCTTCGTACACTATGAAGGCATATGTGTACCCCGTGGCTCGGTCACATAATTTGTACACCTTCACCCCATAGCAGGCCTTTTTCCTGGGGATAAATTGCTTAATTTTAAGCCTGTCGCTAAATTTAACAAGGGACTCATCCACACGTGTTGTTCCGGGGTAAAAAAACTGGGGGAATATTTCTGAAAAATAATTTAGTATTGGCCCAATTTTGTAAAGCCTGTCATCATTTGGGTCATTTCAGGGAAGGGGCACTGGGTATTATCACTGAAATGTAGGAACCTCATGATCATCAGATATCTGGTTCTGGGCATTACTGCGGAGAAGATCGGCATGTGGTAGATGGGGTGGGTTGACCAATAGGAACGCAATTCATTTTTTTTTTTGGTAAGTCCCATATTAAATGTGAGGCCCAAAAAAACCTTCAACTCCTCCACTGTTAGGTCTCTCCACTCGTAGGGACAGGCATAATAGGATGTTGGATTTTTCAAAATAAATTGCTGTGCATACAGGTTGCACTGGGCCACAATTGATGCTAACATGTCCTACGTAAAAATTAAATTAAAAAATTGGGGAAAAATTCTCCGTGTCCACGTGGACTCCTGGCTGGGCAGTGAAACGGGGAACGTTGGCTTCTCCTGAATTAGGAGGAATCCACAAGGGGTTCTGAAGGGCATAGGGAAGGCTGGCATGGGTCCTAACCCTTTGGGGCTGAGGTGACACCCCACTGGTACGTGGCCTTCCTTGCCAAGGTACTGCAGTGCTAGTGGATGCCACTGCCTCCTCACCAGAACGCCGTCGTTTGGCAGGCAGAATATCTTCCTCCTTTGAGTCTGTCAGTGTTCCACTACTGGGGACTGGCTCATAATTTACGTCAGACTCAGAATCCGAATTTGAAAGGGAATCTGAAAAAGAGAGTTCCTCGTTGCTCTTGTCGGCCGTGGAAAGTATTTGGTATGCCTCCTTGGCGGAAAAGCATCTTTTGGACATTGGTTGCTGGTGTTGATCAGACTGCACAGGTGTGTGCTATGCCTGCACTGATGGGCACTGATGAGCTAGCACTGATGAGCACAGATGTGCACTGATTAATTGCACAGCTGGGCACTGATGAGGCGGCACAGCTGGGCACTGATGCGCACAGGTGGGCACAGATGGCACTAGCTATAGATGCTAATTTTCACTGTGGTACTGATTGGGCACACTGTTTTTTTGTTTGTTTTTTTTTTCCCCGTAAAAGCACTCGCGATTCTTCATAGAAGCTCTCCCTCCTCACACTGTTTCTGTGTGAGGAGGGAGAGCCGGCAATGAGATCTCATATGTTTACATTTGAGATCATCTCTCATTGGCCACGCCGATCTCGCTGTAAACGGCCGCTGTGATTAGCCATTTACAGCGATCTGTGATTGGCTGTGTCTAAGGGACATGGCCAACACAGATTTTCCCCAATGCGCACTCACGAGAGCGTGTGGGGAGCAAGAAAAGGGGAGGACGTCAATAGACCTAGTCCTGGCAATGTAGATCCACGCTGTAGCCGCCATTCAGCTATAGCACGGATCTGAAGTAGTTCATTGTCCATATGCATAGTCCATAAATTATCCAGGTGAGTAATTGCTTATATTAAAAAGAGGAAGACAGATTACACATAAAGGGCACACTAATTGACCGATAACAATTTTACTTATTAATGAACGAGTTCATATCCCACTCGATATTCATACCGAATGGGGTGTATGTTTTAACCTGGAAGAACCATTTTGTTTCTAAACATGAAACTTCTTTAATCACATTGCTACCTCTCCAGTTACTAGTGAACCTATCAATACCCAAAAACGCAGTACGATTATGTCATAGATCATAATGCTTGGATAAACTATTTCGGGAACCCTTTCTTAATGTTAGCCACATGTTCGCTCAATCTAGTCTGAAGCATCCGAATTGTGCGGCCAATATACTGAAGCCCACAGGAACAACGAATAATATAAACAATGTTCTTAGATGTACAAGTGATAAAGGGTTTAATGGGAAACCGTTCATGAGTAAAACAAGATTCCAAAGAGTCGGTCTTTCTACATTTATGTGCATTGATTTTACATATAGGGTTTATTTACTTCCTACAAGTAAAGAAACCATCCATATTCTGAAAGAATGAAAGTTTTTTTAGGGGGCTCTATATTAGGCGCCATCTGCAACCTCAATGGCGGAACACCTTTTATAAACTACCTGGGGGTTCTCCGGAAGGTGGGACCCCAAAACTCTATTGTTTCGAAGCACACCCCAATGTTGTCACATAATCTTCTTCACAGAGAAATGCTGATTCAAATAGGTAGTGAAAAGAGCAAACCTGGAAGAGTCATTCCAGCCATTGACTCTGGGAACCAGTAGATCTTCTCTGGCTCTCTCATCTGCATTTTATTTTAAAGCTTCTAATTCAGCTGGCTTCCAAGAATTTTAGTTTAAGAACAGAAGCTTCCTGGAGCAAATCATTTCTATTGGTACAAGTCTCAAAAATTGGTTCTTGGGCACAGATCTTAACCACTTCAGGCAAATCGCCGTATCTGTATTTTCAGGAACATAGTGCATTTCTCTTTATGATAAAAGTGGTCCCTGCAGCGGATTCACCACAAGATCACTTTTATCGGGGGCGAGAGAGGGACCTCCCGCCGTGCTCTGGTTGTCTCCTCCACTTACCGGAGCCAAGCTTAAAGGGGAATTTTTTTGATTTTTAAATTACATTTAATTTTTTTTTTTTTATTGCATTTTAGTGTAAATTTGAGATGTGAGGTCTTTGACCCCAGATCTCACATTTAAGAGGTTCTGTAATGCTTTTTTTTCTATTGCAAGGGATGTTTACATTCCTTGTAATAGGAATAAAAGTGACCCACATTTTATTTTTTAAAAAGGACAGTGTAAAAATAAAACTTAAAATAAATAATAGAAAATTATATATATTTTTTTTTTTTTTTAATTAACTGACATTTTTTATTATTTTTCCACAGAAAAACAAATACAGCATTTCAGCATTGGGTACATAAAGAGACAGAGATCATAATATCACAGTTCAATTTGGCACGTTATCATTCACATGTTGGGCGGCAAATCTTTACCGTATAGACAGTTAGTGATAAAAAGAAGTGGATTTACTGGATAATAATACATCTCAAACAATGTATACACTAGTACCATATGCTTAAACATATAGATTCTCAGATATAGAGAAGAAGGAAGAAAGAAGAGAAAGACGGAGAGAAAAAAAAAAAGGGGGGGGGGGGGGCCACTCGCCTCCCAGGGTCCGGACCAGGCCGGCGGAGAGCGGTTCATTAATACATAAACAACATATACCTTCAGGTCACAGGGGTCTCCAACAAAACCCAGAGTTCCCAGATACGATTATGTTTGTCAAGTGTGTCATTTAATGAGGCCGTGAGATATTCCATTCTCTTGACATCTCTGATCCTGGAATGCAACTCAGTTAGCGAGGGGGGCTCTCTTTTTTTCCACTTTAGGGCCACCAGGCAGCGTGCTGCAGTAAGCACATGGGCTGAGTTTTTTGGACACTTTAGAGAAGGTGGCAGGTGGAAGGCCCAAAAGAAAGGTCGAGGAGCATTTCAACATCAAAGATTGACTGGAGCAGGGAATGAAACATATTCCAGTAGGGAATGATTAGAGGGCAGGTCCAGTAGACATGAAATAGTGTTCCCCTATCTTTATAGCATCTCCAACAACGAGAGTCGGCCGTAGGGTATATGGAGTGGAGCAGGTCAGGGGTCTGATACCAGTGATATAGAATCTTAAATTGATTCTCTTTATAAAGCGTGCATATGGAGCTTTTGGTGGCCTGGGTCCATATGGATTGCCAGGTCCTTAAGGATAACTCTGTGCCCAGCGCCTGCTCCCACTTAGCCATATATGAATGTCGCGGCCCGTCTGGTGAGAAATCTGTGATCAGTATCTGATAGGTGCGGGAGATCATGCCTTTAGGGGACGAACCCTCCAAACAAAGCTTTTCAAAGTCTGTGAGGGGGGAAAATCTCAAATTCGACCCCAGTGATTGTGCATAATGGCATAGTTGTAGGTAACCGAAGAAGGCTTGTTTGGGGATATCAAAAGACTTTTGCAGGTCTAGGAAGGGTCGCAACATTCTGGTTTTAGGATCAATTAGTTGTCCATAACGGAATATGGCCTTATCCATCCAAAAGTGGGACATCTGTGAAGTTAAGCTGTCAGGAATATTGGGCGTGAATAGAAATGAAGTGACTGGGGAGGATGTGGTGGTGAGCGGATATTTCAATTTAGCCCGTCGCCATAAGGTACGTAGTAGAGCCATCGGTCCTAGCAGTTGTATGCTGCTGGGGGGTATATCAGAGCTCCAAAGCATGGAATTTGGGTGTATGGGGGCCAGCCACAGCTTTTCTATCTGTGTCCACCTATTGTAAGCATGTAGGGAGCACCAGGAGGCTATAGGTCTTAGTTGAGCTGCCAGGTAGTACTTAGCTATGTTGGGAAACGCCAATCCACCCTGGTTACGTGGGGCATATAAAACAGATCTAGCAACTCAATGTCTTTTATAGTTCCAGAAAAAGTTTATCAGGTCGGCTTGAAGTTTTTTTAGGTGTGAACACGGAATGGGAATGGGGAGTGTCTCAAAAAGATATAGAAGTCTGGGTAGTATCGTCATCTTCAAGGTTGCAAGTCTACCAAAAAGGGACAGTTTCAGAGATTTCCATTTGGTTAGGGAAGCTCTGATAGAGGTGAACATTTGGGGGAAGTTAGCTTTGTATAGTGTATCGTATGTGGATGTTATATGTATCCCCAGGTATTTTAGGGAGGAGGACCGCCAAGAGTATGGAAATGTTTGCGAGAGTGTGGATAATGTTTGGGGGGATAGATTAAGAGGGAGAGCCTTCGTCTTGGAGCCGTTAATTTTATAACCCGAAAGGACGCTATACCTTTCCAGCTCTACTTGTAAATTTGGGAGGGATATATGAGGTTGGGCGAGAGTGAGAAGAGCATCATCCGCAAATAAGGAGATCTTGAATTCTCTAGTACGGACTGGAATACCATGAATACTTGGATTATTTCTGATATGGGCTGCTAATGGTTCAATGCATAGGGCATATAACAGAGGGGAGAGTGGGCAGCCTTGCCGGGTCCCATTAGAGATCAGAAAGGTAGGGGAGGTGGCAAAGTTAGTGCGAACCTGGGCTGTTGGGGCCGAGTATAGGTGGGTAATAGCTCGAAGGAATGGGCCCTCAATACCGGCCCGATTGAGAGTCGCGAACAGGAAAGGCCAGCCCAGCCTGTCAAAGGCTTTTTCGGCATCCAGGCTGAGCAGTATTGCCTCCGTTGAATTTCTGTTCGCAACCTCCACCAGGTCAATAACCCTCCTGGTGTTATCCCCAGCCTGTCGGCAAGGGATAAAACCCACCTGGTCCCTATGGACCAGGGATGGCATAAAATTGTTTAGTCTGTTTGCCAGCAGTTTCGTAAAGATTTTTAAGTCTGTGTTGAGGAGTGCTATTGGTCTGTAATTGGCCGGAAGAGTATGGTCTTTCCCTGGTTTTGGGATTAATGTCAGGTAAGAATTTTGCATATCTCTGGGAATGGGTGTGTCAGAGAGAAATGAGTTAAAAAGGTTTGTCATATGGGGGAGTAAATGTGGTAGGAACGTCTTGTAATAGAGGTATGGTAGTCCATCAGGCCCGGGGGCCTTATTGTTTGGTAACAGTTTGATTGTTTCTGTCACCTCCTCCTCCGTAACGGAGGCATTAAGAGTCTCCAGAGCAGAGGAGGTAAGCCTAGGAGTATCCGTTTCCGCTAGATAAGTATGGATGGCCTGGGATAGGTCAGGAGGGGGTGGGTTGTGCGGAACACTCGGGTCATTATACAGTGCAGAATAAAAGTCATGAAAAAGTTGTGCTATTTTATTAGGGTGGGACTGAAGGACCCCATTTGCCTCCCTAAGTTGTGTAGTTGTAGTAGTTGCTACTTTATCGCGAAGCTGTTTCGCCAGAAGCGTATGTGATTTGTTGGCTTTGTCGTAATACGTCTGTCTAAGCCTAATTAACGCTTTTTCTATTTTACCCATCTCGATATCTTTCAATCCAGCCCGAACACTAGTGAGTTCTCTAAGGGTTGCTAAGGACGGAGATGCGAGCAAACGCGCTTCCAGATGTTTAAGTCTGTCTAAAAGGGCGCTGCGTGTTGTATTAGCGTTTCTTTTTAAGGCAGTAGAGAGTGAAATGCATTGGCCTCGAAAGACCGTCTTATGGGCCTCCCACAGAGTTGAGGTGGAGATCTCAGAGGTGGCATTTTCCGCAAAGTAGAGTTTCAAAGTTTGCTCTAATTCTATTCTAGATGGGTCATGTTTAAGTAGAAAATCGTTTAGACGCCAATGGCATTTACGAAAGGAGCTTGGGGAAAGTGTCAGGGAGAGTGTAATCGGGGCATGATCCGACCAAGAAATGGCCTGAATGTCTGGGTTCATGCATGTTCGCAGAGTCGGGGCGTTGACAAAAAAATAATCCAATCGTGAGTGGGACATATGGGGATGAGAATAGAAAGTAAATTGTTTGGCAGAAGGATAGGTAGTGCGCCATGTATCAAACAGGGCATATTTCCTAATTAGTTGGCGAAACTGGGCGGCCATTTTATTGGTTGTTACTTGGGTTTTCCTCTGACCCACTGAGTGTTTATCAAGACCCGGAGAATGAACAAGGTTAAAATCTCCTCCAATCACCAGGTATTGATGGGAGGCCTCAAACAGGCGATCGAAGACCTTAGACAAAAAGGGGATTTGATTTGTGTTTGGAGCATAGATGTTGCAAAGAGTGATATTCGCTCCTCCCCAAAGGCCTCGGAGGATGAGGTAGTGTCCTAGTGGGTCAGAGTATAGGGATTGTAACTGGAAGGGGGAGCCTTGTCTAAAAAGAATTGCCACCCCTGCCCGTTTATGTGGGCCAGAGGCCTGGTATATATGAGGGTATTGTCGCCGTGCAAATGTCATAGTGCCCGTTTTATCAAGGTGGGTCTCCTGAATGAAAATAATGTCAGCTTTGGACCGTTTGAACTCTCGTAGCGCTAGGCTTCTCTTAGTATTTGAGTTAAGGCCCTTTACGTTTAGTGAAAATATGTCAATCATGGTGGGTATGTTGCGGGAAGAGACGGTTGCTTACCTAGTGGGCGTAGTAGAGTCTTGGAATATAGGATGTCCCTATATTGGGTCTCCTTGTTGATTACGGTTTGGAGGTCTGGGACCCCCCGTACCCGAACCAGGTCCCGGAGGCGAGCGGCACCCAGGAAATTGAGAAAGAGAAGAGGAACGGGAGTAACAGTAGAGGGAGAGCAGAAAAAAAAGAGTGAAAAACAGAAAAAAAACACAAGAATTAGTACAAAGTCAAGTTTAGTTAACCATTCACAATATAACCCACCTACATAGAGTGATGGGGTGGGAGACTCCGAAGGGCCCCCTCTGACATCGGAGGCGGAAGTGCCATTGTCAGAAAAAATAGAGGAAGGAGCCATTCGGAGAGCCCCGGGGGGGGAGGAGAGGACGGACCCAACGAGGGGACGACCTCCCTCCGAACCTGCCTGCATCTAAATTCGCAAAAGAGGAACTGAATAACAGAAAAAACATGGAACCTGCATGCATCAACTGGCAACCGACATGCCTATATTCCTGGTTATGACCCGAATAAAAGTATAAACCACTGAGGCTATTGATTCGTAAAATTTGGAGCAATAGAAAGATGTATCCTGCAAATTCAAAAACTGTAATAAAAAAAAAAACAGGTGCAAAGGATACCTCTCTTCGTGGTAGTATTCTCCTATAGTTTGATCCCCGACATGGGGGTAGCGAAGAAAAAGGGTTAAGGGAAGGAGGGGATAACCCTCTCAACTAGCCCCGCCCCTCCTCCAACCCACAAAGTAAGGGGGAGGGGAGAGAGAGAGTGGGCAAATGGGTATAGGTAAATGGAGAAGAGGGGGGGATGGGGGGGGGAGAAAAAGGGGAGGAAGGGGAGAGGGAGAGAGGGTATGTGTGAAAGAGGAGGGGCGTGGGGGGGGGGGAGGAGGGGGGGTGGCCTAGCTCGGTTCATTAAGTAAATCCTATCAAAACTTTACAGTCATACTCAAACATATGTTGCTAACTTGATAAAGGATCTGTTTGCTGAATATGTCCACCCTACAAATGGGTAGGATGAGCAGAGTAAGGTTTCGGGTTCCTAGGTATAGAAGTAGGGGAAGATTAACCAAGTAAACCTGGAGTCAGTCTGGAGTAAGGACTTTAAATGAGCAGCAGTTCATCTCTGATGGGATGGTGGGGAAGGGCCCGCAGATCGCGGTCTTGTGCGTTTCCGGCCTGCGACTTGGATCCAAGGGTCTGGGCGAGGTGGGGGTGTTGGGAGCGGTTCCCATCCAGGGGTAGGTGGTACCGGAATATCCAGTTCTCTGCAGAAAAATTGGAGATCTTCCGGATAGCGGAGGGTTGTGGACCTTCCATCTTTTTTTGCCGTGAGGCTAAAGGGAAAACCCCAATGATAGCGAAAGTCATGCTCTCTTAACAAGGTGAGGAGTGGTTGCAAAGATCTTCTTTGTTGAAGGGTAATCCATGAGAGGTCTGGGAAAAGTTGTAGAGAGGCCCCGTCAAAATCAATGGTATGCATGTTTCGCGCCTTTCTCATAATGTCCTCTTTGAGGGTGTAGTTATGTACCCTGCAGATCACGTCCTGTGGGCGGGATCCTGGTCCACGGGGGCGCAAGGCTCGGTGCGCGCGATCCAACTTAACTCGTTGGTGTTCCGGACGGCCTAAAATGTTATTGAAAATGGCTTGCAAAGTCACATTCAGGTCTTCTTCTTGTGTCGCCTCCGGTAGGCCTCTGACCCTAATATTATTACGCCTACCTCTATTGTCGAGGTCCTCGAGGTGACGTTGGAAGTCTCTGAGGGTAGTGGCTTGTGAGGTTAAGCGGTCGTGAATTTGTGAGATTTCAAATTTAGTGTCATTTGTTTCCTCCTCTAAGGATGCGACTTTAGTGGACAGTTGGTGAAGGTCAGTGCGAAGCATATTAATCTCAGTCCTGCAAGTGTCCCGTACTTCTTGGATCAGCATGCGAAAGTCCTGTTTTGTGGGCATACAACGGACGTAATCTCACCAAGATGTGCATGCTTCAGGGTCAGGGTCAGAGTCTGATGGAATGTGAGCATGTGAGCCCTGCACTATAGCTGAATAGGTAGCTGGTATGGGGGTTCCCCTCTGTGGTGTTAGTGAAGAGGGGGTAGTGCTGGCATGCTTAGTTAGCAACGGGCCGTGCGGGCTCCCGGGTTGTGAATAAGCCCCCTGGGATCCTGGTGGCCTTGAGGCCTGTGAAAGTGCTGGGGCCTGGACTGCATCTCTCTGAAGAAAGGAGAGAGAGGGGGCTCTATCCCTGTGTAGCTGGGAACGTTGCGGCATGGAACGAGGGTCCCATTCTGGGGCGTAGGAGTCCCAGGAGGGGGATAGCTGGCCGGTGGATACAGATGGCGCAGGCCCTATGAGGCTTGGGGGAAAAGTTTGTGATAAGCTGCCCAGGACATGGCCTCCGGAGGGGGAGCCGATTGAGAGGTCAGCAGGGGGGATCGGAGAATGGGTGGCGGGCAGGTCACCCTCGGATCCGTACCTGTTACTCCTGCGGTCCGCGGAGGCTTGTGGAGGAGGAGAGGGTGAGATTGCTGTGTGTGGTGCCGGCGCCATCTTGGCCTCGTGGTGTCCGGCCGTAGCTCCCTGCCCGAAATACTCGGTGATGAGTGGCGGGGGGACCGAGGAAGAACGGGTTGTGTGTCCTCTGGGGTCCGTTTCTTTGTTTTTGCGCGATTTGCCCATGTTTTGCTGCGGAGAGGTGCAGGTTCCAGCTCTATGCAGGCAGGTCGGAGCGGGAGCCTCAGTGAAACACGTCCGCCCGGGAAGCCATCCAAGCCACGCCCCCGAAAATTATTATTTTTAAAGTGCCCCATCCCATAGAGCTTGCGCACAGAAGCGAACGCATATATAAGTCGCACCCGCATATGAAAACGGTGTTCAAACCACACGTGAGGTATCGCTGCGATCGTTGGAGCGAGAACAATAATTCTATCTCCAGACCTCTGTAACTCAAAGCTGGTAACCTGTAGAAATTTTTAAAGCTTGCCAATGGAGATTTTTAAGTGCCAAAGTTTTGTCGCCATTCCACAAGCGGGCGCAATTTTGAAGCATGACATGTTTGGTATCAATTTACTCTGCGTAACATTATCTTTCACAATATAGACTCACCGTTACGATCGGTGAGGCGGAGAGCGGATCCGCCGGCGCCGGTTGTAGATCATAGAGATTTCCGGCGGACCAGATGGTTGCCGGAGTCTCTATGATCATCGGAGGCTGGGTGCGATGTTATGACGTCACGCCCGGCCTCTCCATTCAAAAAAACGGCACCGCTTCGGCTGGGAAGCGGTGATTGTTTTATTTTATTTTTTTATTTCAGGCTTCCCAGCCTAGTGGTGAGATATGGGGTCTTATTGACCCCATATCTCACTATTAAGAGGACCTGTCATGTTATATTCCTATTACAAGGGATGTTTACATTCCTTGTAATAGGAATAAAAGTGATCAAAAATGTTTTTTTTTTTCAAAAAAGTGTCAAAATAAAAAAAACAAAATATAATTATCAATAAAAAAAAATAAAAAAATGTTTAAAGCGCCGCTGTCCCCGTGTGCTCGCACGCAGAAGTGAACGCATACGTAAGTCCCGCCCACATATGAAAACGGTGTTCAAACCATACATGTGAGGTATTGCCGCGAACATTGGAGCGAGAGCAATCATTTTGTCACTAGACCTCCTCTGTAACTCAAAACATGTAACCAGTAAAAAAATGTCAAATGTCGCCTATGGGGATTTTTAAGTACTGAACATTGGCGCCATTCTACGAGCGTGTGCAATTTTGAATCGTGACATGTTGGGTATCTATTTACTCGGCGTAACTTCATCTTTCACAATATGCAAAAACATTGGGCTAACTTTACTGTTTTGTTTTTTTTTTTTAAACACAAAACTGTTTTTTTCCCAAAAAAACGCGTTGGAAAAATTCCTGCGCAAATACCGTGTGAGATAAAAAGTTATAACAACCGCCATTGTATTCTCTAGGGTCTTTGCTAAAAAAACATATATAATATTTGGGGGTTCTATGTAATTTTCTAGCAAAAAAATAGATTTTTACATGTAGGAGAGAAATGTCAGAATTGGCCTGGTAAGGAAGTGGTTAAAATGTAAGGTGTTTTTTTTTTCTTCCTGAAACTTCCCTCTTAAAGTGAAGGTGCGTGTTATACTCCAATAAATACGGTATATCCAAATAACACGCCAAGCTCATCTCTTTACTCACACACAAAGCCACAAAGGCTAGAGAGTTCATGTTGGGCAGTGTATTGGTGCTCAAATGAATACACCTAGACTGAATTTTAATGGTTCAAAGAATGTCAGGCAAAATAGTCGGCCCTCTTTGAAAAAAGTTTGGACTCCCCTGATCTATCCCATAGTTTGTAGACCCGATAACTTTTATACAAACTAATCGATATACGCCTATTGCAATATTTAAAAAAAAAAAAAAATGTAGAAGAACATATATCGGCCTAACTGATAAATACATTATTTTTTTAATGTATTTATAGCAGAAAGTAAAGAAAATAAAGTGCCGCAGTGCCGCATGGCCTGGTTATTAAGGGGCCAAATCCTTTCAGGGCTGAAGTAGTTAAGGTAATGGAGTGGCCTAGTCAGTCTCCAGACCTTAATCCTATAGAAGATTTATGAAGGGAGCTGAAACTTCGAGTTGCCAAAGAGACAGCCAAGAAACCTTAAGGATTTAGAGAAGATCTGTAAAGAAGAGTGGACCAAAATCCCTCCTGAGATGTGTGCAAACCTGGTCACCAACTACAAGAAACCTCTTACCTTTTTGCTTGTCAACAAGGGTTTCTCCACCAAGTACAAAGTCATGTTTTGCTTGGGGATCAAATATTTATTTTACTCACTGAACTGCAACTCAATTTATAACATTTGTATCCTGTGTTTTTTTTTTTTTTTTTCTGTATTTTTAGTTGATATTCTGTCTCGATCATTTAAAATATACCTATGCTAAAAATTATAGACCCTTCGTTTCCTTGTAAGTGGGCATACTTACAAAATCTTCAGGGGATCAAATAATTATGTATTTACAAAAGTGATCATAAGCGTTCTTTGAGCTAAAATTGGCCATATTGTAGCAAATTTGCTCCAGATATTGGAGTTTTCTATGCTTAATTGCCTAATGATTAAGAAAGGAGACTTGTATATGAAGATACTGGAATTGTGTGGAAGAGCAGCAACCCTGGTTATAAAGCCTAAATCTTCTGTTGCCCCTTTTGTGCACATCTGCACCTTTCCTGAAGCACTTCGGTGTAGCAGGGTTGGTTGCAGAGGCTTTCGTGCGTTACTGTTCTTTGACATGCAGACGGCAGTCCTAACCAGGCTTTTCCTAAAAAAAAAAAAAAATCAGATGAAATTTAATATAACTAGAGCAAAGTGCTGCCTTTGGGTGCAGTGGCACTTCCACCTGTAGTTCCCTGTAGCTTAGGATTGCGGATGCAAGAGCAACAATGCTGAATACAAGTTTAGTAAAGGATTTGTCAGCACTGCCCCCTGAGCAAAGGAATTGATATAGCAGTTGCTCTGGCAGCATGAACTAGAATATTGAGAGAGCCAACAACCACTAAGATAAAAGGCATCACTGTAGTTTATTTTTGTAGTTCTGTGCTCACAGCTGCACTTTAAAGTGGTTGTAAACCTCAGACATCAAATCTGAACAAAGCATACCCCTCCTATAGTGTGTACTTGTCTCAATCCAGAGCACAAAGTGTCATTTCTGTACACTGTCTTTAGTCACTTCTGGCAAGTTTTTCTTACCACCAAGAGAACATTTGTGACAGGGGAGGGAGCCCCAGCTGATTGACAGTCTCAACTATGTTTGTAACATGACCAAATGTGGAAATTTTTCAAGGCACTGTATGTATGTATTTATGAAAATTATATATTTTTATCATTTTTATTTTTTTTAGTTCTGCAGTATGGAGGGCAGCCTTTTGACTTCTCCCCAATTCGATTCCGTGCCCGCAACGGGGAATATATCACAATCGATACCAGCTGGTCTAGTTTCATCAACCCTTGGAGTCGAAAAGTATCTTTCATCATTGGCAGGCACAAAGTCAGGATGTGAGTACAGCCTATGCCCTGTACTTTCATGCATTAAGGGCGCTGCGTAATCAGCACCAACAGCCAATGAACATTATATTTGTATTTCTGATCTTTATTTGCTGGTAAGAGAGAACCATACAGGACATTATTGTAGACTATGCCAAATTGTGGTGTACTTGCTTTTAGTGCACTAAGACCTGTTTTTTTTGTCTCAGCTACTAATAAATCTCTAGTTGTCCATACCTATGACGAACTACTGCAAATTAACATTGGAAAATTTCTTAACTTTGTACTTGTAACTGAATGCCCCAATGATAAAACAATAACTGTTAGTACACGTATGGTGCCGATCTTTGTCATTATTAGGGGCCCTGTTAATGAAGACATTTTTACTGCACCACCACGCTTAGAAAACCAGTCACTACAACCTGGAATTCAAGAGCTTACAGAGCAAATACATCAGCTTCTTATGCAGGTAAGTCACCTTACACTGAATTAATAAAATAGCATTCTGCAGGGCATGATTAAAAAAGTCTGGTGTAACCACTAGTTATTCGCACACGACGAATGTGGCTTATCCTCTACTCGATTTTCTTAGTAGTTCAGCATTGATGCTGATTGCTCTGCCTCCAGAGGGAGAGTTTATGTAACTCCATATGTAATACAGTCACAAAAATAGACACAAAATGAAAGAAAGCTGTAAAAGCCATGTCAAAATTACTTTCAGGTAAACCTTTTTAACAATTATTACAAAGGTGTTTACAAAAAATGCGTATATTAAATACAGCGGTGGCTTTGCTGTGGAGGCGGTTGCAGAGGAGGCAGCCGACAATGGAAGCCCCATAGTAACTCTATGGGTGACGTCACTTCCCATTCAGTTCACAACTGTTGTCAGCTATCTTCTCTGCAGAGCTTCTGCCGCTGGAAACCGGACCGGCTTCAAAAAAGGTATGTATACCGATTTTCTTCTTTACAGGGCTATATAGGTTAGTGTTAGATCATGGATGTCTGTAGATGTAGCGATTTTTAGTGTTGGGGTGGACTTTCTCTTTAATGTTAATCAGTTTATTATAACTAATGTTTTGAAGTATTCAGTAGTTAAATTACATTATAAAGAGTATTGTAATTGGCTTAAAAATGGCTGAAATAAACCATATTTGAGTGCTTTTTAATCAGTTTTCTGGATTTCATATAGACCTTGTGTGTTACTGATATGTTTCCAGGAATATATGGTAGATTACGTTGGGAGCCACATATGTGTTTTATATGGCACAATATAGCCTGTAATGAGCATATTATTGATATTAGACAGGGAGATGGTGATTACCTCTAAAAAAACACATGGAAATTGAGTTGTGCATAGAAAAGGCTTACAAAAAAAAGCTTATAATGCTGTAATGGAAGGGGTGAACATGTCTTATACCCTTGTACATGGACAGTTTATCAATGCATTGTCTCCATTCAGCCTGTCCATAACGGTGGCTCCAGTGGATACGGAAGTTTGGGCAGCCATGGTTCGCATGAAAACCCGATGAGTGGAGCCTCGTCCAGTGACAGCAATGGGAACCTTAATGAGGATGTGAAAAAGAAACATGTTAGTAAAATAAATGTGCTAAATTACATTGGTGTAACATTGCCTGTCAACATTTCTGGTTTTCTTGCTCAGCGCTTGTCTTCTAACCATAGCATAATCCGCATGTATTTAATTGTTTTTTTTTTACCCCCATTTCCTTTATGCAGCTCTCTCCCTTTGAAATCTTATGTTCTATCCCTAAGCCATCCTGTCTCTGCTATTTTTTGATGTATTATATAATCATTTCAGTCATTTCCGATTTCTGGTCAGCCCCTAATTAATTCTTCCCACACAGCAGACATTGGCTGAATGCTGATTGATGCAATCAACCTGCCCCTCTTTCTGGGGATACTACATACAATAATCACGTATTGCGCTGATTTGCAGGCTGGCTGAATGAATTTCACAGTACTCCCGAAGTACCCCTCCTCCTCCCTTGTGTTTCCCCTATCTCCTGCTGTTATCCCACTCTCCTTGTGTGGGCAGAAAAGAAAGTATGGGCTATAATCCCGGAAACCGCATGCAGCATATTTCATGTGTGGGACAGACCCTGCATAAGAGACTTGCTTGTGTGAATGTGCGTCATTCCTGAAGTATGCCTGTTTTTTTTTTGTTTTTTTTTTGTAGGAATGGCACAGGCTCTGTGCGTCACCGTGCGAGGTATGTGATACTTTCAAGTGAATGATGTTGTATTTGACTGAGTGGGCATGCTGATCCTGACTCCTTGTCTGTCTGTTTCTGTCAGATTCCTTAGCTTCATAATATGACATGTGCCCAGATCATGCAGTGTGTGCAGCCTGGGTCTATAGACAGAATTAGGCTTGTTCAGTGAACACTGCTAGTGGCTAAGGGGTTGATTTTCTACAACCAGGGCGTGCAAAATCTGGTGCAGCTCTGCATAGAAACTAATCAGCTGCCAGGATTTTTTTTTTTTTTGTCAAAGACTAATTGAACAAGTTTGAAGTTAGAAGCTGATTGGCTACCATGCACAGCTGCACTAGTTTTTGCGCTTGTCCGGTTTAGTAAATCAACCCTTAAAGAGGAAGTAAACCCTGCAATCCCTATGGTGCTTTTCATCTATTTTGTTCTGATCACTTGTTAGCAAGCATCACATAAGCTAATCCGGCTACAATCGCCTATTACTTTATTTTATTTTATTTTTTTTAACTTTGAACATTTTTTTTTTCTTCCTGGATAAGGCAGCACTATCTTCAGTACTGTTATCTGAGTCCGATTTTCCACCCTTTCAAGTTTCCCTTCGCCGCAGTCTCGCGCATGCACAATCGTGTTATAGCCAAGCCTCGTTCTCAATCCAATGTTCCCACGACAACCGCCGCTCAATGCCGAGTTAGCTGAATTACTTATAATAGCTAAGCATGATTGCATGTGTATGCCTGTTAGTCCTGCTGCAGCTGATCGCCGCTCTAGAATGCAGCATGATTGACAAGGTTTTCCCCCCCATGTGACATCACACTGTCACATGGAGAGTACCAGGAACTAAAAAAAACGCTGCAGTCTTGTGATCTTAAATGGCTGCGCTGCTGGGAGCAGAAATACCATTCACGGCACCATGTCAGTGGCTGGACTGTACACCGAGCGTGCCGTAAATCAAGGGAAGGGAAACGCATGCGCTGGTGACATTAATAAAAACGGGACAGATTACAGCAAAACAAGGAGACAGTTATTAGCAGCAATCATGAATGAATGTTTTTTTTTTTTATGAGGATTACTATGCGATAAAGTTGTGAGGGAGAGTTTACAATCACTAAGTGTTCAAGTGAAAAAACCCAGAGCAACCAATCAAAATCTACTTTTTTATGAAGTCAGATCAGTCCACAAACACTTCTAATGGATTCCTGTGGGCACTGCAGTTTGCACTCTGTTGAATAAGCCTTATTGGCTCATTGCTCTTACAGTAATGTATATAAGGCTGGGCATACAGTATATGGCTCTTAAGCTTGTGTGCAAAGAGCTTACTGTATTTGTTAGCACCACTTTATTGTCCATTAGAGATTAGTTATGGTTTATTAGAGATACAAGGTTTCTATTGCAGTCTGTTAATGCTACCACCTGCAAGAGGTGGTACACTGGCAAACAGGAAAATTTGTAGACCAGCTCGTGCACAACCCCCTCCTCAATATAATTTTTTTCCTCTAGTGTCCTAGATGGTTGGATACCTTTTCTTCAGCTCTGCTAAAAAGAAGTCCTTCTCTTTTTTTTTGCTAGTTTTCTAACCTTGGTGACTTTAAACAAGGTTTTTGCTACACTACTGGTGGTTTTTCCTCGATTATTCAATTAAAACTTCTTATTATACTGCTGTTTGAACTGTTCTCTACATAGAAGCTGTCCAGATCGGCTGCTCCTCAGTAGTAGCTATGCAGACCGTACCCTGCTGGACTGGATGTGTGGGGCTAGCCTGGATTGTGGCCATCAGGCACTGGACTGTGCATTGTGGAAATTTCTAGACTTGAGTGAAGCGTGTTAGCAGCGGAATACTTTCTGGGTCCAGCTTTGTGGCAAAGCCCTTGGTGTGACCCTGTATCTGATTTGCTTTGTGAGTAAGCCCAGTCAGGCTGAAGTGCAGGGAGCTCATTAACTGCTGTGCTATTAAATGGCAGCACAAGGGACGGTGCTTATATTTGATTCAATGTGTCCCTTGTTGGTGCCAGCTGCCATAGTTGAAATCCTCTGTCCTCTATATATATATCTCAGCCGTAATATTCGGACGCTACAGGGGTTAATAGAGCTTGAAAGACTTGTCACAGGTACGTATCAAAACTATAACTACTCTTTCCACCCCCCACCCCCCTTCTCCATTGTACTGTAGCTTCCATGAATGAAAGATGCTCTATGAATGGAGGAGGCGGACCTTTTATTATTCCGCCTGTCCTACCTTCATAGATAGCTTTGTATTCATAAAAACTATAGTACATGGTCCTGCCGCAAGTATCGCTCTATGGGGAATAGTGTAAGTCTGGAGGTCTTCATGGGACCTGATAACCAGAAGTTAAGTCTTTTGTCTGGGTGTTTTGCAGCCTTTGGATTATGTTTAATCACGGTGTCCTGCCTCATTCCTGCTCCCAGTCAGGCAGACACTGCCTATAAAGTGGTTTGAGATGCCTGCCACTCTCTCCTTGGTGAAAGATGCAGCATATGGACCCACGACAAGGTGTTTGATTTCTTGAACTGTGTGTTGTGGAACTAGTTATGCAGTGTTGCCTGTCAATCTTCTGGTAGGCTCTAGATCCTGAGTGGAAGGATTTCTGTTTATCCTACAGGCAGTGTGATTGGGTGCACAAGTTGTTGACGTATCTCTGGTCCTACCTATTCCCACTTTTTTAAAGGTCCTGCTTAGTTGCCATGATTTTAGGGCTGGCTCCCCTGGGGTTCACTCCAGTTGTTGTTGTTGTTGTTGTTTTTTTAATTTTATTTGTGGGGAGGTTCTTTTTATCAATCCATTGGTGTGGTGTAATGTGAGGGCTCTTTAACGTTATCTTGCTAAATGATTGGTTGCCTGACCAAGCAGCCCTTTCCTCATCATGGGGCCTCTGTCCTGGTTTGTAAGGTTGAGGGTACACCTCAGTTTTATCAACTGCTTTTTATCTTTTGGATTTTTATATTGTCCAAACTTCCTCATATGATTTTGTTTGGGTCAGGGCCCAGATGTTGTGTTTTTTTTTTTTTTTGTTTTGTTTTTTTTTTTGTTTTTTTTCTGTTGTGATTCCAGCATGTAGGTCCCCTGTTTTGTTGTATTTTCCACTTGTTATTTTGGTGGATTGCTGGTTGACTCAATGGTGGGGACTCATTGCTTCTTTAGTCAAGAGCTTCCCCAGGGTTATGGTTTTCTTTGTCTTGCTCTGTAGCATCAGGTTGATCATCTGTTCTCTCCTTGGTCATGACTGTTCCTCTGCCTTGCTGAGGGCTTCTCTCCATCTATCCTTGATTCCAGGATTTGGTTCCTTCACATAACTCTGCCATGTGATAATTAAACTTTTATTGGTCTGATCAGTGGCAGCAGACCATCCCTTAGTTGGGCTGCTTCTGGATTTCCCAACTATAAATCCCTGTATATCTCACTGGACTGTAAATACTGGGTCCTGTGTCCTATACAGTAAAGATAAATTTTTTTTATTGTAGTCGATTGAGGAACATAGGTGCTTCACACTCTGTTTTCTGTGGCTTATAGAATTGCGGTATGCTGGGTAGAGGACAGTTCATAACGGGGCTGGCTTATAACTGAGATTTCTCTGTCACTATGTCTGAGTTCTTTGGAAAACTTTTGATAGTTGTACATTCCTGAAACCAAAAATTCTAATACATTCTCTTTTTCCTCCTGACCCTGTTCAGGAATCAGAAGTGGAACCTCCTTTACTTAGATATGGAGGTAAAGTAATGACATTGATTATGTAGCAGAGGCTTTTCACTCCCTTGTATCTTATGAGGTACAAACTGGTTTTGTGCCAAATGCTTTCCACTGTGGACACATAAATGAATGCAGTGTGCACTAGTCTGCCTAAAGCACTTGATTCTCCACAGCCAAAATAGACCCCTGTGGGGCTCAAGATTCTCTTTGATCTCTGTGGACATGCACATGATTTTGACTAAAAGCTTACAGTAAGGGGAAAAAATATTTGATCCCCTGCTGATTTTGTATGTTTGCCCACTGACAAATGATCAGTCTATATTTTAATGGCAGGTTTATACTAACAGTGAAAGACAGACAAACAACAAAAATATCCAGAAAAAACGCATTTCAAAAAAGTTCTAAATTGATTTGCATTTTAATGAGTGAAATAAGTATTTGATCCCCTATCAATCAGCAAGATTTCTGGCTCCCATGTGTCTTCTATATGGGTAACAAGCTGGGATTAGGAGCACTCTTAAAGGGAGTGCTCCTAATCTCAGCTTGCTACCTGTATAAAAGACACATGGGAGCCAGAAATCTTGAAGCAGAAGCAATCAGATTACAATCTCTCCACCATGACCAAGACCAAAGAACTGTCCAAGGATGTCAGGGACAAGATTGTAAATCTACACATGGCTGGAATGGGCAACTAGACCATCGCCAAGCAGGTGAGAGGTTGACAACAGTTGGTGCGATTATTTGCAAATGGAAAAAACACAAAATAACTGTCAATCTCCCTCGGTCTGGGACTGCATGCAAGCTCTCACCTCACGGAATTCCAATGATCATGAGAAAAGTGAGGAATCGGTCCAGAACTACACGGGAGAATCTTGTCAATGATCTCAAGGCAGCTGGGACCATAGTCGCCAAGAAAACAATTGGTAACGCACTACGCTGTGAAGGACTGAAATCCTGCAGCGCCCTCAAGGAAGCACATGTACAGGCCTGTGAAGTTTGCTAATGATCATCTCGAAGATTCCAAGGGTGTTGTGGTCAAATGAGACCTAAGTCGAGCTCTTTGGCATCAACTCAACTCTCCCTGTTTGGAAAAGGAGGCATGCTGCCTATGATCCCAAGAACACCATCCCCACCATCAAACATGGAGGTGGCAACATTATGCTTTGGGGAGTTTTTCTGCTATGTGGACAGGACAACTCCACAGCATCAAAGGGACGATGAGAACCTCCATCCCTCAGCCAGGGCATTGAAAATGGGTCGTGGATGGGTATTCCAGCATGACAATGACCAAATACACATAGCCAAGGACAACAAAGGCATGGCTCAAGAAGAAGAACATTAAGGTTCTGGAGTGGCCTAGTCAGCCTCCAGACCTTACTTCCATAGAAAATATGTGGAGGGAGCTGAAGGTTTGAGTTACCAAACGTCAGCCTTGAAACCTAAATGACTTTGAGAGGATCTGCACAGAGGAGTGGGACAGATGTGTGCAAACCTGGTGGCCAACTACAAGAAACGTCTGACCTCTGAGATTGCCAACAAGGATTTTGCCACCAAGTCATGTTTTCTGAAGGGGTCAAATACTTATTTCACTCATTTAAAATGTAAATCAACTTATAACTTTTTTGAAATGTGTTTTTCTGTATTTTTTTGTTCTGTCTCTCACTGCTAAAATAAACCTACAATTAAAATTAGACTGATCATTTTTTTTTCTCAGTGGGCAAACTTACAAAATCTGCAGGGGGTAAAATAATTTTTCCCCCTCACGGTAGTCTGCTGAACATGTTTGTTAAAAATAAAACAAAAAACGTGAATGCATCTTCATGATGAAAGTTACTGGAGGTAAGGTACTCCTACACCTAAAGAAAAAGCCTACATCTTCTGCTTCTACTTCTACTCCCAAGCCTTCCTCACAATGAAGGGAAACCCCCACTCCTTGGAGTGGGTGGATGTCTGTTGACATCTTAGACCTTTAATTCCAATGTGCCATTTCAAAGCTGTACAAATTAGAGTTTCTATCTCTTCCCCCTCCTCACTTTTACCTTCCAATCTGCCAGCTTCAAGTCAGTATCTATACAAAAGCTTTAATGACCGCCTTGTACCAACATTAGGTGTACCATGTAGAGTGGCTGTACCAGTTCCTTCAGAAGGGAGGTCTCTAGGTTTCTATTCAAACCTGTTACAGTCCAATATCAAAATGGAGACATCATCCCAATACTGGACTTAAAATCGCTAAACCGATTTTTCTACATGTTCCAAAATTCTAGATGCAATCTAAAAGCTCTTACATCGTTACATAGTCTGTTACATAGGTGAGGTTGAAAAAAGACACAAGTCCAACCTATGTGTGCGATTATATGTCAGTATTACATTGTATATCCCTGTATGTTGTGGTCGTTCAGGAAGGGAATTCAACATCCTTGCCGCCTTTACAGTAAAGAACCCTCTACAAATTTTCTTCTAATTTTAATGAGTGGCCACGTGTCTTGTTAAACTCCCTTCTGAGAAAAAGTTTTATCCCTATTGTGGGGTCACCAGTATGGTATTTGTAAATTGAAAGCATATCCCCTCTCATGCGTCTCTTCTCCAGTGCTTGCAACCTTTCTTCATAACTAATGTCCTCCAAACCCTTTATTAGCTTTGTTGCTCTTCTTTGTCCTTCCTGGGGACTGGTGCCCAGAACTGGACAGCATACTCCAGGTGCGGCCGGACCAGAGTCTTGTAGAGTGGGAGAATTCTCCCTTTATCCCTGGAGTTAATCCATTTTTTTAGTGCATGCCAATATTCTTTTTGCTTTGTTAGCAGCAGCTTGGCATTGCATGCCATTGCTGAGCCTATCATCTACCAGGACCCCCCAGGTCCTTTTCCATCCTTGATTCCCCCAGAGGTTCTCCCCCTAGTGTATAGATTTCATATTTTACCACTCAAATGCATTATTTTACATTTTTCTACATTAAACCCCATTTGCCATGTAGTTGCCCACCCCATTAATTTGTTCAGATCTTCTTGCAAGGTTTGCTCATCCTGCGGAGAAGTTATTGCCCTGCTTAGCTTAGTATCGTCCGCAAATACAGAGAACCGTTTATCCTATCCTCCAGGTCGTTTAAGAACAAATTAAATAGGATTGGTCCAAGCACAGAACCCTGTGGAACCCCACTACCCACCCCTGACCATTCAGAGTATTTCCCAATTTATCACCACCCTCTGAACTCGCCCTTGTAGACAGTTTTGAATCCATGTACTCACCCTATGGTCCATGCCAACTGACCTTATTTTGTACAGTAAACGTTTATGGGGAACTGTGTCCAATGCTTTTGCAAAATCCAGATATGCCACATCTAAGATCTGTTATTGCTTCGCTCAGAAAAGGGAAAATTTTTGAATTAGTAGACATAATTTTCCCATTTACATCAGTGCTTCCTGCATTTTGCTGTGGTCCTCTGTACCCCGAGTGTTCACAAAAGTGCTTCTCCCTCTGGTTTTTCATCCCTTGTTGAAGGACTCCTCTGCCAGAAAGTGATTCCCCAATATCCAAAGACCCACCCAGTTACTTTAAACCTTTGGTTGGGTAATCAACTTTTCGAAGTCTGCTCTCCAGCTAACACAGCATCTGGAGCACTTGATCAAAAGTTGGACACATCCCAAGCAAGAATCTTCCTCCCTTAAGTGAAGATGGTGTTCCTAAGCTCCAGTGAACATCTGGTCACAACAACATCCCTTTACATCTGCGTGAGGGTTCTGGACCTCATGATTGTCTCCATTTTGAGGCATTTCCCTTTGTTTCACTCCAGACCCTTTCAGTCCAATATCAAGATGTGGAAAAATCCAATCTGTGGTTGGCCAATGCTACTGTCCGTTAGCCAAAGATCTCCCTGACATGGTGGATTTCCAAGCCTGCCCTGGAATTAGGGAATGCAATACTTCCCAGGACTTGGAATGTGGTAAGGACAGATGCAAACCTTACAGGCTGGAACAGAGTTTACAACTTTGTTACTGACCCCCTGACAGAGTACATGGTCTTCAGTCACAACTACCTATTAGGGCTGCACGATTCTGGGCAAAATGAGAATAACAATTTTTTTGCTTGGAATAAAGCTCACGATTCTCGCGGCGTAACAACATCTTTCATATTCTACAAAAAAATTGGGCTAACTTTACTATTTAGTTTTTTTTAAAATTCATTAAAGTGTATTTTTTTTTAATTGCATTTAAAAGACCGCTGCGCAAATACAGTGTGACATAAAATATTTGCCGCAACCACCATTTTATTCTCTGCTAAATAAATATATATAAATATATATATTTTAGTTTGGGAGTTCTAAGTAATTGTCTAGCAAAAAATGATTTTAACTTTAAAACCAACAAGTGTCAGAAAAAGGTTTAGTCTTTAAAGTGTTACTAAATCCACAACAGTAAAATCATTCTGTATATGCAGCATGCTTGTTATACTCACTGTGGAACTTAAGGGGTTATTCCTCTGCATTGCGTAAAAAGGCTGTTTTTATCCTGTATGCATAAATCCTCCACCCTTCTATACTGTCTATCTGGGTATAGACCTGCTAACACAGGTAGAGTAACTGACCTGCACATGCTCAGTTGTGTCTTTTTATGCTGGAGAGAACAGTTACTTGTTCTCAGAGATGGCCAGGTCACATGATATTGACATCACACATGTGGGCGTGTGTACAGGCTGCAGTGGAAATCTCCTCCTTCCTGAACTCTCAGCACTGGAGAAACTGTGCAGTTTATCATGTAACAGTGGTATACAGATCATCCAAAAAGGTATATAGTGGCACTGTGTTGGGCGGGTGGACTATTTTCATATTACTGGGTTTAGTAACACTTTAAGTGTTACTGCCCTCATTTACAGACCGAAGTTCATTCCTTTTGATCTAAAGAACAAAACATTACAATGTTTATAGTTGGCTCTGCAACTGAGGACTGTTGTGAAACTTGGCAGACTGCGAGGGGGGAAAAGATTGTGATTTTGATTCTTAACGATTAATCATGCAGCTCTACTACCTATCAACATTTTGAAACTGAGCCATCAGACTGTCTATAAAATTGAACTTCCCTTTTTACAAGGTCACCCACAGAGCACAATTGGACAATGCCACAGCAGTGCCTTCATGAATCAAAAGGGCAGTAGAAACCTAGCGGCCCTGAAAGAAACTAGTCTCATGGGCAGACACTTGCATTTTAGCTCAATCGGCAATCCGCATTTCGGGGGGTGGAAAATTAGCAGGTGGATTTTCTAAGCTGTAAATGCTTAGACCAGGGGAACTGGGCTCTGCACCCATTGATCTTTCAAAATATTTGTCAGAGGTGGAGAAAACCAGATGTGGCCAAATTGTTACCTCAAGGGGCAAGCTTCCAATAACCACTTGACTCGCAGTCCCTTATCAGGACTTTTCTGCAGGGAGTGCGATTAACTGCGGGAGACGGCAGCCTCCTGTTGCTTTCGATGCGGCTGCCTAATCGCAGGAATCCCTGCTGCCTCGGTATCTTGCATCTAACAAGATTGCGGGTGTGAAAGCACCTTTTATGGTTGCCGCCTTGATCCCCATGAAGTCTGAGCCTTTTCTTATTTTGGTCAGCAACAAAGTTGGTTTTGAGATCAAAACTTTTTTCCTTTTTTGTCTAGGGTAGTCTCCTCCTTTCACCTCAATTAGAACATTGTCCTCTCTTCCCTTTGCCCTGCCCCAAAGCCCCAGCAGTAAATCATAAAGCATAACAAAGAAATTGTCCTACATTGCCATGATGTGGTTAGGGCTGTCAGGGTCTACCTGAAAGTTACAACCTCTATTTGCAAGAGTCTATTTGTCTTGCCTGTGGACTCTCATAGAAGTCACCCTGCCTCCCTCTACAACATTGCCAGTGGGATAAGACCACTTATTTCCAAGGGCTTTCCACCCTTAGGGCAAAGTTCCTGCCTTTCCCATCAGAGTCTATTCCACCAGAGCTGTTGTCTTCTAGGCTTTTCAGGATCAAGCATCTGTATTCCTGATTTGCAAGGCCACCACCTGATCCTCGTTCAACAAGGTGGACATTCAGGCCTCAGCTGATCCAAACTTTGGCCGCAAGGTGCTTCAAGCTGCTGTTGGAGTATTTGGGTTTTTTGTTCTTTCTGTGGGCCAGTTCTCAGTTACTATGTTTTTTGCTCACCCCTCAGTTTTAATGCTTGGGTATGTCGAATGGTTTAAGAATAGGAGGTTTCCAGTGTCCAAGCACCTTAAAAGTTAAATTTTTTTATTTTTAAAAAAAGTTGCAAACAGGCAGGTTTATTTTTAATGCAGAAGGGACATTCTATGCCTCTACTGCAGTAGAGTTTCTGACCTGCCTGTCCACACTACACTGAGGTGCACACATGTAGCTCAGAGTAAAATTTCAGCATCTGCGAGGATGAATGAAAAATAACTGATGATCAGAACTTGGAAGACTGGCTAAAGATGTCAGCAGCCAGCGAGGGAGATGTGCTTGAAGGTAATTATTGTTCCGCTTCAAGAAAACAGCATATAACTCATGGTCTCTAAAAACCTTTTGCATCCTGTACTGTACTCCAAGGTACAGGTTGCCAGATAAAACTATCAAAAGTAGTGGCATGTCCTGCTACTTCGATTTGTTCCTTCCCAACTTTACTTGAAAGTGCATCTGTGTAGTTTATCAGCTTGTACTCTTTCCTTTTCGGTAGGTCGCTGGAAGTGAAGTATAACTCCCATTTTGGTTATAGGGTAATATGACTTGCTACCTTTTCTACCATGTGTGAATGCCTGAATAAGGCAACTACCAAGCCCCAATGCGGTCACATGAGTTATGGAGAGAATATGCACCCCCTGTGTAAGCTCAAAGTCATAAGTTAGAGCTAGCACAAGCCATCCTCATTTTCTTCCTTTGGCTGATGGTGTTGGAGTGAAGAGATGTATAAGCTAGTGGTTGTATCAGCATTAAAATGGTTTATTTTTCAAAAAATGGGCAAATCGCAGGGATACCTGTCAGTTGCCAAACTACTTTTGACTCCAACTCACGTTCAACACCTAATATTTTGAGGCAATATTATACCTCACACATGGCCAAAAAAATCATAAGCTCCTTTTACCCCTGGTCCTAATGTCAGCAGTGGACTATTCCCAACTTTATCCCTGATCTTACTTGCACACCTAACCATGCCCTTCTTTGATACTAAAATTGCCAGCAAATATTCATGTACGGATGTGTGTGGTGCTGGTGAAAATTTAGGGCTGCTGTTTTTCATACAATACTTTTCCGTGTTCTGCAGGGAACTCCACCTGTGCGTGGACGAAAGGGACAGCAGGCATCTACCAGACTAGAAACAAAAGATCACCCTAATCTGAAGATCACCCCTGAAACAGGTATGGGAGGACATAGTGTGGCTTTGTGTTTTTTTGTTTTTCGTTACTTTATTTCTCTATCTTGTACCTATTCAACCCCCTATAGGTCTGGAGTTATCTGCAATTAACAGCATAACAAAATCTCCACAAAAAGCCTGTCTTATGAACGCTACCGACCCTGTTTAAAACCTGAAGATATCTTTACTAAACCTATAAGATAATTATACCAAAAAACAAATGCGGGAGTATATCCCCTTTAAAAATGTATTAATGCATTAAAGCCACATGCTGTTGTATTTTTAAAATTAAAAACATCCTGACTATCTGAACATCTGTATCATGCAACTGTATCAAGTACATAAACAGGGGTGAAAGATTTATCTGAAAAATTGTGGTATGGGGCAGTTGGAAAAGGGCATCCTTTTTAACAGTGTGTTGGTCAATGTAATATATAGTAAGTAGTCGTATGTTAAAAAGGTTTAAAAAAAAATTGGTCTCCTATTTCAGATGTTCAGATGGCCAGAATGCTTTTAAATGAAAATACCAAAAAAAAAAAAAAAAAAAACCTTTTAAAGGTGATATACTGCAACCGGTTTTTTTCTTTTTGGTATAATTATCTTATGTTTTTAGTAATTGTATCTTCATGTTTTAGAAGGGTCCCGTAGAGTTCATAAGACAGGTTTCTTTTTGTGTTTTTGCTCATAGCAGTTATCACATTTCACATGGACCAATCTAAATAATGCACCAAACCTGTATTTGGCATGTGATCTACTTATCTGGCCCCTCATGTAAGGCAGTGGTCAATGGGTAGAAATATTATAGCTAAAAGAGAATTTTCCTCCACTGAGGGACACAGCTATAACAAAGGTTATACTACTGCTTGTAAAAGAAATGGACATTAGGTAAATTTAAAAAAAAAAACTGAAGGTCCAGTCTTCTTGAGTCTAAAACCCCTCCCCCCTCACACCTGTTCAGTATCCCTTGATGTCTTTAAGAGAATGGATGTCGTGTTCTTTTCAGTTATATATGTTTTGCGTGAATTTGAATATTTTGTACCTTTTTAACAGGTACTAGTAGATTAAAATTTTGGATATTGAATCTCTTGTAAGTGTCACCAATTAGCCTACAAGCACATATTTTCTTAGACTTAATGTACACGGGCATTTTTACAACCTCTCCTGAACGATTTAGGCAATTTGAGACAGATAGTAACCCACGTTTAAAACGCCCGCTTTGCCGCGTTTACATGATGTGTTTAGCCGCATTTGCGTTTTTGAAGCGTTTGAAAAACAATTTTTTTTTTTAATTTTTTTTTTTGCCATGTTTTAGAAGCGTTTGGTGCTTCAAATGTCTCTAAACTCGCGTCTGAACTCCATTTTTTTTTTTGCTTTCCAAAAAAGGCCTCTAATCTCAATTGCCTAGAAATGACATTAAACAAACCTGTGTACATGTACACATAAGATAACATTGGATGAGTTCAGGGGCAGCTGAAAAAAAGCAGCCAACTGCCTCTGAACGTCCATTTACCAGCAGCAGTGTACATGAGGCCTAAGTTCATATACTGTTCTCTCTGTGATAGCCCTACAGTCAGCAGAACTATTCCAGTTAGCATAGAATGCCGCCATTTAGGTCAGGACAGTTTAACCTAAGGATTCCTTGCAGATTATCTGGATCAGAGCTCTGACAGTTCCCCATCTCTGAAGACTCACTGTTTGTTGTGTTTGCTTAGCAAGCTAAAGACTGTGGTGAGATTTTTTCCCTTAACGTCTTTCAGGACAGCACCTTGAGAGAGCGTGGCTCCACCCACTTGACAGGAAACACACCTCCACCAAACTTTAAAAGGAGGCTCCTTCCCACTTATCAGTTTTTGTGTTTCCTCCGGAGGGAACACATGTGGGAGTTTGGAGCTCTCAAGGCGCTGTCCTGAGAGAACAGGCTCCCTACTCCACTATTTTTTCCTACCTCAAGAGAGCCGGTTCCTCCCATTTCCACAGGCTTACGGGTGTCGGGTGGATGGGCTCCTTCTCCCTAGTCAGTGCTCGGGGAGAGCCAGGACTGCTCCAGGAATCACCGCTTCCGGGTGGGGGGGGGCGTCGGGCATGGCAGGCACTTTCTTTTTTGGCCAGGACATGCTTTTTTTTCCTGACGCCACCACCATCTTGGGAAGGGCAGTCAGAGACTGCATCCGCCGGATGTGAGGTAACCGGAAGTGGGGCAGCATCCGACGGGCAGGTGCTAGGCGTCATTTCCGCTGGAAGCGCAGGGGGAGGAGGGAGGAATAGGTCTGGTGCCTATTTATTTCCGGTCCGGCGCACAGGCGTTATTGGATTCCGGAACCGGCGTTTTCGCCACAAGCATCACGCTGCTGCCTCAGCATGGACTCAGGAACCGCAGCAAGTGGGACAGGCACAGGCACCAGCAAGGCCCAGGTAAGGAGCAGACTGTAGATTCTGCTCAACTTTACTATGTGGTCTCTCTCTAGCTCTCTTCTCCCTAAATGTTTAGTGGGACTTGAGGGTATTTTTTTTCCCCCTGGTGGCGGAGGGGCACATGAGTCTGTTGTTTTTCTCACTGTGCACCTGTGGTGAGCATCTTGAGTGTTCAGGCTGACTCTAAAGGATGGTTTGTCTTTTTTTTTTCTCTTTTTTTTCCCTTATCTTGGCAGACCAAGAGCTCTGACCCTGGGATTAAAAAGAAATGTCCTTCATGCAAAACTAAGTTAACTGAAGGCTGGAAAAAGGCTTTATGTCAAGCGTGCATTGACTCCTTGGTGAGGGAAGAAACCGCTTCCGCATGCAGCGATCTGATCGCATCTGCCAAAAAGGAATTTGATGCTACCATTCAATCCTTCAGATCCTCACTTACAAATCCATCCGCAAGTCAGCCCACTACCTCACAGTCCTCTCAAGGCTCACTGTTAGTCCCGGCAGTGGAGGCAGAGATGGGTCCTCTGAACCGGGAAGGGCTTTCCCCCCCTCATTCTAATGAATCAGATGAGGATGGGGATGAGCTGGTGAATATGTCTTCCAAATATAAATTGTCTTTGGATCAAGTGGACGACCTTTTGAGGGCTATTTATGCTACGCTGGGCCTGGAGGAAGAGCATAAAGAAATGTCTTTACACGACAAAATGTATGCAGGGCTTAGCGAGCCCAAGACTTGTACCTTTCCTGTCCACGCAGTGATTTCTGAGACAATCAAAAAAGAATGGGCTGATCCTGATGGGAAACCATTCTTCTCTAGGGCTCATAAGAGAAGGTTCCCTTTTGATGAAGACCCAGCGGCTCTCTGGAATAAGGTTCCAAAACTTGCTGCAGCCTTTTCTCAAATATCAAGGTCTATTGATCTGGCATTTGAGGACATGGGGATATTAAAAGACCCCATGGATAAAAAAATGGATCAACAACTCAAGAGGGCTTGGCAATCCATTATGGGCAACCTTAAGCCAGCAATGGCAACCACTTGCGTCTCCAGAAACTTGGAGTTTTGGGTAAATCAGCTTAAAGCTCATATAATAGCGGATTCCCCTAAGCAAGACATCCTTGATTCCTTTTCTACTCTCTCAGCGGCCGTAGCCTATGTCTCTGATGCATCAGCAGAATCTATCAGGATGACAGCTAAAGCTGCAGCCCTTACTAATTCAGTTAGACAGGCATTATGGCTAAAAACCTGGCAGGGGGACGCAGCATCTAAAAATAAATTATACGGGGTCCCTTTTCTAGGAGATTTATTGTTTGGCCCTGATTTGGACTCAGTTCTTGACAGGACTGCAGATAAAAAGAAATCTTTTCCTGTCGAGAAGAAGAAACAGCCAGTCAAATGTTTTTTTCGTCCTCAAAGAGCTCAGGAACAAAACAAGCCTCAAGAGAAAAAGAAAAATTGGTCAGGGCAGAGGGGAAAGGGCAAAGGGAATGTCCTCTTTCCATCCTCCTGCGTCATCCAGCAAGACGCAATGACAACCGGTTACAGGTGGGAGGAAGACTTCAGGGCTTTCTCCCCTATTGGGCAAGCATAACAGAAAACCAGTACATGCTGAATGTTATAGCCCAGGGTTACAGAATAGAATTTTCAGATCTCCCCCCAGAAAGGTACTTTGTGACAAATCTCCCAAGAGAGGTAACAAAATCCCTAGCAATGAAGAACCTGTTAAAGGATCTGATAGATCAAGGGGTTGTGACTCCTGTTCCACTGGGGGAGCTTTACCAGGGATTTTATTCTCCTATATTCCTGATAAAAAAGCCATCCGGAGATTTCCAATTAATCCTAAACCTCAAGCCGCTGAACAGATCAGTCCTATACAAAAGGTTTCGTATGGACTCCATCTTCACGGTCAGAAACCTATTGACAAAGGAATGCTTCATGGCATCAATAGACCTTCGAGATGCCTATCTGCATATCCCCATAGCCCCGCAGTCTCAAAAATATCTAAGGATGGCGATAGATTTGGGGAAAGAGGTTCTGCACCTACAATTCAAGGCCCTCCCCTTTTGGCCTTTCTTCTGCCCCACAAATATTTACAAATATAATGGCAGAAGCGCTCGCACCTCTCCGCCTGCAGGGGATTGCGGTAATTCCGTACTTGGACGACCTACTCTTCTTTGCCCCTTCCAGGGAAAAATTGTTAGGGACCCCGAAAAGCCTTGGGTTGGATTATAAATATGCAAAATTCTAATTTCAATCCGGCCCAGGAAGTACTATTCCTGGGGTATCAGATCTGTTCAGAAGAGAAAAAGGTAAAAGTCCAAAATGTGGTAGGCTCCTTACAGACAAATCAGGAATTATCAGTCAGGCAAGTCATGTCATCCCTAGGTACCCTGACCTCAACCATGCCAGCCATTCAATGGGCAAGGTTACATTTCAGACCTCTCCAGACTTTTCTCCTGAGAATATGGAATCACAGGACAGAATCTCTGAAAGCAAAGGTAAAAATCCTCACCAAAGTCAAAAGATCGCTTTGGTGGTGGAGAAGTCAGAAACATCTGTCAAAGGGCCTGCTCTGGTCTTTTCCAATAGAAAAGGTTGTAATGACAGATGCTAGCATGTGGGTTTGGGGAGCTCACTTGGGTCAAAACTTCACGCAAGGAGTGTGGTCTCAGACAGAGGCAAAGAGGTCCTCAAATTGGAGGGAACTAAGGGCAGTCGCCCTAGCATTAAATGCCTTCTCTCCAATCCTTCAAGGTTCCCATGTCCCGGTCCTCTCAGACAACGCCACTACCATAGCCTACCTAAACAAGCAAGGGGGCACAAGACACTGCACTTCAGAACCTGATTAAATGCTTCCACAAAACTTTTTTTTTTTTTTTTTTTTCAATCGATAGAGGATACACTGTCTCTGTCCTTGACAGGGTATACACTGTCTCTGACAGGGCTTTTTTTTTTTTTTTTTTTGAGAAACATGTTTATTCAGAGAAAAAAAAATTACATGTTGAAAGAATACACTCATATTATACAATATACATGTCTCCTGTATAATTGTGTGGTATACATATGCATTCACAAACTTAAATGAAATAAACTAAAAAAAAAAAAACACTCTGGCACTTTAATAATGGCAAACAAAACACACTGGTAGAACACAAAACTTTCTACGTCTTCCCATCTTGTGGTATATTATCATAAATATGTAGACCCAAGGACAGTTCCCAACACCAAACCTCTTATTGTACATATAACTATACATCACAAGTATTAATATTGTTAAGCCACTTATCCCATATTCTATTGTACTTATCCGGACACCCCCTATGTTTATATATAACCTTTTTGTAGGGTAGGGACAGATTCACCATTTTAATCCAATCCTGTAAAGTAGGAGGGATGACCCTCATCCAATGTCTAGCCACTAGTTTTCTGGCGCAAAAGAGCATTTTATGCAGAAAAGTAACAGTAAATTTATCTATAGTAACATCTGGGAGTAGCCCCAGTACACATACCCCCGGTTCCACCTGAACAGGGGATCCCATATCATCATGCAAGAATCTAATAATTTGAGTCCAGTAACTCTGGATAACCGGACAAGACCATATAAGGTGAAAAAAAGAGCTTGATAAGCTTGTGCATCTTGGACATTGAGTGTTCTGGTTTTGGGAGAACTTAGCTATTCTAGCTGGTGTGAGATAGGATTTGTGGATTATGTATAGCTGCGTCATACGCTCCGGGAGCCTAGGGGAGACCTTTTTGACGTTTTCTAGAACCTCGTCCCAATCATCATCGTCCACTGAGCCTATGTCCTCTTCCAATCTAATTTTTGCTGTATCAATTATGCTCGCAATCAAACGTGCCCGCAGGGCCACATACAAAGTTGATATCAGTTTAGCCGATTCTACACCCGTTATGACATCTACCAGGGATAGCACTTGTGGGTTTGGGAAACCGTTTGCAAATTGTGCTTGTAGGGCATGTTTCAGTTGTCTGTAATTAAATAACATGCGTGGAGGTAGTTGAAACTCAACACTCAAAGAATTAAAGTCTCTTACTCCCGATGGGGTAATCACCTGATGTAGAAAAATTATCCTCTTTGTAGCCCATCCAGCCACACCAGGGATCGAAAGTAATTCTCTCATTTGCGGGTTGTGCCATAGAGGAGTATGAGAATGAAAAAAATCTGCACCAATTAATTTTAATGACATCTCCCAGACACGCTGATGTTGGTTCAGTAGGGGTCCTCGGCCCACTGTTCCCCCTCCCACCAGCTCTACCCCTGAACAAAACCTGTAGGGGGGTGTAGGTATCCTTATTGGGTTTGTTACAAACAAGAGCCTGGCATTTAGCGCTATCTGTGTTTTGTGTATGTAGTGGAAGTGAGATAGTTGTGCCGCTATTTAGTATGTGTGAAAATCGGGAAGGGCTGCCCCTCCTGATGAGGTAGGGTTTTTAAGAGTGTTCCACGCCAATTTGTGCCTACACGAGCCCCACACAAATGAATTGATAAGTTTGTCGATTGTTTTAAATACTTTGAGGGGGATGAGTATTGGTGAGTTCCAGAACACATATAAAAATTTTGGCATTATGATCATTTTTATAAGATTGATCCTGCCCATGATCCCCAACGGAAGGCGTGCCCATATCTGTATGTGTGATTTTAGGTATGAGAAGAGCGGTTCTATGTTATCTAAAAATTCCGTGGGATCCCTAGTTATTTGTATTCCCAAATATTGAATACTTGCTACTCTCTGTAGGGGGAGGTTTGCTGATAGTCTAGTGGGTGATATGTCTAGAGGCAGAATTTGTGACTTGGACCAGTTCATTTGTAACCCCGAATGTTTTCCAAAATTTTCAATTGTCTGGAGGGCAGCCTGCAGCGACGGGCCTGTATCCTCCAGGTACAGGAGCATGTCGTCGGCGTATAAACTCACCTTTTCCACCAAGTCCTCTATTCTAAGGCCCTGTATCTCTGGATTGTTCCTAAGGGAAATGGCGAGTGGCTCCATCGACAATGCATAAAGGAGCAGGGAAAGTGGGCACCCCTGTCTAGTTCCCCGTTCAAGGGGGAATGGGTCCGATGTTCTCCCATTCACTGACACACTGGCCTCAGGTAGATAATAGAGTAGCTTAACCCACTTTATAAAATTGGGTCCAAATCCAAACCCCCTCAAGCACTCCCACAGGTACCCCCACTCCACGGAGTCAAACGCCTTGGCGGCGTCTAGTGCCACCACTGCCCTATTCCCGATCTCCTCATGTACTGCCGAAACATTCATGTACAGACGACGTAGATTCATGGCCGTATTTTTCCTGGGCATGAATCCCGTCTGGTCCGGTTGTATTAGGGATAAAATGATTTGGTTCAGGCGAATAGCCAGAATCTTTGCCAGGAGCTTGATATCAGCCTGGAGCAATGAGATTGGGCGATAAGACTCGGGGTAAAGGGGATCCTTACCCGGTTTGGGAAGCACTATAATCACCGCTTGTCTGAGTGAATGGGGAAGGGACTCAGAGTAAAAAATGTGGTTATATAACCTCAGTAACTCGGGCACTAGTACCTCTGAATAAGCTGCGTAAAAGTCTAGTGGCAGGCCATCCAGCCCGGGAGCCTTAGCAGGCACCAGGATGCCACAGCCACCGCAATCTCGTCCACGGTAAGCGGGGCCTCAAGGGCCTCCAACTGTGATTCCGAGATTTGAGGAAAGGGAACATCCTGCAAAAAGGCCCGAGTTTCCTGTGCAGTAACCTGCACTTTAGACGAGTACAGGTCGGCATAGTACTCCCAAAATGCACCCGCCACCGATTTAGGATCAGTCAATAGTACATCACCCGTGGCCATTAGGGAGACAACCATGGGAGGTCTAGTATCTTGTTTAGCCAGGTACGCTAACAATTTACCTGCCCGTTCACCTTGTTCAAATACTCTTTGCTTTGTGAAAAATAATTTTTGTTTAGCCCTTTCAAAGTGTAATTGGTCTAATATAATGTATAATGTAATTTGAATGATTCCCAGACTATACCCGCAGTAGCGGTGTCTCTGTTGGTGTTAAAGAAGTATTGCCACTCACTAGGTATGTCTTCCTGATCCCCCAGTGCCGATAACCAGAAGGGATGGAGGCGCCACAACCTAGGCCCTGCCGACAGGGATAGTGTCAGGGAGGCCCAACATGGAGCGTGGTCAGATAGAGATCTAGTATGATAGCCTGAGTCTGTTAACAGAGGGAGTAAGATGTTTGAGGTTAGTATCATATCTATGCGTGACATGGAGGAGTGTGACGCTGAAAAGCAAGAAAATGTACGGTCCCCCGGGTGTTGTCTCCATGTGTCTGTGAGAGAGAATTCCACCAGTGTGCGTCCAAATCTGGTAGTGTTGGTGGGCTGAATGTCCCGGTTCAACTGTATCCTGTCCACAGATGGATCTAGGACCATATTGAAATCCCAAGCCAAACGGCTGGTATTGAGGGGTGTTTTGTCATGTAGAGCAGGCCCTCATTAATCAAAGTGGAGGTGTACGGTGGGGGTATATAAAATGCCAATATGAGATATTGAGTACCTGATATGGTGCAGTGTAGGAAAATAAATCTGCCCTGAGGGTCAGTCTGAACTGATATGCAGCTAAATGGAGTGGTTTTGGTAATTAGGATAGAAACCCCCCGTGAATATGGGGTGTGGGTGGCATGATAGGTCCAGCCTATATAAGGGCGCCTTAAGGCACTCTGAAGTTGTCCAGTAACATGCGTCTCAGTCAAAACAGTAATGTCTGCGCGATAGGTTTTAAGACAACCAAAAATCGCAGAGCGTTTGATTTTGTCCCTGATCCCTCTAACATTCCAAGTTAGGAACTTTATGCTAGTCATGCTTTAGTTGTTGAAAATTATTGAGACGCATGTCACTGAGATTTGCCCGGGACATAAGCACCCACCCTCCACACCACTCGAGAACCTCCCAGCCACACATTAGCAAGTTATGCCTTATACAGTGTCCACCAGTACGCTCCAATGTGCCAGAAACATACAACCATGTAAAAATCAAATAACATTTCCCCTCCCCCCTCCCTGCCCTCCACCTCCCCAACTTGGCTGGGGCATACAACCCAAAACCTGTGCGATTGTGCGAGAATAGCTGTCTACTCGCAGGGAAAAATATAGCTCGCACTTCCTTAACCTTCATCCACTGGGGGCACATTATCGCCCTCATTAGCAGATCAAGTACCGCCAGTGAGGGCGAACAAACGCTGGTGTAAACTTTAACAATGTAAGTGACAGACGGCATTACTTAGCAGTGGCCGGTATACAAATATTCCCAACCGACCACTCCGCCAGGATATATAGTATCTATACATGGTATATAAAAAAACCTCCTGGTAACTAAAAGAAAAAAGGAAAAACAACTCAAAATGACTGTCAACCCCCCTTCTCCCCCCACAGAAAAGAAGCATTTCTGGAAAGAGGGTAAGTATGTGAAAGTACAGTCCTCCGAGTAGGTCTATTTGCGGAAATACTTGCTTGTGCGATGCACAGTCCCACAGAATCGGAGTGATCTGGGAAAAACCCTTTTGGTTGTTAAACCCCCCCCCCCCGAGTTCCTCAATTACTTGGGGTAAAACATCCCCTATACATGATAGTCTCGTGCGAGGTTGGGATCCTTTACAGGTACAGTATGGGAGTCGCTGTTCGCAGTAGAAGAAAAGTAAATAAGGCAACTTACAGACATTCCCAACTTCTGAACTGAAAGTCTAACTGGCTGGATGATTCCTCTCTGCTTCACGCTGATCCAACCAAGCCACTGCGTGAGTCGGGTCTTCAAAAAAATGTGCACGATCCTCTCCCACCACCCGAAGACGGGCTGGAAACAGCATCGCATACTTCAGGTTGTGGACCCTTAGATGCCGTTTAACCTCTCCAAAGCGGGCCCACTGTTTTTGAACCTCTGCAGAGAAATCCGGGAAAGCCATCACCTGGCCCGATTGAAACGGTATATTCCCCTTGGTTCTTGCCAGACGTAGGATGGCATCTCGATCCCTGAAATTCAATAGCTTTGCTATTGGTGGTGCACCTTCAGGAGGGCGGCGGGCAGGCATATGGTGGGCGCGTTCCACGACGAACGTAGTAGAGAAGGCCTCTCTGCCATAAGTGGTGATGAGAAGCTTTTCTAAGAAAGTGGCTGGGTCAGGGCCTTCCGAGCCCTCCGACAGGCCGATGAAGCGGATGTTGGATCTGCGGGCCTGATTTTCAAGCTCATCGTGTTTCTGAGCGAGTTGTTGGAGTTGACGCTGCAGGTCCTCCTGAGAATGTTGTAGGGGGTATAATATATCTTCCGCTCTACTTATCCTAGTTTCTGTTTCTGTGACCCATTCTCGGATCTTGGTCATGTCCTGGCGGATCAGCGAAATGTCCACCTTCACTTCCTCTATCTTAGAGGTTAATGTAGCTTGGCAAACAGAAATCGCCTCCAGGACTTTAACAGTGTTGGCCGCCTCGTGTTCTGCCTGTTGGGCAGTGTGAGATGTTGCCGAGGCGCCATCTTGTCCCTCCAGGTCACGATCTACCCGGTGGTATCTGTCCAGGGAGGAGGATGCAGCGGTACTTCTTTTCGGCGGAGACATGTTAGTGCAGGAGCAGCTGGAGTAGTCACCCCAAATGTAGGGCGGTTTGCCAGCAAGATACGTTCAGGATGTCAGTAGCAGGATAGATCACTAGCAGAGCTCTGCTCAGACGCGTTCGCTCACATTGCTGTCCAGGCCACGCCCCCCCACAAAACTGTTTTTAAATTATTTGCCTGTTGAAGGGTTTCCTGCCTGAAAGTGGAAACCGATGCCTATATTTTATCAGCATATATCTCTTATGAAAATATAATTTAACACATGAAATAAAACCTCATGGAAAATAAAAAAAAAACACTGCAGTTGCTAGCTTCAAAGATCCTGGTTTGGGCAGAAAATCATGTACTGTCCTTATCAGCGGTCCACCTCAAGGGCATCCTAAATGTAGTGGCAGATTATCTAAGCAGAAGGCGGATTCAGGAGGCAGAATGGAGCTTGGATCCGGAAATTTTTGCAATGATTACCAGGGCCTGGGGTCAACCACAAATAGACCTATTTGCGTCAGAAGAAAATATACAACTTCCAGTATTCTTCTGGATTCCCAGAAACGACAGTTCCCAGGGGACAGATGCGTTAATTCAGCCCTGGAACTTCCATCTGGGTTACGCCTTTCCTCCTTTCCAACTGATCCCGTTGGTATTGAGAAAAGTACAGAGGGAAAAAGTGTCAGTATTCTAATTACTCCATTTTGGCCAAAAAGGGCATGGTTTACCACCATTCTACAGATGGCAGTCAAACCATCTTGGCAGCTGCCTCTCCAGCAAGACTTGCTCCTACAAGGTCCGATACAGCATCCGGAAGTGGCCAGTCTAAGCTTCACGGCCTGGTATCTGAGGAGCAGTTGTTAAGAAACAAAGGTCTGTTACAACCTTTGGTAACTACCTTACTTTCCAGTAGAAAAATAGTGACCAGAAAAATCTATGCTAAATATTGGAAAGTCTACAACTCTTTCTGTCATTCGACAAAGAGAAAGGTAAAAAATTTAGTGTTTTAGAATTCCTTCAAAATGGGGCAGACAAAAGCTTGTCAGTCAGCACATCTAAGGTGCAAACAGCCGCTTTGGGAGTATTTCTAGAAAGTCCAATCTCTTCCAGGCCCTTGGTTATAAGATTTTTCAAGGCGCTTACCAGATCCAGACCAGCTCCGGTTAAGCACTTTCCCAATTGGGATCTATCAGTGGTCCTACAGGCCCTCACAAGGGAACCTTTTGAACCACTACAAGAAATCTCTCTGAAGAATCTTACTCTTAAAACCTTATTTTTAAACTGTGTGTGCATCACTACAGAATTTGTGGTATGTGGCTGGGCAATCATGTGAGGGGAAGTTAAATCTTTGTGCAATTTTCTCCTTGGCTGGGACTTGTGAGGCAGCCACCAGAGATGTATGTGCACACACCTGCTGGTCCCTTTCAGGCACTCCACCAGACAGCCCTGTCTTGTATGACCCCCTATACTGGAGTTTCTGGTAGTCCTGACTAATGACATTACTGTGCCTTTTCCATCCAATGGGCAGTGCAAAGATGTGTAAGTGCAGCTTGATCTACAGACCTGACCAAAACTGTGATACCACTGACTTCTCCAAAGATGAACAGATAGTCAACCTGGTGAAGGGCAGGCTTTTGGATGGCGCCCACTGGACAGAAAGCAGCAAAGAAACCGGATAAGTAGAGTATTTCTTTTATTTAGAAATACCTCCTTTTCTTAATGGTACACACTTTTTTTGGTCATAAACAACATGTCTGGCACCAAGCAGAAGGGTGATCACCCTGTGGCTGCAGGCGATTCGTCTATTAGGACCTATTTTACTCTTTGTGCTAAGGTAAGCTTGGCACTGGAAAATTTGGGCCTGTTTCATTTCTCTAAGGTCCGAGTTGAAACTTCCTACATTGGCAGCCATGCCTGCCTTCCTCGATTATTTATTTATTTTTTTCCTGTATTTGAGTGGAGATAGTTACTTCTGTCTATGCAAGGTTTTAGGATTCAGTACAACTTGTTTCTGATTCTGTCTTGTGTTCTTCAGGGAGTTTCTTTTTTGGATGCTGAGTCCCTCCCTTCTTTAAAGTGGTTGCAAACCTCAGTCATGAAATATGAACAAAGCACATATATCTGTAGTGTTTACTTGTCTCTGCAAAGCTGTTAGTGTCATTTCCCTCTGGTGCACACATGAGATACATTTCTGACAGGGAGGGGGCTCAGCACACAGCTTGTCTATTCAGGACACAGCTCTGTCTTCCTTCCCTTCCCTTCCTCCAAACAGCTCTCACACACTGTAAAAGAGCTGTAACTGCAGCTCCCAGCCCCCTCCTCTGTGCTCCTGACAGATGATTTGATCTAAATTCAGCACTTTTGAAGGGATGTAAAAGAGAAGACTGCAAATAAACAAGTAAAACATATGTAAGAGGGTTTGTTTCATCTCTGGGTATCACCTGAGGCCAGTCACTTCGCTGAGTATAATGAGAGGGTTTACAACCAGTTTAAAGGAGGGGACCTCAACAAGCTGATTTTCAATCAGCAGTTTCACCAAAACCTAGTCAGCCTGTATTCTAACTAATGTGCATTCTGTAATTCCTGGCTTCTAAACACTCTTTCTGTTTTTGTCACAAAATGGTCTACTTCTCCAGGAGTTGTGCCTGTGTATTGCCCTTATTAAAGAATTGACCATTCCTGTAGAAGATGTTCCAGCCTTTAAAGCTGTTTTCAGTTGGTTTTATTACAAAAACTGTAGCTGCTGACTTTTTTTTTTTTTTAAACAAACACTCGTTCGTCCAGGAATCCAGCACTGTCCTCACTTGGGACGGGTTCTTCACCCGTTGTCTTCAGTTCCTGGTACCGGGATGTTAACTGTGGGCAGCCAGCTGTGACTCCTTGCAGCTTCACAGCTGGCTGCCCACTGTGCATGTGTGAGCCTCACTGCGCTTCGTAAATGGTCCCACAGCTTTCTGGGACTTGTGACGTGTTCAAGAAGGTTGCGGGCAGTTCATGGGGGAGGAGAGCTTGACTAGGCGATCTGAGTGTAAATGGGAGCTGGTACCTGTCATGTCATATCTAGGTACCTGCTCTCCCCAACCCCCAAAAAATTTTCCAAATATGGCAGAGGTGGAGGGGAGGAGGAGGAGAAAGCGAGCAGAACTTCCCCTTTTGGTTGAAGTTCGGCATTAAGATCATACTGACAATCTTTGAAGCAATTTCCCGGGCTTTGGCTGACAGGTCTAAACAATTAAGCAGGGAGTGGCTGCTTGTGTTGAAACTTATTGATTTGCGTTGACTGTCATGCTGAACTTTGTGTGTGGCCCTGGCACTGGATGGGGTAACTGGGTTATGTCTATGGTAACCTTTCCTTCTGCTTAAATCAGCAGGGTGCTTTGCCTTAAATGCTGGCTGGCAGAGCAATAATATAATGCCTTACTGCGCCTGCCCTTTGTGGGGGATCATCTTTTATACTCTTCGCTGAATGAAATTCTTGCATTGGTGAGGGGGCTTTCTCCAAGTCGGTTCCAGTTCCTGGACCAACAATTCTTCCGGAATTTCTAGTCTGTTATTGCCTCCCTTTATTGCAGAGACTTCTAAGTATCAATGAACATGCAGGATGTGTCTTTTCAAGTCTTTCGCAAATTCTTCACTTTGCAACAATCACTGTCCATTTGCGGCTTTTCCCAAAGGTCTTGCCTTGGCTCTGAAAGTATTCACAAAGGTCCTTGCACCAGTTCTGGATCTTCTTAATCTCAGAGGCATTCCAGTCAGGGAGCAGATCTTTCTGTTCTTGGTCTCAAATGTGTCAATCAGGATTCAGACTTTGGAGGACTTTGGATTGATCCTGATCTTTGAGAAATCATCTCTGATTCTATCACATTGTTTGAAGTGCTTGGTCCTTTTCCTGATACCTTTTTAGGCCAAAATCTTTCTGCTGCACAGAAAGCTACCAAAACTGCAGAATCAGGTTTTGCATCTTCAATCCCAACATTGGTCTTCCTTGTGGAGCTGTACAATTCCACCACAGATATTTGCAATGGGAAATTCTCATGGCTGGTATAAATGTATTCTTTCTGTGCACAAGATAATCCAGTGACACTTTTTTTAGGACGTTTTTGTCAAGGTGGCTTCTGTCCCCAACGTCCTTTGCAGTGAAAGGTTGTCATGACAGACATTCTTTTTGGTTGTGGCCAAGTTCTGTCGGTCGGTTCAGGGTTGTTAATCTCAGGAAGAACTGAAGCTTTCAATTAACATCTTAAAGTTAAGATCTTTTCCTATGTTTCACCAGTCCCCCTCTTATAAATGATCATTAGGGATGAGCCGAACACCCCCGGGTTCGGTTCGCTTCCAGAACACGCGGACGGACCGAAAGTTTGCGCGAACTTTCAAACACCGTTAAAGTCTATGGAACTCGAACGCGAGAAATCAAAAGTGCGAATTTTAAAGGCTAATATGCAAGTTTTAAAAACAGCCGTTTTTCCGGAGCAGTGATTTTAATGATGCTTAAAGTGAAAAAATAAAAGTGAAATATTCCTTTAAATATCGTACCTGGGGGTGTCTATAGTATGCCTGTAAAGTGGCGCGTGTTTCCCGTGTTTAGAACAGTCCCTGCACAAAATGACATTTCTAAAGGAATAAAAGTCATTTAAAACTGCTTGCAGCTGTAATGTAATGTTGGGTCCTGGCAATATGGATGAAAATTGAGAAAAACGGCATGGGTAACCCCCCAGCCCTCTACCAGGCCCTTTGGGTCTTGTATGGATATTAAGGGGAACCCCGCACCCAAATTTTAAAAAAAGCGTGGGGCCCCAGGCCCTATATACTGTGAACACCAGTATACAGGCAGTCCCAAGAAAGACAGGGACTGTAGGTTTGTTCTTAAGTTGAATCTGTAATTTAAAACGGGTACATTTTGTAAGTATAGCTCCAGCCAAAAAATCTATTTTTAAGCTTTTTTGGAAAACCTAGGGAAAGGTTATCACCCCTGTAACATTTGTTTTGCTGTCTGTGCCCCTATTCAGAAGATTTCACCTCACTTTCTGTCCCAATGACAATTGGATTTTGAAAATCTGGGGTTTTTAGGGAAACAAGGATTGGTGATAAAGCATCAGTGGAGGAGACACCTTTTTCCCATATTTAACTCTTACAGGAGGGAATTTCCCTTCCTAGGGGTAGATTTCCTCTCGCTTCTTGTTGTTGCCCTCCGTTTGTAAGTAGGAGTCGTTTGTAAGTCGGATGTTTGAAAGTAGGGGCCTGCCCTATATACTCTGCAGAAATTTGGGCCTTAGGTGTTGGTGGTACCAGAACACTGTAAGCCCTCACGGTTACTCTTGATGCGCGTTGGAACAGGCCCTGCTGTGAAATATTATATCAAGAATTGTAATTATATGCCCCTGTTGAACAGGGTCAGAAAAATTGGGCCTTTGGTGGTGTGGTGGTATTGCCACAACACTGTAAGCCCTCACAGTTACTCTTGGTGGGCGCAGGAGCGGGCCCTGCTGTGAAATATTAGATCAAAAATTGTAATTACACGCCCCTCTTGAACAGGGGCAGAAAAATTGGGCCTTAGGCACTGGTGCTGGTGCCACAACACTGAAACCCCTCACATATACTCTAGTTTAGCGCAGGAACAAGCCCTGCTGCAAAATATTACAGCAAAAATTGTAATTACACGCCCCTGTTAAACAGGGGCAGAAAAATTGGGCCTTAGCCACTGGTGGTGGTGCCCAGGACCAAAAAATTTCTTACAAGCTATCAACATGAACATTGAGGAGGAATAGGATAGTCACTCAGCATCAGCATATGCAGTCTTCAAGGGATCTCGCATTCATAAAAAAATTAGTTACATCAGCATCAGGTGCTTGGTAGCTGGTGATCCAAGACTGATTCATTTTTGAAGGTGAGCCGATCAACCGAATCGGTGGACAGGCGCACTCTGTGATCGGTTACAAAGCCTCCAGCAGCACTGAATGTGCGTTCCGAAAGAACGCTGGATGCAGGACAGGCCAGTAGCTCAATTGCATACTGTGCAAGCTCTGGCCAGTGATCCATCCTCAAGACCCAGTAACCCAGAAGATTTTCAGTTGGAAAGGTCTCCATGTCTGATCTTGCCTCTAGGTATTCCTGCACCACGTAAATCAGACGCTGGCGATGGTTGCTGGAACCGATCAGACCTTGGGGCTGCGGACTAAAAAATTGTCTGAACGCATCGGTCAGACAGCCACCTTCTCTACCACTCCTTCTGTGAGTGACCGAAGCCTCAGCAACGCTTTGTCCAGGACCAGGAATTTGTAACCCCCTCCAGGTTCTGGAAACTCGTTGCACAAACCTGTCTGCAAGGCCTCCCGAAGATGTTTCATCCTCTGCGACGGCCGGATAAGTTCCGCAACCTTACCCTTGTAATGTGGATCCAGGAAAGTTGCCAGCCAGTACTGATTCCTCTCCTTGATACCACGAATCCGAGGGTCCTTTCGCAGGATCAGGGAGGCCATGCAGCATAGGTTTGCTGAGGCATTTGGTCCGGAGTCCTTTGGGTCACTAAGGACGACCTGATCCGCAGCCACGTACAAGTCCATGGGTTTTTGGGGACTGTAAACGATTTCTTGAAGACTGCTGCTGATGCTGAGTGCTAGGCTCCACCTCCATGCTGACACATTCCTCCTTCTCTTCCTGTGTGATCGGTGGGCCCGCAGGAACACTGTCTGGATAAAGGGGGCCCTGAGAGGTAAGGAAGTCCTCATCTTCCTCCCTCTGTTCTGCCTCAAGTGCCCTGTCCATTATTCCACACAGCGCGTGCTCCAACAGGTAGACAAGAGGGACAGTATCACTGACGCATGCACTGTCACTGCTCACCATCCTCGTGGCCTCCTTAAATGGTGACAGGACAGTGCATGCATCCTTGATCATGAGCCACTGGCGTGGCGAAAAAAAGCCGAGCTCCCCTGATCCTGTCCTGGTGCCATAGTTGCACAGGTACTCATTGATGGCCCTCTGCTGCGTGTGCAGCCTCTGCAACATGGCCAACGTTGAGTTCCATCTGGTGGGCATGTCACAGATTAGGCGGTTCTTGGGCAGGTTGTATTCCTTTTTGGAGGTCAGCCAGCCAAGCACTGGCATTATATGACCGGCGAAAATGCACACAGACTTTCCTGGCCTGCCTCGGGAGATCCTATAAGCCCGGGTACCTGCACAAGAACCGCTGCACCACCAAATTAAGGACGTGAGCCAAACAGGGTGCATGGGTGAAGTGTCCCTGTCGGAGTGCGGAGAGGAGGTTGGTGCCATTGTCGCAAACCACCATTCCTGCCTGAAGCTGGCGTGGCATCAACCACCTCTAAGCCTGCCCCTTCAGAGCTGACAGAATCTCTGCCCCAATGTGGCTCCTGTCCCCTAAGCACACCAGCTCAAACACCGCATGGCATCTTTTTGCCTGAGTGCTTGCGTAGCCCCTTGAACGCCTACGGAGCACCGCTGGTTCCGAGGACAAATCTATAGGGGAAGAGGCCATGGAGGAAGAAGAGGAGGAGGGGGTGGAGCAGAAAGGTGTGTCAGAATCACCACTAGTAGCATTTTGGAGGCGTGGTGGCGGAACAAGCTCCAACAATACTACACCCTGTCCTGCATCCTTCCCAGCTGCCAGCAGGTTTACCCAGTGCGCCGTGAAACATAGGTAATGTCCCCATCCATGCCTGCTGGACCATGAGTCAGTGGTAATATGCACCTTACCGCTGACCACCCTGTCCAGCGAGACCAAGACATTGTCTTCCACATGCCGGTAGAAAAAAAGTGGCGTTTGGGAACCTGCCACTGAGCTACCACACATTCCACAAATTCACGAAAGGGGACAGAGTCTACCAGCTGAAAGGCAGCAGTTGGAGTGCAAGCAATTTAACCAAGCTAGCATTCAGCCGCTGGGCATGTGGATGGCTGGGACTGAATTTCTTTCGCCGGTTTAGCAACTGGGGTAGGGAAATTTGGCTGCTACAATCGGACGTTGGTGTAGTGATAGCAGATTGCCCGCAAGTACTTGGCACACCTAATTCTACACCTTCATTCCTCTCAGTGCAGGTTTCTGAGAGAACTGAAGGTATAGTGGGGTTAGAGATCCCAGCTGATGAGGAGCAAGGGGAGGTCCGCCTTGTTCTTTGGTGTGGGTCTTTTAAGTACTCTTGCCAATGGACTGCATGGGAGTTCAACATATGTCTGGTCAAGCATGTGGTGCCCAAGCGGCTGCTGTTTTGGCCATGTTTGATACGCTTCAGACAACGGTGCGATCTGCTGCACATGTCTCAAAAAAGCCCACACCAAAGAACTTTTGGAAAAACAGTGCCCTGTACATGCGGAGCTCTGCGGTGTGATGCAGTCGGTTGGCTGGCCTTAAGCTTGCCCCTGGAGGGCATCCTGCCTCGTTGGAGATGTGCCTCCTCCTCTCTCCTATTAGGCACCCATATAGAGTCAGTGACCTCATCATCCCCTCCCTCCTCGTCACTGGAGCAAACCTGGCAGTATGCTGCAGCTGGGGGAACATGACTGCCAGTTTGTTGTCCTTCTTGGGCACCCCTTCTCTCTGGGCTCACATTACTGCCTTCCTCAATCTGGGTACCATCATCGGAGCCTTTAAAATGCTGCGCATCCTCCTGCAGCATGTACCCAACACTGATCGAACAGTTCGGGGGACTCCTCAGGACATGATGGTGGGGGCTAGGGAAGGAGTGAATAATGACATTGAGCCGATGGAAGAGGCCACTTTGGCAGCTGCATTGGCAGCCAAAGTACTTTGAGCCAGAGGATGAGGACATTTTGGTCATCCACTGTACCAACTCTTCTGCATGTTGTGGCTCAACACGGCCAGCTGCTGAAAAAAGGACAAGCGTGCCCCACGGCCACGTGCTGTGGCTGCACCGTGTCCATGACCAGCAATGTTGGCTGTAGACACAGCCTACTTGCCCTCTTTTAGTGCCCTGTGAGCGTCTGCCTCTTCTTGTTGGCCTTCCAGACATACTGTATTTGATGTATTTGAATAGGTACACCAGGAATGGTCTGCAGCGAGATCTAGCTGCACAGAATACAGTACTGAATATACTGCAGCTAACTGAATGAACTGCCTGCCTGTAGAATATTAGGAAAATAACAGGAACGGTCTGCAGCGAGATCTAGCTACACAGGATACAGTACTGAATATACTGCAGCTAACTGAATGAACTGCCTGCCAGTAGTATATTAGGAAGAGAACAACAGGAACGGTCTGCAGCGAGATCTAGGTGCACGGGATACTGTAAGAGGGGAGGGGTGCTGCGCTAACCTTAAAAATGCTGCAAATTTCCGTATGTGGTCAATTCATAGTGCTGACTACCCATAACACATAAAATCGCATAATAAATAAATCGCATAAATTGGTGTTGGCACTAAAAAACTATTAAAACTATTGAAATCGTGATAATCAGCATCACGTGTTAGTGAGAAGAAATATGTAAAGACATCTATATGTGAAAATCTATAAAATACATTAAATACATATAGAAAATAGGAATAAAAATCAGAAACGTGTCCTTATAGATTGTGCAAAATATATAGAGTGCCAGTGCTTTAAGGTGATCTGGATATCTCCATTCAGACAAATTAATCCAAAACGATATATAAGTAATGAATGATATAAATCAATATAGTAAAATATCCCAACAATGGTGATTTTAGAATACTGTGCTAGTCTGCAAAACAATAGTAAATAACATGCCAATAAGTGCAGTAAACTAAAGTGCCAGTGTAAAAGTCATTTAAGGTGCATAAACAGGTTCTTGGTGTTCCAATCAAACAACAGTGGGGTGTCTGGGATGCAATTCACTCTGTGTCTTTTTCGTGCATAAAACACTCATGTAAGTAGTGGCCCCTTACCTAGCGGTGCTAGGTCAACCGCAAAAAATGTAGCTAAACCGCCAGGTCCTGAGCCTCAATCGCGTCCCTATGTCCACGCTTGCTGGCGTTGGATAATCCTAATGGCAACTGGTTACAAGTGGCTATGGTCCTAGCTGGGGTCCTAGCTCAGCCTCCACATCTCAGGTGTATATATACAAGAATATGCAGGACAAAGGTACTTGATAGTGAAGTATGTTACAACCAGATAGCGCTTTATTTAAAATCTTAAGTAAATGTACTCACATAAAAACTGTGAAGAGAGAGCCTGTCTCCTACGAGCAGCGAGCTCGTTCTGTATCCAGCAATGTGAAAAAGCCTATTCCGTCCCTACGCGTGACGTCACCGATCACGTGCCTTCTTCATGGGATACTGTACTGAATATACTGCAGCTAACTGAATGAACTGCCTGTAATATATTAGGAACAGAACAACAGGAATGGTCTGCAGAGAGATCTAGCTAAATTGGATTATATATATATTAATGTTATAATGGAGCTACCTGAATCAACTGTCTGCTCAATCTATTTAAATGAAATTAAATGACTCTCTCTCTCTGAATGCCGGAACACACTACACATGGCCAACATGCAGGCGGCCTTATATAGTGTGGGGCGTGTACTTAATCCCCTGAGCCATAATTGGCCAAAGGCACCCTGCCTTTGGCCAGTTATGACTGTTTGCTTACGGCGCTGTGATTGGCCAAAGCATGCGGGTCATAGTGCATGCTTGGCCAATCATTAGCCAGCAAACCACTGCGATGACGCAGTACACTATGGGCCGTGACGCGCCGCTCGAACTTGGCGCGAACGACCCATAATGTTCGATCTTCGTTGAACGATCGAACAATCGATGTTCGAGTCGAACTCATGATCGACTCAAACCTCATCCCTAATGATCATCTGGCCCAAGTTCAATCAGGTAATGGCACAGTTTTGACTTACAGAAGTCATCGGGGGGCAACAGGAGTGTTGTGGCAGTGATGAAGGTAGATTCCATCAAGTCCTAGGTGGCATTTCACGTTCCATTAATCTGCACGGTGCACATTACTGGTTGCAGACCTTGCAGATAGATTTTCTCGGCACACAATGGCTGGACATGATCTTTCATTTGGAGGTGTTCCGGGACATACGTTTGCGCTTGGTGATGTTGTAGACTGTAGTTCTATTTGCTGTGAAATTCTATTTCTCAGGATCCATTGAAGGGATACTGCTTCTTCCCTTCTTTTTCTCTTTGAGCTACTTTCTACAACTCTGGTTTTGCGGTGTGTGTGTTTATAGCCTTAAGGGGGCTTGTCTAGTTTCTCTGTCCTGTAGGTGGCAGCATAATCCTAGACTGCTTATTGTAATCAAACTGTGTCCATCAATGGACTCCTGGACTAAGAATTTCAGGGCGAGTGCAAAAATCCTATTCATGAAAACTTGCTGGTATTCTACAGGTGTGCAGAATTATCATCTATGAAGTAGCACTAGTGAATTAGGCTAACAACATCTAACTCTACCTATTCATTACACAGTCTGGGTCAAGGGTTTGTCCTTGGGACTAGGATGCCCCAACTGCAGATAATGGTAATCTATTATCTTTTGCACCAGAAGCTATCATTTTAATGACTGATTACTTCTTTGCGCTTTTATTTACTTCCTGCATAAAAGATTATGGCTCTCTGGCCTAAGTTACTACCCTACCAATACAGATCCGGTGGAGTTCTGGTTCTTTAACCAATGTGTTGCCTTTAGCTGTTTCTATTGTTCATCTGTATTTAACCACTTACTGGGCACTTATACCCTCTTCCTGCCCAGGCCAATTTTCTGTTTTCAGCGCTCACACATTGAATCACAATTGCGCGGTCATGCAACACTGTACCCATATGACATTTTTATAATTTTTTTTTATATAAATAGAGCTTTCTTTTGGTAGTATTTGATCACCTCTGAGGTTTTTATTTTTTACTAAACCAACAAAACAAGACCGAAAATTAAAAAAAAAAAAAAAAATTTTTTTCAGAATTTGTGTACTGATGGGCGCTGATGACATTGACACTGATTTTCAGCACATTCGGGCACTAAGGTGACCGATGTCCCTCTAATAAAAGCTGGGGTTCTTTTATTTTTCCTACACGCTAACAGTGTAAAGGGAGATAAAAAACCCGATAACCTGCATCTGTTTCCATGATCAGCTGTCATTTGCTGACAGCTGATCACGTGGTAAAAGGCCTACTGTGATTGACCCTTTACCCGATCTATGATCATCCGAGTCTCACGCCCCAGGGGATACGCAAAAATGGGAAGACGTATAGACATCCTCCCGGCAAATTTAAGCCCGCGCTGTAGCTGTCTTTTGACTATAGCGTGGGCGGCAAGTGGTTAAAGAATAACTGCTAAACTTGCTTGCAATGGACAACACATCCACTTGTTTTGAATTCTATCTTTTTTGTAACTCAGGTGTAGTAGGCAGTGTCTGTTGTGCATAGTTTGGCACATATTCCAATTTTGATGTTCTACCAAAATAAAAATGCATAAACTGTGTCGGTGGATAACACTGCCTTTTTGTTTTATATTGCAATAGCAATTCAGTGTCTTGTAAAGTCAATTATAACTAAAGTATGATTTCTCTGGGAAAAATGGCCATCTCCGATTTGTAACTAGTGTACATGAAGTGTTTTTCTTCAATGTGTTAGTGTTTCTAGGAAGACCTGACAGGAGTATCAGAAGCTGTTAATGTAATTGCTACTGAGAATGTTGTGGCTACAAAGATTAATATACTGCCTACAATTAACTGCAGCATCTCACTAACAGGTGTCACAGATAAAGTTAACCGGTGCAGTAAAGATGTCAATAGCGAGGGCTCAGGAATGGCTGCCTGCCCTCTACAGAGTGACCCGCTACCAGCAAAACAGCCTCCGTACTCTTACCAGCAAATCAACTGCTTGGACAGTGTCATTAGGTGAGACTTAATCTGGGGCTTGAACAGCTTGGCAATTATTTCTATCACAGATGTTAAGCATCTCCTTAAAGAGAACTCTCAAAAAGCAGTCAAAATTTATATTTATATATAATATTTATAATATTTATATTTAGAATTTTCTACCAGTGCATACATATACAATGTAATTTTAGTCAATTACAGTATACCCTTTTTTTTATTGTTTGTTACATTGAACAAACCCAGACCTGGTCATCTAAAACTGATGTTTCAGTTAGAGGTGGAAACTGAAATACTTAAACACCTGTTGACTTTTGACATCAGTTGGGCCCCCTATGGCACTAATTTTTTTTTCCCTCCCATTCAAAGTTCTCAGTCCTCTTGAAACAGGATGTACAAAGTTCATACAGAGTACTTTGTGTTTCTCTCTGGCTTTGCACCATTTCACCAACGTCCTAACATTATACAATACATGTGAAAGTATTCACATTTGTATATCCTCTGTTGAGTTGCATGAGTCGTGCAGTGAAAATCGTGGTTTAGTAGCCCTTCACATATAAGTGAAAAGATCGTGCAAGTGTTTGTTAGGACATAATTATGTATAGAGACAGTCTAATTTTACAGAAGCATACATTTTTTATTTTTTTCCATATATGGGCTGAAAAAAAACTTTCCTACAACTGATAATTGCTTGAAAACGAACCTTAAAACTTTCTTTTTGTATTTATTTATTTTTTGCACAGCTTGTGTGAGTGCAAATATATCAAAATAGCATTGTTCCCTGATGTGTTTCTAACACTAAAGCAGCTCCAATTGCCTAAACCTATATCTACACCAGCAGACTTAACCCATATAACACTTACCAGTGCCCTCATAGTTCATTGAGAACTACAAGCAGTCAGCTGTAATGGATGGTGGTACTTGAAGGCATTCGTTCACAGGAAACTATACCACTGCGCTATTTTCAAATTATGACAGCGAATGTGAGGAGAAGATCCTCCACCGTTGTCACAGGGAGGGTGGTTGGAGGGGAGAAGAAGCAGCAGATGCTGGAACATGTTACATGTTCCACCCTAAAAACAGGTGGAACATGTAACAAGTTCTGAAGTGAACTTCTTTAAAATAAGTCTTAAAACACTATCCACAGAGGACCTTGAGCTAAAAACACAGCTGTTGATTTAGGGCTTGTAGTTTGATGGTTACGTGAAGTCTGATGAGTTTGTGTAGAAATAGGTTTAGGCAGTGGGGTGTGTTGGTGTGGGAACACATCGGGAAATACGCTATTTTGATAGGTTATGCACTAACCTTCCCTTTAAAAAAACATAACTGTTCATTTATTTTAAGTATATAATGAATATATAAAATGTATGTGTCGAGACGAACCAATTTGGCCAATGACAGATCAGGTTTCTGTTCAAATATAGGAGGAACTTTGTAATGTGTATTTTTTCATTTTTTTCCCTTGGTTCTTAGATACCTAGAAAGCTGCAGTGTTCTATCATCTGAAAAAAATAAACTTGTCTCACCTGGCAGCATAGCATCCTTTGCTTCTAACGACCATTTTCAAAAGCAAAACCAAAGAGGTAAGCTGGAAGATGAGCAGGTACCCGGACCTCAGCGTTTAGAAGTTTTATATGTTGCCTAGCCCACTTTATCTCTGTGGCATAATAGAAATGGCTTGGCATAATGTTCCAGTTTGTCTAATGTCGATATTGATGGCAATATGTTATTTCAGCTGATTTTTCCAATGTTTTATTGTTGGTTGAATCTTCTCTGTTTCAATCATAAAAACCAAAGCACAATGGATATCAGAGCTGAGGAGTGCACCATTTAATATTTCTGTCATTGTTTGTTTCTGTTCAAAAAAAAAAGTCAGTGATGGCACAAATATTGTCAGCATTGCCCCTCCCTGCCTGCTCCTAAATCTTCTCGTGTTTCAGATTCTACTGCAGGTCCTGTAGTTAACCCCAAAACTGGGGTGGCAAGCAATGCTTGCTGTCTGCAGTCATCGCTCCCTGGACCTGCCACCACTTGCAAGACTGTACCAGGTTCCTTACCACAGCCGCCCCTCACTTCCTTGCCTGTTTCTGGTGCTACCGTTACGCAACTTTCTATGGGTGCCAAGGCAGAGAGTGTGGCATCCTTAACCAGTCACTGCAGCTACAGCAGCACAATCGTACATGTGGGGGACAAGAAGCTGCATCCAGAGACAGGTACATTCTGTTTATAGAAGATCCATATTTATACTGTATATGTGCTTGTTACCATGATATTTTTTTCTAGTTCATGCATTCCTAAAGATGTACGATATGGCATTGTATTTCTAGCTATTTTGGAACCCCCCAAAAAATATACTTTTAAGTTACCCTCTACAATTCATATAGATCTGGTCCAATAAAAGTAAATTTGTAGTCACCTAAATATTTCATAGATTATATTTTGTAGTTATCTACATAGGGATAGCCATATTTGCTCTTTACATAGTCTTGTTCGGCCTGTTGCTCAGCTAACCCCATATGATGACTTTTTCCTGTTCTTAGAATTAGAGGATGGGCCATCACATTCTGAGGTTCTGCCACCTGCACCAGCTAGCACAGATAAAGAGCCGTATAAACAGCTTGGACTAACAAAGGAAGTGCTGGTGGCACACACACAGAAAGAAGAGAATGACTTCCTCAGTGGCTTCATGGATAGCAAGAAGCTGAGTGCCTTCCAGACTAGATGTAATAGTTACATGCATGACCGTCCAGGAGGTGAGTGCTGCCTATGTAAACGTGACCACAAAAAACCTTTTAAAACTGAAAGATACACGCATTACCTGCAACCTTTGGGCTGCATACAGCTTTACCATGGATCATTAAATAGCATTTACAAATGTAGTAAACCATTAATAACATATAAAGATTTTCAGATACACTGTGTAACCTAGAGTAGAGCCCTTTGTTCTCTGTGGTAAGTTTGCTTGGTTAGTGGTTTGAGAGAAGATGTACGCACATTTTTATGAGGGTGGTCAGCTCTTCAGCAGTATATGGGGGCTGGAGGACTGGAATGGGAGAACGAAAGACATGTACTCTGCTCAAACTACTCATTACACATTAAATATATATGTATACTGTTTTACCTGGAAAATATGTAATTTTGTTTGGTAGAGATATTTGAATATATAATTAACTAGTCTACACAGCCAGCCATATGACAACTGTATTACCTGGCTCAACCAGGTTTTTTTTTCCCCCACCTCTGCTTCCAGAATATATATTGCCCAATGAATCAACATAATTACCTGTGTCCAATGAGCATGACAGTTATTCAAGACCCAGCAGAGCTGAACAATCAAAATGGTTAATGAACAAATTCAAACTGTAGCAATATTTATGATTTTTTTTTTTTTTTTGTACTCAACAGTCTTGCGATCTCATGTCCCTCCAGGAAATGATACTGCCGTCCGGAGAAGTGGAAAGGCACGAAAGGCTAAAGTAAAACGCGTGCGACCAGAATCGTGGGACAGCAGCAGCTCTGGTGTCCCTCAAGCCCATCGCCCCCCTCTTCCCGGGCTTAATACTACAGCTTGGTCCCAGTCTGATACCTCACATGCCAGCTATCATCCCCTGCCGTATCCTATGTTGCCTGCTTATTCATTGCCTGTTTTTTCTCCTCCCCAAATCCCAGTGGCAAATGAAACCATTTATGGTGCCCCCTCCACCACTCTCCCTATGCAGCCTTTCCCTACTCCAATGCTTTCCCCCATGGTTGCTGTCGTCCTGCCTAATTGTATATATCCACCTGGAATGGCGCCCAGCGTCTTTCCTGGAACAGCACCTCAGCATCCATTCCCTGTGCAACCATCATTATATGCTGTACAACCAACAATGACTCCTTCAAATGCTATCTTCCCTGTTCCACCGCCTACTCTCCCTGTTCCACTGCCTACTTTCCCTGTTCCACCGCCAGTATGTCCACCTGCACTGCATGTTTTTCCTGTTCCTCCACCATCCTCAGTTCCTTTGTCTGCGCAGAGCCCTTGTTCTGTGCAGCCATTCTCACACCCAGTTCCTACAAACGAACCAAAGATGAGGGAAGGCTTCTCCTGCTCCTCCACTCCACGAGATCCTCAATCCCTTCCTCTGTTCCAGTCTCGGTGCAGCTCACCCCTACAACTAAACCTGTTGCAGCTGGAAGAGTCCCAGAAGAATGATCGGTCAGAGGGAGGAACGGGTGGTGCTGCGAACTGTACATTCATGCCACAGACCCATGAAGATCCTGAACTGGTACCTAATCCTTTTTATTTAGTCATTACCTGTTATAACAGATGTGTAATACAAAGCTGTATAATCTGTATCTCACTTATCAAATCCTTGCATGTATCCAGCAAGCAAGATCTCCTGCGGATGCTCACAACAGTGATGCATTGTCCATTGGCAGTGACTTGATGGATATATTGCTGCAGGAAGATGCTTTGTCTGCAATTTGTTCTGCCTCCTCTGTGGCATCAGAGTGTCTCACCTCTGGATCTAATGGAAATGGTACATCTGGGAGTCAAACAGGTGGGTTGATCACTACAGCAGGGTTACAGTTCTTCTCTTGTTGCAGCTCTTTTGGCATGCTTGTATATTTCCTTTGTAATAAATAACTAGTGTATGTCACAGGGAGCAGTCAGACAAGCCGCAGCAGCAAGTACTTTGGCAGTGTGGATTCCTCAGAGAACAATCAGAAAGGGAGAGGGTCGACACCATCAACTGGGGAGTCTGTTATGAAGTATGTCCTGCAAGACCCCATGTGGCTGCTAATGGCAAATGCAGATGAGAATGTCATGATGACTTACCAAATACCACAACGGTGAGTGTATGCAGATCTTTTGCAGTATTAATATTAAAATGAAGTTTGCCAACATTAATATTTAAACATTTGATGCAGTCACTGGATAGATTCTCGTAGTTCCGATTTGACTCCTGCAGTAAAATCTCCACACTTGCTTATTTGCTTCTCTGTCCTTTCAGAGCTAAAAAGTTCTCCTTCACCTTCTACATTCTCTGTAATGAGAGGAGATCCCTCTGCCAGGGCTCTGTCAGGTGCCTTTGAGAAAGCTATAGCATAAGTGGAACATTTATCCTGTTGGTTTCTGGTCAAGATACAAATACCAGTGTTAAGTGCACTGACCAGTTGCATGATTGAAACCAGGTCCTAAAAATGAGAAGAGTAAGAATCACTAATGGAACACAAGTTGACTGTTAACTCCTGTAGGGTCTCCCATTTATTATCCCTTTGTGATTGTGCTGCGTACATAACAAATTTGTAATCATGTATTCATTTTTGTGTACCCCAGTGTGTTTTCTGACTGAAGAGAAGAGCCTAAATGAGTAGGCATTGAACATTGCTGTCATTCAGGCTTATATGCTTCACGTTTTATCTTTATTAATGTAGTTTTCATTACTGCCCTGAGAAAAGACAGGTTTCCTCTACCTCATTCACCTTCAGTTTATATTTGTTTTTTTAGAAGACTGCTATACTGTAATGACTGTTATTTTTGGAGGGGAGACAGGTATTTTCTGGGCAGAGAGTGCTGGCTATCATGCATCTGAATTATCTGCTTCAATCTGAAGGTGAAAAAATTCTTCAGTTTCCTCATATACACACACACACGCACACACTCTTTCTGTAGACTGTAGAGGATAGTGGCAATGCAAAAGTGCACATTTTCTAGGGTCCTCAGCAGAGGTAAGTTGTAAGTAAAACGTAGTAGGTCATCTGTAGGTGTGCAACAGAGCAGCACAAAAGAGAGCTCTGATAGTGTTGTAATTAGAACAAAGTTATTATTGGGGTAAACGTGATTAGTTTAACTAAAGTGGAAATGCAGAGAGCTGTCACAGGCTGGTATACAGTCAGCGAATCACAGCTCTCATACAGGGAGTGAGAGGGCCTGTTCACACCACATGCAGTGCTTTATTTTTTTTCTGCATCAAAAAAGCATGGAAAGTAGTTTCTATGGGTTCCATTGGCATGGTTCACACCAGTGCAGTGCTTTTCATTTCCAAGAAAAAGCACAACATGGTGCTTTTCTCTTGCACAGAACTGTACTGGAAGTTGGTAAAACGCATAAAAAAAGTGTTAAAAACACGCTTGGAGAAAATCAGCTGGAATTGATCTGGTGGACATTTTTGTGGTGTGAACTGGCACTGAGTCATGGCCTTTTCCTTTTGGCAGGTGTCAGTGGTCCGAAGCTGTCCCCTGCGCAGAGATGCCACTCTGTGCTGGACTGAATGGAGACTGTGGCGTGTACCCGACTAAACCTCCTCACCACCAGGAAATGTTTTTTTTTGGGGGGGGGGGGGGGGGGAGATGACCTCCTCTCCCCCTCTCCTCTCCCCCTCTCCTCTCCCCTCCTCTCCCTCAGCCTAGCCTATAATTAGAGCTGCACGATTCTGGCCAAGATGAGAATCACAATTTTTTTGCTTAGAATAAAAAGATCACGATTCTCGCGATGTAAAATCTTTCAGATTATACGAAAAAAATTGGGCTAACTTTACTGTTTTTTTTTTTTTTTTTTTAATTCATTAAAGTAATTTTTTCAAAAAAAATTGCATTTGAAAGACCGCTGCAGAAATACAGTGTGACATAAAATATTGCAACAACCACTATTTTATTCTCTAGGGTCTCTACTAAAAAAAAAAAAATATATATATATATATATATATATATATATATATATATATATATATATATATATTTTTTTATTAATATAATGTTTGGGGGTTCTAAGTAATTTTCTAGCAAAAAAAAAAAAAAAGATTTTAACTTGAAACCAACAAATGTCAGAGAAAAGTGTTTAAAATTTCCTCACTTAGGTCCCTTTCACACCGTCGGACCGTTCAGGTCCGCCTGTCAGTTTTGTCTGACCTGAAAGGGCGCTCCATGTTAGTCTAAGGAGCGACGGATGTCAGCGATGACATGTCCGCTGACATCCGACCCGGTCTGATCCACTAAAATCAGACGGATGGCCCTACGTTCACATCCGTCCCTATCGGATCGAGTGACATCTGATGAAAATGGACATGCTGTCCGTTTTCATCCGATCTCTCCATAGCAAGCAGCGGCGCTCGACAAGCCCCTCCCCGCTTAGTGAGCAGAGAGGGACCTGTCATCCGCCGGCTCAACTGAGAGATCTCCGTTGAGCTGGCGGACTCCGTGGCATCGGATCTGCCTGGTGTGAATGAAGCCTTACACACAAGTCTAGTCCATTGACAAATGAATACAATGTTTAGACTTAGTTCCACTGCTAAAGACTGTTATGATTCTTGGCAGACTGCCCAGTTTTTCTCTTCCTTTCTTTTGACAACTGTGGCTTCAGAAGAGCAGAGAGAATTCTTTGCATAGCAAGAATCGTGAAACACTTTTATCAAGATCGCAACGGGGAAAAAAAATCGCAATAATGATTCTTGACGATTAATCGTGCAGCTCTAATTATAATTCGTTTTTTTGGTTTGCTGTGCATTTTTTATATATATATATTAGATACAGTCAGGTCCATAAATATTGGGACATCTACACAATGCTAATCTTTTTGGCTCTCTACACCACCACAATGGATTTGAAATGAACAAGATGTGCTTTAACTACAGACTTTCAGCTTTAATTTGAGGGTATTTACATCCAAATCAGGTGAACGGTAAAGGAATTACAACAGTTTGTATATGTGCCTCCCACTTTTCAAGGGACCAAAAGTAATGGGACAGATTAACAATCATCCATCAAACTTTCACTTTTTAATACTTGGTTGCAAATCCTTTGCAGTCAATTACAACCTGAAGTCTGGAACGCATAGACATCACCAGACGCTGGGTTTCATCCCTGGTGATGCTCTGCCAGGCCTCTACTGCAACTGTCTTCAGTTCCTGCTTGTTCTTGGGGCATTTTCCCTTCAGTTTTTGTCTTCAGCAAGTAAAATGCGTGCTCAATCGGATTCAGGTCAGGTGATTGACTTGGCCATTGCATAACATTCCACTTCTTTCCCTTTAAAAAGTCTTTGGTTGCTTTCGCAGTATGCTTCGGGTCATTGTCCATCTGCACTGTGAAGCGCCATCCAATGAGTTCTGAAGCATTTTGCTGAATATGAGCAGATAATATTGCCCGAAACACTTCAGAATTCATCCTGCTGCTTTTGTCAGCAGTCACATCATCAATAAATACAAGAGAACCAGTTCCATTGGCAGCCATACATGCCCACGCCATGACACTACCACCACCATGCTTCACTCATGAGGTGGTATGCTTTGGATCATGAGCAGTTCCTTTCCTTCTCCATACTCTTCTCTTCCCATCACTCTGGTACAAGTTGATTTTGGTCTCATCTGTCCATAGGATGTTGTTCCAGAACTGTGAAGGCTTTTTTTTAGATGTTTGGCAAACTCTAATCTGGCCTTCCTGTTTTTGAGGCTCACAAATGGTTTACATCTTGTGAACCCTCTGTATTTACTCTGGTGAAGTCTTCTCTTGATTGTTGACTGACACACATACACTTACCTCCTGGAGAGTGTTCTTGATCTGGCCAACTGTTGTGAAGGGTGTTTTCTTCACCAGGGAAAGAATTCTTCGGTCATCCACCACAGTTGTTTTCCGTGGCCGGGTCTTTTGGTGTTGCTGAGCTCACCGGTGCGTTCTTTCTTTTTAAGGATGTTCCAAACAATTGATTTTTGACACACCTAATGTTTTTGCTATCTCTCTAATGGGTTTGTTTTGTTTTTTCAGCCTAATGATGGCTCGCCTCACTGATAGTGACAGCTCTTTGGATCTCATATTGAGAGTTGACAGCAACAGATTCCAAATGCAAATAGCACATTTGAAATGAACTCTGGACCTTTTATCTGCTCCTTGTAAATGGGATAATGAGGGAATAACACACACCTGGCCATAGAACAGCTGAGCAGCCAATTGTCCCATTACTTTTGGTCCCTTAAAAAGTGTGAGGCACATATACAAACTGTTGTAATTCCTACACCGTTCACCTCATTTGGATGTAAATACCCTCAAATTAAAGCTGAAAGTCTGCAGTTAAAGCACATTTTGTTTATTTCATTTCAAATCCATTGTGGTGGTGTATAGAGCCAAAAAAATTAGAATTGTCGATGTCCCAATATTTATGGACCTGACTGTAGATGGATATATCTATCTCCTAGTGTATGAGGTAATTTTATCTCTTCCTACAATTGCCCACTATTTATTGCTGCATTGTTAGTTATTTTTTTATATATATGGCTATTATGTATCTTATTTGGTTATCAGATTTTTAAATATTTCCTTTGGTAAACATTGCTTCCAGTCTGTACCCGCAGCTTAGGTCTGGTAGGGTTAACCTTCCAGACACCTATTGCAATTTCCGATATTACAGGGCTAGCTAGGCTGAGGAAGGGAAGGTCCTTCCTGAAAGGAGTTTGTTCGTTCTGGTGATGAGTTAATTCAGGTACATGAATAGGTAAATGGGGTAATGGCGCTCCCTATAGTTGGTTGTAGTGGGCGTAAGTGAGTGTAAGCGTAAAGGCTAATTACATGGTAAAGGAGGGCCAATATGCTGGCTCCACAGCGGGGGGTCCCCCACCTAATTGCAGGTTTATATATATATATATATATATATATATATATATATATATATATATATATTATATACTAAGTGTGCTGTTGCATGTACAATCTTTCCCCAGTAAGTAGTTAATTATACTGATGAAAATAACACTAATATGTGTAAACAACCCAAAATTATGCACTCATCGTGTGTGGAATTGTACCATAAGTAGTATCCCTATGAGTACCGAAAAGTGACTCACATATGTATACACCTATCACCATACGTGCAAAAATTAGTGATACATAGGCAATACACCTCAGTGATTATAGTTCATAAAGTTATTCAAAATTACTTAATTAGTAGTCCATAATAAAAAACAAAATTAATTAATAGTCCATAATAAAGTAGTCTCCAACACAGTGAAAAGAATATTCAGAAACGTGACTTGAGTGCTCTCAGTATCCTGGTGACTCAGTGCTCCCCCTCAAGGGTCCCCACTCACCGGATCCAGTCACCCCTAAGGGCAATGCGCATATAGATATGGCCTCTACGATCTCCTTATCAGCGTGGTCACTGGGGTTCCCGGGGTAGTCTTCAGCATTCATAAGGAAGTGGAACTCGATCACTCCAAAAGGAAAAGATAGTGGACTCCCATAGTGTAGTAATTAAAATTTATTGCAACATAAAAGTCTTCCAGTAAAAAAACTACTACAGTCCAGCACCACTGGCTATAGTAATTCAGCAGCAAGGTACCAAAGAGAAAAAGAACCAAAAGGGTAACATACTCCAAGTTAGGTATAGCGAACACAGTGCTACCCCAAAATATATAAAATTATATATAGAACCGACAGCCTGTAGCGCAAGGCGGAAGAAAAATCGAGTGTTTGCACTCCACCTGCGCTCCACCGGCCTAGATTCAGGAAATGACGTAGCGTGCGTGGCGCCATCGTACGCGTTTCATCATAGACGTCCTCAGCGACGGTGCCCGCACGCCACGCACCACGTCATTTAATAGGGAAGCAGCCATAACAGTCCCGCCCCTTGTGTAGGAAGGCACCTATCATGGTGAGCTAAGGGCGGAACACAGCACCTACTAACTCCCGGAGTGTCCGCAATGGTTGAAATAATATGGGTCAAATTCGTGTACTGCGTCCGGCATCATGGCTGGTTTCCTATTAGTTTTAAACCAATCATACATATATGTGCATTGTGCAAACAGCATGAGCATTGACAATAATAACCCTATATTCAACTCTATATTCAACTTTACTCTTCATCCATACCCCCTGATATAAAAAAAAAATATACACAACTCGTATGGTGCTATTAATCTACAGCTCATATGGGGCTCCCCCTATAGACCATTTCTATTCTCCCTATTAGATGTACCGGCTCCAACACCCCAAAATTAGGGGTCGTGCCGGATTCTAAATCCACAATGTAGGCTCCTCAACCAGGGTTATTAAATCCTAAACATTATGTGTCCATGATTTAACAAAATCTCTATGGTTTGGAGAATATTGAATGGTACATAAGGTCCCACATATACTACATAAATGGTACATGAGGTCCCATATATATACTACATAGACCATACTATCTTATATGACTAGGGAGAAGGAGTTTAGCCTCAGTCCCACACTAGAGACCAAAGTATATAATATGCTGTGGGCAAATAATGGAAGTAGACACCTCAGCATCCCCTAAGTTGTTTCTAGTTAGTACACTGTCAGAGTTCTCTCTACGCTGTGCTTTCCAGATTTCACACAGCATTCACCTACTATGGCACCTATTGGGACTCCTAAGTAGTGTTAGATAATTCTATATAGTATGGATATTATATTTCCATATCTATCTATCTATCTATCTATCTATCTATCTATCTATCTATCTATCTATCTATCTCTGTAATAGAATTTCCCTTATCGTCTTTCAGGACAGCACTTGAGAGAGTGACTCCTCCCCTTGCAAACAGGAAACACCTCTTCCACCAAACTTTAAAAGGAGGCTCCTTTCCACACATTGTCAGTTTTTGTGTTTCCTCCGGAGGGAACACTTTGTGGGGAAGTCAGGGCTCTCAGGTTTCCTGTATTTTTCACCAAAATGCTGTTTTTACCTCATGAGAGCTGTTCCTCCCATTCCACAGCTGATGTTAGGTGCTGTTGGCTGGGCTCCCTCTCCCTCTTCATCTGGGCTCAGGGTGAGTCTGACTGTCGTGGGCTTTGCTCCTAGGCGGCGGCAAGACAGGCGGTGGCCGTTTACTGTGTTTTTTTTTTCTCAGGTCCACCGCCTGTTGCTTATTGCACTGCCGCCATCTTGGGGATGGCAGCGGGGCTCCATCCGCCGAAGTGAGGCATCCGGAAAGGGGGCGGCGCCCACGGAACAGGCGTGTGGCGTCATTTCCCCTGGAAATCGCAGAGGGAGAGGGGTGGAATGGGGCTGGTGCTTAGCGGTTCCGGACTGGCGCTATTGGAGTCCGGATCCGGCGTTTTAGCCACACAACACAGCAAGCGCTCCTCGATGGAATCGATGGCGGCAGCGAGTGGGACAGGCACAGGCACCAGCAAGGCCCAGGTAAGGGGCAGTTGTATACTGTCCTCCTTGTACTGTGGGGTATCTCTCTCTCTTTTCCTCCCCCCCACGGTGGCAGGGGCCTGTCTGGGCACATAAGGCAGTTTAGTTCTTACTGTGCACCTGTGGTGAGCATCCTTGGGAACAGGACAGGTTGTCTCACTGGGATGGTTTCTTCTTTTGTCTCATGGCAGGCCAAGAGCTCTGATCCAGTGGCAAAAAGGAAGTGCCCTTCATGTAAATCCAAGCTACCTGAAGGATGGAAGAAGACGTTATGTCAAGCTTGTATTGATTTGCTAGTTAAAGAAGAAGCTTCTTCCGCTTGCAGCGACTTGATTGCATCTGTTGAAAAAGAACTTGATGCGACTATCCAATCATTTCGCTCTTCACTTGCAAACCCATCCCTGAGTCAGCCTACTACTACCTCACAGTCCTCTCAAGGCTCACTTATAGTCCCGGCGGTGGAGACTGAGGCATCTCCCACCCCAGAGGGATATTCCCCCTCTCAATCTGAGGATTCTGATGAGGGTGAGGAAGGACAAAATTTACCTTCAAAATTTAAATTGTCTTTAGAACAGGTAGATGGCCTGTTAAAAGCAATATATACCACACTGGTTCTGGAGGAGGAAAGAAAGGAGTTATCTCTGCATGATAAAATGTATGCAGGGCTTAGCGAACACAAAAATCGCAATTTCCCAGTACACTCTGTTATTTCTGAAGCTATTAAGAAAGAGTGGACAGAGCCAGAGAGAAAGCCTTTCTTTCCCAAAGCCTTAAAAAGGCGTCTTCCTTTTGATGAAGATCCAGCGGCAGTTTGGAACAAAAACCCCAAACTAGATGCCGCATTTTCCCAAGTCTCGAGGTCAACCGATTTGGCATTCGAGGACATGGGGGTGTTGAGAGATCCCATGGATAAAAGGATGGACCAGCTACTAAAAAGGGCTTGGCAATCCATCATGGAAAATCTTAAACCTGCTATGGCAACTACGGTGGTATCCAGGAATATGGAGTTCTGGTTAGATCAACTTAAGGCCCATATCTCAGCAGACTCACCAAAACAAGAAATTTTGGACTCATTCTCAACTCTGTCTGTCGCATTTATATCTGATGCATCAGCAGAATCAATTAAAATGACAGCTAGATCTGCTGCCCTAGCCAACTCAGCCAGAAGGGCTCTGTGGTTGAAAACTTGGCCGGGGGACGCGGCATCCAAAAACAAGCTGTGTGGGATACCGTTCCTGGGTGACTTGCTTTTTGGACCTGACTTAGATGCGGTTCTAGATAGAACAGCTGATAAAAAGAAGTCTTTTCCCATCAAAAAGAAAAAGCAGCCAGTTAAACGTTTTTTTCGTTCCCAAAGGGCTCAAGAACAAACCAAACCCCAGGAGAAAAGAAAAAATTGGGCATCGCAGAAGGGTAAAGGCAAAGGAAATGTCCTTTTCCATCCTCCTGCAGCCTCCGGTAAAATGCAATGACTTGTGCGTACCAGTGGGGGGAAGGCTTCAAAGTTTCCTTCCCCTTTGGGCCAGCATAACAAAAAGTCTATATATTTTGGACATGCTGTCCCAAGGTTACAGGATAGAGTTATCGGATCGCCCGCCAGAAAGATTCTTTGTAACAAACCTACCAAGGGATCTAACAAAGGCTCTGGCCATGAAGAACCTTTTAAAGGATCTGAGGCACCAGAGGGTAGTGATACCAGTATCCCCAGAAGAACAGGGTCAGGGTTTCTATTCACACATCTTTCTGATAAGAAAACCATCCGGAAACTTCCGTCTTATCCTCAATCTAAAACCCCTGAACAAGTCAGTCCTATACAAAAAGTTTTGTATGGACTCAATTTTCACTGTCAGGAACATTCTGACAAAAGATTGTTTTATGGCATCAATCGATCTGAGAGATGCTTATCTTCAGATTCCTGTAGCACCTCAGTCCCAGAAGTTCCTGAGGTTTGCGGTGAATATGGACAAAGAGATTATACATCTTCAGTTCAGGGCCCTTCCCTTCGGCCTGTCGTCGGCTCCTCGTATTTTTACGAAGATAATGGCGGAAGCTCTCGCCCCTCTTCGACTCCAGAGGATTGCGGTAATTCCATATCTGGACGACCTCCTCTTTTTTGCCCCATCCAGGGAAAAGTTGCAGGAGGGTTTGAACATAGCCCGCAGTCATTTGGAGTCACTAGGGTGGATAGTGAATGTTCAAAAATCAAATTTTGTCCCAGCTCAGCAAGTACTGTTTCTGGGTTACTTGATAGATTCGGTGGAGCAAAAGATTTTTCTCCCAGAAGAGAAAAAGATCAAGGTCCAAAGGGTAATAACGGCACTACAAACAAATCAACTGATTTCAGTCCAAAAGGTTATGTCGGCTCTGGGGACATTAACCTCTTCCATGCCAGCCATCCAATGGGCAAGGCTGCATTTCAGGACTCTCCAGAGGTTCCTTCTAAAGACATGGAACCACAGGACAGAGAGTTTGGATACAAAAATAAAGATCCCCACCAGAGTCAAACGTTCACTTTGGTGGTGGAAAAGTCAGGTGGTACTGCAAAGAGGTCTTCTTTGGTCTTTTCCGACCGGAAAAGTGGTCACAACAGACACCAGTTTGCAGGGATGGGGGGCCCACATGGGTCAGACCTTAGCGCAGGGAACATGGTCCCACTTCGAGGCCCAAAAATCCTCAAATTGGAGAGAGCTGAAAGCGGTTGCCCTAGCATTAGCTTTCTTCTCTCAAAACCTCATAGGTTGCCATGTCCAGATTTTGTCGGAAAATGCCACTACCATAGCCTACCTGAACAAACAGGGAGGCACAAGAAGCAGGGCTCTTCACTTACTCTCAGAGATTCTGGAGTGGGCGGAGAACCACTTACTATCTCTATCCGCAGTTCATCTAAAAGGCACATTAAACGAAGTAGCGGATTATCTGAGCAGACAGAAAGTTCAGGAATCAGAGTGGAGTCTGAACAGGAAGGTGTTTGCGTTAATCACCAGTGTTTGGGGCCTTCCGCAGGTAGACCTGTTTGCTTCAAAACAAAACACGCAGCTCCCAAATTTTTTCTCCCTTCAGAGAGACAATTGCTCTCAGGGGATAGATGCTCTGGCACATCCGTGGGATTTTCACCTAGGGTATGCTTTTCCTCCATTCAGGTTAATCCCTCTAGTGTTGAGAAAAATTCTGAGAGAGAGAGTATCAATAATTTTGATTACTCCATATTGGCCAAAGAGCTTGGTTTTCCACAATTCTTCAGTTGGCAATCAAACCATGTTGGCATCTTCCGCTCAGTCAGGATCTGTTGATTCAGGGGCCAGTGCATCATCCAGATGTAGGCAGGTTAAAACTCACTGCCTGGTATCTGAGGAGCAGTTAATGAGAAGCAAAGGCTTTTCAGAACGTTTAACTTCTACGTTGCTTTCCAGTAGGAAAAAGGTAACCAGGGATATTTACGCCAAAGTATGGAAAGTCTATGTTTCTTTCTGTCATTCTGAACATAGGGAGGTTAAAGATCTAGTTTCAGTGCTGGAGTTTTTGCAAAAAGGTGCAGACAAGAATCTGGCGCTCAGCACTCTTTAGGTGCAGGTGGCCGCCTTGGGAGTTTATCTGGAGAGATCCTTATCTTCAGAAACTCTGATCATGAGATTTTTCAAAGCACTTTCCAGGTCTAGACCGGTCCCGGTGAGGCATTTCCCAAATTGGGATCTCTCGGTGGTTCTGCAATCTCTGGCAAAAGAACCATTTGAGCCTTTACAGGCCATATCCCTAAAGAATTTAACTTTGAAGACTATTTTTCTGGTCGCACTTACTTCAGCAAGAAGGATTAGTGAACTGCACGCCCTATCAGTAAAAGAGCCTTTTTTGTCCGTTTTTCCTGATAGAGTTGTCCTTAAAGTAGATACAGGGTTTTTGCCAAAAATTGCAAGCTTTAGTAACAGGTCTCAGGAGGTTACTCTACCAACCTTTTGTGCTAACCCTTCGGGTGCAAAGGAAGAGCAGTTTCACAATTTAGACGTAAGACGTATCCTATTACATTATTTGGAAGTAACAGGAGGGTTTAGAGTTTCAGATTCATTATTTGTTCTTTTTTCTGGAAACAAAAAAAGGCCAACAAGCATTGAAAGCATCATTGGCTAGATGGCTTAAGACAGCTATTTCTGTAGCCTATTCTCAAATGGGTTTATCTTCCCTGCTGGGAATTAGGGCTCATTCAACGAGAGCCCAGGCCACTACATGGGCAGAAAGAGCTGGTGCCACCCCAGATCAGATTTGTAAGGCGGCTACGTGGTCAAGCTACTTAACGTTTGTCCGTCATTACAGACTGGATCTCCTATCAGCAGGGGATCAGGCTTTTGGCAGAAAGGTTCTGCAGGCTGTGGTCCCTCCCTAGGGGGGTAAGTCTCTATTATCCTCTCAAGTGCTGTCCTGAAAGACGATATGGGAAAATTCAAGTTAGACTTACCGGTAACTTGTTTTCCTTGAGTCTTTCAGGACAGCAGCATCCCGCCCTATTGTTTATATATATATATATACTGTGACTAATCATATCTCGATTATGTGTTCCAGTTTGGGGCCGGAGGTACTCTACTACTACTACTGACAATGTGTGGAAAGGAGCCTCCTTTTTAAAGTTTGGTGGAAGAGGTGTTTCCTGTTTGCAAGAGGAGGAGTCACTCTCTCAAGTGCTGTCCTAAAAGACTCAAGGAAAACAAGTTACCGGTAAGTCTAACTTGAATTTTCGTATAGCGTGGTGAGGTTGCCTGTGGCAAGTCAGGCCAGCAGGCTTTTTGTATGTATATGCTAACTTGGTGTGCTTTGTTTTTGTTTTTTTTTTTTAGTGACGTTGATTCAGTCTTGCGAGAGGATAGGAAAAAGCTGAAATCTATGCAGAAACTTCAGCCACGCTTTACAGAAGATCAGTGCAAGGAATTGGGGGAGATCCATCCATGGATACAGAGGGGAGGATTTCCTTGGGCAGTAGAGGTGATAGTAACTATTTATGATCATTTTGGGCTTCTGCAAATGTGTTTACTGGGGACCCCTCATGTTCTCCAGGTTAGCCTGCTATTGTTGTGGATGTATAAATAACCATAATCCCATAAATTCTGTTTGCCATAGTATTAAACAAATGAATGGCATCTCACATGCGAGTCCCGCGATTTTGTCATTCGCACATCAGCGCTTTCAAATCGCGGGCAGATTCGCAGCAAATTCCCATGGTTCAAAATGCTGAAATGTGAATGCAGCCTAAGAGTAATGAGAGTTGCTAAGCCATTGTCAACCTGCAAGAGACATCTTTGATATCAAAAGGTATTCTTCTAATATTTTTCACCCACTTCTTCCCCTGTTGAGCCCACACCCAAAGATCGGCAGTCACTTGCGATTAGAGACAGATGTCTTCCCTTGGATAAAGATAAGGACAGACTACTGTCCCTAACCACAGGTAACTGCTGGGTGTGCAGATACATGCTCACAGCCGCAAACCCCTCCAGCTCCTTTAAGCCTGTCATTAAAGGTGATGTGCAGGATTATAAAAAAACAAATCTACATATATACCTCCCTACTGCAGCATCTATCTATCCAGTGCAAGCTGTCCACTGCTGGCTCTTAGCCAGAGGACTGAGTGACTGATGATTACCCAGTTCTCGGTCTTCACCGACAGTGGCGATTATCAGTCACCAGTTCTCTGCTTTGTTATTCCAGAGCTTACTGGAGCACTGGGCAGGAGAGGGGACGGGACAGGAGCCAGTGGCTCACGCTTTTTGTGGCTAGAGGCTGAGCCAGCTGCCTGTAAGGCATCTGGGTGGATTCAGAAATTGTCAGGATCCATCCAGAGTGTGGAGCGGGTCTGTGACATCAGTCAGCAGCGGGCTTTAACCTGATTCTGGCTCACATGAGAGCACAAGTAGTGCACTTCTCTGACCCACATGAGAAGCATGGCTAAAAGGGTCATGGCCATAATTCTCTTAAGTTGTACACTCTAATAGCTGCCACCGATCGGAACATCTGGGATCCCGGCTGCAGGTATACTTACCACAGTATGGCCTTTTAGATGATGCGAATGAGGCCTTAGAGCAGTGTTTCTCAATTCCAGTCCTCAAGGCTCACCAATAAGTAATGTTTTCAGGCCTTCCATTATTTTGCACAGGTGATTTGATCAGTTTCACTGCCTTAGTAATTACCACAGCCATCTGAGGGAAATCCTGAAAACATGACCTGTTGTTGCGCCTTGAGGACTGGAACTGAGAAACCCTGCCTTGAAATGTACTTTTTAATTGCGCCCAGTTTACTATAAGCATCAACAAGTATCTTAATTTATTGACTGCATACATTCACATTGTAAACAAAGTAGAATACGGTCTGTAATATGCCCTGGCCTCACTATTCATGTCGGTTTACTTTACATTTTACAGATCTTGAGCTGTGTTTAGGCACAACTGTGTAAACTACATACGTTGTAATATTTTCTGTTGTTGAAATAACATGCAGTGCCTAAGAGAATATCATATTTGCACCCCACTATAATAATGATCTGAGCATTGCCAGGCTTTTTACACTCACACTTAAGAGAGGCAGCTTTTAGTCAGATTCTGGACCACAGTTGTAATGTAAACCAAGTTCTGCTAGTTAATTCGCTAATCGGCTTGTCTTCGGCAGAAGCTATAATTGGCTACAGGATAAGTCTGACCTGGAAATAGCTGGGTCTGTCTGGGACATCTTACATTTTGGTACATGTTTAGCCTGACCTGAGAAACTAGTGTTTATCTAGGAAGCCAGTTGGAGGTATTTGTGTGCACTCACACATGGGCTTGACAGGTGATGATGGTCTTGTAAACAGAACATGGTGGGATTATCTCCTTTATGATTAGTACTCTACTGTTGGGGGGGGGGGGGGGGGGGGGTCTCGGGGGTCAGCTAGTTCTGAGAATCTGGATAAGGTGTTTGCAACTACTTTCTGTAGTTTAAGTATAAACTTTGTTACCGTTAAGACCCATCTGTTGTGTTCGTTTTATTTTCTCTATTTATAGAACATTGACATAGTCATAGAGACATGTTCATCAGTCTCTGCCCTGTACAAGATTACAGTCTTAAGCTTGCCGTACACTGTTGTTCTTTTTCACTTAGCCAGTGGGCTAAACAACAAAAAAAAATTCCTCCATCCACATAAATCCCCCACCAAAATATTGTATTCTGACAGCGGCACTTGGCACTGCCAGAATACACTGATCAGCTGCATCCAATAAAACATTTTCAAAAATGCTCCTTTTGACAGAGGTCAATCGGGCTGGGATGGCCACACCCTAATAGAAATTTTGCTGGTCCCTGCGAAACCTTCCAAACTACGATCAGTGTATGGGAAATTAACAGTTTACTATTTTGATTGTGGGAGGGAAGCAGAACACCTAGATACCAGAGGGAGCACATACTTATGCTTACATTTGAATTTCAGTCCTAGTATACCTTAACGTTGTTTATGAGAATGTTAAGAGTTTTTTAACCATGTGCTGACCAGCAATTTACCAGTACGTTGCTGTATTGAATGGGCATATCTCGGTCATTGCTGCAACAAGGATCAAGATATAATCTTTTAGGGCCGCCGATTCCCTTCAAAGTAAAAGTAATCCTATCGGCTAAGAAGCCGCTGGGTTACTTTTATAGGTGGCAGAAAAGGGTCCTACCCTCTCCCGACGCTGACTTTACCGGGCTCTCCCTTGCGATCAGGGAGCCTTGTAAGGATGTGACCGGTGGCATCTGGTTCCTGGGACACACTAAGAGCAAATGATGATGTTCATCCTGCTGTGTGATGTCCGAAACGGGAAGCAATGAGGATTTAGTCACTTTCAGGTTTTCATGTAAACAAGCAGTTGCTGACTTGAACATGCATCTGATCTTGGTTTTGGAGGACAGAGGACAGATCTGGGGTCCCCTGATCTCTTCATAAACAGGACTTGTCACGGACCATGCTATCACAAGGGATGATGTTCATTCCTTCTGATAGCGATAAGAGAAAAAAACAATAAAGCTACAATGTAATGTGTTTTTAAGCGCCCCTGTTCCCCCATGCTTGTGCGCAAATGCGAACACGCACGTAGTTCCTGCACACAAGTAAACCGCAATCACGCCACACAGATTGGGTATCATCGTGAAGGTCAGAGCAAGGTATTTAATTATAGCACCAGAACTCCTCTGTAACTCTAAACTGGTAACCTGTAAAGGCTTTTAAATCATCACCTACAGTGAGGGAAAAAAGTATTTGATCCCCTGTTGATTTTGTACGTTTGCCCACTGACACATGATCAGTCTATAATTTTAATGGTAGGTTTATTTTAAAAGTGAGACAGAATAACAAAAAGAACCCCCAGAAAAACGCATTTCAAAAATGTTCTGAATTGATTTGCATTTTAATGAGTCAATTAAGTATTTGACCCCTTTGCAAAACATGACTTAGTACCTGGTGGCAAAACCCTTGTTGGCAATCAGAGGTTAGACGTTTCTTTTAGTTGGTCACCAGGTTTGCACAACTAAATTTTGTCCCTCTCCTCTTTGTAGACACTCTAAGTCATTAGGGTTTCGAGGCTGACGTTTGGTAACGTGAACCTTTAGCTCCCTCCATATATTTTCCATGGAATTAAGGTCTGGAGACTGGCATTAAGTGCTTCTTCTTGAGCCACTCCTTTGTTGCCTTGGCCGTGTGTTTTGGGTTGTTGTCATGCTGGAATACCCATACGCCTCCCATTTTCAATGCCCTGGCTGAGGGAAGGAGGTTTTCGCCCAAGATTTGACGGTACATGACCTCGGCCATCGTTCTTTGGGTCATAGGCAGAATTCCTCCTCCTCCAAACACGTTGAGTTGATCCCAAAGAGCTTGATTTTAGTCTTATCTGACCACAACACTTTCACCCAGGTCACCTCTAAATCATTCAGATTTTCATTAGTAAACTTCAAACGGGCCTGTACATGTGCTTTCTTGAGCAGGGGGACCTTGCGAGTACTGCAGGATTTCAGTCCTTCACGGCATAGTGCAGTGATGGTGAACCTCGGCACCCCAGATGTTTTGGAACTACATTTCCCATGATGCTCCACTACACTGCAGAGTGCCAGAGCATCATGGGAAATGTAGTTCCAAAACATCTGGGGTGCTGAGGTTCACCATCACTGGCATAGTGTGTTACCAGTTTTCTTGGTGACTATGGTCCCCAACTGCCTTGAGATCATTGACCAGATTCTCCGTGTAGTTCTGGGCTGATTCCTCACCGTTCTCATGATCATTGAAACTCCACGAGGCGAGATCTTGCATTGAGCTCCAGACCGAGGGAGATTGACAGTTATTTTGTGTTTCTTCCATTTGTGAATTATCGCACCAACTGTTGTCAACCTCTCACCTGCTTGGCGATGGTCTAGTTGCCCATTCCAGCCTTGTATAGGTTTACAATCTTGTCCCTGACATCCTTGGACAGTTCTTGGGTCTTGGTCATGGTGGAGAGATTGTAATCTGATTGCTTCTGTGGACTGGTGTCTTTTATACACGTAACAAGCTGAGATTAGGGGCACTCCCTTTAAGAGTGCTCCTAATCTCCGCTTGTTACCCGTATAGAAGACACCTGGGAGCCAGAAATCTTGCTGAAAGGGGATGAAATGCTTATTTCATTTATTGACCTGCAAATCAGTTCATAACTTTTTTGAAATGTGTATAACTAGATGTTTGTTGTTCTGTCTTTCACTGTTAAAATAAACCTACCATTAAAATTATAGCTGATCATTTCTTTGTCAGTGGGCAAATGGAAAAAAGTCAGCAGGGGATCAAATATTTTTTTCCCCCTCGCTGTATGGAAATGTTTAGGTACCTGTAGTTTGGCAGTGTTCCATGGGCAAATGCAGCTTTAAAGTGTTACATGTTTGGTATCTATCTGCTCGGCGTAACATCATCTTTTATATTGTACCAAACAATTGGGTATTATATTGTGTTTTGGTGCATTAAAATTCATTGAAATGTATTTTGGGCTGGTGCTCAAGTGGTTAAATTATAAACTGTTTAAGATGAGAATGTTTATGATCTTAAGATAATAGTATATGTAGCAGATTTGATCAAGAAATAGCATGGTTTCCAGTTAATATGCTAACCATGCAAAAAGCAGTCTTATAATTTACCCACTGCAGCCTTGTACAAGATTTGGTAGTTTGCAGGGATAGATGCTGTGATTGGCTACCAAGACAAAAAGATAACATAAATTGTCCTTTCCTCTTTTCATATCCAGCTACCCCTGATGTGCAAATGTTAGAGAAAAATTGCTAAATTAACTTTTTTTTTTGTCCAGTATGCTTATGATTGATTACAAAAAATCCTCTTTAAAAAAAAAAAAAAAAAAAAAAAAAAGCTTAACCACTTTAAGACCGTCCCATAACAGTGTTATTGCTACAGGCCGGCTCTCCTGTGCAGAATCGCGTATATATACATGATTCTGCTTTTCCGCCTGCAGGAGGCGCCCCATTTTTGCTGTGATTATTCACAGCAGAAGCCGGTCTGCGGGTGCCGAGCATTGGATGTCCGCCGGCACCCGCTGATCGTCGGTAATACACAAAGAACTGAGATCTGCCTAACGAGGGAAGGAATAGTTTTGTGTTCCCGCAAAGCGAACAAAATTAATCTCTTCCCTTGGTAAAAGCACCTAGCATAGTGCACATTAACACTGGCTAGGCAAACAGTTAACCCTTTGATCACACTAGATGTATAACCCCTTCCCAGCCAGTGTCATTAGTACACTGACTGCAATATCACAGTCCTGCTATAAGTCGCTGATCAGCGCCATTACTAGTTTATAAAAAAATTCCATAAATGTATCCCATAGTTTTGTAGACACTATATATTCACATAAACCAATCAGTGTACGCTTATTGGGGTTTTTTTAACCAAAAACATGTAGCAGAATATTTTTTCGCCTAAAATTATAAATAAAGATTATTTAAGAATTATTTATAAAAAATGATATGCGTTTGTAGCGCAGAAAATAAAAACTAAGTGGTGCTCATATACCACTGAAAGAAAGCTCTATTTGTGGGTAAAAAAGGACAAACATTTTATTCGGGTACAGCGTTGCATGCCTGCGCTATTGTCAGTTAAAGTAATGCAGTGCTGTATTGCGAAAAATGGCCTGGTCATGAAGGGATAAACCTTCCGGAGGTCAAGTGGTTAAAGAGCCCCATCTTATAGTCTCACTGCTGCTCGCAGCAAAAGTGTTCCTGGTTATTGCCTTGTAATTGCATGTTGCATAACTGTGGTACTCAAGTGTACAGATCGCACTGCCAGTCCCCAGAGACAGTCGGGTTGTTTAAAGGAGTGAAGTTTTGCTGTGTTCACTTTAAACATCTAATAATGTACAGAATAAAAAAACAAGAACTTGCTGTTCACGTTTTTGGATAATTCAAGTGAATCTTCAATCTGAGTGAAAATTCTTCATTCCTTTAGTAAATCAACCTGAATATCTAGCTTTTGGTGTCAAAAACTGCAATATATGCATTCTGAGTGGCCCTTGAAGGAGCTGCAGTTGAAATAAAAAGCTGTAAAGTTAAAAATGATAAGCGGTTAAAGGAGAACTATACTCACCTTTGTTCCAGTGATGCTCAGTTCCAGTGCAACCTGCCAGCCACCGATATCTTGGGGCATTGATTGCCAGCTGCTGTCATGGCCAAGCTGAGATGATTGTTACTCATGTGCATGTGTGGGAGTTCAGTGAACTCAGCATTGCTGAAGTTTTACAGTGAGCTGAATTTGTACAGCTCCCTGTACAGGGGTGGACAGGCAGGTAAGGAACTTTAATGCAGAAGAGATCTAGCATATCACTTATGCATTCAAAATCCTGCTTGTTGTCCCATGTTTTGTTTTTTTCATAAAGTTTCACTTTACAGTTCATCTATTACATTTGTTAAATTCCCTTGCTTTGCTTTCTGGAAGAGCAGTACTAACTCCACAATGTCATGGTTTTCAGATGGGTATACGTAAATATGTATAAAAAATTATGCACTTGCAAATTTAAGGAAGCTTAAAGCGGTTGTATAGTCAAAATTTTAACTTTTACCTACAGGTAAGCCTATAATAAGGCTTACCTGTGGGTAAAAAAAAAAATATCTCCTAAACCTGTACGGTTTAGGAGATATTCCCCTTGCAATGAGCCGCTGGCTGCAGTGGCTCATGCGCACAGGGGATTCTCGGCTGAAAGCCCGGCAGATGCCGGACCTTGCCGGAAAGAAGTCTCCAGCGTGCACGAGTGACGACATCGCGGCTCCAGCCACTCACAGCGCTGGAGCCGTGATACCCGGAAGACACGCCGAGGCAACATGTCAGCAACCTCGGTGTGGACCAGGTAAGATACCGATGCCTAGTTCTAAGGTAAGTATTTTATAATGAGCTAGTATGCGGTGCCTTTTACCTTACAGGTGTATATAAAAAAAAAAAAAGTGTCAGCGGGTTTACTATCGCTTTTTAACCTTGATCATTTATGGACCAGTCATTGGCATCATTTAATTTAAAAGAACACTTCCTTTTGGGGATAAAATAGTACAACATACATATGTGCTACACAGCTATTTGATAATTTACCATTAATAAAAATGACTGCTTTGTTTCAGTCTGTAGTATTTCTAATTTTTAAAGTGCTCATGCATATTATTGCTGTGGGTTAGTGTATGCATGTTAAACTGTATTATGTTAAGGCAGTCCTTTCATTTGAATGAGCTACCTAACACAGTAAAACACACTAGTGATGGTGCATGTACCATTTGACAGCGCAGTGCATGCCTGTCGGCAAGGTGCATTGGGCCCTAAAACTTGATGTTGGTGTACAGAATGCCCCCTCCAAATCCTGTTTCCTGCTTGTATGTTTGACTCGCTGCTCAGGATACAGAGCCATATTTTTAGGAATCCCCAGTTTATATTCTCTATGGTCTGTCCTTTTATAGGGTTGTAGTCACTGCAGATTCTTACATATTAACTTTGATGTTGCTTAGACAATTATAATGTAGCACAGCCTTCCTATTCTGAAATCTGTTTTAAAAAGGGCATTGTGACACAAAACTAGTTTTCGTTAAAAAAACAAGAAAAAAGCTTCTGGATGGAATTTTGTTTTACTCAGCAAAACTGGAGATACATTTTAAACTAGTGGAGGGTCACAACAATGAGTGAGAGGGGCACACGTGGCCCAAAGAACAGTGGTTTGACATGAGTAGAAACCATTCAAAGAGGAAATGTGACGTTCTAATTTCATGGGATATTCGTAGGAAGACTGTATAATAAAATTGATGCGCCCCATTCTGCATTAAGCTGACAACATGTGTCAAGAGTTTATCCAGAGTTTGTGTTTTTTTTTTTTAAGTATATTTTCAATATGTTTTCTTTCCCCTGTTCCCAGCAGTGCTTGTACAGAGCCTGTTATATTGTATAGTTCTTACCATAAGAAATAACTTATGTTTTGTTTTATTACAGGGTTGTGTTTTCTGCAAGGAGAAGGGTGCAGATTGTTCAGAGTACACAGAGACCATACAAGAGCTGGAGCTCAGTGGAATCATGGAATCGTGTGATTTAATGCTGCATATCATGATGTAATGACCTCAAATAATGGTATATTCAATTACCTGGCCTGTTTGTCAAAGCTGCCATTGCGTGGTCATCCGATCTCCCACCAGGTCCCAAGCTGAGATTTGCCATTACATCTCTACAGCCCCATGTAGTCCTTTTCTTGTCAGAACTTAGTACCTATGGGGTCTTTTTTAAACCCTGAAACTTGGTTCCAGTTTTTAATCAGGTTTTCAGTATACAGTAAATGCTGATATGATATTCTGTACAGTTTTATTTATTAAAACATGAAGGATTTTTCTATTTTCTCATCTGGTCTCCCCAGTCTGTAATGAAACACTGGACTACTATATGTAAATGTCTTTGCCCAGTAGAAATAGGCCTGTTTTTTATGAACATGTATAAGCTACTTTCTAAAATGCCTATTTTTAAATGTTTGATAAATACAGTCTTTGTATGCTTTTGGAAACAAAATGCTATCTTGAAGCAATGCATTCTTTGGAAGAGGTTTTAAATGTGTTTTTTTTTAATTCCTTCAAATACATTTATTCCTTCAACCCGTGAAATGTGATTTGGAACATAAAGCACTGTCGCCTTACTTGCCTATGCTCATCCCAGCACTGGATGTTTTCATCACTGAAATCTTTACAGCTTTTGGTATTCTTAATTTCAGCCTGCACCATCTACAGGCTGTATAGTCACTGAATGAAGTCTGTCAGCTTTCTAGTAAGTGAATGGAGCACCAACTTTCGGTCTTTTCCATTACTGAACAGAACACCATATACATGCTTTTCAGTTACAGAATGATGCACCCACTGCATAATTATCAGCTAATAAACAGAGCCTCCTCTCGATCCTTTCCAATTATCGAATGGAGCACCAGCTACTGGCTTTCCAATGACTGAACAGAACACTAGCTACATGCTTTTCAGTTATTGAATGGAGCACCCACTGCATAATTGTTACTGAATGGAGTACCTTCTAAGTGATTAACAGTTACTGAATGGAGAGCCGTCAGCAGGCTTTCTTATAATTAAGGATATAAGACATGCTTATAGATTCAATGCCAGAATACGCAGTCCAGTTGTTGAGTTATGGATGGATACTCTGCACAGATTTCTTCACCTGTGAATGCCATAGATGCAATGCTGTGTCTTAGCTATGTGGTCTTAGGTTAGCAAAAAGACTATTTCATTATATGAGGGGCAGGGCTATCAGTTGAGATAGGACTCCATGCACCTTAGTTACTGTACAGCAGCTACCGAGTTTGCCTCCTCTTCATAGCTGCTGCTCCATAGTCCCAAATACTTTGTGCAAGTTGTGTGTGAAAGTGCAAACCACTGTGCCTGTCTGTATAAATCATGTACATTGATATTGTGTATTATGTTCAGAAATACAGAGATAGTGGCATGTGTCATTGTAGCAGAATGAATATACAGCACTGCAATGTGGAAACATGAATGAGATGTGACAAGTGTTATTGTATCATCAGATACACCAGGTGTCTTCCACCGTGTTCAGTGATGTGTACACGAAGTCTCCTGTCAAAGGATGTAAACAGATGTAGCTTGGAATCTGCCCCTGTATATTCTAGCCCTAGTGTAACTCGGCTTTAATATGGTAAAGCTAAAAACACTACAATAGTCAAACTCACATTGTGTGAAGCTAGATACAGCATAAGGATTCCACTGTGGCTACACTCCTAAAACCACTTTAAGAACCCGACAGGGGTAGGGGGAGCCGGGGACGTTCAGCCTAGCTGCCTGTACCCTGGCAGCACATCCGAGGCTATCCACCACCACGCTCGACGCGCAGATCCTAATGCGTATGCACCCTTTGACTTGTCCAATTATCACCAATGGCTGGAGGGCTATACTAAACTGTTGATCAGCACACCTGCTAGTTTTTTCTCGTGTATGTGTGTTTTTTTTTTTTTTTGTTTTTTGTTTTGTTTTGTTTTTTTATTCTATTACTATCGACTGTTACTTTCCAACACCTCGTGACCAAATCTTACAATGTCATTGTTTATATTCTGTTTGTCCCTGACCTTGTTATGTCTTGTCTGTTACTTGGTAAAGAAATGCCAGTAAAATAACATTCTATTTTTTAGCTTGGCTTGTGTAATCTTTGTACAGGGTAATTGAATACAATGATATTTGCACAATGACTCTTAAAATGTTTTCCAAAATCCTCTAAGGATGCCTCTACAAACTGATATTTATTTTCCCAAAGCACCATGTGTTAAAAAGAATCAGTTATCAAACAAGGTAGAGGTTACTGTAGCTGTGTACCATTTTCTTACAAGAAAAATCTGAAAAATACTGCGTATGATCAGAAACGATAAACAACAAAAAAGCCTTTTGTTGTACGAGAATTTTCGTATGCCTTTTTGTTCATCGGTTCTGATTTGCTGTGAAATGACGAAAGAAATCGGATGATCGGTTGCCCGATATAGTGTGTACTCCACATTAATTCTTACACTTTTAAAAACAAGTCTGCAGTGGCAGCTCATGTCTTTCTTTCCTGACCAATCACTTTCTGAAAGCAGTTGGTTCATAACTAGAATTGCTTTAAATATATGGGCTATGGTTGAGGTTTCTATATTGGGCAGTCATTCCAGCTGTAAACTCTGGATTGTAGGAGAGAGTAGTTATCGGGCTGTGGTGCACAGTTATTTTTTCCTTTTTTTTGCTATGTGTTTTGTGAACCGGCCCAGTGATGTGATCGTGTTTATTCATTTGTATGGATGCACAGAACATCTCTTCAACAACATGTACAGTCCCTAAACCTCTCACACTGCCTGGGACGTTATGAAACTCTTCAAATCGGACAGCTGTCTTGGTTTGTCTTAATCATGGTTTAAAGGAAACCTTTCCTGAGAGAAACATGGAAGCTGCCTTGCTAACTTCTCATTGTGCAACTGCTAGTTCCTTTGCTGTCATGCTCACTCTCTGGCTTTAACACCATGTTACTGATCCAGGACAACTATGCAAATAAGGATTTAGTTTCTGCAGTCAGGCACCCTAAAGCGTTGAAGCTAAAGGGTCAGCATAACAGGCAAACTACAAGTCAGTAGTGGCAGTCCTTGTTTTTCTGTTGGTTTTTCTGTTGGCAAGGATTTATTAAAAATCTCCATATGGACAGATTAGCTTCTTCCTGGGGTTTTGGCTGGGACCGCAGCCTTGAATCTGGGTTATGTAATGTATGGCCTCTGTCAGATAGGCATGGGCAAGGTTGCTGTGGGCCCGAAGTAGCAGTGTATTTACAGTTTTGCAAACGCATATTCAGAGCCTTTGTGAAGATGGAGGTATCAGCGACTCTTAGGGCTTGGCTCGCAGGGTAGCCAGATTTACAAGAAAAAATGCTAGTTTTGGGTTATGATTTTGCAATACTAAATACGGTGACAGTAAAGCATTATTGTAGGAAAATGTATTGAAAACATAATTGTAATGTGTTTGTAGGACCATGAGAGGGTACAGCACTCCTATACAAACATGTGTGCTTGCTCTATGTATGCATTTGCATGTTGATAAGCAATGAATGCTGGAAAAGGTTTAGAAGACCTGCAATCTCCACAGTGTAATCAAAAGAAACGTCAGCATGACAATACTGATGAGCTTTCTTTTATCTCAGCAAAGTATGCACCCTGTATAGTGATATGGTGTAATCTTTGTACCGTATTTATTGGCGTATAACACGCACTTTTTTCCCCTTAAAATCAGGGGAAAATGGTGCGTGTTATACGCCGATCCCCTGCGTTCCTGAGCTGACAGATCTAAAAAATCGCCGACAGCGATTTGAAAATGGCGCCGAAATACACAGAGCCGGTCCTCGGCTCTTGGCCACTTTCGGGTTCACTCGACGCCGCCCGAACCTAGCCGAGTGTACTCGGCTAGGTTCGGATAGCTCCGCTCAGTCACGCCCATCCAGGGCGGGACTACGAGTGGAGCCGAAAGTGAACGAGAGCCGCCGAGAAGAGCCGAGGATCGGCTCTGTGTATTTCGGTGCCGGCAGCGCCATTTTCAAATCGCGGTCGGCGATTTTGAAGCTCAGGATTGCAGGGGATCAAACTGCGAGCTTTAAGGCTGCAATGGACACTGGGGAAGGCTGCACTGACAAGGCTGCACTGGGGCAAGGCGGCACTGAGAAGGCTGCAATGATGGGCATTTAAATGTAAGTTTTTTCCCTTCAACTTCCCTCCTAAATATTTTTTTTTTTTTTCCTTAAAATTCCCTCCTAAATTGGGGTGCGTGTTATACGCCGATAAATCCGGTATATAAAAAAAAAAAGTCACAAATTAAGTCAACCTACCTCCACTTTGTATAACCAAATTAGGTCACCTGGTTTATTTTTATTTTCTTTCCTTGTAGCATCTGTTTTCTGCATTAAAAGAGTGTTATTAAAATGTACCGTATTTTATGTAGGATGTACACAGGTTCACACTGAGCTGCAGGAATGAAGCCATGCGAGTTCAGCTGAACTCGCACAATTTCACTCCTGCATGTCAATCTTGATTTCAGGCCACGATTTCAGAGACAGCCCGAAATCGCAAAATAGTACAGAAACTACTTTTTGAAATCGGTGCGGCGCCACAAATTCAGCGTCGCACCGATTAGGACGATGCCATTGCCACCCATTTGACATGCGATTTAACCTATCAAATCGTACCAATGTGAACCAGGGCTTAAAGATGGCATTTCACCTAAGTTTGACATGGTGTTACCAGTCTGGGCTCACTCAAAAGCCATCCTGGTGCACCCTGTGTTCTATGGGGATTTGGCCTAAACTGGACAAGGTTTTGCCTTCTCTAAAAAAAAAAAAAAAAAAAAAAAAAAAAAAAAAAAATTCAGTTTTCTTTCTGATGAAGAAGGGGTACCTTAAGAAGTGGTCCATCCCTTTAGCAAGTCTGGCAATTTTTTGATCTAACAAGACCTTCACCGTCCCTGTGGAACATATCCTAACCTTTTTAAGATCCTGTAAATAAACTCCTAAAAGCCATTTCCAAAGCTGTGTTCCCCCTCGCAGGCCCTATCTTGCAACCTGTCATTGCGGTTATGTTCTCAAAGTGAGGGACGATTGCAGGCCTTTGTGGCCACTTGGCCCTAAGATATGTAATACATGGATCCGACGCAAAGTTTCTAAGGGCTACAAGCTGAAGTTTAGATCTCTCTCTACCATGCCTTGTGATGTTTAGCCTTCCATCATCCTTACAAAGACATGGGGAGCGCCACTCTGCCTTATCTCAGCTTTTGAGTCAAGGTTCTATATCCCTGGTCCCAGGAGAGTTTTTAAGGGTTCTACTTGGAACCTATTTACTGTACCAAATGGCAGTGGAGTTTCTCAATACGTTTTTTGCGAGTGCAAAAGTTCTACATGAAATCTGCAAGGTCAGTCATTTAAGCCAAAGGTATTTCTGGTCTTGGTGGACATCAAAGATGCCTACCTACATGTTTTTCTTTCTCGAACATCACGGGACACAGAGCCACAGTAATTACTGATGGGTTATATAGGTATCACTGGTGATTGGACACTGGCACACCCTATCAGGAAGTTCAACTCCCTATATAATCCCTCCCCCTTGCAGGGATACCTCCGTTTTTACGCCAGTGTCTTAGGTGATGGACGTGTAAAGATGTCCTGTGCTGAGCTCCAAAGGGAATATCCTAAGATCCTATACTGGGGCAAGCCAGGCGAACCGGATTCATTCAAAGTGTCTTTTCATGGCCAAATTAAATGGTACCCGGGCCTCGTGTCCGAAGAAACGAGGTTTTACCCGTAATGCTTCTCTTTTTAGAGAGCTGGACCCCGCAGATCAGAAAATGGCTTTAAACTTCCTAATTTCTGGCGAGGTGCTTTACGGTCCCAGAACTGTTGGATCCCCCTACTGATGGGGGCCCCAGTCTCTGACGGTTTTTTCAAACAGAGCCCACCGTGAGAGGTGAAGATTGGGTCTGTGTAAACAGCACCCTGCGGCTGGATAAGGTAAGAGGAGATTCCACAGAATTTTTGAGTTCTAGTGGCTTTTCTCCTTTAAGGTAAATGCATGCTATGCCTATTGTGACCACCGGGGGCTGCCAAGAGCACAAACCTACACATGCTGACTCTGTCTCAGGTGTTGTAATCGCTGTTTATGTCCCAGCGTCTCAAGCAGGCTGCAAACAAGTAAGGTGTAAAGGGGGATTTCTCATGTTTGAATGTTCCCCCCCCAGGCTAGAGAGGGGCCACAGGGGTCTAGAAAGTGGTTATACCACCAGGGCTCTGCGGCCTAATGGCCATCATCTCTCAAGATAGCCGTTCAGGCAGATCTTGTTACCAGCCTCCCTCCCTCCCCCCCCCCCCCCCCCATCCCCAGCCTTTCTCCGGAAGCATGACAGGAGAGTCGGCAGCGCGGGAAGCGCTCGTTTTTTTCAAAACTCGAGGGGGGGGGGGGGCGGTAGAGGAGGGGGCGGGACGTCAGCACAGAGTGCTTAGACTCCCACTCAGGCCAGCTGCAGGCTATTAAAGGCACTCTGTACAGGTGCACTCAGCCTTCTGACACAGAGCTGACGGTCGCATGTAAGGTGGGACACAGGCATTCTCCAAGGCAGCATTTACTGAAGTAACACCAGACTGAGCATTGGGTAGCAAGGCTTTTAGCCAGACTACATCGCTCAGCGGGCAGTGTTCATTTGTATACCTCACACCTTGTTGCTTTGCACTATGGGTAGAAGAGGTTCAAGCACCCCAGGAACCAGAGACACTAGGGGATCTCATTCAGGTTCTGAGGGCCCCCTGTCGGCAGCATCCTCCCCCCCTAAAGATGGGCCAGGGACGGCTAGCCAGGGAGAGCCATCGGGGTCAGGGGCTACACCTGCTTCTGGCACTTCAGCCCCTGTATATAATACACAAGAGGTTTTTTCCTCAACCATTAATGGTCTAGAGGAAAGATTAATGGCCGTGATTACGTCTTCACTCAGTGGAAGAAAACGCACTAGGCTTTCCTCTGTTCCCCAAGACCCTCAGACAGAGGAGCTCTGGGATAAAGGAGATGAATCCCTTTCAGAGGATCGGGATGGGATGGATGATTCCTCTTCGGAGGATTCAGGTGGAGAGGGACCCTCTGCGACTTCCCAAGAGGAGAAAGTGTTAGTGCAGATCCTCACTGGATTGGTCCGCTCCACATTTGAGTTGCCCATACCTGAAACTGCTAAAGAATCCTCTTCTGCTTTGGGGTCACTGAAACCTTTCCAAGCAGCACATGCTTTTCCTGTTCATACTTTACTTGAAAAGCTTATTTATTCTGAGTGGGATCACCCAGACAAACGTTTTTTTCCGCCGAGAAAGTTTTCAATACTTTATCCGATGGAAGAAAAGTTTATTAAAATGTGGGGAATGCCGGCTATTGATGCCGCCATTTCCTCCGTAAATAATAGCCTGACTTGTCCTGTAGACAATGCTCAGATGCTCAGGGATCCTGTAGATAAAAGGATGGAATCCCTATTGAAGGATGTTTTCTCCTTAGCAGGATCAGTGGCCCAACCTGCAGTAGCAGCGATTGGAGTCTGTCAATACTTAAGAAACCATGTTAAGCAGGTCATCAAAGTATTACCTGAACAGCAGGCCCAGGGGTTTGCTAACCTTCCAGCGGCCTTATGCTTTGTGGTTGACGCCATTAGAGATTCTATCGTGCAAACCTCCCGTCTTTCACTGGGGTTGGTGCATATACGTAGAATCCTATGGTTGAAAAATTGGTCAGCCGAAGCACCATGTAAGAAGCTACTGGCTGGGTTTCCATTTCGTGGTGCAAGGTTGTTTGGAGAGGACTTGGATAACTATATCAAGAGAATCTCTTGTGGGAAAAGCACTCTCTTACCTGTCAAGAAGAAGAGTAAGCGTCCCTCTTTCAAACGGACTCTTTCCCCAGCGCCGGGGGCTTCAGCCTCCAGGCAGTCTCGACGGCCGCCTCCATCGGGGTCCAGAGACAAGAGTCAACCCCAGGGACAAAAGAAGTCCTGGGGAAAGAAGCCTACTAGGCAAAACACTAAGACCTCTGCATGAGGGGGCGCCCCCGCTCACTCGAGTGGGGGGAAGACTGCGACAGTTCTCAGAGCTCTGGCAGGAGGACTTCCAGGACAGATGGGTAATCTCCACGGTAACCTTAGGGTACAAGCTGGAGTTTCAGGAATTCCCCTCTCCTCGGTTCCTCAGATCAAATGTTCCCAGAGACCCAGAAGCAGTCGCTCCTTCTAGCGTTAGAGCGACTTTTGTCGCAGGAGGTCATTATGATAGTTCCCGCAAGGGACCAGGGATTGGGCTTCTATTCCAACCTTTTTACGGTCCAAAAGCCAAATGGGGATGTCAGGCCCATTCTGGACTTAAGGGATCTGAACCGATTCCTAAGGATTCAATCCTTCCGCATGGAATCAATTCGAACAGTAGTTCCCACCCTGCAGGGAGGAGAATTTCTGGCATCAATAGACATCAGAGATGCATATCTGCATGTGCCCATTTTTCCTGCTCATCAGAAGTTTCTGCGCTTCGAGGTAGGAGGGCGCCATTTCCAGTTTGTGGCTCTGCCTTTCGGGATAGCCACTGCACCTCGAGTGTTCACAAAGATCTTGGCTCCTCCTCTGGCCAGATTAAGGGCTCAGGGTATAGCTGTCATAGCATACCTAGACGACCTGCTCTTGATAGACCGGTCGATAGCCTCTTTGAATGGAAACTTGAGGACCACAGTCGGGTATCTAGAACACCTGGGTTGGATCCTCAACTTGGAAAAGTCTTTCCTAAAACCAGTAAGAAGACTGGAGTATTTAGGTCTGATTATAGATACAAGCCAGGAGAAAATATTTCTACCCCAGGCAAAGATCACTGCTTTGAGAGAGCTGATTCTGACAGTAAGGACCAAGAAGGGTCCCTCGGTCCGCCTTTGTATGAGGCTACTAGGGAAGATGGTGTCTTCATTCGAAGCAGTTCCCTATGCTCAGTTTCACTCAAGAATGCTGCAACACAGTATTCTGTCGACCTGGAACAAGAAGGTTCAGGCATTAGACTTTCCGATGCACCTGTTGCATGCGGTGCGTCAGAGCCTCAATTGGTGGCTCATACCCGAAAACCTGCAGAAGGGGAAATCCTTTCTACCGGTTACCTGGACGGTGGTAACAACAGATGCCAGTCTGTCAGGTTGGGGAGCAGTTCTGGAACAGGCTGTGGTCCAAGGGGTATGGTCCAAGACAGAGAGGACCTTACCCATCAACATTCTGGAGATCCGGGCGATACATCTAGCTCTAAAAGCCTGGACTATCGGGCTACAGGGTTGTCCGGTCAGGATCCAGTCCGACAATGCCACAGCAGTGGCTTATGTCAATCATCAGGGAGGCACCCGGAGCCGAGCTGCTCAAAAAGAGGTGAACCAGATCTTAGTTTGGGCAGAGATGCATGTGCCATGCATATCGGCAGTTTTCATCCCGGGAATAGAAAATTGGCAGGCGGACTATCTAAGTCGCCAGCAGTTACTTCCAGGGGAATGGTCTCTGCATCCCGACGTCTTTTGGGCCATATGCCAAAGATGGGGGGTTCCAGATGTAGATCTCTTTGCATCCTGATTCAACAAAAAGATAGACAGATTTGTGGCAAGGACAAAAGATCCTCTTGCATGCGGGACGGATGCGTTGATGATTCCGTGGCATCGGTTCTCACTGATTTACGCATTCCCGCCTATTCTGCTACTACCACGACTCCTTCGCAGGATCAGGCAGGAAAGGAAGTCGGTACTTCTGGTGGCCCCCGCTTGGCCCAGAAGGACTTGGTATGCAGAAATAGTAAGGATGACGGTGGGTTCCCCGTGGACCCTACCGGTACGCCCAGACCTGTTATCTCAAGGTCCAGTGTTCCATCCTGCCTTACAAGCGCTAAATTTGACGGTTTGGCTATTGAGACCCACGTTCTGAAGAGTCGTGGGCTCTCAGGTCCTGTCATATCTACCTTGTTTAATGCAAAGAAGCCAGCTTCCAGGATGATTTATCATAGAGTCTGGAAGGCTTATATAACCTGGTGTGAATCCAGAGGTTGGCATCCCAGGAAATATGTCATAGGTAGAATCCTTGATTTTCTACAGATGGGATTAGAGATGAAGCTGGCCTTGAGTACCATCAAGGGCCAGGTTTCTGCTTTATCAGTATTATTTCAGCGGCCACTTGCTTCGCATTCTTTGGTCCGAAACTTTATGCAGGGGGTGATGCGTCTTAATCCTCCGGTTAAAGCGCCCCTAAACCCCTGGGACTTGAATTTGGTCCTGGCTGTGTTACAGAAACAGCCTTTTGAACCAATAAGTCAGATTCCTTTGGTCTTGTTGACAAGGAAATTAATTTTTCTGGTGGCCATCTCTTCTGCTAGAAGAGTATCAGAATTAGCAGCTCTTTCCTGTAAGGAGCCTTATTTGATTATACACAAGGATAGAGTGGTACTACGGCCTCATCCTAGTTTTTTACCGAAGGTGGTTTCTGATTTTCATTTAAACCAAGACATTGTTCTACCTTCCTCTTTTCCAGATCCCTGTTCTCCGGAAGAGAGATCTCTACATTCGTTGGATGTAGTAAGAGCAGTTAAGGCCTATCTAGGGGCAACTACTCAGATCCGCAAGACGGATGTTTTGTTTGTGCTGCCAGAGGGTCCCAATAGAGGACAGGCAGCGTCAAAAGCTACCATTTCTAAATGGATTCGACAGTTGATCATTCAAGCTTACGATTTGAAACAGAAGATTCCTCCGTTTCAGATCAGGGCACATTCCACAAGGGCTATTGGTGCTTCTTGGGCAGTGCATCACCGGGCCTCTATGGCTTAAATCTGCAAGGTCGCAACCTGGTCTTCAGTTCATACATTCACCAGATTCTATCAGGTGGATGTGAGAAGGCATGAGGATATCGCCTTTGGGCGTAGTGTGCTGCAGGCAGCGGTACAGGGTCCTCAGGTCTGATTGCACCCTACTTGGTCGTGGTTCCCCCCCCCTCAGGTAGCATTGCTCTGGGACATCCCATCAGTAATTACTGTGGCTCTGTGTCCCGTGATGTTCGAGAAAGAAAATAGGATTTTTTAAAACCGCTTACCTGTAAAATCCTTTTCTTTCGAAGGACATCACGGGACACAGAGGTCCCGCCCCTCTTCTAATACACTATATTGCTTGGCTACAAAACTGAGGTATCCCTGCAAGGGGGAGGGATTATATAGGGGGTTGAACTTCCTGATAGGGTGTGCCAGTGTCCAATCACCAGTGATAACTATATAACCCATCAGTAATTACTGTGGCTCTGTGTCCCGTGATGTCCTTTGAAAGAAAAGGATTTTACAGGTAAGCTGTTTTAAAAAAATCCTTTTTTTTTTTTTCCAGTGCAGCAGCGCTTTCTAGGTTTTGGTATGGGTATGTAACATCACAAATTTGTGGCCCTTCCCTTTGGGCTGTCTGCATCTTGCTTGTCCTGCTCAAGGTAAACTCATTGTGGAATACTTGGACAAACAGTAAAGTTAGCCCAATTTTTTTTTATATATTGTGAAAGATAATGTTACACCGAGTAAATTGATATCCAACGTGTCATGCTTCAAAATTGCACCCGCTCGTGGCGACAAACCTTTACCCTTAAAAATCTCTGTAGGCGATGTTTAAAAAATTCTATAGGTTGCATGTTTTGAGTTAGGAGGTCTAGGGCTAGAATTATTGTCGCTCTACCGATCGCGGCGATACCTCACGCTTCAAATCTTTTTTTTATTAATAGCGATACAAAAGTTACAGACATTGCTAAGCACACTGTATTAAAGTGCAGATAACAAAGACAGGAAAGAGAATTACAAGGACAATAAACTGTTCGCAGCTAGCGCTGCAGTGCGCAGTGATACATACAAACATTTATAGAAGTATGATGAATAACAAGTTGCATTGTATTTTTTTTCCCCCTTTTTTTACTTCCCTACTCTTCCCACCCACGCTTAATCTACTTCCCATCATACCACCCCCCTCCCCAATAAACAGCACAACAAATGAATTTATTAGCACTGGAACCCGCGATATTCTGCGTCCGCCTATGTCCCAGTGAAGCTTGCTCCTTCACACAGATTTATCCAGTTTGGGCCTTTATTCTCCCCTATCCCCAAAGGAGCCACCCAGGTTCTATAGTTAATCAGAAAAGATGCCGTATATTCAGCTCCTGGAGCCAGGGCCCCCATATAATGACAAATTTATTATAGTTTCCTTTTTTAGTGTATACCGTCCTTTCTGTCCAGACCAAGGAGTCCATTGTCCTAAGCCATTCCCCTATAGTTGGGGGCGTTACTGAGAGCCAGGATTGTGCTAGCAGTTTTCTCGCTTGAAATAGGCACCTTACTATGGCAGTGGTTGTGCTGGAATTCCCCATGTTAACACCTACCAACCCTAGGATACACACCTTAGCGTCTAATTCCAATTTTACATTAAATCTGCGGTTTATTGTCCCAACTACTTCCGGCCAGTATCTTGCTAGTTTTGGACACCTCCATACCATATGTATGAGATCTCCTGTCCTAGAACACCTAGGGCACTTGTCATCTGGTCTCCAACCGAACCTATACAGTCTCCTAGGGGTGTAATATACTCTATGTAAAAGGAAGAGGTGCGAGGCCTTCTGAGACGGACACCATCGGCCCAAGTTCCATTATTTTTTTCCACTAAGTGTCCGTCAACTCCCCCACATCCGCCTCCCACCCCTCCCTAGGACCATGGGGCATGCCCTGGACTAACATCTTATCCATTAGCTGCGCATACATATCCGCAATCAGACCCTTAGGCTCGGTTTACACAGGGACGACTTGTCAGGCGACCTAGTCGCCTGACAAGTCGCCTCCCGTTCTGTGCTATGGAACCGTTCTAAGGGGAGCGACGCAAGTCGCTCCGACTTAGAAAAAGGTTCCTGTACGACTTTGGGGGCGACTTGGGGCGACTTGCATAGACTTCTATACAGAAGTCGTTTTGCAAGTCGCCCGGGCAGTCGTGTGCAGGTCGCCTCGGTGAGGCGACCTGCAAGTTGTGCCGCCTCTGGTGTGAACCGAGGCTTAGTGTTTGTTGCTTTAACTATTTTATTAAGAAGTGGTGCTTTACACCACTCCATAGGGCAGGTCCTAAATTGGGTATTTAGTGCATGCCTGATCTGCAGGTAACTGTAAAATATATTGTACGGGACTCCAAATTCTATTCTCAATTCCATAAAGGATTTTAAGTTATTATCTCTGTACAGATGGACCAATCTATGTATTCCGTGACTTTCCCAGACGGGATTCCTTTCTATAGACATTAATTCCCCCAGAGATTTATTAAACCATATAGGCATGATGCCTCTATACCCCATGGTCTTCTTAACTGTCTGCCAGATCTTATTTACTAGTTTATATGTTGGCAACTTTCTCTGGAGTGAACCCGCTTCTAGTGCCTCCACCAAACGCCTATGCGGATTACCTTCTAGCATTATTTTATTGCTGGCGCTTGCTTCACCCAGGGATTCGCAACCCCCCATGTGCTGCATTTGGGCAGCTAAATAGTAGCCATAAGGGTGAGGGATTGCCAATCCTCCTTCACAAGTAGGTCGATGTAGTGTCTGCAATTTAATCCTGGCCTGCCCCTTCTTCCAAATAAGTTCCCTAAATAAAGAGTTTATTTTCAGGAACCATTTTCTCCCGATCCATACCGGGGAGTTATGGAGAATATATAGCAGCTGTGGCAACCATATCATTCTAATCAGGTTTGAGCGTCCCGCCAGCGATAGGGGAAGCCGACACCAAATGTCGCATTTTCTTTTAAACTTTTCAAGCAAGGGGGCCAAGTTATCCCGGATGTAATTATTGGGATCGCTAGTCATTACTATTCCCAGGTACTTTATCTTATCAGTTATGTTTAACCCAGGGGCACCATCAGAGAGGGTGTTAGCGGTTGAGTCGATCTGTAGTAGCAATGATTTGTCCCAATTAATTACAAGGCCCGAGATCTTCCCAAATCCTTCTACCAGTTGCATCGTTTTTTTCCAAGGATGGACCCGTGTCCCCCAGGAATACCAAAACATTGTCTGCGTAAAGCGCAACTCTTTCTTCGCCACACTTCCTCCTAAAGCCCCGCAGCCCCGGTGACCTTATAGCCTCCGCCAATGGCTCCATTGCCAGAGCAAAAAGGAGGGGCGATAATGGGCACCCCTGTCTTGTACCCCTTTCTAGCGTTAAACTATCTGAGTACTCATTGTTGACCTTTAACTTGGCCGATGGGTGGCTGTACAAAATTTTCACCCAGTTGATAAAAGTTGGGCCAAACCCGAATCTCTCCATTATCCCCCAGAGATAACCCCATTCCAGGCTATCAAATGCTTTGGCTATATCCATGGATATAATGGCTCTGGGGTCCTTACCCTCTACTGGAGTCTGCAAGTTCAAATATGCCCGTCTGATGTTTACACTAGTGGACCTATGGGGGATAAAACCTGCTTGGTCTGGGTGTACCAAGTTGGTGATGCATTTACTTAGCCTAGTTGCTAATACCTTTGCTAGAATTTTAATGTCTGAGCAAAGTAGCGAAATTGGTCTGTATGACGATACATCCAGTTGGTCCTTCCCTTTTTGAATAAATATGATATTAGATTCTGTCATTGAGGCAGGTAGACCACCATCTATGGCCGCCTCCTCTAGTGTCCTCAAGAGGGTGGGGAGCAGAACCTCCCCGTAGTATTTATATATTTCCGGGGGGAGTCCATTTGGTCCTGGGGTCTTGTGGTTGGGCATACCTGCCACAGCGCTCTTTAATTCATCTAATGTTATAGGGGATTCTAGGTTAGCTTTATCAACTGTAGAGAGAGTTGGTAATTTGAATCCCTCCAAGAATTTGTCCATCTCTCCCCTTACTGTAGGCTGCTTTGACTTGTACAAAGTGCTGTAAAAATCAAAAAATATCTCCTTGATTTTCACAGAATCGGCCACGATTTCCCCATTTGGGGACCTAATCGCAGAGATTGTTGAGGATGGAGAATTGGTACTTGCCACTAAGGCCAACATTCGGCCCACTCTTTCCCCCTCCTCAAAAAACCTCTGCCTCTGAAAGAGCTTTCTATTCTCGGCATTTCTAATTGTTACCGCTTTGTATTCCTGTTGCTTCCTGGTCCATAGCTCCCTTATCTCTGCAGTGGGGTCCAGGACATACTGCCTTTCTATAACCTCATTTCTGATGCGTTCTCCCTGCATTCTTGTTTTCCGCTTCACCCTTGTTATGTGCTGGATTAGGAGCCCTCTGAGAAAGGCCTTTAGAGTGTCCCAAACCACCCCCCCTGACGCTGTACCCGAGTTACATAATATAAACTCCTTTAAACTAGTAGATATTTCTTCCGTGCTCCCTATTACTTCCAACCATACTGAATTTACTGTCCAGGGCCTCTGTATTTGTCTATCACCGGTGTGCACCACCAGTTTTAAAGGCGAGTGGTCTGATAACCCTCTTGGGCCTAATCTACTTTATGCACTAAGGGGTGCGCTTCCTTATTGCCTATAGCTAGATCTATTCGGGATAATGTGCAATATGCCCCTGAATAACAAGAATATTGCCTATCGTTTGGGTTGCGGATTCTCCAGAGGTCGCACCACCCCATTTCTTCTAGGAACTGCGTAAGCCTGCCCTCCATTGCCCTTTCTGTCTGGGTACCAGATGGAAACCTGTCCTGACGACTGTCGAGGACTGTGTTAAAGTCCCCGATCAGAATCATCGGAGTGCCTATCTTATTCTCCATATATTCCAACAAACAGTATAGAATTTCCAACTTAAATGGGGGGGGGGGGGGGGGGGGATATATATATTTGCTATAACAAATGCTCTACCATCTATTAGACAGTGTAAAAAAATATAGCAGCCCAGTGTGTCGATCCGGACATCCCTGCAGATAAACGCCACCCCTTTTTTAACCAATATACTCACTCCTCTCAAGTAGGAGTAGACTGAGTGGAATAGTGTTTGAAATTTCCTACCCCCAATTCGTAGCTTGGATTCATTTGTCAAGTGTGTCTCCTGCAGGCAAATCCGTCCAACACCCTGGGCTTCCAGCTCTGAGAATACAGCAGCTCTTTTAGCAGGATCGCCCAAACCCCTAACATTCCATGAGCCTATACCAACTATACTAGACATCAAAGAGTAGATAAAAGAACATTTTTGACAAAAAGACCAACCCAAAAAATAAAAAACCATAAAAGAGACCCCACAAAAAAAATGAAAAATTAGGGCCAGAACGGGGGATGACCCCAGGACCACCATCTTATGCAATATAAAATATAAACCACTTTTTTACCCAAACCCCCCAGTCAAACACATCAAACTTCTTACGTTAAGGTTTATCATTTGTTGTAACTCATCTGTGATTCCCAAATCAACAATCAGTGCTAAAGCTATAGTTAGAGGCGTGAGGGGCGAGGAGAGAAGGCAAATACCTTCCCCCTCTCGTCCCCCCCGAACCCTCAATACTCCATTTCTTTCCTCGTGCGTGTATAGGTAACACAAACCCTTATATAGAATATTACCTTTATCCCGCCCCTGCTTCAATTTACTATTGTGCTTAAGTCCCGTACAGGGAATAATTAACTCTTTACCCAGTGACCTCCCCTTACCCCTCCCATGCCTGATTCGGCTAGCCCTAGGGGCCTTTATTGTGACCCAATCTAACCCATACTTCCATACCCCACCTATTAACAAACGTACCCACCCATCATCCTCCTCCTGCCCCCCACCCCCTCCCCCCACCCCCACCGCTTTTATATCATATTCCTTAAGGGGAAATATTCTCAGAATACTTAAACAAAAAAAAAGGGAAAAAAAGAAAAAAAAACACCCCACAACCTTAATCGTGTACCAACACCCATTTAGCGCTTTCTCACACCCTCCAACCCTCGCTCCCCCCAACCTCCAGCCCATGCTAAAAAAAAAAAAAAGGGGCGTGACCGGATGTTGATGTGAGCGGGTGTGAGTGAGCTCCCTCCTAGCTCCGGCCTCCATGCTGCCCGGCCCCATCCCTAGCAGCTTAATCCAGCTTGCCGCTTAGTTTGCCCGCCTACTACTGCACGCGCCGCGGCTATCCTGACGGCTACCCTGACTGGCCATCCGTACCTCCCCTGTGAGAGAGGTGGTGTACTGCGGAGGACGCTGGTCACTGGCGCTCAAAGCCCCTGCGGAGTGACGGCTCGCCACCGCGGCGCTGTGTTGTCATGCACTCGGCTCGATCCACACTCAAACTGCACTGCACGTACCTCCCCTTCACTGTTGGCTTAGTTATCTGGCAACGTCCGGGGCCCTCGCGAGAGCCGAGAAAACCCTGGTGATCCAGTCAGAAGTCCGGACGGACCAGCCAAAATGCTCCAGCCTTCCCAGCCTCCCCTGCTTCAGCTACAGCGGCGGACGCTGATCGCACATGAAGAGTGCATACAGCTTCTGAACACTTCAGGACAGGTACGAGGGCATCTGGGTTTAGCCTAAAAGACCAGGTGTTATAGAGGTGGACTTTATGGTACCTTGCTGATGTTATACAGTAGATGAAAAGAGAAAGTATGAAAGTGTAAAACAGGGGAAGAGCAAGGGGAGAGAAGGAAGAGGTGAAGGAGAAAAGAAAAGAAAGAGGCAAAGAAAACGCTTGTTAAGGAGTGCAGTTAAGCACCAGCGGTGGGTTATAAAGACGCCGTGCGTATCTTAGAAGGCGGGCTATAAAGGGGGCGACAGTAGCAACACCCAGATATACCAAATAGCAGACGAGGTGAAAGGTACTGTTGTAACTCTGCCCTGTCAGTTTCCCCAATGATGACCAGGAAGAAGGGTGAGGATCCCCAACAGCCACAGGAAAGTGCAACAATACAGGCCGCCCGCTCTTCTAAGGAAAAGGGGAACTTAGTGGCACCAGCAACCGGCGGCGGCTGCAGCAAAGTTAGAAAAGTACGCACATACCCCTGCACACACCCCTGTTAAAAGTAACCAAGTGCCTCACGAGAAGACACAGACAGGCCCGGTTGGGGATCGGAAAAGCGTGGGCAGAATGTCAGCAGCTTCATCTGTACTACCAGTTGGCACTAAAACAACAAATAAAAAAAGTCCAGAGTTAGCCCCCCTGGAGAAAGGTATTGTACCAACCAGTGGCGTTCCCCCTGACCTAAGTACAGTTTATGAATCTGAACCCACACTAAAGGAAGTATTGGCTGCGGTGAATTCATGTAAGGGCTCCCTGAATGATTTGTGTAACCAACTAAGGGGCCTCAAGGAAGAACTATGCTCTATGAGCCAGGAGCTCCAGAAAGTATTAGAAAGGACTACCCTTATAGAAGAAAGATTGAGCCAAGCCGAGGATATAGTGTACCCAATGCAACGAGAATTTAAGAGTATACAAGCGCAGTTTGAAATATACAGAAACAAAATGGATGAAATAGAAAATAGGATGCGCAGATGCAATGTTAGGGTGATGGGTCTCCCAGAGGGAAGCGAGGGCCCTCGCCCCGAGGTATACACGGAAAACCTGCTCTGGGGGCTTTTTGGGACTGATATTTTTTCACCTTATTTTTCCATTGAGAGAGTGCATCAAATCCCCACCAGGCCCATTGCATCAGGGGGCCGCCCTAGACCAATGATTCTTAAGCTGCTTTGTTATAAGGACAAGGTGACGCTGATGCAAAAATCCAGAGAGAAAGGAGACATTTTTCATAACGGCAATAGGATTTCACTGTACCCCGATTACTCCCCGGACTTGCAAAAAAGGAGGGCAGGTTTTATAGATGTGAAACGCGCACTACGGTCTCATAAAGTCTCATATGCGTTACTATACCCAGCGCGATTACGCGTAGAAGCCTTAGGGACAGTTTATTTTTTCGATACAGCTGACAAGGCCTCAGCATGGCTGGAGGACAATAAAAAGAACTTATAAATCCAGGAACTCGAGAAAAAAGAAAAAGGGGATAAATGCTGAATTATTAAAAGTTAAATAAGGGATGGGGTTGAGGGTGGGGGGGGTCGCGGCGATACCTCACATGTGTGGTTTGAACACCGTTTTCATATGCGGGCGCTATTCACGTATGTGTTCGCTTCTACACGCGAGCTCGTTGGGACTGGACGCATTTAAAAAAAAATGTTTTCTTTTTTATTTTTACACTTTAAAAAAAAAAAAAAATTGTCACTTTTATTATTATTACAAAGATTGTAAACATCCCTTGTAATAGAAAAAAAAAGCATGACAGGACCTCTCAAATATGCGATCTGGGGTCAAAAAGACCTCAGATCTCATATTTTCACATCTTCCCTCACTCGTCTCCATACCAAACAGAAGACAACACGCGATCACCGCCACGATGGCTCTGGTAAGCGGTGCAGGGCACCGGAGCGCGGCGGAAGCCCGAATCCGCCGCAGAGACCACCTTTATCTTGTAGCGGACCGCCCGCTGAAGAAGAGGATACTGGGGTTATGGCAGCTAACTGCTGCCATAACAACGATATCCTTCAACCAGCCGCCGTAAAACTGCGGCGGGTGGTCCGTAAGTTGTGAAATGGTCAGCAGGGCCAGCTGATGAGCAGGAAATGAAAACCAGGTGAGTCACTGTGGAATGAAGAGTACTGGCAATTAACCGACAGCTGAGCATAGGGATCTGAGAAGGAAGGGCTGAGCCCAGCCCTGACAGTACCCCCTCAACGACCCCTCCCTGGAGGACCACCAGGTTTGAGGGGAAAACGTCTAGGGAAAGTACGGAGGACAGGAGCATGTGCGCCGGAGGACGAGACCCAAGGCATTCCTCCAGCCCGTACCCTTTCCAATGAAGCAGGTACTGTATTCGCCCACGGAATGTACGGCAATCAATGATAGATTATATTTCATAGTTCTCAACCTGAACTGGGTGAGGACGTGGTACAGAGGTAGTGAAGTGGTTGCATACCAAAGGTTTTAATAAGGAGACATGTAATACATTAGAAATACGCATATCAGAAGGAAGGTCTAAAGTGTAAACCACTGGGTTGTTCCTACGGCGAGTACGGAAAGCCGCAATAAACCATGGTGCAAGATTCACAGAGGGAACAATGATTTGGAGGTTGCGAGATGATGGCCATACCCTGTCCCCAACTTGGTAGGAAGACGCAGGTTGGCGTCCGCGGTCAGTATGGAGTCTGTATCTATCCTTGGCGCATCGCAAGGACTCTGACCTGTATCCAAGTGGAACGAAGACCACGGAGATGCTCCACCAACGCAGGGATACTCTGAGGAACAAATGAGTCAGGCAGCATGGGTGGATGGAAAACATAATTTGCCATGAATAGAGACAATTGGGAAGCGGTATTGATGGCACTATTGTGAGCAATCTCTATCCAAGATAAGAGGTCTGACCACTTGTTAAGGTGGTCAGAAATGTAGCCATGTAAATACTGCTCCAAGGAACGGTTGGCTTGTTTTGCAGCCCCATTGGACTGCGGTTGATACGCAGAGGAGAAGGAAAGCCAGAATACGATCGGGAGGTATCGCAGGAACAGGAAACTGACTCCATCTTGGAAGCGGAGGAAAACTGTTGCAACAAAGCATCAGCCCTTACATTCTTAGTACCGGGTAAGAATGAGACTAGGTAATTGAAGCTTGACAAGAAAAGAGCCTGTCGCTCCCTTCTGGGAGAGGGGCATTTAGCCTCGACAAGAATGTTAGTTTCTTAGGGTCAGTCAGAATAAGAACTGGCACAGTGGTACCTTCAAGGAGATGCCTCCATTCTTTAAGGGCTAAAATGATCGCTAACAACTCTGTCCCCAGTCTCATAATTGCATTCCGCAGGGGACAGTTTCATGGAAAAGTAGCCACAAGGATGCATAGCGCTCTCAGAGGTAGGACGTTGAGACAGTAGGGCGCCAACTCCAGTCTCTGATGCATCAACCTTAAGGATGAAAGGTACCGTAGGATCAGGATGTATCAACACAGGAGCAGAAACAAAGGCAGCCTTGAGACTCTCAAAGGCATTAATGGAATCCAGAGACCAATTCTGTGGGTTACTGTTCTTTCTGGTCATATCAGTCAGGGGTTTGACCAGAGACGAAAAGTTATGAATAAACTGGTAATAATTGGCAAAGCCAAGAAAATGTTGCAATGGACGTAAACCCATGGGCTCGGGGCCACTGTAGAACTGCCAAAAGTTTCTCTGGGTCCATCGAAAAAACCAGCAGAGGAAATTACATTACCCAGGACTTTAACCTGTTCACGAGGAAACTCGCACTTCTCCAATTTGCAACACAGGTTATTATCTCTCAGCCTCTGACGCACATGGCAGACATCTGTGTAGTGGCTCACTGGGAACTTGGAAAAATATGAGGATGTCGCCGAGATAAACCACCACACATAGCTGCAACAAATCTCAGAGAACTTTGTTGATAAATTCCTGGAAAACTGACGGGGCAATGCAAGGACCAAACAGCATTACAAGGTATTCGTAATGGCCTGTTCTGGTAATAAACACAGTTTTCCATTCGTTGCCCTCCTTGATCCTCAAGAGATTGTATGCCCCTCTCAGATCAAGCTTCGTGAAAACCTTTGCTCCTTTTGAGGCGGTCAAATAACTCCGTAATCAATGGAATTGGATAAGCATTCTTAATCGTGAAGCAATTGAGACCCCTATAATCAATACAAGGTCTAGCTTTACCACTCTTCTTTTTCACAAAAAAGAAACCAGCACCAGCAGGAGACGAGGATTTATGGATGAATCCGCGAGACAGTGCGTTGGCAACATACTCCTCCATAGCTTTGTCTTCCGAGACAGACATCATACGACCGGTGTGGAGGCAAACTACCAGCTTAACCTTTGTCAAAAACATTGCTAAATTTGCGGTACTACTCCGGCAGGTAAGAGAGTGAAGAGTGCACAAGACCTTAGCCACTTTCTGAAAACATGTCATCCTGCATTGTGGCAACCAGGAAAGAACCTCAGCACGAAGCCAATCAAGAGGGGTTGTGCCTCTGTAACCAAGATTAACCAATCACCGCTGGGAAATGAGGTGAGGCAATGACTTGGAATTGGATTATCTCATGGTGAAGAGCCCCTGCGGCCATGGTCAACGGAGCAGTCTCATGAGTCACCTGAGCAGGTTGTAGAGGTCTCCCATCAATAGCCTCAATGGCAAGTGGAGTGGCACGAAGCTGCAGCCGAGTTAAGTGCTTAGACACAAAGGCACCATCTATGAACAGGCCTGCAGCCCCAGAGTCGACTAGAGCCTGTATCTCAATGGATGACTCAGACCAAGAAAGGGTAACCGGAACCAGGGGCTTATCCTGGATAACTGGGGATGTAACAACGCCGCCTAAGGTCTGTCCCCTACATGACCTCAGGTGCAAGCATTTTCCCGGACGGGTAGGACAAGATTTCAGGAAATGACCCTCCTGGCCACAAAGGTGAGGCGTGAGGGAGGCAAGGGTGGGACGGCAAAGCTCCGAGCCAAACATACAGGAGGCTTCCACAAGCGCTCCTAAAAGGAAGGTCTCTGTTGGAATCGGGAGTCAATGAGAATGGCAAATGTGATCAACTTCTCCAGCTCAGTGGGTATGATTCGGGCTGTCATCTCATCTTTGATGGTATTCGAGACATCATGATAAAAAGCAGCCGCGAGGGCCATTGTTCCACGCAACCTTTGCTGCCAGAGTACGGAATTCAATAGCGTAATCGACAACCGTTCTCGTACTCTGATGGACATGAGGCTCTTGGCAGCAGAAGGGGAGCGTGCGGGAACATCAAATACCCTTTTAAAGGAAGCCACAAACTCTGGGTAACTCGGGATGACAGGGTTTTCCGTCTCCCATAGAGGGTTTGCCTAGGCCAAGGCTCTCTCAGAAAGCAAAGAAATCACAAAGCCTACTTTACTTCTCTCAGTGGGAAATACCTTGGGCAGCATCTTAAAGTATATCCCAACCTGGTTGAGAAACACTCTGCATTGAACTGGATCACCCCCAAATCCCTGGGAACCAGAAGGGAAGTCAGCCAGGCAAAAGTCTTTAATAGGAAAACACAACAGCGAGTATCTGGATATGTTGACCAGGCGAAGGCACAGGAGGTCTGATCCAGGCTAGCAGCAGGGCTAGCAGATGAGCAGGGATTGAAGACCAGGTAAGTCACTGTGAAATGAAGAGTACTGGCAATTAACTGACAGCTGAGCACAGACCTCTGAGAAGGAAAGGCTGAGCCCAGCCCTACAGTACCCCCTCCTCAACGACCCCTCCCCGGAGGACCGCCAGGTTTCAAGGGAAAACGTCTATGGAAAGCGCAGAGGAGGACAGGAGCATGTGTGTCCGAGGATGAGACCCAAGAGCGTTCCTCCAGACCGCGCCCTTTCCAATGAAGCAGGTACCTTATGCGCCCACAGGAATCAATGATTGTATTTCATACTCCTCATGGTTCTCAACCTGTACTGGGTGAGGACGTGGTACCGAGGTGGTGAAGTGGTTGCATACCAAAGGTTTTAATACTCGCACAGTCCCCACTGTTCATTTTCTAACAAACTTTTTGGCCCTCCAGAGGTCACCTTTTCAAACCTATCAGTGATATTGCCTTGTCTACTCTTATACAAAAGGTGGCTTTTCTTGTTACTATCGCAACAAGGTGAGTCTGAGTTGGCTTTCCTAAAAGCCTATTTTCATGTGATACAAGAATAAAGTTGTAATAAGACCCCTGCCCTTTGACCTTGACCAGGACATTGTACTCCCTTTACTTTGTCCTTTTCCTAAACATCCCGAGAAGGATGTGGTTCTAGCATCTCAATCTCGCAGCTACTGCCCCCCTTTTCATGACCAAACATTCTTTTTGTCATTTCTTGAAAGGTCCTGCAAGACGGTGGTTTTCAACCTCAGTCCTCAAGTACCCCCAACAGGCCATGTTTGCAGGTGCTTTAAATACGAGTCAATGGCTTGGTATTTTGGACCGTTATTTTATCTAAGAGAAATTCCCAAAACATGACCTGTTGGGTGTACTTGAGGACTGAGGTTAAGAACCAGTGCTGTAAGAGAGGGGTAACTTCTTACACTATTTCGATCCATTTCGGTGCCGTCCCTCGGAAGTTCGCCCCCCCCCTTGTTCCCCTGCCGCCGAGCCAGTTAGAAAGCTCAGTGCGCTTCGTGCATACACAGTAGGGAACCGGCTGTGAAGCCAAAAGGCTTCACTGCTGGGTTCCCTTACCAGGAGTGGCAGCAGCATCCCCCGGGAATTGATCCAAAAATCAACTGCCGACATTGTGGGCTCCCTGGATAGGTAAGAGTCCGTATATTAAAAGTCAGCCACTACAGTATTTGTAGCTGCTGACTTTTAATTCTTTTCCCCCAGGCGTTCTTTTCCTGTCACAATGCATGCCACAGGTCTGTCAGTGCAACTTGGGTTTTTTTAGCACCAGCATCTGTTTCTCAGATTTGCAAGGCTGCAACCTGGTCTTCTCTTCACCCCTTTGCTAAGTTCTACCACATGCCTGTTTACTGAAGCCCCTTTCAGCTATAAGGTTCTCAGGCTGCCCATTTGGCTCCTTGAGTCTCCTTTGTTCACATTGATTACTCAAGAGCCTGCTAGCAGTTTGTTTGCTGTGTTACTACCCCTCGGTTGCATTGCTTTGGCATTTTCATTTGATTCCGCTCCTTTTTTTGGAGTATGTTATTGAGCACAGGTCGCACCCTGCTGTTCTTGTGATCCATACCTACTATTGCTTGCCACCACATTGGGGCATGGGGGAATGGGAGGTGATATGCTAGAATGTCCCAACAGCTTTGCCAGTGTCCAATCTTTTGACGTTATCTAGACCCATACGTCTTGGACTTGTTGCTGTGTCCTGTAATGCACACTGTAAAAAAAGTTTTACAGTGAAGTCAAAAATCCTATTTTATTAGTACAGTTGATCAGTAGATGTCTTTAAGTTTAGAGAGAGGTGATTCTTTTAATAATCCCTAGCTAGATCCATTTTTTATTCTCTTTAATGTGTGTTTTTTTTTTTTTTTTTTTTAGTATTTTTTGTATGTGGAAGTGATCAATCTTTGTTTCAGTGTGTACATTGGAGCTGTTGTTTTTGCTCAATGTATTTGAGCTCTACTTTTATGCCAAACATTCTGAATTAACCCATTTGCACACTCTTATACACATTTCAAACAATTGCATATAAACAGTGATTTTCTTTTGTATATAATACATGTTCAGCTGGCTGCTTGTGTTAAAGTATTGTCTGTCTGTGTGTGTGTGTAAACTTTTTATATCCAAATACCCCCAACAGGTCAAATTTTCAGGTTTTCCCTCAGCTTAAACGGCTGTGTTAATTACTAAGGCAGTGAAACTGATCAAATCACCTGTTCAAAATAATGGAGAGCCTGAAAACATGACCTTTTGGGGGTACTGGAGGTGAGAAACATTGCTCTATGAGATTTAGATCTGGACTCATTGCTGGCCAGTTCAGTACTCTCCAGCGCTTTGCCCTAAACCATTTGTGCGTGCTTTTTGACATGTGCTTTGGGTCATTGTCCTGCTGTAAGATCCATGCCCTCTGACGTAGACCCAGCTTTCTGACACTGGGCCCTACATTATACCCCAGAAGTCTTTGGTCTTCAGCTTTCATAATGCCATGCACACAGTTAAGACATCCAGTGCCTGAAGCAGCAGAGCAACCCCAAAACATCAGTGGACCTCCACCATGTTTGACTGTAGGGACTATTCTTTTCTTTAAAGGCCTCATTTGTTTTTCTGAAAACAGTAGAATGATGGGCTTTACTAATCTGTCATTTTGTTTCATCTGGCCACAGCACTTTCTCCCGAATGGCTTTTGGCTTCCTGGAGTAAGTTTTGACAAACTTATTAATAAATTTTTCTCTTTCGTCTGCATCTGGGGCGATTAGCTAAAAGTCTTGACAATGTTGAGCACAGTGGACACAGGAACATTAAGATCTCTGGAGATGGATTTGTAACCTTGAGATTGCCCATGCTTTTCCACAATTTTTGCTCCCAATTCCTCAGACAATTATTTGCTGCTATTTCCCTTCTCCATGCTCCATGTGGCACACAGACACACAACAGACAAACAGTCAATTTTTCACCATTTTAACTGGTTGCCGGTGTGATTTCTACATTTTCAGTACCTGTTAATTGATATAGGTGAGTTTAATTACAAATTACAGGAGCATTACAAACTTGGAATGTGTCAGATTTGGCGTTTTTGTTTCCTTATGTTTTTGTGTCATACCAATTCAAACAAAAGAAATGAACAAGAGAATGCCTAAACATTTGTAATTGGAACAATTTTCTGTGCAAAGTCGTGTATTATCTGACACAAATGCAGGGGTGCCAATAATTTTGGCCAGTACTGTGTACAGGTGTGTGTGTGTATATATATAATCTTAAATTAAATACTACTATACAGTACGGATACATAATACATACTATGAACCCATAATGCAGTCATCACACAGCATGTATCCATTCCTGTGACTGCACTATCAATAGCTATATAATGTTTTAGCTGTACCTGCCTACATTTGGTAAGTGTGATCTGTACTTTTCCATTCAGACCTGAATACTGACTGTGCCATGGACACATCTGTATTTATTTTTGATGAAACCCATGTATGACATCACACATATATAAACACATCATGCAACTTTTGTTCTAAGTAGACGAGGCTGTGAAATGACAATATGTAACCATGTGAGCTCAAGACAACACCTGCTGTTGACCCATAAATATCAATAAGCACCCCCTTCAGTGAATCATAGGTGAAATTTTGCTATTGGTCCTATAAACTTTGTGCTGTGCCCTATTTTTTGGCCAGACATGGTTTTGTTTTCCACCAACATTTGTTTGCTGTTGTTCATTTCCTATATGTAAGCATGAAGTTTTTTGTAACAGATACTAGGTAAAAAAAATGTGTCAGCAATAGTCTATATGCTGTATCTATGTAATTCATTAATAATGCTTTTCCTGTACAGGCCAATTGACCCACACTAGTGGTGGTTGTCTTTGCAGCAGGCACTCTAGCAAATATTTTAAAGGCATTAGCAATCCAGACACACTCTACAGCAGGGGTAGGCAACCCCCGGCACTGGTGCCTCAAGCGGCATGCAAAGCCTCTTTTGCCGGCACTCGACTACTCCCCATCAGCAGAGCAGCTCAGGGAAGTGTCAGTGAGACACTAATGCATTCCAATTTCAGAATTCCCCACGCTGCACCTGCACTGAGGGGGAGGCACTGTGCCCCTACACATTGTAAAAGATGGGAAACATTGGGGGTTATTTACGAAAGTCCCTGTTTCCAGGAGGAGGAGGACTGTCATTGGCCACTGCTAAAGCCAATCACAGCGGAGGGCCCAATTTATGTTCCTGCACACAGGCCCACTGCTTTCATAAAATGCCCCTGACCTGAGCTCATAATTGTGCATCCATTCCAGATGCTTGTATGATACATCACATACAAGCAAGTGAGCTGGATGCGAGAGGTGGATCAGCAGGATGAGTGTGCCAGGACAGGTAGATGTGTCTCATCTCTGCTTCCTTTCACCACTCTGCATATCACGCATATCATAGATGAGAAAAGGGAACAGCTGTGGAGCAGGTGAACAGGAGGGTACAGTGGTTGGGAAAATGAGCAGGAGGGGTTCAGAGGTGGGACAGATGAGCAGGGGGGTACAGCAGTGGGGCAGATGTGCAGGGAGGTACAGTGGTAGAAGAGAAAGGGGTTCAGCAGTGGGACAGAAGAGCAAGGGAGTACAGTGTTTGGCCAGATGAGCAGTGGGGCAGATGAGCAGAGGGTTACAGTAGTGGGGCAGGAGAGCAGGGGGGCACAGAGGTGAGACAGATGTGCAGGAGCTACATTGGTGGGGCAGATGTGATTCAGTAGTGAGACAGAAGAGCATGGCGATACGGCGGTGGAGCAGATGTGCAGGGGAGGTTCAGTGGTGGGGCAGATGAGAAAAGGGGTACATTAATGGGGCAGATGAGCAGCGGGGCTACAGTGGTGGGACAGAAGAGCAAGGGGGTACAGTGTTGGGGCAGATGAGAAGGGGCAACAGTGGTGGGACAGATGTGAAAGGAGGTGCATTGGTGGGACAGATGTGCAGGAGGTACAGTAGTGGGAGGGATGAGAAGGGGGGTTCAGTGTTGGGGCAGATGAGAAGCGATGACAGTGTTGGGACAGATGTGAAAGGAGGTGCATTGGTGGGACAGATGAGCAGGGGGTTACAGTAGTGGGGCAAAAGTGCGGGAGGAACAGAGGTGGGACAGATGTGCAGGAGGTACAGCGTTGGGGTAGATGAGAAAGGGGGTTACATTGGTGGGGCAGATAAGTTCAGTGTTAGGACAGATGCGAAGATGGTTCGGGGATGAGACAGAAGAGCATGGGGGTACGGCGGTGGAGCAGGGTGCAACAGGCAACAGTGGTGGGACAGAAGAGCAAGGTGGTACAGTGGTGGGGCAGATGTGCAGGGGGTTACAGTGGTGGGGCAGATGAGCAGGGGGTTACAGTGGTGGGGCAGTAGAGCAGGGTGGGGCAGATGTGCAGGGGGGTACAGTGGTGAAACAGATTTGCAGGGGAGACAGTGATCTGAGGTGTGGAGTTGCAGGAATTGGGGATGATCTGAAGCGTGAGAGTGGAGGATGATAATTTCTCTCTACTACTCAATTAGTTTACAGCTTTTACTTTATAAAAATCTTTTTCGTGTGAAGTTGACAATTTTTTGTTATAAAATCGGCCCCTCAATTTCTTTGAAAACATTTTTTGGCACACTGTGCTCAAAAGGCTGCCTACCCCGCTCTACAGTAATAAGTTTCTGGATGAGCAATGCAGCCTCATGTCAGGTGTCTGTCGCGTGATGCTTGCAGGACATCTGCTGTGCTCTCCAGCAGATGTGGGCTCTTGTTTGGGACAGGGCGAGCGTGAAATGCAGTCTAAGAGCACAACACGTCCTCATCTCTAGGAAGATTAAACCCACAAACTGTCAATGCACTTCTCATTTATTCCCAGGAAATGTTTAATTGTTACTGGGAGGAGAAAGAAGGGAAATATTGTATAGTATTATGAAGAAGTTGCTAATGACTTAATTCAGCAGCAACTATTGCACTAATAATGTAACAGCAATGCCTCTGGTCAATCATTAACCAGTCAGATCATGGCACTTGGACTGTGGGAATCTCCTGAAATCCCACAATCTAGCACTGTTATTGTGAATCTAAATAAGAAGTCATGATATAGTCAGTGAAAAGAAACAAAGGAACCATGCTCTTATATTATAAATTACATATTAAAAATCACCATAGTGAATAAACAAATAAATCTTCATTTGAATTATAAAAAATACATAAAAATTTTAAATTGCCACTTCAAAACAGTCAAGACAGCGTATCCTTAGATTTACACACATGTCCTCCATATGTGCCAAAATCCAGGAGACCAATTACAAACTCCTGTCGAGGTGGTACAGGTCCCCAGCACAACTCCACAAATTCTTCCGGACAACGACGGATCTTTGTTGGCGATGCGGGACAGATAAGGGTACTCTGGCGCACATTTTTTGGTCCTGTCCCATCTTGAACCACTTTTGTCGAGTGGTGCGAGAGGTTACTCAGAAATTCACGGAACACACCATTCCGGACGATCCCGCACTCTTCCTCCTTCATGCATCTAACATCCCTGAAAAGGTGTACAAAAGGTCCGTGATTAGACACCTATTGGACACAGCCAGAGCCTGCATCCCGCTTCATTGGAAATCCACACACCCACCGACAATTCTCTCATGGCTTACAAAAGTGGAAGAAATAAGACACATGGAAGACCTTATCCTCACAGCGCAAAACAGACAGGAAAGATTCTCTAAGATATGGCAAATGTGGACCATGTTCATATACTCGGCAGAGGGTCAAGCACTGAGAGAACCCGCCACTGCTGTGTAAATATACACTAATCTGGACACCCCCCCCCCCTCCTCCTGATCTGTATCAGTGTAGATGCAGAACACTGTAAACGCATAACAAGTGAATCCCTCCGACACTCCATGTTCCCACACGTGGTGGCTGGTGCTCAAAATCTTTGAGGGGGGGCGCAAACAAACGGAAAAATACTAAAAAAATAAAACGTCAATTGCAGCCACTGTGCCATCAAACGTAGCCACTGTGCCCATCCAATGCTGCCACTGTGAACCCCCCCGCCGCTCACCGTCTGCCTTGCACTTGCTGTGTCTCGTGGGGCAGCGGGTGACAGCGGTGTCTTCCATGTGTCTCTTCCTGTCCTCTCCTCCCGTCAGGCGTCCAATTACAGCGCCTGTCATTTCAGCCAATCAGGTGACGGATAACAGACCCGAGCACCTGATTGGCGGAGAGGTGGTTCAGTGTTAGAACAGCGAATATTCATTTGCTATTCTAACACACCTGGGTGAACAGTGAGCGCCAGGCATGGTGCTCGCAAGTCTCCTTTTTTGCGCCTATTAGAGCCTATGGCTCTAATCAGGTGCTTCAAAACACCCCCACCGCTGTAATTCAGGCAACTGAAAAGGGGCCGGGCGCCTGAATGGGGGACGGCAGCGGCGGCCATGGATAGATTCATGCAATGCATGAATCTATCCATTGGTCATAGAGGATAGATTGGTCATAGAGAGGGTGGCTGGAGAGAGGGGGTGGCGCCCGTGTGCCCTTATGGATGCACCGCCACTACTCTCCACCCGCATGCAGACACACAATGCACTCACCAGACTTTATTGACGCCTATTACAAGATGTCATATATGAGGTCACAGGAATGAATCCAAACCGCTGCTGTCATCCATTCAGTATATATATATAGATAGCGTAATCAAAACTCCAGTTTTGCCATAAAGAGAGGGAGAGGAAAAAACGCTCTCATAGTGCGGTAATTCAAATCATTTATTTAAAAATAAGGTTGTATTGCACTTACATCAAAGAAGACAAGGATCAGCATATATTGTATAGGAATTGCCGGTTATCGCTCCACTTGTGTTCCAGCTGACTAGAAATAATGTATCTCAAACACCACCCAACGCTGTTTCGTCAGCCTACATCTGATGTCTTAAGGGGTTATGTGCTTGGATACGTCTGACCGCTTTTATATAGTTCATAACGAGCCTGGGCCAATCCGATCGAATCCACAGCATCCTTTATATATTATGCAGCCATAATCATGCATATTAGTTCTAAGATACTCATCTATCATAACATTTTTATATTTTTTGCCATCTAACACTTAAAATATAAAATCAAGTTTAAAAAGCAAAAATCTTTAATCATAACGTTAATAAGTACTGGCCCCTAGTGGCCATTTTATATATTACCACCGATTAAAATAGGGGAGAACTCAAATAGGGGAGACCCCCAGGGACCAATACAAGGGGTACTTGGAACCAGAACAGAGGGAGGCCATCTGGAAGCGAAGGGAGGGGAGGTTGTTTTTTGAACCTTCCATGGCAGGGTCCCACCTGGCAGGGCCCAGGAGGACCTCCTCTACCCTGGCATGTTCTGGAGAGACTACATCCCCCCCTTTTGGCAGGGTTCAGAGAGACTCCCCTATTGGCAACAAAGGGAGAATTCCCACTGGCAACAGAAGGAATCAGATTGGAAGCCCAGAGGACCCCCAAGGAACTTTGGAGAGGATGCAGAGGGGGGAGAAAGAATAAAAAGGAGAAGAGACCAGTAGATCAGGGTATTTTTAATTTAAGTGATGCAGAATTTACTAAAATGAGCTAAGAGTTTTGGAATTAGGCCTAAAGTCTTAGCTCATTTTAGTAAATTCTGAAGATGAAGAATTAAACAAATTGAATGCATATACAGATACAGAGAAGTTTGTTAGGAAATTGAACGTAAAAAAGTTTATTGCAGAAATACCGACCATTAGAAATAATATTACTCCAGTTTTTAAAAACTGTGGTTTAAGGAATAAATCAATTTTTAACCCTAAAAATCATTTTCTAGATTTTATAAGTCTATAGCAGAAAAAGATGTTAGATTACTTAAAACCAAACCCAGACACAAAAAAGGTAATACCCAGAAGGGCATTGAAGCTCTAGAAAAAAGGAAAAATGTATTGATTAGGGCAGCTACAAATAAACTGAAGGCAAAGTTGAAGTGTTTAGTGAAAATAGCCCAGAAAAACGGATTCTAACAAAAACGGAGGCTAGATATCTCACACCATACTCACCCAGTGTACCAGTGATATATCAACTACTTAAAATACACAAAAATAAGGAAAGACCTCCTGGTAGATCTACAATTAGCCGCATAAACTCTGTGTTCTCGCAAATCTGAGAATATGTGGACTTTTTTACAACCATTGGTTAAGGAATATCCATCATACCTAAGAGATAGCAAACATTTAATGAACCTGCTAAAGAATGTGCCAGTTGAGAGCGACAAGCTGTTAGTTGCTATTTACACCAAGTCACTCTATACCAGCTTAAGACAACATGATGTATTGAAAACAAACCGTAAAGCATTAGTAAATAAATCAGACCTCAGAAAGGAACAGATACAAAAAAATGTTATACTCGATAGTTTGGAATTAGCTATGACGAACAACTATTTTTGGCATGATGGTGATTATTATAATCAGATTAAAGGGGTTGCTATGGGTGCCAAGTATGCACCCAGTCCTGCCAACTTCTTGTTAAGCCAATAGGAGGACAAAGCAATTTTCGTAAAAAATATACCAGAGCTAGTTCTTTTCAAGGGGTTCATAGATGATATTGGGATTCTATAAAGAGGAAGTGAGGACACATTGAAATTTTTTTGGAATACATAAATAACAATGAGTATGGGTTGGTGTTTACTGGTAATTGGGATAAGCTGTCTATCAATTTTTTGGACTTGGTTCTTTTCAAACAGGATGGCCATGTATGTACACCAACACCTTCTGTAAGGAAACCAATAGAAACAGTTACATCCCAACAGCCAGCTGTCACCACCAAAAGTGGTTAGGGGGGTACCCCCTAAGGGCAAATGATGCAAACTAGGTGCAATTGTAACAGAATAGATGATTACAACAATCAAATGCCGTTATTGAAAGGTTTATTAACAAAGGGTATAACAAGGAAATACTAAAATCAACACAAAGGCAGGTTAAAAAAATGAATAGAGATCTACTATTAGAAGATAAATCACGAAATAGAAAAATTGGGTTTGAAACAACTTTTCTAACGGATTATACTAGAGATTACAAATCTATTGAAAATATCATTAAAAAAAATACTGGTCTATACTATTAGGAGACAAAACCAGTTTTCTCCCTAAAAAAACGAAATTTATATACTGGAGAGCAAAAAATCTGAGGAATATTCTAGCCCCCAATGTTCTGGATCCACCCAGAAAGTTGGCCACATTTCTGGACCAGACTGGCTTTTTTTTATTGTGGGAGATGTGTGGGGTACAGAACTATAAAAAAGAGGAAAACATTTGAACTAATGTAAATCAAACAGTTTAGGTAGAGAGTTCAAAATTAAGAAATGTATAACTTTCCAGACCACCCATGTGACCTAGCCTGTCCATGCAGGCTGCAATATGTAGGTCGCACAACAAGAAAATTGGGAGTAAGGATTCATGAACATATTAACAACATTAAAAAATAATTCCCTAAACATAGTTTATGAAACCACTTTAGACTTTACCACATACCAGGATCCCAGTTTATTAGAATGTTGTCTTATCCTTTCGTGGTAATATACTAAACGGCCACCAGAGGCCAGTACTTATTAACGTTATGATCTTTACTTTGTAAAGTCTGGGTTTGTTCTATTGCCTCTGAATTATTATAGTAGATTGGTATATCTTTACTGGATAATCAAAGAAACCCAAGGTGGGCTAACACTGCACTAGAAAATCAAAAATATGAAATTTAAACTATATATGAAATATAGTGAATGTGACAAGTTGCCAGCACTAAAGAGTCTAATACAAGAACTCCAAGTAAATATGCATAAAAGGTGAGTGCAGCGCTAAACAAACAACAAGAAAAAATAGTTTTCAAATTTGCAAGTGAAAAAAATGTAAGGGAAAACTAAAGCAGAGTCCCAGTGCAAAAATCAGTCCATATATAAAGAAAGAAACAGCAAACATCCGTCCATGTAAAATATTGGTGACAAATTGTAAAAAATCGTGAAGAGTCTTCCAAAGAATGTGCATCCAACTTACAAGTTAAGTAAGTAGCCTGCTTACCAGCTATCCGTGACTGCTAAAAAGCAGTCTCACCCAGCACAGGAAAATCGGTCTCCCAAGACCATTAAAGATGTCTGGAACCACAGCTAGAACGATGTCACTCAGAAAAAAAAAAAAAGAAAGTGCTTCCATAGTGCAGTACGTTTAAAAATGCAGTTTAATAAAATAAGTGGGTTGCACTTACAAGATATATGATGTATCAGAGGCAGTACAACCATGTGTCTCATCAGTGAGGTCCGTGACGTCTCCTCAAACTAATATCTTTAATGACCACTTGAGGTCTCCCCTGCTCTATTCCTTTAGTGTTAATGTTTAAAACAGCCACTAGATGCCAGTACCTATTAACATTATGATCTTTACTTTGTAAAGTCTGGGTTTGTTCTATTGACTCTGAATTAGTATAGTAGAATGTAATATCTCCAAAGACCACTTGAGGTCTCCCCTATTTTAATCCTTTAGTGGTAATATATAAAATGGCCACTAGAGACCAGTACTTTTTAACGTTATGATTAAAGATTTTTGTTTTTTATACTTGTTAGATGGTAATAAATATAAAAATAGAAATATTTTATGATCGATGAGTATCTTAGAACTAATATGCATGATTATGGCTGCATAATATAAAAAAGAATGGCTGTGGATTCAATCGGATTGGCCCAGGCTGGTTATGAACTATATAAAAGCGGTCAGACATATCCAAGCACATAACCCCTGAAGATGTCAGATGTAGGCTGATGAAACAGCATCGGGTGGTGTTTGGGATACATTATTTCTGGTCAGCTGGAATGCAGGTGGAGCGCTAACTATACAATATACAATATAGAGAAGATAATTATGCTTACAGAAAAATTTGATGTAATGGAAAACAGGCTCCGTAGGGACAATGTGAGGGTGGTGGGGCTACCTGAGGGGAGCGAAGGTTCAGATCCGATGGGTTTTTTGGAAAGATGGCTGATTGAAACCTTTGGAAGGGAGACGTTTTCACAGCAGTTCTCAATCGAAAGAGCCCATAGAGTCCCGTTTAGGCCCCCCCCCCAAGGAAGCCCCCCAAGATCGTTGCTATTAAAATTCTTGAATTATAAAGATAAAGTAAGGCTCCTTCAGAGGGCCAGAGACTTGGGGAATATCTCCTATAATGGCGCTAGGATATCATTGTATCCCGATTACTCTTCAGACTTACAGAAGCGTAGAGCTGAATTTGTAGGAGTTAAACGCAGCCTTCAGAAATTTAATATTAAGTATGCACTCCTTTATCCTGCCAGGCTTCGGATAAACGCACTCGGGGGGAGTCAGTTTTTTGACTCTCCTGCTGATGCGTTAGCATGGATGGAGGAGAAGAAAGATCAACTACCATTGAAATAATGGGGAATCTGTTGAAGATGATACGCAGAGGTGGGGCACAAATGTAGAATAACAATACTGATATTGATTTTATGGAGTGGGGTGGGGAGTTACACGGGTAAATGAAATCAGGTGTAGAATGGGGAAGGTTAAAACTAAGTTTATACTTGGATGTAGGGAGGGGAAATAGGGGGAAGGGAGGAGTGTGTTTGGTTAAGGTATGGAGGTGTAAGACGGTCATTAAAAAAGCCCTTAGGGGTAACCTAGAGTGGTGCGGGGTGGGGGGAGGGAGGTCATTGAGGGAGGGTTTTTGGGTGGATGGGGGTTGGGGTGGGAGGGGGGGGGTAATGGGTATAAGAGTAGGAATATACCCAATAAGGGAATTTATAGTACACAGATTCACAAGAAGATATATTGTACACTGGAATATATATTGGGCACTGGTAAAATTAAATACACATAGTGCACTGGAAGATAGGATAATATATAGGATAACACTCTGGGCACTAAAAAGAAATACAGATAGAATATGAATGTTTACAGTGTGAAAATATGGGTTTGTTTTGCAATCATGGGGAAGGTAATTTTTGACACAAAGGGTAAGAGTAAGAAATGTACTACTGGGTTAATATTTATAGAATCCCTATGGCTAATTGGGTATCTCTCCTTGATATTATTAGGTTTGAATTCTTGTTGCTACTCTCTGTTTCTTTTTGATGGATGTTACCTAAAGAACCAATGGTATTGAATATTGGTTCATGGAATGTCCGCGGGTTGGGTACCCCTGCCAAAAGAGCAGCTGTATTTGATATGTTGGATATTTTTAAAATAAGAATTGCCTGTCTGCAGGAGACACACCTGAATCAGGACACGAAATCCCAAATAAGGAACAAGAGATTTCAGTGCCAATTTCATTCTGTGCACACTACCTATTCTAGGGGGGTGTCAGTGTTAATTGAGAGAGGGGTGGCTTTCACCTGCAGACAGTGCAAAATAGATGTTGAGGGCCGGTATATCTTCTTGTACTGTGTAATAGAAAATCAGGAATATGTATTAGCAAACATTTATATCCCACCTCCCTTCAAATTAGATGTTTTGTACTGCCTATTGGAGTTTATCATGGACAAGACTAGCATACCAATTATTGTGGTCGGGGACTTCAATGTGGTCATAAATAAAAAAATAGATAGGCTCCCTCCAGGTAATCAGGGACAGGGGTTACAGGGAAACCGTATGAGTCATTTCCTTTGTGAAGCTGGATTGTTGGATCTTTGGAGAATACGGAACCCGGTGACATTACAATTCTCATGCTACTCGGGCTCTTATTCTACACTTTCAAGAATAGATCTGGTACTGGCAAATGAGCTAGGGTCTCAAATAATTAAAGATATAATTTATCAACCCAGGGGAGTCTCCGACCACTCGTTACTGATGGTCTCGATAAGTATAAATAATAATATGTTTCGTAGAGTGTGGAAGATGAACCCAATATGGTTTGGAATAATAGAGGATCAGAATGGGATAATAGCTAAGCTAAATGAGTTCATAAGCTTTAATGCAGATACCACAACAAGAGGGATAATGTGGGATGCATTGAAGGCTTATTTGCGGGGTTTATTAATCCAACAAATCTCTAGAATTAAAAAATCTTCGTTGAACTGGGAGGATAAGACTAGGAAAGAGTTAATAACAGCAGAAAGGGAGTATGTGAAGGAGCCAACACCAGGAAATCAAAGTATATGGGAAAATAAGCAACAAATCTACAAGGACGTAATGATTAGGAAATCTGAAAATAAGAGATTATTTCAGAACCAAATTGTATATGGGGAGGGGGAAAGAGTCGGGAAGATGCTGGCCCATTTGGTCAGGTCTGGCTCCTCCCCTTCCATGGTACCTGCTATTAGGACTAGGAGGGGTGAGATCTCTTCTCAGGTGGGAGAGATTACAGACACATTCAAGAACTTTTATGAAGAACTGTATACATCTCGGGGAACCATGGGAGGAGGGGAGCTAGATAAATTTTTTGGGAATATTGGAATGCCCTCCCTTACAGAGCTTGACAACGAGGAATTGGAGGCCCCGTTAACTCTGGAGGAAATTAAACTAGCGGTAACAGAATTGAAAAATCAGAAATCCCCTGGCCCTGATGGTCTCCCAGCTGAGACATATAAAAACTATGGGACGGTATTACTGCCGGAACTACTTAGAGTGTTTGAGTGGGCAAAGAAAGAGGGGAAGCTTCCCGTATCAATGACCGAAGCCACGATCATAGTGTTACATAAGGAAGGGAAAGACCCTCTAGAGCCTGGGTCTTACAGGCCTATCTCTCTGCTATGCTCGGATGTAAAGATCCTAGCAAAGATTCTGGCTGCCAGACTAAAGAAAGTAATCCATAAATTGGTTCACTCTGACCAAACGGGATTTATACCCCATAGATCAACTAGCAAGAATATTAGAAGGCTGTTTTTGAACCTGCAGATTCCAACTGAAAATGTAGGCTCAAGGGCGGTGATGATGCTAGATGTTGTTAAAGCATTTGACAGTCTTGAATGGGGGTATATTTGGCGTGTATTGAAGGAGTTTGGATTTGGTCCCTCTTATATTAATTGGGTTAAAATTCTCTATAATAACCCCAGTGCAAAGGTCAGAGTTAATAATGTCTCTTCGGAGGGGTTCAGACTTGGAAGAGGCTCAAGGCAGGGGTGCCCCCTGTCACCTTTGATCTTTGCTCTGGCAATGGAACCAGTAGCCATTGCAATAAGGCAGGATAGAACTATGGAAGGGTTTAGGAGAAGGGACAGAGAAGAGCGGATTGCGCTGTATGCGGATGATGTTCTTATATTTTTAGGAGATACGGAGAGATCACTTAGACAGGTGATAGACATCTTCTCAAGATTCGGAGCACTCTCTGGTCTCACCATAAACTGGGAGAAATCAGCATTGTTGCCATTAGACCCAATTAGGAAGAGCTCCTGTTTGGAAAAGATCCAAATAGAAATAGTAGAGATAACAAAATACTTAGGCATATATATAACTAAAGACCCCAATGACTTTATTAAAAACAATTTAACCCCTCTGTTATCCAAATTTAAAAATAAGATCGATATATGGAGAGGACTTCCTCTTTCAGTTGCTGGAAGATGTAACTTGATTAAAATGCTGTGGTTACCTCAGTTATTATATATAATGCATAACTCGCCAATATGGATTCATAGGAAATGGTTTAAAAAAATAGATACATTGCTAAGAGCTCTAATATGGAAAGGTAGACAATCTAGGATAAGCTTACAAACCCTACAATTATCAACTTTAGAGGGGGGCCTGGCAGTACCACACCCGCGGGGTTACTTCTTAGCAGCCCAACTACAACATTTGATATCAGTAACTGACCCTGAAGGAGAAAATAATGGGGGACTGATGACTATAGGGGCACCACATAAGACACTAGTGAAGGTTTTGGAGGCAAACTCATTTGTCTACAGACCCCCTACAGTTAAGTTAATAATAAAAGTTTGGAAAACCATAAAGGATCTGAGGGGAATGGGGGGTATGGTTAAAGGTGTCCCGTTATGGGACAATAAGAACTTACAAGAGTTAAGGCCAATAGGGAAAATTAAGATATGGGAAACAAAGGGCATAGTTAGCTTGGACCAACTATATAATGGCAGCTCCCTTAAAACGTTTGCCTCATTAAAAGAAGAGTTTGAGATACCTAACTACTCACATTATAATTATTTACAAATTAGACATGCTTTAAAAGCTCAGTTTGGGGAACAAGGCCCGCGGTGGAATAGCTCTCCCATTTTTGAAAGAATAAATAGTCCTGGTGGATCCAGTGGATCCATAGCGGAACTTTATCCATATATATGTAGCAACATCATTATGGGTTCAGGGAAGCTGAAGTGTAGGAGTAAGTGGGAAAGGGACCTGGGTAGAATTTCGGATGGACAATGGAAGAAGATACTGGCAGGAGGGAATCAAGCTACAGTATCGCCGGCCCAGAAGATGTCATATTTAATGCTCTTACATAGAACCTATTATACCCCTAAAAAACTGTTTAAATGGGGGCGGAGGGGGGACTCCAAATGCCCTAGGTGCCAGAATGTGGGAGACCTGATGCATATGATCTGGAAATGTCCAAAATTATTCCGCTATTGGACGGAAATATTAGATACCATAAATAAGATCTTTAAGCTGACTCTCAGAATGGACCCCAAACTATGTATCTTGGGAGTAGGGGAGAGTCTGGGGAATATTAAAACTAAAACGGTGCTAAGGTGCCTTTTCCAGGCGAGAAAACTAATAGCACAGAGATGGCAGGCAGAGAAACCCCCTTCAAAAGATGACTGGTTTAAAACAGTAACTGAAACAGTATGGAAAGAAAGGGTAGTATATGCAAGGAGAGGAAACTTAAAGGAATTTAAAAAAATCTGGAAGCCTTGGTTAGAGGAACTGGGTTATCCTACGTAAGATGTGTGTAGGAAATAGATAAGGTAATGAAGGTATGGTATTGAGTGCATTTATAAAGGTATATTGTAAATTGCGAATAAGATAGGGGGGAGGGTGAATATGGGATATAGGGGTGGGTGGGAAGGGTTAAAGGGAGAAAATCAGATAGTAACATTTTTCTTCTTTGCTAATATATATATATAAAATGTTTTGTATATGATGTATCTAAGAATTTTTGTAATGAGAATCTATTTTATATGTTTTGAAGATTTGAATAAAGATTATTTAATTAAAAAAAAAAAAAAAAAAAAACTATACAATATACTGTATGCTGATCCTTGTCTTCTTTGATGTAAGTGCAATACAACCGTATTTTTAAACTTCTTCAGCCCCGAGCCTCTTTTTGAGATTTGTTGTTTACAAGGTAAAAATCAGGTTTTTTTGCCAGAAAATGACTTAGAACACCCAAACATTATATATTTTTTTCAGACACCCTGGAGAATAAAATGGCGGTCATTGCAATACTTTATATCGTATTTGTGCAGCGGTCTTACAAGCGCAATTTTTTGGGAAAATATATATTTTTTTGTGTTAAAAAATAAGAGTTAGCCCATTTATTTCTATATTGTAAAAGATAACATTACACCGAGTAAATTGATACCCAACATGTCACGCTTCAAAATTGCACCCACTTGTGGAATGCGACAAACTTTGGCACTTAAAAATCTCCATTGACGACGTTTAAAAAATTCTACAGGTTACCAGTTCTGATTTATAGAGGAGGTCTAGTGCTAGAATTATTGCTCTCGCTCTTACGGTCGCGACAATACCTCACATGTGTGATTTGAACACTGTTTTCATATGCGGGTGTGACTTACGTATGCGTTCGCTTCTGCGCGCGAGCTTGGCAGGACGGGGAGCTTTTAAAAAACAAAAATTCTTATTTATTTTACCTTTTATTTTTTATTTCGACACTGTCCTTTAAAAAAAAAAATTGGGTCATTTTTTTCCTACTACAAGGAATGCTCAATAGTGTTTAGGTCTGAAGACATGCTTGACCAGTCCATCACGTTTACCCCCAGCTTCTTTAGTAAGGCAGTGGTCATCCAGGAGGTGTGTTTGGGGTCATCATCTTGTTGGAATACTGACCTGCGGCCCAGGGAGGGGATCATGCTCTGCTTCAGTATGTCACCGTACATGTTGGCAATCATGGTTCCCTCAAGGAACTGTAGCTCCCCAGTGCCAGCAGCACTCATGCAGCCCCAGACCGTGACACTCCGGCCACCATGCTTGACTGTAGGCAAGACGCACTTGTCTTTGTACTCCTAACATGCTTGACACCATCTGAACCAAATACGTTTATCTTGGTTTCATCAGACCACAGGACATAGTTCCAATAATCCATGTCCTTAGTCTGCTTGACTTTAGCAAATTGTTTGCAGGCTTTCTTGTGCATCATTTTTAGAAGAGGATTCCTTCTGGGTTGACAGCCATGCAGGCCAATTTGATGCAGTGTGCGGCGTATGGTCTGAACACTGACAGGCTGCCCCCCCAACCCTTCAACCTCTGCAGCAATGCTGGCAGCACTCATACATCTATTTCCCAACGACAACCTCTGGATATGACGCTGAGCACGTGCACTCAACTTCTTTGGTCGACCATGGCGAGGCCTGTTCTGAGTGGAACCTGTTCTGTTAAACCGCTGTATGGTCTTGGCCACCGTGCTGCAACTCAGTTTCAGGGTCTTGGCAATCTTCTTATAGCCTAGGCCAGTGATGGCGAACCTTGGCACCCCAGATGTTTTGGAACTACATTTCCCATGATGCTCCACTACACTGCAGAGTGCAAGAGCATCATGGGAAATGTAGTTCCAAAACATCTGGAGTGCCAAGGTTCGCCATCACTGGCCTAGGCCATCTTTATGTAGAGCAACAATTCTTTTTTTCAGATCCTCAGAGAGTTCTTTGCCATGTTGAACTTCCAGTGACCAGTATTAGAGAGTGAGAGCGATAACACCAAATTTACCACACCTGCTCCCCATTCACACCTGAGACCTTGTAACAGTAACGAGTCACATGACACCGGGGAGGGAAAATGGCTAATTGGGCCCAATTTGGAGATTTTCACTTAGGGGTGTACTCACTTTTGTTGCCAGCGGTTTAGACATTAATGGCTGTGTGTTGAGTTATTTTGAGGGGACAGCAAATTTACACAGTTATACAAGCTGTACACTCACTACTTTACATTGTAGCAAAGTGTCATTTCTTTAGTGTTGTCACATGAAAAGATATAATAAAATATTTACAAAAATGTGAAGGGTGTACTCACTTTTGTGAGATACTGTATATATTGAATGAATAACAGCAGCGGTTGGATTCATTCCTGTGACCTCATGTATGACATCTTGGATTTTCCCATATGCGTAATTTGACTCCCTGTAATAGGGGTTAATTAAGTCTGGTGAGTGCATTGTGTGTCTGCATGCGGGTGGAGAGGAACCTTTCCTATACTCACTGAGGACGTTCTTCACGTCTGGGATTTATCTATGGACTTCACAATTTTTATGTATTTTTTATAATTCAAATGAAGATTTATTTGAATTCACTATGGTGATTTTTGATATGTACAGTTGTATGCAAAAGTTTAGGAACCGCTGACAATTTCCATGATTGTCGTTTATAAATATTTGGGTGTTTGGATCAGCAATTTCATTTTGATCTATCAAATAACTGAAGGACACAATAATATTTCAGTAGTGAAATGAGGTTTATTGGATTAACAGAAAACGCGCAATATGCATTAAAACGAAATTAGACAGGTGCATAAATTTGGGCACCCCAACAGAAAAGTCACATCAATATTTAGTAGAGCCTCCTTTAGCAGAAATAACAGCCTCTAGACGCTTCCTATAGCTTGTAATGAGTGTCTGGATTCTAGATGAATGTATTTTGAACCATTCCTCCTCACAAAACATCTCCAGTTCGGTTAGGTTTGATGGTTGCCGAGCATGGACAGCCCGCTTCAAATCACCCCACAGATGTTCAATGATATTCAGGTCTGGGGACTGGGATGGCCATTCCAGAACATTGTACTTATACCTCTGCATAAATGCCCGAGTAGATTTTGAGCAGTGTTTTGGGTCGTTGTCTTGTTGAAATATCCAGCCCCGGCGTAACATCAACTTTGTGACTGATTCCTCAACATTATTCTCAAGAATCTGTTGATTTTGAGTGGAATCCATGCGACCCTCAGCTTTAACCAGATTCCCAGTACCGGCACTGGCCACACAGCCCCACAGCATGATGGAACCTCCACCAAATTTTACTGTGGGTAGCAAGTGTTTTTCTTGGAATGCTGTTTTCTTTTGCCGCCATATATAACGCCCCTTGTTATGACCAAATAACTCAATCTTTGTTTCATCAGTGCACAGCACCTTATTTCTAAATGAAGTTGGCTTGTCCAAATGTGAGTTTGCATACCTCAAGCAACTCCGTTTGTGGCGTGTGTGCAGAAAAGGCTTCTTTCGCATCACTCTCCCATACAGCTTCTCCCTGTGCAAAGTGCGCTGAATTGTTGAAGGATGCACAGTGACACCATCTGCAGCAAGTTGATGTTGTAGGTCTTTGGAGATGGTCCGTAGGCTGTTTTTAAACATTCTCACCATCCTTCGCCTTTGCCTCTCCAATGTTTTATGTGGCCTACCACTTCTGGCCTTAACAAGAACTGTGCCTGTGGTCTTCCATTTCCTCACTATGTTCCTCACAGTGGACACTGACAGCTTATATCTCAGCGATAACTTTTTGTAGCCTTCCCCTAAACCATAATGTAGAACAATCTTTGTTTTCAGGTCATTTGAGAGTTGTTTTGAGGCCCCCATGTTGCAACTCTTCAGAGGAGAGTCAAAGAGAACAACAACTTGCAATTGGCCACCTTAAATACCTTTTCTCATGATTATATGCACCTGTCTATGAAGATCAAGGCTTAATGAGCTCACCAAACCAATTGTGTGTTCCAGTTAATCAGTGCTAAGTAGTTACAGGTATTCAAATCAACAAAATGACAAGGGTGCCCAAATTTATGCACCTGTCCAATTTTGTTTTGATGCATATTGCACATTTTCTGTTAATCCAATAAACCTAATTTCCCTACTGAAATATTATACTGTATATTGTGTCCTTCAGTTATTTGATAGATCAAAATGAAATTGCTGATCCAAACACCCAAATATGTATAAATAACAATCATGGAAATTGTCATGGGTGCCTGTATGTTTTGCATACAACTGTATATTATGATAAGAGCGCGGTTCCTTTGTTTCTTTTCACGTTTTAGGTGTTTTTTTACACTTTAAAACACGCAGCTCTTAATTGTAGTTTATAGTCATTGATTTGCATGGGTTTCGACCTATTGGTTCCTATTTATTTATTTATATTTATTTATTTATATATTGGTTCTTTTATGATATAGTCAGTGGCTGAACTGTAAGTACCAGAGAAGTGTTGACCAATTGGTATCATAGAACAGAAGATTGTTATGGAGCCAGAAAGTATTAGAATTCCGGTCTGGATTTTATTTCTTAAGCCATAGAAATACAGAAAGGAGCGCCAGACCAAAATCAAATAACAGTCCAAGATAATGTAATTTTTGTTAAAAAAGTAATATAGAAACAGCAACACAAGGGCAACACTACTCCCCCTTCATCAGGCCTGAACACAGGATAAAATGTGGAAAGACTCAGAGAAAACAGTGACTTCACTGAGCAATATTAGAACCAGTATTAAATTCTTTTCACAGAGGAACAACCTGACAGCATTTGCTGAGCAGCAATTGACATTGCATTACTGCTTTGCAACTGTTGTCAGGTTGTTTATCAACCATTAGCCCCCTTTCACACGAAGGGTCTGATTAGATCAGGCGGACCTGATTAGACAGTCCATTTACTCCTATGGACTGGTGGGTGTGTCTGTTTACACCCACCTACCACCAATCCAATCCAGTCCATAAAAGAAAAATGGAAGGGGATCTGTGCTCTTCTGTCCAGGTGGATCAGAGGGCAGTTGGGTATAAATAGACAGCGGAGTCCACATCCACACTAGCTTAGTATGGGGCCCAGCACTTAATGAAGGTGGGCCCTCACTTGTCATAGTGTGGGGATGTCTATTGGACTTCATGACCACCTGCCCCAATAAATCACAGATATTTTGGTCCAGAGTGTAATTTCCAGGGGCTACAAGCTAAAGTTTTTTGTCTCATCCTGTTTCATGATCTCAAATTTGCCATCTTCCCCACATAAAAACAGACAGATCTCTATTCTGCTATTCAACATCCTCTCATGCAGTTGATGCCTACTAACATACTCTTCATATTCCACTCCTGCACATACTACAAACGCTCATACCCTTCACACTCCTCTGCTTCACATACAGCACACTATTATATCCTCTGCTGTACATACTGCACACTGGCCTACCCTCCACGCCAGTTTTCTCACTGTACAAGATATCCCATGGTACCTTACCCTGGGGTTGTTACTGTATAAATAAGTAGGAAAATCTTTACATCATTGTGTGAAGTGAGGTTAGCTTGTCTAGTTTTCTAAAGTGTGGTGGGAATTTCTTGTTGACATGATTGAATATTCAAAGCAAACAACTTTACCTCAGTTTATACTTCAGAAGTTCAGACTCCGTATATGGGACTGGACATATATATGGTAGTTTAATGTCATCACTTGCCTTACAGTAGGTAGGTACACATCTGGGTGGAAGAATATGAATAAAATGACAGTATAGTGTATTTTGAGTAAACACACTACAGTGCTGGGGTCATGTCTGCATACACAAGTGCCCCCTAATGTCTGTGAGCGGCGTTCAGTGATGGTCACCCAAAATGTTTTCATGGATGTGAAGCCAGTAGATCAATACATCTTTGTTTCCCCTTGACTTCCATGTGGAAGCATTGAGCACCAGTTGAGTGGGGAATCTGCAATGTTCAGCTTTCCAGTGTCTGGCAGGAGATCGTCCACATGACCCTGACCCAAAAAAAATCCCATATACAGGCAACAATAATCGTGGTAACAGAGCCTGCTCAGATAGCCTAGTGAAGTATAGGCATTGCCTAAATGCTCATGCTTTAAAATCATGGATGTAGGAGAATATTACCGGTATATCCCTAGAGGAAAAAAATAGACATTTCTAAACTTGTTCATCTCTCTAGAGCCTTGCACATGGCTGATCTTCTTTACAATCTGCTGTATAATTAATCTGCTGTTGATCAAAGAAACAAAACTTTCTTTAAGAGCTTTGCACATTACCATCCTCAGCATCTGGTGTCAGGCCTGGCAGCTGCTGCTCTCTTATGGGAGAGGAGGGTAGACTCAAATCCCAGCTTTTTTGTCCTGACCATAGAGAGCCACATGAAATGTTGTGAAGGGTTTCAGGAGGAGAGGCTCATTGTATGGCAGAGAGGGCAGGTGTTAGGAGCAGAGGGCATGTCTGTGTCTCAGCGAAGGATCGTACTGCTTTCTGCATCTATTAATGATGTAATGCGCCTGCTAACAAGTGTGACAATGTCGGGACAAGAGCTGCAGCCCTTGTTTGTCACTTCCCTTTTCTATTCTGTAATTATTCCAATAACACAATGTACCCAGCTGAGGTATGTGTGCCATTCTGCTCTCGTGTTTATGAGACATCTTGTTTATTGGGTGTTTTGCTGTCCAGTTTGGCACATTAGACAGATGGCCTTTCCACTTTTAAGTTTGTTTGTCCTGATATAGCAATTGTCAATTTAGTGTAGAACCTGATACATTTTTGACTGAATGAAAGGGCAGTGGCAGATGGGCACCTTTAGTATTTTTTTAAAATGTATATTGCTCTGCTTTTTAAAATGTTGAATTATATCGTGTTAAATGGCAGTGCATTAGACCATTGCATTGGTGGATCATTTTTTGGACATGGCAAAGGGCATGTTATCTGAGCACCCCTCTCCCTAGTAAAAGACTGTGGGTCAAGCTAACACAAAACTATTCTCATTTTATGTGCCTGTCAAATGGCAGGTGATAAGTGATTGCTATAGGGGACACATACTACTATCCTCTCTGGAACCAGTAAACTCCAATGTTTAGAATATAGTATTTTAGCTGTTAAGATGGATACTTATTTGTAATAAATTTAGAGATTACCACCAAACTGGAGGTTCCTTTACAGAAATACAGAAGAAGTTGGTTGACAAGGGGGCTTGTTTTAGATTGTCTACCCACAATCCTTAGGGTTGGATTAGAATAGCTATCTGTATCTTTTATCACCAACAACTATGTTGCTTATTAACACACTGGGTCTACCAAAATACTGCCAGATAGGCATGTGGAAGATACATTCTTTCTGAAAGCATCACATTGTACAATGTTACTAAACAAGGCTGGCCAAAGATGGATCTTTTTTTTGATCAGCCAACCAGCTGATTAAAAAACATGAACGGATTCATCCATTCACAAAACTGAGGTAGGTGGAAGAATCCTTACCACTGCGTCGCCGCTGAACTGGACGAATTTAGCTCCATTTATGAATATCTGAAAGCAGGAGTCTACAAAGTATGGCACATACTGTATTTGAAAATTGATCAGTCCTGATTTTCTGACTGCCTATTTCATTTCTTGAGGCCCTTAAATGGCAGAACAGTACAACCCCCCCCCCCAAATGACCCCTTTTTGGATAGTAGACTTTCTTTAGTAAGAGGCACGGTGACTTTTTTAAAGTAATTTTTTCCTTACATGGAAAATGAAGAAATTAAATAAGCTTAATTTTTTTCACAAAATTGTAATTTTAATAAGTTAATTCTCACAAACACATAGCATGATATACTTGCAATTACACCCCAGAACACATTCTGCTACTCCTCCCAAGTAAGGGGATACCACATGTGTGAGACTTTTTCTTTGCCTAGCCACAAAGAGGGGCTTAAAATCCAAGAAGCACCTTTGGAATTGTAAAGAACATAAATTACGCATAAATTATGGATCCAATTTCCTGACTACCAATCACATTTTTGAAGGCCCTGAAGCACCAGGACAGTGGAAACACCCACAAAAGGACCACATTTTTGGAAAGCAAACACCCCAACATATTTTGAGTCTCTTGAGCATCTCATTTTTTTAAAAAAGTTTGAAAATGTATTTTTTTTAACACAAAGCTTGTCAGAGGCCCAACGTCTAAGTAGCACCTTCAGGCGTTCTTGGGGCTAAGAAATAAAACATCTAATTTCCTATTTTTCACATTTTTGAAGGCCCTGGATCACCAGGACAATGGAATCGCCCCAAAAATGACTACATTTTGGAAAGTAAACACCCCAACATAACAAGTCTTTTGGAGTCTTTTGAACATGTCATTTTTTTGCCACAAATTGCCACAAGTTTTTGGAAAACGTGGAAAGGAAATTAAAATTTTTGTTTTTGTACACAAAGTTGTCAATGTATAGGATATTTTGGACATACCACATGTGTGAGACTTTTTCATAGCCTAGCCACATAAAAGGGCCCAACATCCAAGGAGCACCTTTAGGCATTCTAGGGGCATAAATTACACATCTAATTTCCTGACTATCTATCACATTCTTGGAGGCCCCTGGGAAATCTGGACAATAGGAACACCCACAAAATGACCACACTGTGTAAATCAAATACCCCAACATACACTATATTGTCAAAGCTATTGGGATGCCTGCCTTTTCACGCACATGTATTTTAATGCCATCCCAGTTTTAGTCCGTAGGGTTCAATATTGAGTTGGCCCACCTTTTGCAGCTATAACAGCTTTAACTCTTCTGGAAAGGCTGTCCACAAGGTTTAGGAGTGTGTCAATGTGAATGTTTGACCATTGTTCCAGAAGGGCATTTGTGAGGTCAGGCACTGATGTTGGATGATAAGGCCTGGTTTGCAGTCTCCACTTTAATTCATCCCAAAGGTGTTCTTTCGGGTTGAGGTCAGGAATGTGCAGGCCAGTCAAGTTCCTCCACATACTCGCTCATCCACATTATAGTGCCAAAAGTATTAGGCCAATGCTCCAAATCATTTGGGGGGGGGTTATTGTGTAGGGTTTTTTTCAGGGGTTGGGCTTGGCCCCTTAGCTCCAGTGAAGTGAATTCTTAAGGTGTCAGCATACGAAGACATTTTGGACAATTTCATGCTCCCAACTTTGTAGGAACAGTTTGGGGATGGCCCCTTCCTGTTCCAACATGACTGCGCACCAGTGCACTAAACAAGGTACATAAATACATGAATGAGCAAGTTTGGGGTAGAGGAACTTGGCAGGCCTGCACAGAGTCTTGACCTCAACCCGATAGAACACCTTTGGTAAGAATTAGAGTGGAGACTATGAGCCAGGCCTTCTCGTCCAACTTCAATGCCTGGCCTCACAAATGCGCTACTGGAAGAATGATCAAACATTCCCATAGACACACTTGGAAACCTTGTGGACAGCCTTGCCAGAAGAGTTGAAGCTGGAATAGCTGCAAAGGGCGGGCCAACTCAGAATTCAGGTTCCTCCACCCCAAACTCGACCATTCATGTATTTATGGACCTTAAGGAGCCAAGCCCAACCCCTGAAAAACAACCCCACACCATAACTCCCCCTCCACCAAATAATTTAGAGGGGTGGCCCAATACTATTGGCAATATAATATGGATGAGCGAGTTTGGGGGGGAGGAACTTGGCTGGCCTGCACAGTCCTGACCTCAACCAGATCGAACACCTGGGATGAATTAGAGTGGAGACTGCGAGCCAGGCCTTCTCATCCAACATCAGTGCCTGACCTCACAAATGCCTTCTGGAAGAATGGTCAAACATTCCCATAGACATACTCCTGGACAGCCCTCCCAGAAGAGTTGAAGCTGTTATAGCTGCAAAGGGTGGGCCAACTCAATATTGAACCCTACGGACTAAGACTGGGATGCCATTAAAGTTCATGTGCGTGTAAAGGCAGGCGTCCCAATACTTTTGGTAACATAGTGTATTTCCTAAGAGGCATGATGAGTCATTTGAAAATGTGGAATGTTTTTGGAAAATGCGGAAAGAAAATGAAAATATATTTTACATAATAAGATATTTCTAACACACAGCATGGACATGCTTAGCCCTAAATTATCTTCTTTAACTTCTCTCGAGTATAGGCATACCACCAGTGTTAATTTTGGCAGCAAATTTCAATTTAGTTTTAGTCTTAGGACTAAAATGGTATCTTAGTTTTAGTCCCATTTTAGTCTTCTGCAATTGTTTTAGTTTTAGTCGTATTTAGTCGACTAAATCTCCAGTACATTTTAGTCGACTAAAACTCATTTTAATTGTCTAAAATCTAATGGGTGTAATTAAATTGTAATGCATGAGTTAACATTTCTCTACAATTTCCAAACTCATTATATACTGCTGGAGTGAAAAATCTAATATGTTATTTATTATGGTATTGAGGTATGAACATGCACTATAGACCAGTGTTAATTTTGAAGTCAAATTTTAATTTAGTTTTAGTCTTTTGACTAAAATGGCATTTTAGTTTTAGTCCCATTTTGGTCTTTTGACTAAAATGGCATTTTAGTTTTAGTCGTATTTTAGTCATCTCAGTTGTTTTAGTTTTAGTCGTATTTTAGTCAACTAAAATAATATTAATTTAGTCGAATAAAATGTTTTAGTCCACAAAATTTACACTGCATACCACATGTGTAAGACCTTTTCAATGTAATAACATTAGTCTAAATACCTAAAAGTTGCTGATTACATATTTATTTTTAAATGTCTCACTAATATCTATAAAAATATATACCTCACAAAAAAATCATAGGTATTAACCACTTGCCTTCCAGCCGCCGTCATTATACGGCGGCAGGTAGGCTCGTTCCCGCAAATCGCCGTAGGTATATGTCGGCTCCATAGCATGCGTGCGCACGCACTGCATAGGGGGGGGGCCTGATGCGTGTGGCCGGCAACCTGCGATCGCGAGAAAGAGAGCCAGAACGGGGATCTGTCAATGACAGGGGAGGAGAGAGAGATCTGCTGTTCCTAGTTATTAGGAACAGTGATCTCTCTCCTCCTCCAGTCAGTCCCATCCCCCCACAGTTAGAAACACCTCCCAGGGAACACATTTAACCCCTTGATCGCCCCCTAGTTTTAACCACTTCCCTGCCAGTGACATTTACACTGTTATCAGTGCATTTTTATGGCATAGCACTGATCGCTGTATAAATGTCAATGGTCCCAAAAAAGTGTCAAACGTGTCCAATCTGTCTGCCGCAATGTCGCAGCCTCACTAAAAATCGCAGATCGCCACCATTACTAGTAAAAAAAAAATTATAAAAATACCATAAATCTATCCTCTATTTTGTAGACGCTACAACTTTTGCGCAAACCAATCAATATACGCTTATTGCAATTTTTTTTAACAAAAAATATGTAGAAGAATACATATTGGCCTAAACTGATGAAGAATTTTAATTTTTTTGTTTAGTTATTTATTATAGCAAAAGGTAGAAAATGTTTTTTTTTTTCAAAATTGTCACTCTTTTTTTGTGTATAGTGCAAAAAATAAAAGCCACAAGAAAGCTCTATTTTTGGGGAAAAAAAGGACCTCAATTTTGCTTGGGTACAGCGTCGCACAACTCCGCAATCGTCAGTTAAAGGGACGCAGTGCCCTATCGCAAAAAATGGCCTGGTCATTAACCACTTAAGGACCGGGCCTCTTTCTGAGATTTGTTGTTTACAAGTTAACAGTTTTTTTTGCTATAAAATTACTTAGAACCCCCAAACATCATACATTTTTTTTTCTAACACCCTAGAGAGTAAAATGGCGGTCGTTGCAATACTTTCTGTCACATTGTATTTGTGCACTTTTTTTGGAAAAAATACACTTTTTTGAATTAAAAAATAAGACAACAGTAAAGTTAGCCAAATTTTTTTTTATATTGTGAAAGATAATGTTACGCCGAGTAAACTGATATCCAACGTGTCACGCTTCAAAATTGCTCCCACTTGTGGAATGGCGACAAACTTTTACCCTTAAAATCTCCTTAGGCAACGTTTAAAAAATTCTACTGGTTGCATGTTTTAAGTTACAGAAGAGGTCTAGGGCTAGAATTATTGCGCTCACTCTACCGATTGCTGCGATATCTCACATGTGTGGTTTGAACACCGTTTTCTTATGCGGGCGCTACTCACGTATGCGTTCGCTTCTGCACGCGAGCTCGTCGGGACGGGGCGCGTTTTAAAAATTTTTTTATTATTATTTATTTTACCTTTTATTTTTTATTTTTACACTTAAAAAAAAAAAAAAAAAAAATGGCACATCCCTTGTAATAGAAAAAAGCATGACAGGACCTCTTAAATATGAGATCTGGGGTCAAAAAGACCTCAGATCTCATATTTAGACTAAAATGCAATAAAAAAAAAAGTTGTAATTTTAAAAAATTATTTTAAAAAAATGGCCCTTTAAAAGCTGTGGGCGGAAGTGACGTTTTGATGTCGCTTCCGCCCAGCAATTGTATGGAGAAGGGTGGGGGCCATCTTCCCCTCACTCGTCTCCATACCCAGCTACTGACAGGACGCAATCACCTCCGCCGCTGCCGACGGCTCCGGTAAGCGTCAGAGGGCATCGGATCACGGCGGAAGGGGGGGCCCTCTCTCGCCACTGATAAAAGTGATCTCGCAGCGAATCCGCCGCAGAGACCACTTTTATCTTGTAGCGGACCACCCACTGAAGACGGGGATACCGGGGTTATGGCAGCCATAGCAACAATATCATCCTTCAAACAGCCGCAGTATAACAACGGCGGGCAATCCGTAAGTGGTTAAGGTGGAAAATCTTCCGGTCTGTAAGTGGTTAAACTAATACTTTTGCATCCCTAATTTAATCCCTTCATGCCGACCATACGCAAATTTGCCTTCATGACTTGAAGGGGTTATGCCGGGGTACCGTTTTTAGAGCCAGTGGTTGTGATAAAAGCCTTCGGACACTCTTCCCGGGCCTCCCATCCCACCGCCGCCTAGGTTAAGCCCTAAACAAAGTTGGATTTTGCCGATCAGGCCATGTTATTGCAATAGGCAGAGTGGGAAGTGGTTAAGATAATAATATTTTATATACCTGCTCTACGCAATGGTCCCCTTCCCCTTTTTCTGGTGCCCCCCCTCACGGCACTCTCTGCTCCTCCTCTTTTGTGTCTGCTGCTACAGCAAGCTGCTTACTATGGGGGCAGATGTGCCAGGCTGTTTGCATCCATAGATACACACAACGCGGCTTCGCCCCATACTTTCACATTTTTTTTTACCACATTGAAGGGAATGCATTAAGGTAAAAAAAATTAGAACCACTATTAAGCAAGTTTAGCAGGGACAGGACAAATATCGAACCATCTATGGCTGTTCCAGCTCCAGAGGAGTCGATCTAATGATTTGTTAAAAGGTTTGTTGGAAAATTTTCACCCAATCAGCGCATGCAGCCAATCTACTGCAGCACTCATCAGTGTATTTTGATAGGGGAGTTATTGTCAGAATACAGTAGCATAGCAAGGAGAATATTTCCACCCACCTTGATTTTTTGATGAGGGAATAAGTTTTTTCTTTCTTTTCACAGAGTGTGTAATGTACTCCAAACATACATTGTGATGAGGGAAAAATTATTAAATGCTATCAAAGTGTTCTGTAATGTTTAGGCCCCTTTCACACAAAGGGTCCAATCAGGTCCACCTTTCAGTTTATCAGACAGACCTGATCAGATAGATGGTCCATCTACCCCTATGGACCAGCGGGTGTAAACAGACTTGTGTCTGTTTACACTCGGCTACCTTTGATTCTATCTAAGAAAAATGGAAGGGGATCTGTCCTCCTCCATTTGGGTAAATCAGATCAGAGGGCAGTTGGGTGTAAATGGACAGCTCAGCTCTGATCAGCAGGGCATCAGCGAACAGATCACCTGGTGATCTCAATAGAGTCGGCCCTTGCTACAGTGCCTTCAAAAGTATTCATACCCCTTGACATTTTCCGTATTTTCCCATGTTACAACCAAAAACATAAATGTATGTTATTGGGAGTTTATGTGATAGACCAACACAAAGTGGCACATGATTGTGAAGTGAAAGGAAAATGATAGTTTTCAAAGATTTTTACAAATAAATATCTAAAAAGTGTGGCGTGCATTTGTATTCAGCCCCCTTTACTCTGAAACCCTTAACTAAAATAAAGTGGAACCAATTGCCTCCAGAAATTATCTAATTAGTAAATAGAGTCCACCTGTGTGTAATATAATCTCAGTATAAATACAGCTGTTCTGTGAAGCCCCCAGAGGTTTGTTAGAGAACATTAGTGAACAAACAGCATCATGAAGGCCAAGAAACATACAAGACAGGTCAAGGATAATGTTTGTCGAGAAGTTTAAAATAGGGTTAGGTTATAAAAAAAAATCCCAACCTTTGGACATCTCCCGAAGCACTGTTCAATTCATCATCTGAAAATGGAAAGATTATGGCACAACTGCAAACCTACCAAGACATGGCTGTCCACCTAAACTGACAGGCCGGGCAAGTAGCGCATTAATCCATTAATGCCTGATGCTCCATTATTGGAACGGTAGTGATGTGGGAGTTACTTATATCCTACTGCTCAATATTATTTCTGTATTAACTTTGGGTTTGACATTTTGCATGTTCCATTCTTGGAACACTAGGCAAAACCACTACCACTAGGACTAATATCTTTTTTTTTGCTTTCCAAAAAAAAAAAAAAAAAAAGGGGCACATACAATTATCGAATTGATGGCAAAGGCAATATTGTCTGCAGATGGAATGATAACAGTGTTGTCACTTTTGCCTCATCTGGTGCTGGTATCGGTCCCCTGTGCCTTGTCAATTGTTATTCCCAGAAACTAAAAAGGAAGATCCAAGTTCAGCAGCCATGCATGTTCAAAGTGTATAACCATTTCATGGGAGGTGTAGACAGAGCTTTTGTTCTGTTTCAAATTGATCTTACAAGATGCTTGGCAACTGCATAAAACATATGAAAAGAAGCCAATAGATCTTCTTGAGTTTTGTTGACATGTGATACTGTATGCCATTATCTGGAAACTCATGGTCATCTTCCAGAACCTGGCTGAAGAGGAAGACCTTCTTAGAAGCATAACATTAACTCATGTCATGATGGCATGAATCATGTGATAGTCAAACAGGTAAAGAAAACGCAGTGTGCTGAATGTCATAAGAACACCTCTTTTCAATATGAAAAATGTGATGTTGCCTTACAGGTGAAGTGTTCTGTTACACTGAATAACAGGTGTCACCACCTCCAGAGACAAGAAACATGATTTTTTACACTATGCACAATGTAGCAGTGGTTTTTGCCTAGTGTTCCATTTTTGGAACGCCGCATAACTCAATGGAGTAGAACAAAAAATGTTCTCTTCAAATTCTTGTTCCTTTAATTTTTCTAGGTAATATATATGAATTTCATTCACAAATTAAAAAAAATACAACCTCAGGCATAAATTGGTTAATCAGAGAAGCGGCCAAGATGCCCATGGTAACTCTGGAGGAGCTGTAGACATCCACAGCTCAAATGGGAGAATCTGTCCACAGGACAACTATTAGTCGTGCACTCCACAAATCTGGGCTTTATGGAAGAGTGGCAAGAAGAAAGTCATTTTTGAAAGAAAGCCATAAGAAGTCCTGTTTGCAGTTTGCGAGAAGCCATGTGGGGGACACAGCAAACATGTGGAAGAAGGTGCTCTGGTCAGATGAGACCAAAAAGAGAACTTTTGGCCTAAAAGCAAAAAGCTATGTGTGGCGGAAAACTAACACTGCACATCACCCTGAACACCCCATCCCCACTGTGAAATATGGTGGTGGCAGCATCATGTTGTGGGGATGCTTTTCTTCAGCAGGGACAGGGAAGCTGGTCAGAGTTGATGGGAAGATTAATGGAGCCAAATACAAGGCAATCTTGGAAGGAAACCTGTTAGAGTCTGCAAAAGACTTGAGACTGGGGTGAAGGTTCACCTTCCAGCAGGACAACGACCCTAAATATACAGCCAGAGCTACATGGGAATGGTTTAGATCAATGATCGATCATCAGTGTGTTAGAATTTCCCAGTCAAAGTCCAGACTTCAATTCAAAAATCTGTGGCAAAACTTGAAAATTGCTGTTCATAGATGCTCTATATCCAATCTGACAGAGCTTGAGCTATTTTGCAAAGAAGTATGGGCAAAAATTTCACTCTCTAGATGTGCAAAGCTGGTAGAGACATCACCACAAAGACTTGCAGCTGTAATTGCAGTGAAAGGTGGTTCTACAAAGTATTGACTCAGGGGGGCTGAATACAAATGCACGCCACACTTTTCACATATTTATATGTAAAATATTTTAAAACTATTTATCATTTTCCTTCCACTTCACAATTATGTGCCACTTTGTGTTGGTCTAACACATAAAATCCCAATAAAATACATTTACGTTTTTGGTTGTAACATGAAAAAAATGTGGAAAATTTCAAGGGGTATGAATACTTTTTAAGGCACTGTATATATTACAATTTTGTTAGACAGGTGAGTTTCCTGGAATTGAATCCTGCTTCCTCAGGGGTATGATGATGAGGCTAATTCTACAGCAAATATAGAATACATGTAAATGCAAGGCCTTGTGTATATTATATCAAAATCTATGGTTCCACACAATAATGATTACATACAGTACATTATACATAAACTCAGATAATGATGTACCTCTAATTGAGGCCCATTGGGAACACCAGTGTCACTTAGTGTGTATAATAACAGAAAATTCTTTATACTGGATCTCTATCAGTTATAACAAATCCGTAATAAGGCATTAATGTTACAAAGTGGCAATTGTATAAATGAAATAATTCACATCACACATATTTGATTTCTGTTTCTGCTGGGGAGATCTGTTTTGTGCTCTGGACCTCTAGTATTATAGATACAACTGGCCCTTTGAGGGCAACCATAATGCTGATGCGGCCCACAATGAAATTGAGTTTGACAGCCCTGGTTTAGAGAATATGCCAATATACTATAAGCATACAGCAACACTTTTGATCAATACAGACTAGTCAAAAAACAAGCCAAAAGAGCAAAGGTGCTTTATGTAGCAACACTAAGGGGCTGATTTGTAAAGCAATAGTGTGGCCTTAACATGGCCATATTTCTGCTTTTAAAAAAATCTGGCACCTTTAAAAACACACCAATTTTTAAATGAATGGGTAAAAATAAAGGACCGATTGAAGAACTCAGTCACATCATAGCGTTCTATCTGCAGCATTATGCAGAGATTGCCCAGTAGGATACCAGAAGGCTCCGAATAGAGGTCTGCAATTTATGAATGAAACACTATAGTGTCCTTCAGAGTATGCATAGTGGTATCTGCTCCACAAGTAGCAAGCACTGAGCAACAAATAAGCAATTTATAACAAGCTGTTGTTTTTAATAGTACTAAAGAAATTAGAAGGGTTACTGCTATGGGTTATGCTATGGGCTACTGCAGTGTTTCTCAAACTTGTTTTCAGTCAAGGCACCCTTTAAATTATAGATAATCTCAAAGCACCCTTTAAAAATTATGGACAGTCTCGAGGCACCCTATTCTAATAGTTTTACATAATGCAGCACTATCCACACATAGGACACCCAACATTAGAGGTGATTTTTTTTTCCAAAGCAAATAAAGTCTTGCGCACTGGTACTGACTAGTATTCCAATGTTTCTCTTCTCTCTCAATTTCTCTTCATCAGTTCAGCTAATGTGACCTCAGTGCTCAGGGAGAGGAGCAGAGGACAGTCAAACAATGATGCTGTGGAGGCAACAGACATCCTCCTTATCAACCGATGACATCATTGGCTGTTAGAAATGAAAGTGTCTAGAAAGTCTTAATAGTGCACAATGAAAACTTGTGGCTTTAATTAAAATGTAAGCTTCATCCACCTTCTGGCTTGTATACATTTTTTGCTAAATTTTTAGACATTTTGCCAAGAAACCCCTGAAGAGGCTTTAAGGCACCCCAGGGTACCCGAGCACCCTGGTTGAAAAAGACTGTATACCGCTGGTCTTTGCATTACACTTTTTAATGTGAACATTTTGAAATAAGATAAGGCTCAAACACATTCAGAGACGTTTGTAGGTCACACACAGAAGTGCCATAATGGTGATTAGGGAATGCAGCATTGATCCATGCAGGTGGAACAGTCCTCATACAGGACATTTGTTTCTCAGAAATCCTCTACATTACGGCTCAAAGCATTTTTTCCCCAAGTGCCTGTGTGTATGAGCTGTGAAACAGTGACATTTTTCATCTTGTGTCCTTTTAACCAAGCTTACTTTAACTGTTTGCCGACCAGCGCACGCCAATTTACGTTGGCAGAATGGCACTGGTGGGCCAAAGGGTGTACAGGTACGTACCCTTTAAGAGGTGCTGCACACGTGCACCGCGGTCTCAGTGGCCGTGAGTCCCGCAGACTTGATGTGCGCCGGGTGCCCGCTATCGTGTCACCGAGAGGTAGAACGGGGGAGATGCTTTTGTAAAAAAAGCATTTCCCCGTTCTGCCTAGTGACAGGACAGAGATCATTGCTCTCTGTCATCGAGAGCAGTGATCGCTGTCATGTGAGGTGTAGCCCCTCCCCACAACAGTTAGAATCACTCCCTAGGACACACTTAACGCCTTCACCACCCCCTAGTTGTTAACCCCTTCACTGCCAGCGTCATTTACACAGTAATCAATGCATTTTTATAGCACTGATTGCTGTATAAATGACAATGGTCCCAAAATAGTGTCAAAAGTGTCCGATCTGTCCGCCATAATGTCGCAGTCCCGATAAAAATCGCAGATCGCCGCCATTACTAATAAAAAAAAATTATAATAAAAATGCTATAAATCTATCCCCTATTTTGTAGACGCTATAAATTTTGCGCAAACCAATCAATATACTCTTATTGCAATTTTTTTTACCAAAAATATGTAGAAGAATACATATTGGCCTAAACTGACTGAAAACATTTTTTTTTATATAATTTGGGGGGATATTTATTATAGCAAAAAGTAAAAAATATTGCTTTTTTTTTCAAAATTGTTGCTCTTTTTTTGTTTATAGCGCAACAAAATAAAAACCGCAAAGGCGATCAAATACCACCAAAAGAAAGCTCTATTTGTGGGAAAAAAAAGGACATCAATTTTGTTTGGGTACAATGTCGCACGACCGCGCAATTGTCAGTTAAAACTACGCAGTGCCGAATCGCAAAAAGTGCTCTGGTCAGGAAGGGGGTAAATCCGGGGCTGAAGTGGTTAAAAAGAAAAAAAGCTGATTTTGAGCTGGGAGCTGCCATTGCTCAAAACCTTGAAGGCGTGCTAGACTTCAGCAGCATCCCCTATAGTGACATGTCTGCAATGCATTACTCCCTTAGGCATCTAGGCACTAGATTCTGCCAGAGCCAGCTATGGAAGCAACTATAGCGCATCCTTAGTGCGTATCTGGATATATAAAAAGTGCCATTTACTTTGCACACTAGACCAATGTGGGTGTCTGCATGCCGTATAGCATTCTTTTTCAAAAAGTGCCATGGGAACTCTGAAAGCTGGAGCGGTCACCAGCTCTGGACCACCTCCTTTCACTTTCTACACCATACTCTTGGTTAGTAAGGCCCGTCACATAATGATCTCCAGACACTGCAAGCAATATAAGTGGCAGCACCTGATTAGGTATAAAGTCTCTTGTTATCCCCTGTGCAGCAGCAAGGAGACTAAAAGAGGGAGGGGTGGGCCTAAGAGCCAAACATATATGACGCATGCAAACATGCTTATAGGGAACACACTGATAGTAGAAGAGTGCATAGTGAGCAGAGAAAAGAGCTCATGCATCTGCTGTTTTTCCATTGTCCAAGGACTTCTAAATACCTGTTAAAGAAAGTGGAAAGATTGCACTGGACCCAAAGGTTTGCTATCTTAAGGTATTAATGTTGGTGTAAATTATCTGGTTCCTGGGCAGACGGCTTCTACACCGCAGAGGATCTCCACAGTCTCCTTGGCTTGTACTGTAATGTAAGAAGGGTTGAAATTTAAGCGTCATGCCACTGCTAAGAGGTCTAGATACAACTTTATTTCAATAAAGGTCAGGGGTACAGATCAAGAAATATCCAACAAGTTTCAGGGGTCTACATGCCCTTTTTATCAGGGCTTGACTGGCAACCAAGTGAACAAACCAGTAGTGAACTGGACCTACAATGGTATTTCTTCCAGTGTGGGTTGAAAGTACAGGCCTAATCAGCAGCTTGTTTGGGAGCTGAGCACGTAGACTCCCGAAATGCATTGGTTACTTCTTGATCTGTACCCCTGACCTTTAATGGAATAAAGTTGTATCTTACTAGTGGCGTGGTGCTTAAATTTCAACCCTTATAAAGACCTGTGACATTACTGAAGGAACAATAAAGATCTTACAAGAACCTCTATCCATAAGTACTATGAGAGAGGAATGGCACAGGTAACTTTACCTGTAACAGAGAATGTGGTGCCATCTGCCTGGCTGAGCTGTGTGCCATGGCTGTGTAAACTCAGTACTGAATGGACAGAAATACAAATTCTTTGACAGTAAGGTAAAAGGAGTGCAAGCAGTATTTGGTGAGCGTAGAAGCTGGTTGCAGGATTCCAGGTAAACTGTACAGAGAACAAACATGATTTGCAGCCACTTAGATGGGGGGCAAACATAACCAACTGTTCCTTTCATGGCAGAGAGAGATTTCTGTGGATTAAGGAAAGTGTGCCATACATCGTGTGCCATGGTGCTGCAGTGATTGCTGGGCATGGGGAAAGGTGGGTGTTCCTAAAGGACATGGTTTGTTCATATGGTATCGCAGACCTGTAAAGTAAGAAATAAAAGTAACTTGCAGATGCTATCATTTCAGGTCTGAATGAGGATCATGTGGCTATATAAAGTTCATTAGGTATTATTGAGTCCAGGTTCTGCTGTGGTGGATGGCCAAAGGACGCACTATCTCCACTAACAACCCTCAGCCCAACATACAGTGGCCTGAAAAAGTATTCATACTCCTTGAAATTTTCTACATTTTGTAATTTTACAACTAAAAACGTGAATGTATTTTATTGGGATTTTATGTGATAGACCAACACAAAGCGGCACATAATTGTGAAGTGGAAAGAAAATGATAAATGGTTTTCAATTTTTTTTACATATAAATATCTGAAAAGTGTGGCGTGCATTTGTATTCAGCCCCCCTGAGTCAATACTTTGTAGAACCACCTTTCGATGCAATTACAGCTGCAAGTCTTTGTGAGGATGTCTCTACCAGCTTTGCAGATCTAGAAAGTGACATTTTTGCCCATTCTTCTTTGCAAAATAGCTCAAGCTCTGTCAGATTGGATGGAGAGCATCTGGGAACAGCAATTTTCCAGTCTTGCCACAGATTCTCAATTGGATTTAGGTCTGGACTTTGACTGGGCCATTCTAACGCATGAATATGCACATGAATATGCTTTGATCTAAACCATTCCATTGTAGCTCTGGCTGTATGTTTAGCGTAGTTGTCCTGCTGGTAGGTGAACCTCCCCCCCACCCTAGTCTCAAGTCTTTTGCAGACTCTAACAGGTTTTCTTCCAAAGCCTTGTACACACGGTACGATTGTTGGCCAACCGAGCGTCTGATTTTTGTCAAAAGGGCATGTGCCAGGATCTTGAATTGCATACTAACGGTACACAACTGTCGTGCAACAAACTTGAATGTAGTGACGTACTACGAGGAATCTCAGCTCTTGAGCGCCACCCTTTGGGCCCCTTCTGCTAATTTTGTGTTTGGTGAGCATTGATTCTGAGAATGCATGTTTGTACTTTTGACTTTTGTGTGACGGATTTGTGTACTGACCATATGAAAATCTGACGTCAAACCATTGTCAGCCAAAAATTTACTAGCCTGCCATCCAACATTTGTTGGCTGAAATTTGGACAACAATTGTCAAAAGGAGCATACTAACGGTAAGATTTTAGGACAACAGTCTGTCAACAGACAATCCCCTGCCAACAATCGTACCGTGTGTACAAGGCTTTAGATTGCCCTGTATTTGGCTCCATCCATCTTCCCATCAACTCTGACCAGCTTCCCTGTCGCTGCTGAAGAAAAGCATCCCCACAACATGATGCTGCCACCACCATGTTTCACAGTGGGGATGGTGTGTTCAGGGTGATGTGCAGTGTTAGTTTTCCACCACACATAGCTTTTTTCTTTTAGGCCAAAAGGTTCAATTTTGGTCTCATCTGACCAGAGCACCTTCTTCCACATGTTTGCTGTGCCCCCCACATGGCTTCTCACAAACTGCAAATGGGACTTCTTATGGCTTTCTTTCAACAATGACTTCCTTCTTGCCACTCTTCCATTAAGGCCAGATTTGTGGAGTGCACTACTAATAGTTGTCCTGTGGATAGATTCTCCCACCAGAGCTGTGGATTTCTGCAGAGTTACCATGGGCCTCGTGGCTGCTTCTCTGATTAATTCTCTTTCTTGCCAGGCCTGTCAGTTTAGGTGGACGGCCATGTCTTGATAGGTTTGCAGTTGTGCCATACTCTTTCCATTTTTGGATGATGGATTGAACAGTGCAAAGATGTTCAAAGCTTGGGATATTTTTTTTTATAACCTAACTATGCTTTAAACTTCTCCGCAACTTTATGCCTGACCTGTCTGGTGTGTTCCTTGGCCTTCATGGTGCTGTTTGTTCACTAAGGTTCTCTAACAAACCACTGAGGTCTTCACAGAACAGCTGTATTTCTACTGAGATTAAATAATACATAGGTGGACTCTATTTACTAATTAGGTGACTTCTGAAGGCAATTGGTCCCACTAGATTTTAGTTAGGGGTGTCAGAGTAAAGGGGGCTGAATACAAATGCACGCCACACATTTCAGATATTTATTTGTAAAACATTTTGAAAACCATTTACCATTTTCCTACCACTTCACAATTATTTGCCACTTTGTGTTGGTCTATCACATAAAATCCAAATAAAATACATTTACAATTTTGGTTGTAACATGACAAAATGTGGAAAATTTCAAGGGGTACAAATACTTTTTCAAGGCACTGTATATTATTAATTCTGGCCTGCAGGGCAAATGCCACATTTTCCACCAGCCCAGACCTCCCTTGTTTGTTAAGTGGTAGCTTTATTTTTTATGTAAAATGGAGAAAAGGGTTTGGGAATTCATATGAGACTCATATGTACACTCATACACATGTGCCTCCATCCCTGGTGGTATGGAATGGAAAAAAGAAATTGTGACTTTGAGTGAGTCATATTATTGGACAATGAATAATTATTAAACATATTTTTATTTGTTCCTTCTACAATGGTGATTATATGACAGTAAGTACGTGCACGATTACAAATTTTGCAATAAAACATGATTGCAACATAAATAACATGACACATAAGATAACATGGTGTGGACGAATATCCTCCATGACAGGATTCCCTATAGGACTATATAGCATGTTGGGTCTAAAATATATCGCATTAAAAGCATGGTAGACCGCCTGTAGGACATGGTGCATCTATGTAGCTTGACGCGTTTCGTGGGACAGTGCCAACTCTTCAGGGGCTGATGCAGCATCATTCTATAAAAATATAAATGTATATAAGTAGCAAAGTCTAATAAATATACCCAAAGATTGGGAAAAGTAGTAGGTATAAGGGACCAAGTGACAATGCTGGAAATACTCACGTCAACTGTGCATGGAAACTAAAGGACAAGGACTGTATAAAAGGGTTCACCGCTAGAGCTGAGGATGGGGCACGCTGAGGGAGCCAAGAGCACTTATACATTTCTCCTGTAGTAGAGTGACCAGGGGGTGATTGATGAACTTGATTTCTGAAAATATGAAAAAGTGATTGAGTGGGTAAAATTAATATGATGTGTATGAAGGAAATGGGAAAAACCCATAACCAAATGTGGTAAGATTGAATGTTATACTGGTGAGGGAGTGTATGGCCATAAATAATCATACGAGCAAGAAGGTATATGAAATTTATTTATTTTATTTATTTATTTCAGGTACTTATATAGCGCCGTCAATTTACGCAGCGCTTTACATATACATTGTACATTCACATCAGTCCCTACCCTCAAGGAGCTTACAATCTAAGGTCCCTACCTCACATTCATACATACTAGGGACAATTTAGACAGGATCCAATTAACCTACCAGCATGTCTTTGGAGTGTGGGAGGAAACCGGAGTACCCGGAGGAAACCCACGCAGGCACAGGGAGAACATGCAAACTCCAGGCAGGTAGTGTCATGGTTGGGATTCGAACCAGCGACCCTTCTTACTGCTAGGTGAGAGTGCTACCCACTACACCACTGTGCCGCCCAAATAAACCAAATCATAGGAAATAGAAATAAAAATAGTAAAAAATCAAATGAAAATCATGCAATATCCCGAGGGGAAAAGAGTGAGAGAAAACAAAAAGATGTGCCGTCTGTGTAACAGAGAAGAAAACAGAAATAGTTACCTGGTGACATCGTACAGAGACACAACTCCGAAACAAGAAGTGCATATGTGAAAAGAAAAGCCAGAATGTGAACAACACTGGGCTCCTCCCATATATAATCAGGTGCGAGTATATCTGGTCATTTGGCTGACGGACGGGAGTTCTATTGGTCCTCAATGGGCGGCTTTGGCCGTTCCGGCGAGGATGCTCCTCCCCCCTTTGTCACGCCAGCGTGACGCTAGGTGGGGCGCGCTGATGAGGCCGAGAGCATACAAACTCTCATGAGAGACCAGTTAGCCGTTTCATGAGCACACTACACATTTTCATGCACCGTGGTCTTGGACCTTTTTCTGTGCAATTTATTTCCACACCATGTTTTGTTATGTGTCATGTAATTTATGTTACATGTTTTATTGCAAAATTTGTAATCATGCATGGCTTTATTTTTTATGTACCTACAAGATTTCTTTAAGAACTAGGAACAACACAGACAGAAGCTTAACAGAAAGGGAGATTTACTAATACTGGAGCACATATAATCTGGTGCAGGTCTGCATGATAACCAATCATATTCTAAATTCAGCGTGTTCAATTAAGCTTTGACAATAAAACCTGGAAGCTGATCGGTTACTATGCAGAGCTGCACCAGATTCTCTGTGCACCAGTTTTAGTAAATCTCCCCCAGAGTGTTTTATAACAGTAATGTAACAAGAACTAACTGTGCAGCTCACAGGCCGGTCTTTTCCCCTAAAGCTTTCTGGTGAACAATAGTAACCAGAGAGTGATAATCCTGCTCATCAGTCTGACTGCAGGGCACACACTGTAACAGATCTCTCTTCTGTGCTTATAACAGGACGGCAGGCTATGGTGCTCTACATAATACACAGACAGCACACTTAAAGCACCATGTAGATAGATCCTGCGCTTTCAGTATCAAAAAAATACACCTGATAAAAGCAGCTAGCACAATTTGCTGGTAACAAATAACAATAAAGGGAAATAAAATGCAGTGCTTCATAGTATATGAGCAAAGTCCATACAAAATCCATTAGCATAGGTGTGCGCAGCCCATTGCATTAGGGTGTGTACCCCAAAGCTCCAACACATATGCGTTTGACATATTTACGGGCCTCTTCCCCGCTCTCAATCCTGAAACAATGGGAGGAAGGGGGAGCAAGGGAGCACATGGGGGACCCGGACAACGGAAGGAAGAGGAACAGGAAAAGGAGGGGTGACATATGTTAGTACTGATCTACTATATTTTCCTCCTGTGGCAGCTGAATGTTGACAAAAGGGAGAAGAGGAGAAGCCTACTTTCAGCTGCTCCCCGAGGAAAATACAGATCGGTTCCACAAAATTCCACCACCGCCACCTCTCCTGTCCAGGTTCTGAGGGTCGGCAAGGAAGGATTGCAGTTTACCTGTTACCTGCCCACCATTGACAGGTTGCCAACCCCAGGATTGCGCATGTCTATGGAAGTTAGGAACATAGAATGCATATCAGATGTGTATATAATATCACAAAATAGTGGTAAGAAGAGTCCTCAACCTGCACAACAGCAGACAGAGCCTCTTACCCTCAATTGTGGACCACCTTTATATAAGCGGTCAAATAGCACTCAATTAAACACTGAACACGGTCAGATTCCCAACAAGCTTCATAGAAGTTATGGCTTAAAGGGTAACTACTTTCATGGGAAAAAAATAGCAAAAAAAATTATATAGCATATACAATTGTGACACAAGTCATATTATAATTGAATGTTATTAAAAATAGCCTTTCCTTTTCAATCTGCAGCTCTGCAATTTTCTGTAAAATGCAATGCAATATGGCTACCTGGAGGTGTTCTGTACACAGAATGTGTACTGGACACACCCCAGAAACATAATTTCCTGCATGTGTGATTGGCTTACTGATTTTCCCAGAAGTCTACACTAAGTAGTCAGATTTCAGGCATCCCCTGCAGCAAAAATTTCATTTTTGGTGGGATACTCCCAAATGGAAATCACGTCTAAAGGGATGCAGACCCTGCAATTTTCCTCATTAGAGCCCTAAAACTAAAGTAGCTGACTAATAATTATGAAACCACTCCCATTAGACTCATTTGCACATGGACACAGACAAACACACATAGATTTCTTCAGAATAATAAAAGGTAGGAATCTACAACAAGTTCATTGTTATAAGACATCATCAGTAGCACACTTAAAGTGAAAAAACTTAAGGCTGAACTCCAGGCACAAAAATTTTTCTCTATATGTATTGCTCTATAGCCACAAAGGATATATGTCCACTTTGTGTCCACCAAATGCCTTTGGAAAGCCAGATATTATTATCAACGTGCAGCACATGGCCTGTGAAGAAAGCAAAGCGGTGGGAGGGGTCCACAGGCTCCACCCACTACAGACAGCCTGCAGGGTGGAGAAGATACAAGACCAGTCTCCCTGCACTAGAAGAGAGCAGCAATGGCTGGTCTTTATTACAGGAGACTGGAAGAATTAGTGCACGTGTCTGGAAGAAACAAAGCTATTATTCAAGTAAGAATATACATATCTTGTATATAGAAAATATTTTCTTGTTCCAATCAAGATAGTTGAAGATCCTGAACCAGGAAGAAGACTGGACGAAGATACTGATTCTGGCAAGGAAGCTTGCAGATGGCGCATCACTGGAGAAGAGGTATTTGCGAATTCTAGTTCCACTTTAAAGTGATTGTAAACACTTCATTTTTTTTTCTAATAACAAACATGTTATACTTATCTGTTCTGTGCAATGCACACAGCAGCCCTGATCCTTCTCTTCTCGGGTCCCCCGCTGATTGCCCACCATAGCAACCTGCTTGCTATGGGGGCACTTGTGTGGGTTTGCTCCTGAGCCGGCTCTGTGTGTCCATAGACATGCAGAGCGCGGCTCGACCCCACTCATCAGCTCCCTCCTCACTGACTCCCACTGTTGCCTTTGGGCCTGTGAGGAGGGGGAGATCCGAGACAGCATAGTGCTTTTGTGCATAGTGCTGGATTAAGATCAAGCTCAGATAACTATTTAGGGGGGCTTGTGGGGGAGCTGCACTAAGAAGTTTTTTTTTAATGAAGAATGCATTAAGATAAAAAAGCTCCATCCTTTAGAACCACTTTAAAGAGACCCAAACATGATCAGAAGCTACGGCTTACACCAGCTGTCACCTAGGTCTTCCTTAAAACTGGCAGAGCATCTCAGTTCTGAAAAGCTGAAGTTTAGTGATTTTTTTTTGTTTCAATCAGTGTAGCACCCCCTAGCGTGGCTAGAGTGCTAAGGATAGGATTGTTGTTTAGTGTAAATTGTCACGTTTGGCTGGCAGCCATGCCTTTGTGTTTTTCCGGGTCAGAGTTCTGAGTCACTTGAGGAAGACTGGATGACTCAGCAGCAGCTTCTCTGGTGACTCCTCCCTGCTTGCTGGAAACTTGGAGAAGGTTCCAGAAGCAGTTGGGAGGGGTCCAGGAGGAGCTAACTGAAGTGTTCTGAGGGCCCTGACCAATCTCCAGCAGAAAGATTGGCAGGCGGTAGGCCCCCTCAAATACTCAGGGTCAGCCCAGCAGGGGCAGTGTCGAGTTCTGGTGGAAGAGGGAGATGGAGTGTTAGGCTGTCAGAGGCCTTTGAGGGTAGCTCCCTAGTCTGGGGGGGGGTGAACTCAGGCCTGGGCTCGGGTATGGACCCCTTCTCATGACACATGGAGTGACCCTGGCAAGGAGGCACTGGAGCAAGGAGAGGACAGCAGGAGAACACTGTCGGGCAAATCTCCAGGGAGGAAGACAGCCACGTGGGCTGGGTAGTGTTACATTAGCATTAGGTAGGATACATCCATGAAGAGTGGCCCAAGTACTTGTGCCTCCTGTGTTTGGATGAAATCCAAGGTCCTCTGTTCCCAGATACATCTGTAAGGGGTGATCTTCTAGTGCTGTGGAGTTAATATGAGTGGCTACACCTGTGACAGGCACTTGTTAAGTGGGGAATATGTTCACCCTTTCTTTATCCTATGTCAAAGACTGCCGCTAATAATTTCGCACTCATCTTCGTGACCCTTGATATGTTAGTATTCTTTGACATTAACTATATATCATAGTGCAAATGATTTACTGGGGATTCACACATTTTTTATAATTGTATCCAGCTAGGAAAATGTGTGGATCCTGTGTGGTGAACGTTGTGTAAATCTTGGATAAATCAAGCAATTTTTCTGACAGATATTAGAAGTAAGATGGAAAAGAGAAGCTGCGCTATTATAGATATTAGAAGTATATTTTTGTTCAACTTGTTTATAGCTATAGCAGGGCCGATCCTGGGAGGGTGCTTAGGGTGCAACGCGCCCAGGTGCCGCACGCTAAGGCAGAGGGGGGGTGCTGAAGCTCAGGTGCCGCGGATCCCCCTCCCGCTTGCTCTCCCCACCGACAAATGATAGGGGCGGGTCCGAGGAGGAGAAACTGCGCTGCCTCCCTCCTCCCCTGAGCTCGGGGCGCCGCTGTCAGAAGAGGACTCTGTTTCCTGCCCATTCCCCCTTCTATCAGCGGGCAGCAAAATAGGAGATCACAGCGGCTGTGTCTCTGTGGAGAGAGAGCAGCCGCAGGCTCTTCTTCCCCCCCCCCTCCTCCTCATGCCACTGTTCTCAGAAGAGGCTCTTGCCAGGACAGCCAGCACTATGTTTCCTCCCCCTTTTCCTCCCATTGTCCAACAAACAAAAATAAGGAGAAAAGAGGCTCATGGTACATGTAGTCCAGAGGATTGGCTGGCCCATTGCAATCCTAGGGGGAAACTGCAGCCCCCAACATGCCCAGCTGAAGGGGATGGAGAGAGAGGCAGGCTATGAGGAACACACTACATCTTGTGGCAGGCAATGGTGGCAAGTGACAAGCAATGGTGGCAAGTGTCACGCTGCATCTGATAACAGGCAATGGTGGCAAGTAGAAGGTAATTGTGGCAAGTGACAAGCAATGGTGGCAAGTGGCAGGTAATGGTGGCAAGTGACAAGCAATGGTGACAAGTGTCATTCTGCATCTGGTGGCAGGCAATGGTGGCAAGTGGCAGGCAATGGTGGCAAAGTGTCACGCTGCATCTGGTGACAAGCAATGGTGACAAGTGGCAGGCAATGGTGGCAAGTGACAGGCAATGGTGGCAAGTGGCAGGCAATGGTGTTAAGTGTCACGCTGCATCTGATGACAGGCAATGGTGGCAAGTAACATGCTGCATTTGGTGACAGGCAATGGGGCAAGTGTCACGCTGCATCTTGTGGCAGGCAATGGTGGCAAGTGACAGGCTGCATCTGGTGCAGGCAATGGTGGCAAGTGTCATGCTGCATCTTGTGGCAAGCAATGGTGGCAAGTGGCAGGCAATGGTGACAAGTAACATGCTACATCTTGTGGCAGGTAATGGTGGCAAGTGACAGGCTGCATCTGGTGACAGGCAATGGTGGAAAGTGTCACTCTGCATCTTCTGGCAGGCAAGGGTGGCAAGTGACATGCTGCATCTTGTGGCAGGTAATGGTGGCAAGTGACAGGCTGCATCTGTGACAAAAAAAGGAAAAAAGGCAATGGTGGCAAGTGGCAGGCTATGGTGGCAAGTAACATGCTGCATCTTGTGGCAGGTAATGGTGGCAAGTGACAGGCAATGGTGGTAAGTGACAGGCTGCATCTGGTGACAGGCAATGGTGGCAAATGTCAAGCTGCATCTTGTGGCAGATAATGGTGGCAAATGACACGCTGCATCTTGTGGCAGGCAATGGTGGCAAGTAACATGCTGCATCTTGTGGCAGGCAATGGTGGCAAGTAACATGCTGCATCTTGTGGCAGGCAATGGTGGCAAGTGTCACGCTGCATCTTGTGGCAGGCAATGGTGGCAAGTAACATGATGCATCTTGTGGCAGGCAATGGTGGCAAGTAACATGCTGGATCTTGTGGCAGGCAATAGTGGCAAGTAACATACTGCATCTTGTGGCAGGCAATGGTGGCAAGTAACATGCTGAATCTTGTAGCAGGCAATGGTGGCAATTGTCACACTGCATCTTGTGGTAGGCAATGGTGGCAAGTAACATGCTGCATATTGTGGCAGGCAATGGTGGCAAGTAACATGCTGCATCTTGTGGCAGGCAATGGTGGCAAGTGACAGGCTGCATCTGGTGACAGGCAATGGTGGCAAGTGACAGGCTACATCTGGTAACAGGCAATTTTGGCAAGTAACAAGCAATGGTGGCAAGTGTCACACTGCATCTGATGACAGGCAATGGTGGCAATTGGCAGGCAATGGTGGCAAGTAACATGCTGCATCTTGTGGCAGGTAATGTTGGCAAGTGACAGGCAATGGTGGCAAGTGACAGGCTGCATCTGGTGACAGGCAATGGTGGCAAATGTCAAGCTGCATCTTGTGGCAGATAATGGCGGCAAATGACACGCTGCATCTTGTGGCAGGCAATGGTGGCAAGTAACATGCTGCATCTTGTGGCAGGCAATGGTGGCAAGTAACATGCTGCATCTTGTGGCAGGCAATGGTGGCAAGTGTCACACTGCCTCTTGTGGCAGGCAATGGTGGCAAGTGTCACACTGCATCTTGTGACAGGCAATGGTGGCAAATGTCAAGCTGCATCTTGTGGCAGATAATGGTGGCAAATGACACGCTGCATCTTGTGGCAGGCAATGGTGGCAAGTAACATGCTGCATCTTGTGGCAGGCAATGGTGGCAAGTAACATGCTGCATCTTGTGGCAGGCAATGGTGGCAAGTGTCACACTGCCTCTTGTGGCAGGCAATGGTGGCAAGTGTCACACTGCATCTTGTGGCAGGCAATGGTGGCAAGTAACATGATGCATCTTGTGGCAGGCAATGGTGGCAAGTAACATGCTGCATCTTGTGGCAGGCAATAGTGGCAAGTAACATGCTGCATCTTGTGGCAGGCAATGGTGGCAAGTAACATGCTGAATCTTGTAGCAGGCAATGGTGGCAAGTGTCACACTGCATCTTGTAGCAAGCAATGGTGGCAAGTGTCATTCTGCATCTGGTGGCAGGCAATGGTGGCAAGTGGCAGGCAATTGTGGCAAAGTGTCACGCTGCATCTGGTGACAGGCAATGGTGGCAAGTGGCAGGCAATGGTGGCAAGTGACAGGAAATGGTGGCAAGTGGCAGGCAATGGTGGCAAGTGTCACGCTGCATCTGATGACAGGCAATGGTGGCAAGTAACATGCTGCATTTGGTGACAGGCAATGGTGGCAAGTGTCACGCTGCATTTTGTGGCAGGCAATGGTGGCAAGTGACAGGCTGCATCTGGTGCAGGCAATGGTGGCAAGTGTCACGCTGCATCTTGTGGCAGGCAATGGTGGCAAGTAACATGCTGCATCTTGTGGCAGGTAATGGTGGCAAGTGACAGGCTGCATCTGGTGACAGGCAATGGTGCCAAGTGTCACTCTGCATCTTGTGGCAGGCAATGGTGGCAAGTGACATGCTGCATCTTGTGGTAGGTAATGGTGGCAAGTGACAGGCTGCATCTGTGACAAAAAAAAGGAAAAAAGGCAATGGTGGCAAGTGACAGGCAATGGTGGCAAGTGACAGGCTGCATCTGGTGACAGGCAATGGTGGCAAATGTCAAGCTGCATCTTATGGCAGATAATGGTGGCAAATGACACGCTGCATCTTGTGGCAGGCAATGGTGGCAAGTAACATTCTGCATCTTGTGGCAGGCAATGGTGGCAAGTAACATGCTGCATCTTGTGGCAGGCAATGGTGGCAAGTGTCACGCTGCATCTTGTAGCAGGCAATGGTGGCAAGTAACATGATGCATCTTGTGGCAGGCAAGTGACAAGCAATGGTGGCAAGTATCACACTGCATCTGATGACAGGCAATGGTGGCAATTGGCAGGCAATGGTGGCAAGTGTCATGCTGCATCTGATGACAGGCAATGGTGGCAAGTGGCAGGCAATGGTGGCAAGTGGCAGACAATGGTGGCAAGTAACAAGCTGCATCTTGTGGCAGGCAATGGTGTTGAGTGGCAGGCAATGGTGGCAAGTAACATGCTACATCTTGTGGCAGGCAATGGTGTGCCTCCACTGTGGGGACACTCATAAGTTAGTGTTACGTACCACAGATACCGGGGTGCCTTGACGAGGCTCTGTGGCTTACAGATGCATTTGCAAATGTGTGCAGACTAAACCCCTGCTTTTAACGCGTACTGTTAGACAGGTTTTTTGGTTGTCTGCGAGCTGGTGGTAAGTTAAGCTTGTTTTTTTTACATGGTTTTATCCATGGCCCTATTTGTAGGCAATGGTGGCAAGTGACAGGCTGCATCTGGTGATAGGCAATGGTGGCAAGTGACAGGCTGCATCCTGTGGCAGGTAATGGTGGAAAGTGACAGGCTGCATCCTGTGGCAGGCAATGGTGGCAAGTGACAGGCTGAATCTTGTGGCAGGCAATGGTGGAAAGTGACAGGCTGCATCTTGTGGCAGGCAATGGTGGCAAGTGACAGGCTGCATCTTGTGGCAGGCAATGGTGGCAAGTGACAGGCTGCATCTTGTGGCAGGCAATGGTGGCAAGTGACAGGCTGCATCTTGTGGCAGGCAATGGTGGCAAGTGACAGGCTGCATCTTGTGGCAGGCAATGGTGGCAAGTGACAGGCTGCATATTGTGGCAGGCAATGGTGGCAAGTGACAGGCTGCATCTTGTGGCAGGCAATATTGGCAAGTGACAGGCTACATCTTGTGGCAGGCGACGGTGGCACGCTGCATCTCATGACAGGCGGTGGTGGCAAGTGACAGGCTGCATCTTATGGCAGGCAATGGTGGCAAGTGACACGCTGCATCTGGTGGCAGGTAATGGTGGCAAGTGACACGCTGCATCTTGTGGCAGGCAATATTGGCAAGTGACAGGCTACATCTTGTGGCAGGCGACGGTGACACCCTGCATTTGGTGGCAAGTGACAAGCTCAGGGTTCCCACTGATTCTGCATTATGGTTAGTTGAACTATTTCATTATATTGTACAAGTTATATATTACAATGTAGTATTAGAAATAATGTACTTCAGTCATCCTGACACCATATCAAGCATGGTGTTGGGATGACTTAAGTGCTAACACAAGCTTTAGTAGGATTATTTAATTTTCCTTGATCATGATCAGTGTTAGAAATATTGAAAGAGCCAATGGGAGCTGCAGATTTCTACTGCATTCAAGTTCTTTATTTCTTGTTTCCAAATCCCTACATTGCTAAGTAGTAGAGCCCTGATTAGTTCATGCTGGTAAAACTCAGGGTGTGGTTGGCATGCTTGCAGTTTAGACTTACTGAAACAACTGTAAACTCAAAAGTTTAGAATTACCGGTGATAAGCTGTTGAGCATTATCCTCAGGTGTTGTGCCATAGAAACATTTGTAAAGGGGGGAGTTAGTAAGATGATCATGCCCATGTGGGGGCGCCAGAAATATTTTTGCACCCAGACGTCTCTGACCCTAGGATCGGCCCTAAGCTATAGGGCCATTTTTATCCTTTTTTGTACTATCGGTGTGAGTTTACTAAAGGCAAATAGACTGAGAACATTACAAGTGTAGTTGTAATACAATCCATTGTATTGCAGCCAGCCAAAATATTGTCTAAATAATGTGCCAACTGAATGCAGTATAAAAAAAGACAGTCTATGCAGAGTCCTCTTGTAGAATTCTGTGCCAGGTAAATGTGAAATGTATTTTTGCAGCACATATCAGTTCAGAAATAGTTCAATTAGTCAAATGTGTAATATTGATCCTCTATTTTACAATGTTATACCAGGGTTCTTCAAAAAGTTTCTGCACTTTTTTAAACTCTATTAAATAAAAAAAAGTGCGGAAAATTTTTAAAGACCCCTCGTAAATATTACAACTGTTTACGTGATATGGTCTACCCTGTTACATACTTGAATCAGGTCAGTGACATAAAGTATAGCTAAAGTTAAAACTTTTTTTTAGCTTTGGATAGAGTAGAGAGAAATTAGAACAGAACCCCTGCTGGGTTCGTATAGCGGTCTGGGCCCACGTTAGGGAGATTCACCCTCTCTATTTGTCTTGTTTACTGTTATTATTGAAAATGAAAATGGAAAACAAAATCCCAAATTTTGCATTGACACCAGAACAGGAATAGAGGGGAAATCTTCATGGAGACACTAGTTCTGGTGACCCCGCTGACAACCAGGGATTTCCTCGCTTTGGAGGAATTTGTCTGACTATGGGGCAGGAAGTGAAAGAAAATCCCCCTAGTGGGACCCAAATGGGAAAAAAAAACATTTCATACTCTATCCAAAATTTAAAAAGAAGTTTGCCTTTAGTTACATAGTTAGGCAGGTTTAAGAATGACACAAATTCATCTAGTTCAACCAATAAAAAAAAAAAACAGCAAACTAATAGAAAACTTCCATATACACAATCCTCTACCCACAGCTGAGCCAGTGGAAGGCAAAAAAAAAAAGCAATAAATCATGATTCAATTTGTTCCAGCAGGAGAAAAAAATCTTTCCTGATCCCCCAGGAGGCAATCAGATATTCCCTTGATCAACAATCCCCAGTATTTTTACATCCAGCTCTTTTTTTAAAACCATCCACTGAGCGGGCCATAACTAGTTCTTAAGGGACACTATTTTCCATTTTCACAGCTCTTATGCCGTGTACACACAGGCGGACATTTCAACCAAACTTGTCCGACGGAATGAATCCGTCGGACAATTCGACCGCGTGTGGGCTTCAGCGGGCTTTTTCTGTCGAAAATGTGATGGACTTTAGATTTAGAACATGTTTCAAATCTTTCCGATGGACTCGAGTCCGGTCGAAAGATCCGTTCGTCTGTATGCTAGTCCGACGGACGTAAACCGACGCTAGGGCAACTATTGGCTACTGGCTATGAACTTCCTTATTCTAGTCAGGTCGTATGTCATCACGGTCGAATCCGTCAGACTTTGGTGTGATTGTGTGTAGAGAAGTCCGATTCGACGGAAGTCCGTCTAAAGTCCATCGAAAAGTGTGACGTGATTCAATCCGTCGAAAGTCCGGTCGTGTGTACAAAGCATTACTGTGAAGAAGCCTTTCTGTGTGTGAAGGTTTAAATCTTTTTTGCTCCAGATGTGCCCCATTATACTCTGTAATGACCTGAAAGGGAATAACTCAACATCAAATTCAGCTTTAACCACTTGCCGACCACCTAACGCAGATATACTGCGGCAGAATGGCACGGGCAGGCAAAATCACGTACCTGGTGCCCGAGGCGGTCGGCTTCATTAGGGGAGCGATCCAGGCTGGGGGGGAGACCACTCATTCGTGGCTACCCCCTCGCGATCGCTCCCAACGAATGAGATTCTTCCTCTGCTGCTGTATAGTAAACAGCGGCAGAGGAAGTGATGTCATCGCTCCTCGGCTCGGTATTTTCCTTTCCGGAGCCAAGGAGAGAAGACATCGATGTGAGTGCACAAGCACTACACACACAGTAAAACACACCAGGCACACTTTTCACCCCCCCCCCCATCACCCCCTGATCACCCCCCAAATCACCCTCCCCCCCCCCGCCACAGTGACACCAAGCAGTTTTTTTTTTTTTACTGATTACTGCATTGGTGTCAGTTTGTGACAGTTAGAAGTGGTAGGGCAGTTAGGGTTAGTCCCCTTTAGGTCTAGGGTACCCTCTTAACACCCCCTAATAAAGTTTTAACCCCTTGATCACCTCCCCCCGTCGCCAGTGTCACTAAGCGATCGTTTTTCTGATTGCTGTATTAGTGTCACTGGTGACGCTAGTTAGGGAGGTAAATATATAGGTTCGCCGTCAGCGTTTTATAGCGTCAGGGACCCCCATATACTACTTAATAAAGGTTTTAACCCATTGATTGCCCCCTAGTTAACCCTTTCACCAGTGATCACCGTATAAGTGTTACGGGTGACGTTGGTTAGTTAGTTTATTTTTTATAGTGTCAGGGCACCCGCCGTTTATTACCTAATAAAGGTTTAGCCCCCTGATCGCCCGGCGGTGATATAACTTAGGTTTTAGGGTCAGATAAGGTCTGCGTCACCCCAGGCAGCGTCAGGTTAGTGCCAGTAGCGCTAACACCCACGCACACACCATACACCTCCCTTAGTGGTATAGTATCTGAATGGATCAATATCTGATCCGATCAGATCTATACTAGCGTCCCCAGCAGTTTAGGGTTCCCAAAAACGTAGTGTTAATGGGATCAGCCCAGATACCTGCTAGCACCTGCGTTTTGCCCCTCCGCCCTTTTTTTTGTAACTGTAACCGGTTCCAGGTTCGGGTCTCTCAAAATGCGATGGCATCTTGGGAGACCCTGTGAAAGTGTGCCTAGTCTGTGCAGTGCTGTACCCTACGCTAATACTCAACTAGTGTATGGTAGCGTTCAAAACATTCACCAATGCAAAGACCAGGATTGTCAGGACAGGAGGGACAATAATAGCGGGTGTCCCAACAGGGAACCTGAGAATGCAGCCGGTGATTCCACCAGCTGACCATAGAGCTGATCAGAGACCAGAATGGCTCCAATCATCTCTATGGCCTAAGAAACCGGAAGCTACGAGCATTTCATGACTTAGATTTCGCCGGATGTAAACAGCGCCATTGGGAAATTGGGAAAGCATTTTATCACACTGATCTTGGTGTGGTCAGATGCTTTGAGGGCAGAGGAGAGATCTAGGGTCTAATAGACCCCATTTTTTTCAAAAAAGAGTACCTGTCACTACCTATTGCTATCATAGGGGATATTTACATTCCCTGACATAACAATAAAAATGATTTAAAAAAATGAAGGGAACAGTTTAAAAATAAGATAAAAAAGCAAAAAAAATAATAAAGAAAAAAAAAAGCACCCCTGTCCCCCCTGCTCTCGCGCAAAGGCGAACGCAAGCGTTGGTCTGGCATCAAATGTAAACAGCAATTGCACCATGCATGTGAGGTATCACCGCGAAGGTCAGATCGAGGGCAGTAATTTTAGCAGTAGACCTCCTCTGTAAATCTAAAGTGGTAACCTGTAAAGGCTTTTAAATGCTTTTAAAAATATATGTAATTTGTCGCCACTGCACGTTTGTGCGCAATTTTAAAGTATGTTATGTTTGGTATCTATGTACTCGGCCTAAGATCATCTTTTTTATTTCATCAAACATTTGGGCAATATAGTGTGTTTTAGTGCATTAAAATTAAAAAAAGTGTGTTTTTTCCCCAAAAAATGCGTTTGAAAAATCGCTGTGCAAATACTGCGTGAAAAAAATGAAACACTCACCATTTTAATCTGTAGGGCCTTTGCTTTAAAAAAATATATAATGTTTGGGGGTTCAAAGTAATTTTCTTGCAAAAAAAAAAATGTTTTCATGTAAACAAATAGTGTCAGAAAGGGCTCATGTTGAGTCCATGGAATATTTTATATTGTCACACAAGTTGCAGGAAAAAAGACACATTTTTTTTTTTTTTTGCACAAAGTTGTCACTAAATGATATATTGCTCAAACATGCCATGGGAATATGTGAAATTACACCCCAAAATACATTCTGTTGCTTCTCCTGAGTACGGGGATACCACATGTGTGAGACTTTTTGGGAGCCTAGCCGCGTATGGGACCCCGAAAACCAAGCACCGCCTTCAGGGTTTCTAAGGGTGTAAATGTTTGATTCACTCCTCACTGCCTATCACAGTTTCGGAGACCATGGAATGCCCAGATGGCACAACCCCCCCCCCCCAAATGACCCCACTTTGGAAAGTAGACACCCCAAGCTATTTGCTGAGAAGTATGGTGAGTATTTTTCAGACCTCGCTTTTTGTCACAAAGTTTAGAAAATTGAAAAAAGAAAAAAAAAAAAAAATTTTTCTTTTCTTTCTTCATTTTCAAAACCAAATGAGAGCTGCAAAATACTCAACATGCCTCTCAGCAAATAGCTTGGGGTGTCTACTTTCCAAAATGGGGTCATTTGGGGGGGGGGGGGGTTTGTGCCATCTTGGCATTTTATGGCCTTGGAAACTGTGATAGGTAGTGAGGAGTGAAATCAAAAATTTACGCCCTTAGAAATCCTGAAGGCGGTGATTGGTTTTCAAGGCCCCGTACGCAGCTAGGCTCCCAAAAAGTCCCACACATGTGGTATTCCCATACTCAGGAGAAGCAGCAGAATGTATTTTGGGGTGTAATTCCACATATGCCCATGGCATGTTTGAGCAATATATCATTTAGTGACAACTTTGTGCAAAAAAAAAAAGTTTGTCATTTTCCCGCAACTTGTGGCAAAATATAAAATATTCCATGAACTCGACATGCCTCTCAGCAAATAGCTTGGGGTGTCTACTTTCCAAAATGGGGTCATTTGGGGGGGGGGGGTTGAACTGTCCTGGCATTTTATGGCCTTCAAAACTTTGATAGGTAGTGAGGAATGAAATAAAAAATTTACGCCCTTATTTTGGGGTGCAATTCCACATATGCCCATGGCCTGTGTGAGCAATATATCATTTAGTGACAACTTTTTGTAATTTTTTTTTTTTTTGTCATTATGCAATCACTTGGGACAAAAAAATGTATATTCAATGGGCTCAACATGCCTCTCACCATTTTTCTTGGGGTGTCTACTTTCCAAAATGGGGTCATTTGGGGGGGTTTTGTACTGCCCTGCCATTTTAGCACCTCAAGAAATGAGATAGGCAGTCATAAACTAAAAGCTGTGTAAATTCCAGAAAATGTACCCTAGTTTGTAGAGACTATAACTTTTGCGCAAACCAATAAATATACGCTTATTGACATTTTTTTACCAAAGACATGTGGCTGAATACATTTTGGACTAAATGTATGACTAAAATTGAGCTTATTGTATTTTTTTATAACAAAAAGTAGAAAATATCGTTTTTTTTCAAAATTTTCGGTCTTTTTCCATTTATAGTTACATAGTTACATAGTAGGTGAGGTTGAAAAAAGACACAAGTCCATCAAGTCCAACCTATGTGTGTGATTATGTGTCAGTATTACATTGTATATCCCTGTATGTTGCGGTTTCTTGTAAGCTATCAATGCTCCCCGCTGAGACCACCGCCTGTGGAAGGGAATTCCACATCCTTGCCACTCTTACAGTAAAGAACCCTCTACGTAGTTTAAGGTTAAACCTCTTTTCTTCTAATTGTAATGAGTGGCCACGAGTCTTATTAAACTCTCTTCTGTGAAAAAGTTTTATCCCTATTGTGGGGTCACCAGTACAGTATTTGTAAATTGAAATCATATCCCCTCTCAAGCGTCTCTTCTCCAGAGAGAATAAGTTCAGTGCTCACAACCTTTCCTCATAACTAAGATCCTCCAGACCCTTTATTAGCTTTGTTGCCCTTCTTTGTACTCGCTCCATTTCCAGTACATCCTTCCTGAGGACTGGTGCCCAGAACTGGACAGCATACTCCAGGTGCGGCCGGACCAGAGTCTTGTAGAGTGGGAGAATTATCGTTTTATCTCTTGCGTTGATCCCCCTTTTAATGCATGCCAATATTCTGTTTGCTTTGTTATCAGCAGCTTGGCATTGCATGCCATTGCTGAGCCTATCATCTACTAGGACCCCCAGGTCCTTTTCCATCCTAGATTCCCCCAGAGGTTCTCCCCCCCCCCCCAGTGTATAGATTGCATTCATATTTTTGCCACCCAAATGCATTATTTTAAATTTTTCTACATTGAACCTCATTTGCCATGTAGTCGCCCACCCCATTAATTTGTTCACGTCTTTTTGCAAGGTTCCCACATCCTGCAGAGAAATTATTGCCCTGCTTAGCTTAGTATCGTCTGCAAATACAGAGATTGAACTGTTTATCCCATCCTCCAGGTCGTTTATAAACAAATTAAATAGGATTGGTCCCAGCACAGAACCCTGGGGAACCTCACTACCCACCCCTGACCATTCTGAGTACTCCCCATTTATCACCACCCTCTGAACTCGCCCTTGTAGCCAGTTTTCAATCCATGTACTCACCCTATGGTCCATGCCAACGGACCTTATTTTGTACAGTAAACGTTTATGGGGAACTGTATCAAATGCTTTTGCAAAATCCAGATACACCACGTCTACGGGCCTTCCTTTATCTATATGGCAACTCACCTCCTCATAGAAGGTTAATAGATTGGTTTGGCAAGAACGATTCTTCATGAATCCATGCTGATGGCTGCTAATGATACCGTTCTTATTACTAAAATCTTGTATATAGTCCCTTATCATCCCCTCCAAGAGTTTACATACTATTGACGTTAGGCTAACTGGTCTGTAATTCCCAGGGATGTATTTTGGGCCCTTTTTAAATATTGGTGCTACATTGGCTTTTCTCCAATCAGCTGGTACCATTCCAGTCAGTAGACTGTCTGTAAAAATTAGGAACAACGGTCTGGCAATCACTTGACTGAGTTACCCTCGGATGCAAGCCATCTGGTCCCGGTGATTTATTAATGTTAAGTTTCTCAAGTCTAATTTTAATTCTGTCCTCTGTTAAACATGGAGGTGCTTCCTGTGTTGTGTCATGAGGATAAACACTGCAGTTTTGGTTACTGAAGCCCCCCGATTCACTCGTGAAGACTGAGGAGAAGAATAAATTCAATACCTTCACCATCTCCCCATCCTTTGTAACCAGATGTCCTTCCTCATTCTTTATGGGGCCAATATGGTCTGTCCTCCCTTTTTTACTGTTTACATACTTAAAGAATTTCTTGGGATTTTTTTTGCTCTCCTCCGCTATGTGTCTTTCATGTTCTATCTTAGCCGTCCTAATTGCACCCTTACATTTCTTGTTGCATTCTTTATAAAGTCTGAATGCTGAGGATGATCCCTCAACCTTGTATCTTTTGAAGGCCTTCTCCTTTGCTTTTATATGCATTTTTACATTGGAGTTAAGCCATCCAGGATTTTTGTTCGCTCTTTTAAATTTATTACCCAATGGGATACATTGGCTAATGCCCTTATTTAATATGCTCTTAAAGCAAACCCATCTCTCCTCTGTATTCTTTGTTCCTAATATTTTATCCCAATTTATGCCTTTTAGCAAGGTTTGTAGTTTAGGGAAGTTGGCTCTTTTGAAATTCAGTGTCTTTCTGTTCCCTTTATGTTTCCTATTTGTATGATTTATACTGAAACTAATTGACCTGTGATCGCTGTTACCTAAATTGCCCCATATTTCCACATCCGTGATCAGGTCTGTATTGTTGGTAATCAGTAGATCCAGTAATGTTTTATTTCTAGTTGGTGCGTCTACCATCTGACCCATAAAATTGTCCTGCAAGACATTAAGGAACTGGCGAGCCTTAAATGAATGCGCGGTTCCCTCCGCCCAGTCTATGTCTGGATAATTAAAATCCCCCATTATGATAACACTTCCCATCCTTGCTGCTAATCCAATTTGTGATAGGAGATCCGTCTCCACTTCCTCCCTCAGGTTAGGGGGCCTATAGCATACTCCCAGTATTATTTTCCCCTTAGCTTCATCCCTTTGGAGCTCTACCCATAAGGATTCCACCTCCTCTCTAGCTCCCTCAGTGATGTCATCACTCACATTCACTTGTACATTATTCTTGATATATAGGCATACCCCTCCCCCTTTTTTACCCTCTCTATCCTTGCGGTATAGGGTATACCCTTGAATGTTTGCCAGCCAATCATGAGAGCTGTTGAACCAGGTCTCTGAAATTCCCACAAAATCCAAATCCTCCTCGTACAACAGTACCTCTAGTTCACCCATCTTGTCCGCCATGCTCCTGGCATTGGTGAACATGCCACATAGTTTAGACCGGTCGCATATTGTCCTCGTATTGGTTCGAGATTGCAACTAGGACTTGCTACTATACTCACCTTGTGTTTTTGCGCTTTGGTTAACCTACCACTAATGCCCCCAATACTACCCTCTGGAATATCTTCCGCGCTGGCTATCTCTGTCTCTGGACCCTCCCCCCCCATCGCCTAGTTTAAGAACCCCTCTAACTTTTTGGCCATCTTCATTCCCAGCAGATCTGCACCCTCCTCATTTAGGTACAGTCCGTCCCTTCTATAGTACCGGTTACCGACTGAGAAGTCGGCCCAGTCCTCCAGGAATCCAAACCCCTCCTTACTACACCAGCTCTTCAGCCACTTGTTTACTTCCCTAATCTCCCTCTGCCTTTCTGGTGTGGCTCGATGTACCGGTAGTATTCCTGAGAATACTACCTTGGAGGTCCTTTTCCTCAATTTAGCTCCTAAGTCCCTAAAATCGTTCTTTAGGACACTCCATCTGCCTCTGACTTTGTCATTGGTGCCAATGTGCACCATGACAGCCGGGTCTTCCCCAGCCCCTCCCAGTAATCTGTCCACAAGATCCGTGATGTGGCGAACCCGAGCGCCCGGTAGACAACATACTGTTCGGCGCTTCAGGTCTTGGTTACAGATTGCCCTCTCTGTGCTTCTAAGAATTGAGTCCCCTACCACCAGAATCTGTCTTTCCTTTCCCTTTGCTGCCCCCCCACTCTCACTGGAGGAGTTCTTCCCCTGGCAGCTAGGAGAGTCCCTCAGCTCCAGCAGTGCTGGTCACTGACTGGTTTCACCAATGTCACTCAATGGAGCGTACTTATTGGGATGCTCCAGTCCTGGATCGGCCTCCCTGGCACTTCCCCCTCTACCCTTCCTGACTGTCACCCATCTACTCTTTGCTAGTGCCTGCACCTCTTTGTCTCCACCCGCCTCTGTGCTGGCCCCTGCTGGCACCTGCCGTGTACGTTCCTGGCTCTACTTTAGTATGGAGGGACTTCTCAGTGCTGGCAGTTGCTTCCCCAGATTCAGAACCTGGGCTTCCAGGGAAACAATGTGCTTACATTTTGCACAGCAGTATTCGCCCTCGATCGGATGATCAAGGAACGCATACATGCAGCAAGATGTACAAAGAGTCGCCTCTCCACACCCGCCGGGCATCGTACCTATTAAATTTAGTGAGGATTTGGGGATTTTACCCTGTCCACATTACCTAACAGCTAGCTTCCTGGCACTAATACTCAAGACAATACACAGGTACACAGCAAGACATTACCCAGGTACTCACAGACCTACGTGCAATCGCAGAACAGTCGCAGACCTATGTGCACTCGCAATACTCAAGTATACAGTACACAATACACAAGTATTAACGATCCACACACACTACTCAGAAAACACTCAGGTACTCACACTACACAGGTACTATGACCCCTGTTATAACCTCCTGTTTTAAACTCTGGTTTTTAACTCACCACTTAGACCAGTTCCACTTGGACTAAGTTCCACAGCCTCACACTCAGCAGGCTCAGAATGAGTCCTACACACAGTTATATAGGCACCTGTGAGCAATTACCACCCCCTTAATTGATAGCCTGAAGGAACCAGAGAAAAAAATAGTGCAAAAAATAAAAACCGCAGAGGTGATCAAATAGCATCAAAAGAAAGCTCTATTTGTGGGAACAAAAGGACTCAAAATTTCGGTTGGGTACAGCATTGCATGACCGCGCAATTAGCAGTTAAAGCGACGCAGTGCCAAATTGTAAAAAGTGCTCTGGTCAGGAAGGGGCTACAGGGTGGGCTTAGATTTGATGTCCTCCTGTGATTGTCCTCCTGCACCGCGCTCTTCAGACTCAAGATCGGGGTAAAGGGCCAATCACAGCGGTGTCCAATGACAGCGGATCAGGGAAGTAAACACAAGCCGGTTATCTGCTTTTCTTTCCTCAGGAAAGAAAAGAGAGCCAATAACCGACTTGTGTTAAAGGGACATGGGCACTGATAGGGTACTGATTATCAGTGTTCTGATTATCAGTGCAGTCCCAACAGCGCCCACCAGCGCTGCTGATCAGTGCCTCCTCATCAGTGTCACCTATCAGTGCAGCCCATCAGTCCTGCCTATCAGTGCCCATCAGTGCCGCCAGTGGCGGAACTACCACCATAGCAACACACGCGGGCGTTATGGGGCTCCACAGGCTTGCGGGTGAGAGCGGGCAGCTCCATGGGTCTGCGGTGAGAGCGTAGGCGGCACCGAGGGTTGTCAGGCGGCTCAGTTGGTGAGACAGCTGGGCGGCTCGTGTGTGAGCAGGCTGGCCAATCAGGGAGCTGGCAGGCGGGGGTGCATAGAGATGACATCATCTCTCACCGCCCGGCGCCCTCCCTGCATCCCTGCAGTGCAGTTCTCCCCGCACTGTGCAGGCAGCCTCGGGAAGCAGAGAGATGACATCTCTCTGCTGCCTGACTGATAATCTGCTGCCTGACTCTGGGACACAGCAGGAAAGTGACACAGCAAGTGACAATCCATAATGTGTGACAGGTGAAGTGGCAAGTGACAATCCGGGACGTGGCAAGTGACAATCCGTAATGTGTGGCAGGTGTCGTGGCAAGTGACAATCCGTAATGTGTGGCAAGTGACAATCCGTAATGTGTGGCAGGTGTCGTAGCAAGTGACAATCAGGGACGTGGCAAGTGACAATCCATAATGTGTGGCAGGTGACGTGGCAAGTGACAATCTGGGGCGTGGCAAGTGACAATCCGTAATGTGTGGCAGGTGACGTGGCAAGTGACAATCCATAATGTGTGGCAAGTGACAATCCGGGATGTGGCAAGTGACAATCCGTAATGTGTGGCAAGTGACAATCCGTAACATGTGGCAGGCGACGTGGCAAGTGACACTCCGTAATGTGTGGCAAGTGACAATCCGGGACGTGGCAAGTGACAATCCGTAATGTGTGGCAGGTGACATGGCAAGTGACAATCCGTAATGTGTGGCAGGTGATGTGGCAAGTGACAATCTGGGACGTGGCAAGTGACAATCCGTAATGTGTGGCAAGTGACAATCTGAGACGTGGCAAGTGACAATCAGTAATGTGTGACTGGTGACGTGGCAAGTGACAATCCGGGACGTGGCAAGTGGACAATCGGCAACATGTGGCAGGTGACATTCTGCAATGTGTGACAAGCGACAATCTGCATCTGGTGGCAGGCGACGTGGCAAGTGGACAATCTGCAACGTGTGGCGGGTGATGTGGCAAGTGACATTCCGTCACAAGTTGCATCTGGTGGCAGGCGACGGTGGCAAGTGACACGCTCAGGGCTCCCACTGATTTTGCATTATGGTGAGTTGAACTATTTCATTTTATATAACAGAACAAAAATTGGTTAGAAGGCATGGAGGTCAACAATGTGTGTCCTTCAGGGGCTGCATACACTATACTGCATACTTTGTTGTTCAAAATTCATATAAGCTGTTGCCTGGGTACTGTGCATGCGTGCGGTAATCTGTTGTTCAATGGCATTAGTTCTTTTTTTTTGTGGGGGGGTACGGTTTGCAGGGGGGGGGTCCATACAACATTTTACTATGGGTCCCTGTGATTTCTAGTTACGCCCCTGAGTGCCACCTATCAGTGCCGCCTATCAGTGCTGCCTATCAGTGCCCTTCAGTGATGCCTATCAGTGCCCATCAGTGCCGCCTATCAGTGCCCATCAGTGCCGCCTATCAGTGGTGCCTATCAGTGCCCTTCAGTGATGCCTATCAGTGCCCATTAGTGCTGCCTATCAGTGCCCATCAGTGCTGCCTATCACTGCAGCCTCATCAGTGCCTTTTCATCAGTGCCACCCATCAGTGCCGCCTCATCAGTTCAGCCTCATCAGCGCATATCAGTGAAGGAGAAAAATTACCTGTTTGCAAAATTTTATAACAAACTATGAAAAATGTTTTTTTTTCCAAAAATGTATTTTTTTTCAATTGTCTAGCAAAAAATAAAAACGGAGTGGTGATTAAATGCCACAAAAAAAAAAAAAACTCTATTTCTGTGTAGCCAAGTCCCGAACCCACTTTGGTCTAATGAGAACCTCTAGAGTTAGGGATAGCTGACATCCTTCTTTGTAGAATGGGTTACGAGACATGGTGGGTGTAGTGCAAGGTAGATTTATGGGTGCCAGACACTTCTTGAATACAAACAGATTTATTGTCTCTTAAACAGAACTGTGGGAGAGAGGGTTTAGGGCCAGGACACCACAGTAGTTTTAATGTTAATTGGCAGACTACGAGACTTCTATAGGTAGACAGCCATGCAGGGAAAGTACCCAGCCGGACACCACATCTGCATGTGTAAACAAGCTGTCTCCTATGGCAACAATCTTGAACAGTTTCTAACAAAGGTTACAATGAACTCCTTCACTTTCTGTACAGTCTCCTCTTGTAGATCTTCACTCCACTGAGCTCCCAGTCTCTCTCACTAGACCTGCTGATCAACTGCCACTGGATCTCCTGAGCTCTTCCAATCTTCTCACCGAGTATCTTCCTCAAGGGTCACCCCCGCGTCCCTGCTGAGTCCCTAGCTTGACACTCACAGATACTCCTCAAGCTTCACCCACTGGCCTGCTCGGTCCCTGGCTTGACACAAAAGGCTGCTCTGCAAGCGCCACCTCCGCTGGCTGGGCCCCTGGCTTGACACTTGCTAAAGTTTCCCAATTCTTCACCGTCCCCTGTAGGTGAGAATACTGCTCTGGTACTTGCTTCAGCTACTCACAGTGGTCCCTGGTAATAAGGTGGATGGTCCCTTAGTGGCGAAAGCTTCCCTTCTACCTCTGACCATGACAGGTTCTCTGGCCGGCAGAACCGGCAGTTCTGGTTGGACTGCAAGCCACAGTCCCAACCCTACGCTGCTCTCTTGCTTCTGGATAGGCCCTCAGACAGCCTAGCAGCCAGATATCCCTGGGATATGCCTCAGGCTCTGGCCTGTTAGCCCAGGGCAGCATAACTACAAAGAACTTACTGTAAAATACCACAAGGCAATCTTCAAAGCCAAAAAAGAACATTTCTCGGACACCATCTCAACTGCCCTAAATCGTCCGCGAGAACTTTTCAAACTAGTCACTCAGTCAATGAACCCGACTTGCTTAGAGCCACCTGAAAACAATACTCAAGAATTCTGCAATGAATTATCAGATTACTTCATCGACAAAATCGACAACATTCGGAAATCGATTCATCAGAAAAGAACAACCAACCTCATTCAACCAAAGCAAAAAGAAGATATTAACACAAACATCACGCAACCACCGAAATTTTCTTTGTCCCCTATCACCGCTGACACGACTATAAACATCATCAGAAGCCTTCGAGACAGCACATCCCCAAACGACATCATCCCCACAAAACTCCTTAAAGAATGTTCCGACATCCTGGCCCCTACTCTGACACACCTCATAAATCAATCATTCAAAGAAGGGACTGTACCAACCTCCCTCAAGCAAGGCATCGTCAAACCTCTGCTGAAGAAACCCAATCTTGACCCTAAGGACCCCAACTGCCGCAGACCGATAACAAGCCTCAACACCATCTCCAAGATTATGGAGAAAGCAGTAGTACTGCAACTACAACGCCACCTGGACACACATCAACTCCTGGACCCACTGCAATCAGGCTTCCGCCCAGGCCATGGCACAGAAACAGCACTCCTCAAAATATGGGACGACGCCCTTGAAGCAGCAGATGACGGAGAATCTAGTCTCCTGGTACTGTTGGACCTCAGCGCAGCATTTGATACAGTGAACCACAATACTTTACTTGTCCGCCTCTCAGAAGTGGCAGGAGCCACAGGTCTGGCGCTAAAATGGCTTGCATCCTTCCTAGAGAATCGCTCACAGACAGTGAAACTAGGAACATTCACCTCAGAAACCCGGGCAGTCTCCTGCGGAGTTCCCCAGGGCTCACCCCTGTCACCAGTGCTATTCAACATCTACATCCGCCCACTTCTCAATATCATCAGGAAAACAGACCTCTGTTTCCACTCATATGCCGATGACACCCAACTCTACTTTTGCATCACCGGACAAAAAAACCATCATCAACAATTAGAAGAATGCCTCAGTTCAATTGATGATTGGATGACCATCAGCTCCCTCAAACTTAACGGTTCAAAAACAGAACTTCTTCTCCTACATGCCAACAAAAATTCCAAAATGAAGACCCCGTGGACACCCCCCACCATCCTCGGACAGACCATCACTCCAAGCCTCAAAGCCAAGAGTCTCGGAGTCATCTTTGACTCAGGAATGACAATGGATGCTCAAATAGGATCAGTGGTGAGCGGATCCCACCATCTCCTCCGCCTCCTACGCAGACTCATCCCCTTCATCCCTGAAGAAGACAAACCGGCAGTTGTGGGAACAATCATCAACTCCCGACTTGACTATGCAAATTCGCTCTACATAGGACTACCCCAATATCAGCTTGCGCGCTTACAACTCATTCAAAACACGGCGGCAAGACTGTTAACAGGAAAAAAACCCTGGGAATCCATTTCACCATCCCTAAAGTGCCTATACTGGCTAACCGTAAAGAATCAGATCAAATTCAAGACCCTCTGCCTCACCCACAAATGCATACAAGGAAATGCTCCGCTATATCTTCAGGAGAAAATAAAACACTACACACCCAATCGCAGCCTTCGATCAGCTAACCAAAACCTCCTCATCATTCCAAAATATCGCTACAAAGCAAAGGGAGAACGAAGATTCACAGTCCAAGGACCTCGACTATGGAACGCTCTTCCGACCCACATCCGCATGGAAGAAAACCATCAGGCCTTCAGGAAAAAACTAAAGATCTTCCTTTTATAAGAAGCTGGCAACAGAGAACGCATTCTAGCGCCTTGAGGCGATTTAGTTCGCATTTGCAGCGCTCTACAAATCCTTCATTCATTCATTCATTCATAACACACGTTCACCCAGACAGCCGTCCAGGTGGCACAGAACCCCGACCACCTGACCTCACCCAAATAAATAGGCTCTGCCAGCAGGCCAAAGGACCCAAGAAGATCCCTGTCCATTGGCTGAGACACCCCATATATTCCTAATCTCTCCTTGAATGCCCTTGTTTTATCTAAAGCCACCAGATACCCGGCCATCTAGTGACAGAAGAGAGAAGTGCAGCAATTCCAGAGTTAGGGTGGAATCAATTGATCTCCTATCAATTGGCCAAGGCAACTATACCTGGCAGGTAAATTTACTAGCAATCCTGCCTAAACATCAGAGTGCTACATCTGTAAAAAAAAAAAAAATAAATAAAAAAAGATAAACATTTTGTTTGGGTACAGTTTTGCATGACCGCACAATTGTCATTCAAAGTGTGATAGCGCTGAAAGCTGAAAATTGGCTTGGTCAGGAAGGGGGTAAAAGTGCCCAGTAGGCAAGCGGTTAAAGTGTTTGTATACCCAAAAATCTAAATTAATAAATGTGTCCCTTTCTGTATTTCTAATGTGCTTTTTATATACAGATGTTATGTGTTACACTCATTCCTTTGAATTAGCTGATTGATCCTGGCAGTTCCCCAGTTCATGGTTAAAAACTGACCACACTTAGCATACGTGCTGGAGCATAGCTTGCCTGTATCACCCTTGGTCAGTGCAGCTCTGCCCCCTTCACCCTGCCTACCCCCCCCCCCTCTGATAGTGGCTTCCTGAGTCATCCTTGAAGGGAAGCTGCAGAATCTGCAGTGGCTTCTATTTAGAGGCAGACACGCACACCTGCAGGTCCGTGGTGATGAGCTCAGCAAGGAAGACCGATCACGTGACCTGCAGATAAGAGCATCGATAAAGGTTTAAAGTGTTACAAAACCCACAACAGTAAAATCAGTAGCAATAAAGCATGCTTGTTATACTCACTGTGGAACCTAAGGGGTTAATCCTCTACATTGTGTAAAAAGGCTGTGTGATCCTGTCTCTCTGATCCTCCCCTCCTTCCACTGTCCCCAATCCTTCTCCTGATAGAACAGAGCATTAGGGGACAGGCTGCACATGCTCAGTTTGGTGTGTATTGTTAGAGAGGTTTTTTTTTCTTGTGAGAGTGCATATGATCAGTCACAAGGCTGCTATATACTCAGTGGTGGCTGGTGAAGTTTTAGGATGGGGGGTGTGCCAGGCCCCGCCCTTCCTTTTTGACCCCTCCCACTTGGTGAAAATGGGCATGGTTTCAGCGAAATAGTGGGCGTGGCTCTAAGGTGGTGTGGTTAGTGTCTGAGATGAATGAGGGATGGAGGGAGAGGGAGAGAGGGATGGAGGGACAACAGGCCCAGATCCTACACAACAATAGAAATATGTGTATTCTAGAAAGTTTAACAATCAGCAGATAAAGATACTCCAAACACCTGGTGTTAGCGCTTCAATCATCCCGTCACCACCAAATTGCAGCAGCATGTGTCACCAAATTGCAGCATGTGTCACCACCAAATTGCAGCAGCATGTGTCACCACCAAATTGCAGCAGCATGTGTCACCAAATTGCAGCATGTGTCACCAAATTGCAGCAGCATGTGTCACCAAATTGCAGCAGCATGTGTCACCAAATTGCAGCGTGTCACCAAATTGCAGTAGCATGTGTCACCAAATTCCAGCAGCGTGTGTCACCAAATTGCAGCATGTGTCACCAAATTGCAGCATGTGTCACCAAATTACAGCGTGTGTCACCAAATTACAGCGTGTGTCAACAAATTACAGCGTGTGTCACCAAATTACACCATGTGTCACCAGATTGCAGCGTGTGTCACCAGACTGCAGCGTGTGTCACCAGACTGCAGCGTGTGTCACCAGATTGCAGCGTGTGTCACCAGATTGCAGCGTGTGTCACCAGATTGCAGCATGTGTCATCAGATTGCAGCGTGTGTCACCAAATTGCAGCGTGTGTCACCAGATTGCAGCGTGTGTCACCAGATTGCAGCGTGTGTCCCCAGATTGCAGCGTGTGTCACCAGATTGCAGCGTGTGTCACCAGATTGCAGCATGTGTCACCATTAAACCCCCCTCCCCCGGTTACTTACCTTGCTGTGTGTTGTCCTCTCCAGCGGTGTCTCCTGGAGAGCTCCATTGTTCTCATACTTCCTGCTTCTCTCTCCTGGGCGCAATTGGAGAGAAACAGGAAGTGACATCATACTCAGATGTCAATTAAACCGCCCGGCCATAGTAATAGATACTAGGGCCGGGTAGAAGCTACTCGGCGCCGCAAGACGGGCTAAACGCCCGCAAATGAAGTGCCACGTATGCAATCTCGTGATTGCATAGACGTGGCACTTCCCATATGTGCACTGTGTCCGGCGTCGCACTGTATCCGGCGTCCGAACACAGTGCACTTAAGGACCTTTTTGTGTATTTTTTTTTCAAAGGGCCAGCTTTAAAAAAAAATTTTTTTTGACATTTTTTTTTTTTTTTTTGAGACTGCCTGGAGGGGGGGCGGCGCCCAGGCCTATGGACGGGTCCGCACTGTATAAACTGCTGATTAGAAAAGGTATTTATCAGTTTATATTTACTAGAATAATTGCATTTCCATGTTCTGTGTACTGTGGGAGACCAGATATAGTGAATGCAGGGTCCTATGTAGATATGTAGATATGAACAAATACTAACTTACTGATGTTATTCTGCACTATCCCCTCCAGCCAGCAGGGGAATGCCATAGCCAAACCGGCCAATAAACTTCTATGCAGACTGATGAGAATCATGTGAGTTGTAGTTCGAGACGGTAGTCATATAATCAAGCTTATGGACCCTTTACACTGTAATCCCAAGATACACTGGGGCAAGGAGGAGGTGTGGAGCTACATTTCTGGTAATGTTCAGCTAGGTTCTCCCTCTTGGTGCCCAGGGAAGCAATGAGAGCACATCTGCTGCGTACCAGACTGCTGAGAGGCCAAACTAGCGTAGACACCCGATGCAGTGCAGCACAGACTGAAGCGACTGCATCTGCACCATTGCTGCAGAGAGACCAGAGCATCCTATTACCGCTGAATGGAGGCATTCTGTGGAAAGACTGAGGGAGCCCCCTTTCTACAGTGAGAGTTCACAACTGCATCACAGGGACTGGTGAGATGGCACTGCTCATTCACACTGCCAGCAGGGACTGAACTACTGGAGGCAGGACCTTACATGTGCAGCATCTATACTCCAACTGTATCAGACCTAAATTGCATCTTTGCTGCACCTATACTGCATGATGGTTTACTAAAACTGTCATTAAGTGCACCAGTGCTTCCTAAATGGCACCAACAATAGCTGGCAGAAGAACAACATAAAGGTCTGCCCCTCCTGTAAAACCATCCTGCAAGTCCCCTTTATTCCCTTCTCCCATATTCTTCATTTCTATGGACAATGCACATCCAGCACATCTAGGCCTAGTATAGTCGCTATTAAGGCACTTTGGCAGTATAGCTCCTATGCATGCAGTACCTTTTTCCAGAACATACCACAGCAATGCTGTGGTGTATACTGACATCATAGAAATCAAGGCATTTTGTCTTAGCTATTTGTTGGGGCTATGCTGGAAATAGCTGCTGCCCCACCAAACAGGTGGGAATGAGTCTCTAAAGCAGACCTTCCACGATGAATCAAAAATCCATTTCCCTGCCCACCCATCCCCTGCCCACCAAACAAAATGGAACTCCAGCCCATTGCAGGTATACATTCTTGTGGGATTTTAAGCGCTAAGCTCTGCTGGAACACACAATAACATCACCCGTGCCTCCTGGAAGCATCAGATTCTGGGGCAGAAACCTTTTCTTTTCTGGTGAAAAGTTTCTTTACAAATGGCCTTTTAAAGACATTTGTATTGGGTGGGTAGGGTCTCTGCAAAAAAGCAGGCCTTCTGTTTTTTTTTTTTTTCATTTTTGAAAGATTGGGAAATGTTTTTTTAAAAAATATCATTAGTAGTAATCAGCATGGGTTTACGAAAGGTCGTTTCTGCCAGACCAATCTGTTAACATTCTACAAGGAAGTGAGCTGCCATCTAGACAGGGGAAGGCCTGTGGATTTAGTGTACCTGGATTTTGCAAAAGCATTTGATACAGTCCCCCATAAATGCTTAATTTACAAGCTGAGGTCTGCAGGCATGGACCATAAGGTTTATTTTTGGGTAAAAAACTGGTTACAGGGGCATGTCCAAAGGGTGATGATAAAAAATGTGTACTAGACTTGTGCACAACAGAAAATTTTGTTTAGTTTCGTTGTCATTTGTAAAATACATAATTTCCTTCTGTTATATTTTTTATGTTACGTTAATTCGTTTTCGGATAATTTGTTATTTCTGTAGCGTGTCGATATTCATTATACTGAATCTCGAATCATGTCCAATTCATTCGTTATATCCGCTATAATTTCTTTCGTATTAGTTGAAATTCGATATTTATGTATGCATATATATTTGTGATAATGATTTGTAGTTTGGAAAGTCGTTTGTTTATTGAATCTATTAACACACACAATGACAATATCTCTTCTCCTCTGCTCAAATACAATACAACGCCCTTCTCACTCAGTTCTCAGAAATGTCAGTAATCCAACCTCCAGCACAAAATTAATCAGCTGATTAGACTGTAAGATTTTCTTTGAGTTGACCTTTTGTTTCATTAGATCTTTAGCAAATTACCGAATCATGTTGAATTCATATGTTATAGTCGCTATAATTTCTTTCGTATTAGTTGAAATTCGTTAATTTTTTATTCAGACCTTCGGATGCATCCGAATGTCCGAAAGATGCAAAATTTGGCCGAATTTCGATTAGTTACGAAACATATTGCACATGTCTAATGTGTACTCAGACTGGTATGGAGTGGTAAGCGGGGTACCCCAAGGTTCTGTCTTGGACCCATTCTATTCAATTTATCCATATGTGATATAGAGGATGGGATAAATAGCTCAATCTCAGTTTTTGCAGACAGCACACAGATAAGCAGGGCAAAAACACCACATCAGGAAATAGAAATTTTACAGAAAGACTTGAACAAAATAATGGAGTGGGCAAATGGAAAATGAGGTTTAATGTGGAGAAATGTAAAGTAATGCACTTGGGGCATAAAACATAAATGCAAGCTACTCACTAGGGGGAGAACCGCTGGGAGAATCAAGGATGGAAAAAGATGGGGGGGTCCTAGTAGATGACCATAGGCGTGCGCAGGGGGTGTGCCGGGTGTGCCTGGGCACACCCTAATCACCCTGCGTGGCGCAGATTCCCCCTGCTGATATTCCACCAAAACCCCCCAATAGGGGTCCTAAAAAAAATGTAAAAAAATAAAATAATTGAAATAAAAATGACTGACACTGTCCACTGCCTACTAACACCAACCATGCTTTAATACATTTGGGGTGCACACCCTAATGCAATAGGCTGCGCACACCTATGTAGATGACAGATTGAGCAATTGCATGCAATGTCAAGCTGCAGCCACCAAAGCCGGCAGAATATTAGCATGCATAAAAAAATGGATGTATTCCAGAGACAAAATGAGGAGAGTCCAAAGAAGGGGAGGAGAGACTAATAAGGGGACTGGGGGACCTTAATTACAAGGCACGCCTACAAGCACTAAATTTATTCTCGCTGGAAAAACGACGCTTGAAAGGAGATATGATAGCGATGTACAAATACCTCAATGGTGATCCCAGCATTGGAAAAAAAATGATTCAGTCTCAAGGAGTGTAATAGGACACGGGGCCACACAATGAGATTGGAGGAGAAGCGGTTTAACCTTAAACTGCGCAGGTGGTTTTTTACTGTCAGGGCAATAAGGATGTGGAACTCTTTTCCACAATTGGTGGTGGCTGCAGGGAGCATGGATATTTTTACGAGACTCTTGGATGTGCATCTTAACCGCTTGCCGACCGGCGCACGCCGATGTACGTCGGCAGAGCGGCACGGTTGGGCAAATGGGCGTACCTGTACGTCCATTTGAATTTCCCGCCGTGCCCGTGCGTGCGCGCCGCAGGCGGCGCGCGCGCCGGCCGGGAGCTCCGTGAGTCGGGTCATGGGTCCCGCGGACTCGATCGCCGCGGGGATACCCGCGATCGCCTCACGGAGCGGATGAACGGGGAGATGCCGTTGTAAACAGCATCTCCCCGTTCTGCCTAGTGACAAGTGTCACTCGATCTCTGCTCCCTGTCATCGGAGCAGAGATCAGTGATGTCACCCACACAGCCCATCCCCCTACAGTTAGTAATCACTCCCTAGGACACACTTAACCCCTCTCCGCCCCCTAGTGGTTAACCCCTTCACTGCCAGTGCCATTTACACAGTAATCAGTGCATTTTTAATTGCACTGATCGCTGTATAAATGACAATGGTCCCAAAAATGTGTCAAAAATGTCCGACATGTCCGCCATAACGTCGCAGTTACAATAAAAATCGCTGATCGCCGCCATTACTAGTAAAAAAAAAATTATTAATAAAAATGCCATAAAACTATCCCCTATTTAGTAAACACTATAACGTTTGCGCAAACCAATTAACCCCCCTGGCGGTATTCCCGAGTCTGGCTCGGGGTGGATTTTACATACCAAAAGCGGTATCCCCGAGCCAGACTCGGGCTTGCATTGCAGGATCCATATAGAGGTTACTTACCTTGTCCCCTGGATCCTGCGATGTCTCCCCGCTGTGATCGGCGAGCCGCTGTGTCTCGCTCGATTCACAGTGCCGAGCTCCGTTCCCTGCGAGCGTTGCGACGCACGGGGACGGAGTTCGGCGGTAAATTCAAAAGTGAAACACACAGTATAGATACAGCATACTGTAATCTTACAGATTACAGTACTGTATCAAATAACTACACATCCCCTTTGTCCCTAGTGGTCTGCCCAGTGTCCTGCATGCAGTTTTATATATATAAAACTGTTCTTTCTGCCTGGAAACTGGAGATTGTCCATAGCAACCAAAACTGTCTCTTTACATCAAAAGTGGTTTTAGACCAGCTAGAAAAAAGCGATAATAAATTATAATCACTTGCAGAATTGAGCGATAGTGATTTGTGGGGAGATCCGTCATCAAACACTAAAAGTAATAAAAGCTAAAATTCTGGAACTGAGCAAATTTCAGTGTTTTTGATTTGATTACATTATTATATAATTTTTATTATTATTATATTATTATTTGTTATAATTATTTATAGTTATTTATTATATTATAATTTTTTATTTCGTTTTTCAAACTTTATCATACCCGGGATGTCTACTAGACTCTTGTTTGGACAGATTTAAGTGAACTATTCCTAAGAATTACAGGCCTACAATATAAAACGCCAAATTTCTGTGCAAAATAATTGTACCGCTTTCAGCACCTAAAATCTGAAATAATCATACCGCCAGGGAGGTTAATAAACGCTTATTGCGATTTTTTTTTTACCAAAAATATGTAGAAGAATACGATCGGCCTAAACTGAAGAAAAAAATGTTTTTTTTATATATTTTTGGGGGATATTTATTATAGCAAAATGTAAAAAATAATGCGTTTTTTTCAAAATTGACGCTCTTATTTTGTTTATAGCGCAAAAAATAAAAATCGCAGAGGCGATCAAATACCACCAAAAGAAAGCTCTATTTGTGGGAAAAAAAGGACGTCAATTTTGTTTAGGAGCCACGTCGCACGACTGCGCAATTGTCAGTTAAAGCGACGCAGTGCCGAATCGCAAAAAACGCTCTGGTCAGGAAGGGGGTAAATCCTTCCGGGGCTGAAGTGGTTAAAGGACACAACATACAGGGATATGGGAAATTATTATAGACACTGACACATGTGCACCTACACAGGTTGAACTGGATGGACTATTGCCTTTATTCAACCTTACCAACTATGTAACTATGTTATGCTGTAAGCTGTGCGGTATATAGTAGCAGTGTCCTGGCACATGCACACAATCTTTGAGGGTGTCTGTCTCTCCAATTTGTACAACTGTTTAAATTGGTAGTATTTAGTTTAGTCATTCAGAGTTCCTCTGTTTTAGCACATTTTCCTAACCGAAACTTGAATTTAATCAGAATCTTCAGCTATTTCTTGTGTCATGTAATCAATTCAAGGACAAACTCTAGTTGCGGACCTTAATCAAAAGTGAAAGTACTGTTCATCTTCCTCCTCACCTCTGCCACTAACACATTCAAACTGTTTTTTTTTGGGGGGGTGGGGGTTTGTGAGTACCTTTTTTGACAGGTACCTGCCCCCGCTCCCACTTTCTCAATTCTTGTCTAGGCGAGTGACATCTATATATGACTGTTTATAAATATAATCAGTGCAATCACCTTCAACTAAATACGTGTAAAATCGTGTAAAAAAACTAAAACATATGCCTCACAATCCAGGCTGAGATCGCCGCTATCACTTGATTGAATGTGTCCACAAAATTCATAAACATATAGTGCCTAGTATAAGTGCAGCGCCATCACATATTAATTTTACAACATTGCAATACCAAAATATGTGAATCAAACTCAATAAAAAGTGTAGTTCTAAAACAGCATAAAAATAGTGAATCAGGATCTAAATCCTCATGAGGACTCCACCACAGTGTTTATAATTGGTGACAGTTCATATAACGACTTCTAGTGTGTCCAGTGCCCATCACCTCCAGATAAAGTGCCTGCTCACCTAAAGTAGCTGACCCCACTACAGAGTCATAACAGCCTTAGTGAACCCCCACTCTGGATGGTACAGCAATACTCCTCTTGTTCATATCACAAAGGAAACTTCCCCTTTCTCCTTGCTCCTCAAGCGTCAATGGGACATATTATAAAATAAACAGAAAGACCATAGTGCTCTCTGCTACCAATCATTTATTAAAAACATCAAGGGATTAAAAACACTCAGGGAAATATATGAGAAACATGCATAGATTCAGCTCACCATGCTGACATAACACCAATAGCTAATGTATGATGTCACTGGCTTCGGCTCCTCCCATACGTGTTACGCCCACCCAATGGGCTTCATCAGTAGGTAGGACATCTATATAGGACTCCCCCCCCCCCTTTCCCCTGCCTGCAGCCTGACAAATCACACATCCCAGCTTGCTGCAGGACCAGTCCCACAATTTGGCCGTGCCTTGTGCAGACATCAGGAAGTCACAGCCGGCTCCTACATCTGAAAACAGAAGCTCTGCATAGAGTCAACTCCATGGGCTTCATGGGCTGGTAAGTATTTCTTTTTTTTTTAATCAAAAGAAATCTTTATTGTGCCGATAATTATACATCACTGGTTACATAAAAATAATTAAAAAAAAAAAAACTTTTTGTTAACACCAGCAGGTATGTAAAGAACCAGAAAAAAGAATAAAATTACAGCACAGTATAAAATACATCGTCATGTCTTATAGAAGGAAATATAGGCGATATCCTAGCATTAACATCCTATTACTACAATCCATGATCAAGTATTTCTTTTTAAAAGTCAGCAGCTGCTGAATTTAATTTTTTTTTCCAACAAGAGTGGAGTTCCTCCTTAATCTGTCTTTTTATTTATCTTTATTGTAACACAAGAGCAAAGGCAAAGTCTAAAAACATTTGAAGTGCATTAGTATTTTTGTTAAATCGAGGAGAGATTAATGCCACGCCTGCTCCTAGAGGCTCTTCTTGGATCGCATACTTGGATTACAATAGTGCAAATCACATTGGCACCTGTGGACTGACACAGAAGATAAAATTGCACTTTCACTTCTGAATGTACAGTATATACATCCGTCTTCATCTCTCTTGGCTGAACTGTATAAGTGCCACACACGTTTTATTTCACGCTTCTTCTGTCATGACACTAATACATAATTAGTGCATTCCTGGATGTGATGGGGTTACATTGTGACACGGGTACTTTAGGGGGGGGGGGGGGGTGATGTGGTCTTAACAAAAGACCCTGATCTGGACATCTGTGCCTGAAGCCTTTCAATAGAGAATTAGAAGGGGGAGCAATTCACATGCTAATAGAGGCTTGTATAAAATGCTAGAGCGGGAAAGTGTTGAAGAGGCACAGCAATAAGAGTTCAGGCAGTGTGAGGATAGAGAAACACAGTGCAGTTACTGCTGAACACCAACACATTGCAATGTCTGCAGAAGCCAAGAACACCCTGAAACCATCCATGGCCAAACAGGAAAGGAAGGTAAGAGAGGCTTTCCACTGCTCTATACGATCAGAAATGTCTCATTCCCAGATATCATCACAATTCAGATGCACAGTCATTTATTTGTAATTCTATAGTGTTTTCACCATGGAGATTCAAAGTAGAGTTTACATGTGTCTTCACTCTAAGCTATTGAAAGCTGATTTCTGAGTGGTCCCTGTGGGTTTCTATACTTAACACTCAATTCAAACACATAGTTAACACTATGGGATAAGGATACTTAGTTTAAAAAAGTGACAGTTACAGTTTGAGAATTACAATTACATGACTAAAAAAAAAGATTCATGCACTAAACCTTTGTGAACTGAACCTCATGCATTGAGAGTAAAAAGGAGAACATGATAATAACTGGAAAAGTGAAGAGTATCCAGTAGCACCTCATTTCCTGATGAGGCAGTACACACTTTGCTGTTTCCGGTGATGTCACACTTCATTGCGGTCTATGAGCGTTCCAGCCCTCCTCCCTGGATCTACCATCACACACAGAAACAGTGGACGACTCCTACAGGGATACGAGCGGCACAGCCTGCCGAACCAGCGTGCTAAGAGACACACTGCTGCAGGACTTCTTCCACATGCTGACACATATTTACCTCAATGTGAGTGTTTTTATCCTTTGTACCATCAAATTCTACATTGTCTGCACTTAGAAGGCACCTCTTCCTTTGATTTTTTTTTCTACATGTTTGGAGTGTGCTTCCGCTTCCTTCAAGAGGCCTGCCCTGAGCTGTGGACTGTCCACCCATTCTGCTGGATATCATCATCCATCCTACCCAGTTTATGAACTATCCCTTTCTTGCCCCATGCCAGTATATCCCTACACTGACTTATGGTTTCTGGCATCCTTGATTGCAGTTTGCGCCATTACTACTCCCTCCTTTCACATTTTGCTGTTTGCATGTTATCATTTCACCTTATGATATTTTCACAAACATAATTAGGGCTTGTTCACACCAGCCTGCATGCTAAAACACATGTGGGTTGGCGTCTGTTGTGTGGAGGTCCTGCTATCCAGGAAATCTCATTGTACTGAGTTTATCCCCCTCCACAGATACCACTTTTGACATGTCTGGCGGCAGTTATTATATTATAATGCATAAAGGTCCCTGGACGCCGCAGAAACCCTGCCCTGCCTATCGTCAGCCTGTTAGCAAATCACATGAAGTGATTGTAGATTCCCATATGGAATACCAGTGAGCGCACACGTGGTCGGTGACAGACATCCCAGTGTCTGTGCTACTGAATGAAGTGACAGCAGTCTATGACAGGAAGGCTGGTCTAGAGTATCTGAGGAAAACAACCAATCAGATTCCAACTGTCATTTTTTCAAGTGTAGTTTGGAATAAGTAAATGATCATTTACTTCCTTTAATTTACTATGTATATAGTAGAGATATACCCAGACTAAGAATTCTACCAACTTTTATCCAAATCTTCTAAATATTATAAAGGGCAATGATGTCAGCAACCAATCAGCTTTTTGAAGAGAACTGCATGACCCAAGAAATTGTTAATTACACAAAGTCACCAATCAGGTTTCCCCAAAATGGCAATTACAGTCTAATGCCCCGTACACATGAGCGGAAATTCTGCCAGCAAAAGTCCGATGAGAGCTTTTGGGCCGAAAATGTGATCGTGTGTATGCTCCATCGGACTTTTGCTGGCGGAATTCCAGCCAGCAAAAGATTGAGAGCATGTCCTCAATTTTTCAGTCGGAAAAAGTTCCGATCGGAAATTCCGATCGTCTGTACCAATTCCAATGCGCAAAATTCCTACGCATGCTCTGAAACAATTCGACGCATGCTCAGAAGCATGGAACATTTTCTCGGCTCGTCGTAGTGTTGTATGTCACCGCGTTCTTGACGGTCGAAAGTTCAGCGAACTTTTGTGTGACCGTGTGTATGCAAGGCAAGCTTGAGTGGAATTCCGTCGGAAAAACCATCCAAGATTTTTCTGACGGAAATTCCGCTCGTGTGTACGGGGCATTAAACTTTCATTTCATTTAAATTTGTGGCTACAACAACAGATCTTTTTACTGACATTTTGATATATGAGGTCAGTGTAAGGATACATGCATTGTGTATTGGAGTATTTTTATGTACATTTGTAAAAAAGTTCAGTTTTGTAAACTGTACTTGGCTGAGCTTTACTTTATACATGTTGTCTCTGTATGGAATGGCATTGCACTGAGTGTATAGGCGAAATGCAGAATGAAAGGTAACCAGATATAACCTATGACCTTCCACCCTGTGCTGAACTTTGGTGCAGGGTGGTAATTGTCTCACATATGCTCTTCTTGCTACTCTTTACACTACTATATGGATGTAGGTGTAAAAATTGTATGGAACATTATGCATATTTATTTATTTATTTTTTCCTTATTTTCATCTTTTGATCCAACCAGTAAGTCTGTTATTTCTCAACTTCCTCCAACAGACCAAGCTGTCCAGAAAAGGAGCAGTTACAGGATTCAGACAAACCATTTAACACTGACAGGGGTGCTTACAATGATCAAACTTACATAGTTACATAGTTACATAGTAGGTGAGGTTGAAAAAAGACACAAGTCCATCAAGTCCAACCTATGTGTGTGATTATATGTCAGTATTACATTGTATATCCCTGTATGTTGTGGTCGTTCAGGTGCTTATCTAATAGATTTTTGATATTATCGATGCTCCCCGCTGAGACCACCTCCTGTGGAAGGGAATTACACATCCTTACCGCTCTTACAGTAAAGAACCCTGTACATAGTTTAAGGTTAAACCTTTTTTTCTTCTAATTTTAGTGAATGGCCGCATGTCTTCTTAAATTCCCTTTCGCTGAAAAGTTTTATCCCTATTGTGGGGTCACCAGTATGGTATTTATAAATTGAAATCATATCCCCTCTCAAGCGTCTCTTCTCCAGAGAGAATAAGTTCAGTGCTCGCAACCTTTCCTCATAACTAAGGTCCTCCAGACCCTTTATTAGCTTTGTTGCCCTTCTCTGGACTCTCTGCAGTTCCAGCACATCCTTCCTGAGGACTGGTGCCCAGAACTGGACAGCATACTCCAGGTGAGGCCAGGCCAGAGTCTTGTAGAGTGGGAGAATTACACAGTATACAATGTACAGCACAGTGTATAGATTTGAGCCGTGTGGAATATAGAATGTATACTACAGTGTATAGAGTGGAATAATATAGGAGCAATGTATAAATGTACAGTAAAGTGCATAGAGTGGAGCCACGTGGAGTATAGAATTTATAACAGTGTAAAGAGTGAACTCCTTTAGAGCAGTGTTTCTCAACTCCAGTCCTCAAGGCGTCCCAACAGGTCATGTTTTCAGGATTTCCTTCAGATGAAACGGTTGTGGTAATTACTAAGGCAGTGAAACTGATCAAATCACCTGTGCAAAATAATAGAGAGCCTGTAAACATGACCTGTTGGGGCACCTTGAGGACTGGAGTTGAAACACTGCTTTAGAGTATAGAATGTACAGCACAGTGTACAGAGTAGAGCAGTATGCCGTTTAGTGTACAGTTTACCAATTTTCCTTGAACCCTTGAAATGTTCACATGACTATTCTTTAATATCCTCTTCACAGCTCAGAAAGCCACTCATAGAGCGCAAGAGAAGAGAGAGAATCAACTCCTGCCTGGAACAACTGAAGGAAACTGTAATCCAGGCTTTCCATCTTGATGTAAGTATTTGGGTATGCATGTCATACTGCTGCATCTGATGCATACTGTATGATTTTTATGTATTTACAATATTCCTGTTTTCACATTGCCAACATATTACACATATGGAGTGCCCACAAGAGACATTTACAATGAAACATAGATAATAATACACATAAAAGCCGGGGCAACCATTGAAAAGCACACAAATGCATGGAGATAAACATAAATCTAAAACATGCCCCTAGTTAGAAATAAGAAAAGACTGCAGCAACATAAAGCAAGAGTGCTACCTGTACCACCTTGCTGCACATTTGAAAATAGAATTGTGCTACCCTAGACATTGTCAGTGCCTCATTTTAGAAAGTAATACCCAAATAAAGTAATCATTTTCTAACCAATAAAAAGGACAACACTGCCCATAAGTTTTTATACTCTTGGGACAGATTTAAGAAAAGTAAAAAAAAAAAAGCAAATCTGCATGTATTCAGGCAGCACGTTCCAACACTCTTCTACTGCAGATTAAATGTTGGTTAGTGTTAGGTAAAATAAGGAAGTGTTTGAATCTCTAACAGGTTTTATTTATTTCTGCCAGCTAGGGAGAATTTGCTTCTCCTCCTATATAGTCACTGGTAAGGAGATGAGGGGAATCTCACCAATGTGGACAGACAGTGCAATCAAAGCTTTTTTTTTTTTTTTTTAAGTATAGTGGGGAAGGGTTAGACCCTCTGTCAAGTGTTTATTCCTGCTCGTGTTCCTGTTGGCAAGATTACAATTTGCCTCTATATGGTTGTCCAGAAAAAAGTCAAAGGAAGATTTCTTCAGAAGGGACACAGACAACAATAAGAACCTGACAAAGGTTTTAACTCTTACCCACTTTATCCTAAACTAACAATAGGTTGTGGCTGGAGTTTCAGTTTGAGGAAAAAACAGTGAACATAATCTACAGCTTGCAGCCATATACAGTGGGAACGGAAAGTATTCAGACCCCCTTAAATTTTTCACTCTTTGTTATATTGCAGCCATTTGCTAAAATTATTTTAGTCCGTTTTTTTCTTCATTAATGTACACACAGCACCCCATATTGGCAGAAAAACACAGAATTGTTGACATTTTTGCAGATTTATTAAAAAAGAAAAACTGAAATATCACATGGTCCTAAGTATTCAGACCCTTTGCTGTGACACTCATATATTTAACTCAGGTGCTGTCCATTTCTTCTGATCATCCTTGAGATGGTTCTACACCTTCATTTGAGTCCAGCTGTGTTTGATTATAGTGACTGGACTTGATTAGGAAAGCCACACACCTGTCTATATAAGGACTTACAGCTCACAGTGCATGTCAGAGCAAATGAGAAGCATGAGGACAAAGTAACTGCCTGAAGAGCTCAGAGACAGAATTGTGGCAAGGCACAGATCTGGCCAAGGTTACAAAAAAATTTCTGCTGCACTTAAGGTTCCTAAGAGCACAGTGGCCTCCATAATGCTTGAATGGAAGACGTTTGGGAAGACCAGAACCCTTCCTAGAGCTGGCCTTCCGGTCAAACTGAGCCATCGGGGGGAGAAGAGCCTTGGTGAGAGAGGTAAAGAAGAACCCAAAGATCACTGTGGCTAAGCTCCAGAGATGCAGTCGGGAGATGGTAGACAGTTGTAGAAAGTCACCCATCACTGCAGCCCTCCACCAGTCGGGGCTTTATGGCAGAGTGGCTCGACGGAAGCCTCTCCTCAGTGCAAGACACATAAAAGCCCGCATGGAGTTTGCTAAAAAAACACCTGAAGGACTCCAAGATGGTGAGAAATAAGATCCTCTGGTCTAATGAGACCAAGATAGAACTTTTTGGCCTTAATTCTAAGCGGTATGTGTGGAGAAAACCAGGCACTGCTCATCACCTGTCCAATACAGTCCCAACAGTGAAGCATGGTGGTGGCAGCATCATGCTGTGGGGGTGTTTTTCAGCTGCAGGGACAGGACGACTGGTTGCAATCGAGGGAAAGATGAATGCGGCCAAGTACAGGGATATCCTGGACGAAAACCTTCTCCAGAGTGCTCAGGACCTCAGACTGGGCTGAAGGTTTGCCTTCCAACAAGACAATGACCCTAAGCACACAGCTAAAATAACGAAGGAGTGGCTTCACAACAACTCCTTGACTGTTCTTGAATGGCCCAGCCAGAGCCCTGACTTAAACCCAATTGCGCATCTCTGGAGAGACCTAAAAATGGCTGTCCACCAACGTTTACCATCCAACCTGACAGAACTGGAGAGGATCTGCAAGGAGGAATGGCAGAGGATCCCCAAATCCAGGTGTGAAAAACTTGTTGCATCTTTCCCGAAAAGACTCATGGCTGTATTAGATGAAAAAGGTGCTTCTACTAAATACTGAGCAAAGGGTCTGAATACTTAGGACCATGTGATATTTCAGTTTTTCTTTTTTAATAAATCTGCAAAAATGTCAACAATTCTGTGTTTTTCTGTCAATATGGGGTGCTGTGTGTACATTAATGAGGAACAAAAATGAACTTAAATGATTTTAGCAAATGGCTGCAATATAACAAAGAGTGAAAAATTTAAGGGGGTCTGAATACTTTCCGTCCCCACTGTACATCGCTGTCATAGAATAGTCAAAGTTCTAGTTGGCACACATGATCAGTACAGTTCTTGGTGTGACCTGCGGCTATTAGATAGGCTCATGGTCAGAGGCGGCTCTCTAATTAGGCAAATTAGGCGGTCGCCTAAGGCCTCGCACTCACAGCCTAATTTGCCTAATTTGCCTGTTCTCAATCACTGAAGTTGACGCCAGCGGCTCCGCCTACCCCCACTGGGACTCTGTGGCTTAGGAGCTGACGGACAAATCAGATACTGCCCGCAGCCTGAGGAATAGCGGCCTCATCACGGAGCGTCCCAGTCCGTGGGGCCTCATGTGTAAGTTTTGCCTAAGGCCTCACAAAGCCTAGAGCCGCCTCTGCTCATGGTCCTGGTATGTTAGTAAGGTAATAAGGTGATAGGTAATAAGCAGTAAACTGACAATCTGTGGTAGTCGTTATTAATGTACCATAGGTGCGGAGACCTGTGTTCTTAGTATAAATAAATCTACCTACAAGAAGTCCTATTTGATAAAGGGGGGAATATCAGTTTCTGAGGCCAAGAATGTACTTACTTTTTCCACAGCACAATGATACAACTATTAATATTTTTATTGAATAAATGATTGAAAAGGAAATGTTTAATTCAAATATATCACCTTTTTTTGTAGTCTCTGTTTAAATGGAGGTTACAACACAATTTTAATGGGATGTACTTACTCTTTTTTTACATGACTGTATATTTACTCCAATCAAATAAACATCCGTTTGATCTTACTTTTAGGCCTCCTCATTCAGATGGGTGAATAGGCTGCTGCGTTTGTATATTGCTAATTACCGCCTCTAGACCAGTGTTAATTTAGTCGACTAAAATATTTTTGTTGACTAAATTAATACTATTTTAGTCGACTAAAATACGACTAAAACTAAAACAAGTGAGATGACTAAAATACGACTAAAACTAAAATGGCATTTTAGTCAAAGGACTATGATTAAAACTAAATTGAAACTTGACATCAACATTAACACTACACTACCACATAAGAATATGTAGGGGGCATCTACTAAGCTGCTAAAAAAAGGATTTTCTTATTTTTTTTCTTGATATTTAATGTTGGTAATATACGGTATTCAGGTAATATGTGCAATGGCATTACAGTCAATAGAGTTTACAGTTTTTTTTAAATATTTTCAACTTGTACTTCTTTTTGTCAAAATGCAATATTTCTGTTTGTTTATGAGCCTTGATTTTATTTATAAAGACGTTATTTATCACAATGGCTAAATATATGTCCGTTGTGCATGTTCAAACCTTAATACTATAAATAATATGTTATTAGATTTTTACTCCAGGAGTACATAATGAGTTTGGCAATTCTAAAGAAATGCTTAAAAGAGAAGTATGTTTTTTGTTTTTTTTTTCTAGATTCATACTTGCCTAGATGGATGCAGCATCAGACCGATGCTGCAGCTGTCTCCCGGCATCTCTACACTTAGAACCGAGCCACCGAACATCGCCGATGGCTCAGTTCTCCTCCCCGAGCGGAGAGCTGCTGCCTGTCAGTCATCATCTCTCTTGTTCTGCTCCTCCATGCTCATTGGAGCGCTGAGCTGTGGAGGGGCAGAGAGCGGCCGTCTCAGCGGCTTGCTGAGAGGCTGAGACAGCCATCAGTCCAGACAGCTGGCGGATCCAGACTTCGGAAGTCGGGATGATGCGGTGCCTGGACTGATCTTGGTGATGTCAGCAAAGAGTGGACTTCAGACCTCTCTCCGCTGAAAACGGGTCACAGGAGTGCAAAACTAATGGAACTCCTGTGACCCTTAGGAGAAACCCAGCCTAAAAAGCTCAGGCTGGACTTCTCTTTTAAATAATGCATTACAATTCAACTAAACCCATTTGATTTTAGTAGACTAAAATGTACTGGAGATTTTAGTCCACTAAAATACGACTAAAACAATTCAGATGACTAAAATACAACTAAAACAAAAATGGCATTTTAGACAAAAGACTAAGACTAATTTGCTGCCAAAATTAACATTGCTCTAGACCCAGCAGCACTCTTCGTTATGGCGGCATACAAACCGGGCGATTACCTGCAGCCAGTTTGTATGCAGCCAGAATGCTGTCCTTGAATGCAAACTGCCTGTGTCCAGGGTCGGTCAGAGTATCTAACCACATGTATCTGCTCAGAAAAGCTGTTACATCTGAACAGCGGCAATGCTGGCTATTGATCTGAGCAAGGTACTGTGCGCATGCAGCTAGTCTCTCTGACAGCAAGAATCACTGATACTTGGCCATATGCACCCACCTATTTGAAGGAAGCCTTAATGTTTACCGCAGCCCTAAAGTAAGTTCCAGAGTGTGTTCCAGATGACAAAAGATTAAATTGAAAGTGTGATTCAAATCCCTTCCCAGAGTTTGCATGTTCTCCCTGTGCCTGCATTGGTTTCCTCCAGGTACTCCGGTTTCCTCCCACACTCCAGAGGTACACTGGTAGGTTAATTGGTTCCTGTCTAAATTGGCTTCACGCTGGAGGCGTTTTTCAGGCGATTTAGCGCTAAAAATAGCTCCTGTAAAGGCAGAAAGTCAAAAAAAGTTCTTCAAGCAGCTTCTTTGAGGCGCCTTAGGAGTGGTGTATACACCGCTCCTAAAGTGCTCCTGCCCATTGAAATCAATAGACAGCACCGCCAAGGCGATTTGCGGGCGCTTTTAACCCTTTATTCGGCAGCTGAAAAGCGCTGCAAAAATGATGATAAAGCGCCGCTAAAACTAAAAGGGCTGTGAAAGGGCTCTGAGGAACCTTAGATTGTAAGCTCCTTGAGGGCAGGGACCGATTTTAATACACAATATATAAGTAATGTGCTGCATACATTGATGACGCTATATACGTACCTGTAATAAATAAATAAGTAAGATAAATAGGCATTAAGCTTGAGCAAGGGAAAAAAGGTGACACTGTGTTGAACATGAAAACCCAATTATGTGCAAGGGAAATTTTAAAAAAATGATCTAGATGACTGAAATGAACAAACATTCAACCTTTAAAAAGAGAAAAAAATCAGCTCCTTCTGTAAATCACCCAAACTGTGAGGTTGATTTTATAAAATTGGAGGGTGCAAAACTTGGTGCAGCTCTGCACAGAAACCAATCAGCTTCCAGGTTTTTTTGTCAAAGCTTAATTGGACAAGTTAGAAGCTGATTGGCTACCATGCACAGCTGCATCAGATGCTGTACTATCCAGTTTTAGGAAATCAGCCCCAAGGTGCCATGTTGTGTTTAGATATAGCAATGTACTAGTACAGTATGTGCATTTTTGTGTTAGAGACAGACACCTATAGAATAGTGACTTCTGTTCTGAGAATCACTTGAGTTTTACTAATATACATTTTTGGACACTAGTATACACTAAAATTACACAGCAATGACAGACAACAGTTATGGGAATTCTTTAAACATTATAGAGTTAGTAACACGATGTAGCAATATAAATACAGACAAGCTTAGTAATTATGACGTACTTTAGAATCTTTTAAAATGGTCCTGAAATAGTGTATGGGGTGCATTACACTCCATAATAGGTTATCTGTAGCCTAGTCCCAGGGTGCTTTGAAACAGTAATATTTTTTTACACCTTATTATATTGGAAGTACAGAGTGACATTGGCTCTACTGTCTGTTGTCTCTTCAGCAGTCCAAGTTGGAGAAGGCGGACATCCTGGAAATGACTGTGAGACATCTGGAGAACATTCAGAGAAGCAGAAGCTCAGGTGAGTGTCTGATCATGAGTTCTTCAGCACTTTTCTTTTTTGTCACTAGAGGGAGCTCTGCAACAACTAAAGACAGATGTAATATTAACTACTGGTGACTGTACCAAAGTGGTGCAGTTCATAATCATGCTTTTTCCTCTGTTCTATACACAATAACGTCCTTCTGCAGGCAGGAACGACAGTTCATTTTTTTTCCCCATCTGTGTAAAATGGAATTGCAGCATACCACCTACGCTAGCTACTACTAAGTTTTATGCTAATGGGGCACATAAACTGAATTTCACATTTCATGTGTGCAATGGAGTCTTGCTCCACTAGGTGTCACCATTTCAATGTCACTGCCCCTCTAGAGCAGGTATTCCATAATTGTTTTTCCTCTGTGTACAACCATCATAAACCAGACCTGGGAACTAAAAGCATAGCTCACCTTTACCAAAACACTGCCTATGCAGATAAGAAAAGAACAAACTGTACAGCTTTGACCTTGCTATAGGAGTAGGCCATTTACGTACCACATAAAGCCTGACTGAAATACTCCCAGGACGTTGCTAAGTACCCCCAGGACGTTGCTAAGTGAGGCCTAGTCATCACTGCTCACCTCCATCATCACAGAAGTCAGCTCTTTCTCTGATTCAACCCCCCTCACATCTGCTTTCTCTCCCCTGATGCAGTAGCTGTAAGCTCAGTGTAGATGAGCTCACTCCTGTGATGGTAAAAAGTGAACAGTAGTTTTTCAGTCAGGCTTCATGAGATATGTAAATGGCCTACACCCATAGCAAGAGCATTATTCAACTTTGGTCAAAGCTGCACAGTTTGTTTTTATCTACAGACCTTCCTTGTCTGCATAGGCAGTTTTTGCTGAAGGTGAACTATGCCTTTAAAGAACTCCTTGAGGGAGGTTGGAGTTTCAAACACCGTGCATGTCATGCTATATCAGTTGTAGGGAGCATTATTTATTAGGCAGATACAAGCAACACATTTAAGGGTTGAGTTTATGTGTGGGGCCAAAATATTGCAGTTTTTATGGGTTTGGTGTAATATTGACAGGTCTGCATAGTATTAAATCATAGTTAAATGGTCCCTTAGAGAAACAGCACTGACTCAATAATATGTAGGCAAAAAGCTGGCAACCCTGACAATATATGAGCTACAAGCAGGCAATTATTGCAATACCTGGTCAAAAAATTCTAGTCATGGCAATATATAGAAATCCAACAGGCAATTACTACAAAACATGGGAACAAATGGGTAATTGTTAGACTTTACATGGAAAACATACAGGCAATCCTTAAAATTCATGGGCAACAAACAAGCAATCTGTAAAATACATGGGTTACAAACAGGCAATCCTTACAAAACCCGGGTTACAAACAGACAATCCTTATAATACATGGCCAACAAACAGGCAATTCTTACAATAGATGGCCAACAAACAGGCAATTCTTACAACAGATGGCCAACAAACAGGCAAATCTTACAATAGATGGCCAACAAACAGGCAATCCTTACAATACATGGCCAACAAACAAGCATTTTTTAAAATAGATGGCCAACAAACAGGCAATTCTTACAATACATGGCCAACAAACAGGCAATCCTTACAATACATGGCCAACAAACAGGCAACCCTTACAATACATGGCCAACAAACAGGCAACGCTTACAATACATGGCCAACAAACAGGCAACCCTTACAATACATGGCCAACAAACAGGCAATCCTTACAATACATGGGCTACAAACAGGCAATCCTTACAATACATGGGTCACAAGCAGGCAATCCTTACAATGCATGGTCAACAAACAGGCAATTCTTACAATACATGGGCAACACACAGGCAATCTTTACAATACATGGCCAACAAACAGGCAATTCTTACAATACATGGCCAACAAATGGACACGCCATACAATGCACAGGCAACAAATTAGCAATTTTCACAATACATAGGCAACAAACAAGATTTCCCACCTATCAGTATATACTTAAAGTGTATAAATGCTGTAATCACAGCAATTATTGAGGGCATTACTGTCTCCAAAATATCAACTGGAACCAATAGCGGCCCATGCTTCCACTGGTATCTCATACTGTTAACTAAATATAGGTTGCATATGTCTACCTGTGGAGCATTTCTGTAAAGTGATGCTGATCCCTACATTGAGGGCAACTCCCACCAGTGGTGTATGTGCAATACTTAGGGAAACACTATTCTAGGGGACTCTCCATAGTACTGAACTTTCATCACTCAGGTGTCACAACCAAACCAGGGGGCAAGGAACCAACACTAAACCAAGCAGGAGTTCAAACTCTGGCCCACTCCATGAAAAATTGAAAAAAAAAATGTCTGGACTTATGCATTACTGTTTTATATATTGGTGAGTATTGATCTATATTTTTATTCACTGTACTGTTTTCCCTTAGGTGAAGGCTCTCAGTGTGTGGAATCCCAGCAGAGATTCAGCACAGGATACATCCAATGTATGCATGAGCTCCACAACCTGCTTCTTAACTGTGATTGGATGGACCAAGCTCTTGGTGCGCGTCTTCTCAACCATCTGCTGAAATCCCTTCCTAGGGTCAAGGATGCCAACCCTGAGCTGCCCATAAGCTTTGAGGAGAATGCTGGGGGGACCCTGTCACCAGCTCTGAAGCCTGATCCTGACCCAGAGCCACATACTGATGTCCTGAAAAAACACTGTCCCCTTGTGGGCTCCCTACAGATGTGGAGGCCCTGGTAATCATACCACTTTAGCGACTCAATCGTCATAGTGCACACTTGGGTAACCCATAGGCAGACTCGCTCTGCTCACCTCTGTCTCCTTAACATATATTCACTGTTACTATGTATGTCCCCCATCTTCTGCAGTTACACTGCGTGTAGGAGCAGAGAGTGACGCTGCTGTCAGTCCTAGCGTTTCTTTTGTACCAATATGTATCTTATAGATATGCTTTGTTTAACACATTGGGGTGCACACCCCTTTAGGTGTACTAAAGACCCAGTGCTCCTGGCTGGAGACCCGTGTTTGTAGCCTGCATTGTAGAAGGCTTCTTCTCCCCCTATTTATTACAGATCTCTTCATGTAACATTTCTATTCATTTAAAGTAATTTACACTATCTTATTACAAATAAATATAATATATACAGTAAACCTTTCCATAGTTTTATTTCTGGTAAAGCTTATTATTACTTAACAGCTGACATGCTACATCTTCATGTTATTTATGTGAAGGAAATGTGTTTGTAAGTGTGTGTATATCTATAATTAAAGTGAAACACAACTGTTTTCAAACTCTTTATTTTAGTTTTATACATGACAATACATTATGTAGATACACGTAGCAGAAGAAAATGCAAATCATTACAATATTAAAGCAGTATTAATCCCAAAAGCAAACACTTATTATTTTGCAGCTTACCGATTCTTAGATGTTGTGGCTGCAATTGTTTTATTTTTTAGGCTTTCTAACTTTTATTTTCAACTGGTGATCCTGACAGTAATTCTGTTGTTTTCAAACAGTACAAGCTCTCCTGCAGATGTGTCAGTTTAGAGTGTTGAGACAAACCATTTACCACTGACAGGGGTGCTTATAATGATTTTATTTATTCAAATTGTTGCTGTAACCACTTGTGTAACTGCAGTGTGAGCTGGAGTTGGCTTCAATTTGTTAGTGTATCTAAAACTGCTGATACATTTACACCCCCTCCAGCCCCCAGATTCACAATGCTGCTGTCCAAAGGTGCGCCTGTGCTCCTTCATGCAAAGTGGAAGCACTCTAACACAAGAGGTGTGTTACCGGCCAAATCACTAGAAGAAAATAGAGAAAAAACCTGGAAATAAGGGGAAAAAGAGATAATATAAGCTGCAATTCATTCCATTTTTGGTTTCGGGGTTTAATATCACTTTATTAAGAGGCTCAGATGATTGCAAAAACAGGTACAAACAAATCTGGATACTGAGTACAATAATGGTAAGGCCATTAATATTTTTTTTTTCTTTTGCTTTTGTTTTAATATACTGAGTACAATAATCGTAAGGTCATTAATATTTTTTTTGTTTTAATATTACATGCAATAATAAGTAACTAATTTGTAACATTGTACTAGAGGCAGATTGTTCTGTTAAAGTGGTTCTAGATTCTAAAGGCATACTTTTTTTTTACCTTAATGCATTTCCTGCATTAAGGTAAAAAATCTTTCTGTATCAGCTCTCCTAGACTAATTTGAGATAAATACTGCATTTACTTTTTTGCAACAAAGTGAAACAAGTTGAGGAGTTGTCAAGCCTGTAAATGTAAGAAGCAAATACAGCTGCCCTGTATACATACACAAGAAACAAGGCTTTAATACATAATGCAATTTGATAAGACTATTTGCATAAATCAGAAAGGAAAACAGTTCACATGCAGTAAATAAATGACATCCTCCCTGGAATTGATAAGGACTGATGCAGGCAGATTTAGCAAAAGTGTCTTTCATGCATTCTAAAAGTGGTGCAGACTGTGCCAGATTCATGTACCTGTCTAGAACTTTGAATACCACTTTAAGGCTGGCCATACAGTATACAATTTTCTTCTACAACTTTCCTTTAGATTTACCAAAACCATATAATATGAGGTCACACCTAAACACTTTCAATTGTATGCAATCAGACAGGCTCTTCCACTACATAGTTGAAGGTAAATCTAAAGGAAATTGAGCAAGAAAATTGTATAATGCATGCAGCTTTAGAATCCATGGGAAACACATTCACAAAATCTGTCTCAGTACGCCAAATGAAAGTTGGTCTTAATTAGCTCCACTTTTGTACGATACGAAGTATCGGTATTTTCGTTTGAATTTGGCTCATTCATTGTGTCACAATGTAAAAGTGATGCATTTTAGAACTACCTTAATTTATTTATTTATTTATTTATTTCAGGTACTTATATAGCGCCGTCAATTTACGCAGCGCTTTACATATACATTTTACATTCACATCAGTCCCTACTCTCAAGGAGCTTACAATCTAAGGTCCCTAACTCACATTCATACATACTAGGGACAATTTAGACAGGATCCAATTAACCTACCAGTTCAGTGCAAGAATCGCTGTCAGAACCAAAGGAGTTGCAAATGCTTCATGAATTTGGTGCAATACATTAACAAGAAGGAATAACGCCAGAAAAGTGGTGCAGCAACTATTGAATTCCCCCCTATATTGGAAATGGTTAGACAACAGCATATGAAATGGAGCTTGAAGGTCCAGATTAAAAATGTTGGCTGCCTAAGTACACTTAGTTATTATTATTATACAGGTTTTATATAGTGCCACCAGTTTGCCTAGCGCATTACAAAAAGAAGGCAGACATTACTGTTACAATACAATTTGGTACAAGAGGAATCAGAGGGCCCTGCTCTTAAAGAATGACCATGAATTATTTGTATACTAGGACTTTATCAAAATCACACAACCAGAAAAAAATATCCAGGACATTAGGATCAAACTCAAGCTCTAAATAAAAATGACCAAAACCCTATCCGCTCTTATCATAGTGTAATAATGTTTACTTTCTCTTAGCACCACTTTCCACCCTAAAGCTAAAGTAAGGATAGTCAAAAGTAAGGACAGCCAGAAATATTTTTTACATAAAATGTGCAAGAAGGATTTTTTTCAAATATATATATATATATATATATATATATATATATATGTGTGTATATATATAAAAAAATATATATATATAGCCAAAACACCTCTTTTATGTTATACAATAGGAAGGGCTGTTTTTTTTTTCCCCGCTAGATTCACCAGTTTACAGCATTGTCAGCCTCCTACAGATAATGAGTGAATATAAGCAGCGCTGCACAATCATCAGGTTAAAAACTTAGGGAAGTGAGAAAGGTTCAAATAACTTTGGGGGTTATTTACTAGAACTCAAGAGTTCAAAATCTGCTGCAGCTCTGTATAGAAACCAATCAGCTTCCAGATTATATTGTCAAAGCTTAAAGTGGAGGGCCACCCTGAAAAAAAAAAAATTACACTAAAATCCTAAAAAAAATTTGAGAAAAAAAGAAATAAAACTTACCTAAACCCTTGTTGCTAGGCAGTCTTCCTAATCTGTCTCTTCCTTTTCCGCTGCGTCTTCTGATCCTCGGTGAGCGGCCCCGTTGTCTTCTGGGAACTGTGTGTGTTCCCAGAACACCACGGGGCCATTCACAGAGCACCGCGCTGCTCGCGCATGCGCAGTAGGAAACTGGCAGTGAAGCCGCAAGGCTCCACTGCTTGTTTCCCTTACCTAGGATGGCGGTGCCGGGACCCGAGGGACAGGTCGGCCTCGGGCGGCCGACATTGCGGGCACCCAGGACAGGTAAGTACTTATTTAAAGTCAGCAGCTACAGTGTTTGTAGCTGCTGACTTTTAAATTTTTTTTTTTTTTACGGCCGGAATCCCGCTTTAACTGAACAAGCTGAAGTTAGAAGCTAATTGGCTACCATACACAGCTGCACCAGATTCTTAGTGCTCCAGTTTTAGTAAATACACCCCTTTGTGACAACTAAAAATGACTGGTCTCTTAAAGTTCACATGTGCCCAGACTACACATATTAAAGTGTTTTCTTAGTCTTGTGAAGTAGCAAAATAACTTTTAAAAAAAGCCCCTGCTGAACCTCTGTATCAGGAGGAACTGTTGAGAAATTCCCCTTTAGAGCCCATTCACACCATTAGAGTCAGGGTGCACTGAGCAGCATTGCTCAACGCAGTCCCAATGCAAAGACAGGGTAAGCTTGTTTCCTATGGTGTCAGTTTATACCACTGCAGTTGTGTGTACTCAACAGAATTAGAGATTGGCACTTGGCACTGTGGCCTGGCTGTGCGCACCAGTGAATGGCTGCTGGTGGGAATGGAACTTAAAAAGTGCACAACAGAGGCACTAAAATCATGCCTCTGACAGAGGCATTATTTTGCCTTATTTTCCGTTATTTTCTATGACAGCGGGGACCTAGCAACCTGCCTGCCTTCTAATGTAACCAATCACCATGGGGCTGATTTACTAAAACTGGAGAGTGCAAAATCTGGTGCAGCTCTGCACAGAAACCAATCAGCTTTCGGGTTTTTTGTCAAAGCTTAATTGAACAAGCTGAAGTTAGAAGCTGATTGGCCACCATGCACAGCTACACCAGATATTGCACTCTCCAGCTTTAATAAATAAACCCATTGTGCAAAACCAACTGAAACCAGACTTCAGAGTTGCTTTTCTGGTATTTGAGTGTAGCACCCTTGTCCCTAGAACAAGGCTGCAGGTAAATTTAGTTGTGCTGGATGGTAACCAGTCTGGCTAATTTGTAGTGTTTAGTGATTACATGACTTCTGTTAATTCCATTTATTTGTGGCTTCTCCCTTCTGTCAGTAGGTGGTACTGTTGCCTTTGACATTAGAGTGATGAGTTACAGTGAAGTTCAGGTTATGATAAACATACTTTTCTCAGTCAAGCATATTTACAGCTGAGCATGCTGGGAAAAGGTATTTAATGGAATGAAGTCAGGTGATCAGACAGAATGTTCTCGCCCAGGGCTTCGGCCTGGGTGGATGGTGTATGTAGAGTTCCTGGCTGCTTGGCCCACAGTCTGGGGCCTATCAAGGTGGCTGCCGGCTGCTAAGCCTGACCGAGGCCTATCCAGGTGTTCACGTTTATGCAGAGGAAAGCCTGCCAAAGATCCAGTAACGATTCTAGAGGGATGGAGTGCTAAGGAAGCACCACAGGGGACTTTTCATGAGCTGGAGGCTATAAACTAGCTGGGAGGACTTCAGAGAGAACTCATCCAAGGGATTTGGTGCATAGAACAGTGAGTAAAGTTCAATTACTAGAGGAGACAGCATGTCCTACAAAGTACAGATGCGCTGGTTCAGCTTAAAGGCTCTTATTCCTGTACTGTCTAAGGCAGTGGTTCTCAACTCCAGTCCTCGGGACCCACCAACAGGCCAGATTTTAAGTATTACCTTGGGGAGATGCAGACTAGAATACTGCAATCACTGAGCAGCAAGTGATATCACCTGTGATGTATTTCAGCTATCTTGCAAACCTGGCCTGTTGGTGGGTCCTGAGGACTGGAGTTGAGAACCACTGGTCTAAGGAGTCTGCCAATCTGCCTGTTGCTGATCGCTACTAAGGGTGCCCTGTGCCATATTCCCCTCTCTCCCACATTTTTCCTGTTTAAGAAATAAACCTCTATTGTTTAAAGCATAAAAGTGACTGGCGCCAAACTTCTTTCTTGTTCATCATCTACCATGCCCACAAACCTGCACCCTGAGGATGTATGTCAGCCCTCCCTACCCCTGGTAGTCACCATCGGGCTCCCAGAAAGTCGGGGCCATGGCTACATGAGTATGAATTACTCCAGAGTTCCTTCAGCTACAGAGGTCATGGATGGCTTGCTAAAGATCTTTTACTGTTTGCAAGGGACATTTAAGGATCTTATTGTCCATAGTGTGAGTTCAAGTACACTTTAAGAGAAATGTGACTTTTTGCATTCAGTTACAATAAAATTGTTAGTATGCACTTTATCGTTAGGAATAGGTTAAGGAAAGGACTCTTGGGAGACAGTTGTATTATTTGTACTTGGTTTGGGGCATATTTAGTAAAAGCAGACAAATATAGGCTCATTCCCCAGTCTAGATTCACATGCATTTGATTTCCATTGAATTTGCCCTGCACATTTGTGGAAGTTGTAAACTTTCCCGACGTCTGGTACATGGGGAGAATATAAATGAGGACTTCAGTCTAAAATAGTCATTTGCAGGGCAATGAATGTCTGGTGTATGTGTGCAATGATGAAAAAAGAGGGCAAGCAGAAAAGAGCATGGCAGATCGTCCAAAGGGAACAAAGCTAAATCCCAGATAAAATTAATGTTTCACCATCTGAAAACAGAAAATGTTAACAACAGATCGAGTCCATCAGTAATGATCCCTCTTTATAAATATGCCGCTTTAATCGCGCATATCTGTGAGAACAACAGATGTCCCATGTCACCGCTAATGAATCAGGAGTGCAGTCATTTTCACCAAAGGTTGCATGTGCAACGGAGACAGATCTATCCACCAGTAAGGGCAGTTCTGGGGTAATAAAGGAATGGTGAACTGAGCAGGCTGGGTGAGTTGTCATCATTAATGAATGTGTTTTAAAAAATCTAGCTTAAAACCTAACTTCAGTCAATTCTATTCTGTTTTTAGTTTTGGATAGATTGGGGAGGAGTTAAACTTTCTGACAGGTTTTTCTTTTTGTTTGTTGACCCCCTTTGGGGAGATTTCCCTTCACTTTTTATACCTGTGACACCAGGATAACAAACTGGCAGAGTGGTTGTCACCAGGACAAAATGGCAGAGACAGCAATATAAATACTGCCAATGTTTGAACCCTTACATGCCTTTCAAAAAAATGTTTTGTTTTTTTGTCTGTGTCTCAGTAGGAAAGATTTTCCATCACTTCCTGTCTTGACATAAGTTAAAAAAAATCTATAAATGTAGAAAAAAACATTAAAAATATTTAAACCATTATACTTCCACCTTAACATTAAAGTAAATCTATAAAACATACACTAAAACTCTTGGTAATTATGCAATGAAGGTCCTTTTTTAGCCAATTCCTGTAATGGGATGACAACCATTCCCCAACTGTTCCCTTCTGTGACACATGTTCCTGGCAGAGACTAAAGTGACTGTGCCAACACACATTACATAGGCATGGTCCATTGTGACTTTTGAAAACTGATCTAGAGCAATGATGTACAGCCGTTGCTGAAGTGCATGTATGTAAATAGGAAGAGGTTTAAAGGTTTACTTAAAGAGGAGCTACAGTCTCCCGCCCCCCCTAAACTTTTTTTTTTAAAGTCAGCAGCTACAAATACTGTAGCTGCTGAGTTTTAATATAAGGACACTTACCTATCCAGGGATCCAGTGATGTCCTTACCTTAGCCATTCTTCAATCAGCTTTGGGTCCAGGCGCCAGCATCTTAGGTAACGGAAACCAGCTCCATAGCCAGTTTTCTACTGCGCATGTGCGAGCCACGCTGCGCTTTGTGAATGGTCCCTCAGTCTTCTGGGACTCGTGATGTGTTCCAGAAGGCTGCGAGGGAAGGAGGGAGGGCCAAACTTCCGCACTGATCTACCTGGAAGTGGGAGTGGGTACCTGTCAAAACCAGGTATCTGCTTCCCCCATTCCCCCCCAAAAAAGTGCCAAATGTGGCAGTGGAGGGGGGGGGCAAACTTCCCTTCCCTAGCCCAGAGACGTTACTAACCTAAGGTGATACACAGAGATGAAACAAATCCTTCTACATAAGTTGTACCTGTTTATCTGCTGTCTTCACTTCTATTCAGCCGCTCAAAGTGCTGAATTTATAAAGCTTTGCTGAGAATTCAGGAAAAAGGTGGCGGAGAGCTGAAGTTACACTCTGCAGAGCTCAGTTAGGAGAGCTCTGAGAGCTGATTGGAGGGAAGAGACACACCCACTCTCACACAGGAACAGAGTTGAGGCTGTCAATCAGCTGGAGGTCCCTCCCCTGTCACCTTTTTTTCTCTTGGTGTCAAGAAAACTTGTCAGAAGTGATTCATGCTGATAGCAGAGTAAAGAAGCAGCAGACAGAAATGACACTTAGTGCTCTTAATTTAGAGCACTACACACTCTAGAGGGAAATGCGTTGTTCATATATCATGTTTGAGGTTTCAATGGGATTTCAATGGGTAAGTCTAGAAATGTGCAAAAACATGTATATTGTACATCTTTTCCCTAGTAACTAGCTTTCTATTGGCTTAAAATTATTTTTAAAAAATGTTCAAGCCTGAGAAGACTGCAAAGTAAAATGACTAAAGATACTCAGTGCTAAAGTGTGAATGCAGCCCTGAAGTGTACTGAGATGCAACAAAGGATGAAAAAAAAATGAAAGCAAGTATTTAATGGGAAAACTGGCAATTATTTATGATATGTGGCGCTTTAGCAAACTAAATATCATCTAGGTAGGGTTTAGACCTACGGTACTTTAAATTTGACAGCGAAGTATATGATTCTTGAAAACCCTTCTCTCTTTAAAGAAGCTTCTCCTGCTTCTAACTAATACACTGTTTTACTTTCTGCATCAGCTCATCCCCCACAGCTATAACCTTTTGTATCAATTGACCCTCCCTCTTAGATTGTAAGCTCTAGCGAGCAGGGCCCTCTGATTCCTTTTGTACCAAATTAGAATGTAACTGTACTGTCTGCCTTCATTTTGTTAAGCTCTGCGCAAACTGTTGGCGCTATATAAATCCTGTATAATAAATAATTATAATATGTACTACAAGAAAATGTCTTCTGCTCTCTGAGTAGTAGCAACTCAGCTCATGACTGCACAAAGACATCCTAAGACCCGGTTCACACTGCCACGACTTCAAAGTCGCCTGACTATGTGTGACTTTGAAGCCGACATCCCAGCGTGACTTTGGAATGCCTTGTATATGACTTCTTTAACAGAAGTCAATGCAAGTTGTGCCAAAGTCGGACCAATTGACTCGCTCCTATTAGAATGGTTCCATTGAACTTAATTATCATGCTACATGTGCTCTCAAAGTCGGAGCGCATGTCACACCAGTGTGAAATGGGCCAAAAAAAAAGACTTGTCTAAATTTCTTCCCTAAATTTTTTACTTTGCTAGTGGGGCAAACCCGAGGGCCATAGGTTGGAATTTACCAATGCCAATCAATAATTGAATAATATAATACTTTACAGTGTACAAGGTTGAGGACTACACATACTATAAATGTGGCTTGGCATGAGTCCACTCACACCACTGGTGACACACATGATTCTCATTTATCCATGACACCCACAATAATCGTGCTTTTGGCAAAACAGCTAACTTTTCTATGGTAAAATATTAGTCTGTGATTATACCAATTTGAGTGAATCTGTCAGAATACAGGAACTATTATTGCGATATATATATATGAACTGTAGCTCCCCAGTGCCAGCAGCACTCATGCAGCCCCAGACCATGACACTTCCACCACCATGCTTGACTGTAGGCAAGACACACTTGTCTTTGTACTCCTCACCTGGTTGCCGCCACACACGCACCATCTGAACCATATAAGTTTATCTTGGCCTCATCAGACCACAGGACATGGTTCCAGTAATCCATGTCCTTAGTCTGCTTGTCTTCAGCAAACTGTTTGTAGGCTTTCTTGTGCATCATCTTTAGAAGAGGCCTCCTTCTGGGACGACAGCCATGCAGACAAATTTGATGCAGTGTGCGGCGTATGGTCTGAGCACTGACAGGCTGATCCCCCACCCCTTCAACCTCTGCAGAAATGCTGGCAGCACTCATACATCTATTTCCCGAAGACAACCTCTGGATATGGCCCTGAGCACGTGTACTCAACTTCTGGCGAGGCCTGTTCTGTGTGGAACCTGTCCTGTTAAACCGCTGTATGGTCTTGGCCACCATGCTAGCTTTCAGGGTCTTGGCAATCTTCTTATAGAATAGGCCATCTTTATATAGAGCAATGATTCTTTTTCAGATCCTCAGAGAGTTCTTTGCCATGAGGTGCCATGTTGAACTTCCAGTGACCAGTATGAGAAAGTGAGAGTGATAACACCAAATTTAACACACCTGCTCCCCATTCACACCTGAGACCTTGTAACACTAACGAGTCACATAACACCGGGGAGAGAAAATGGCTAATTGAGCCCAATTTGGAGATTTTTACTTAGGGGTGTACTCACTTTTGTTGGTTGCCAGCGGTTTAGACATTAATGGCTGCGTGTTGAGTTATTTTGAGGGGACCGCAAATTTACACTGTTATACAAGCTGTACACTCACTACTTTACATTGTAGCAAAGTGTCATTTCTTCAGTGTTGTCACATGAAAAAATATAATAAAATATTTACAAAAATGTGAGGGGTGTACTCACTTTTGTGAAATACTATATATATGTGCATTAACCAGAGCTGTCCTAGTTCTTTCACTATTTAGTGAGTCACTGACCTAGAACAATCATATGTGTATCATTTGTCTGTTTAGCTCTACTTTAAATTTGACAGTGAAGTACTACAAGAAAATGTCTTCTGCTCTCTGAGTAGTAACAACTCAGCTCATGACTGCACAAAGACATCCTAAGGCCCAGTTCACACTGCCACGACTTCAAAGTTGCCTGACTATATGTGACTTTGAAGCTGACATCCCAGCGTGACTTTGGAATGCCTTGTATATGACTTCTTCAGAAGAAGACCACTAACTCAAGTAGCAAAGTAAGAATAAGGATGAAAAACTGGTGGCACTATAGAAAATCATATAATAGCCTTTTGCAGTTCCTCAGTGTTAGAGGAAGAATCAGTACAAAGAACCAATCAGTTCATCTGCTGACAAGAAGCATGTCACATGTTGGTGTGTTGCAGTGCCATTCATTTTGAATGCTACCCCAAAGCATTGTTACAATAGTGGCGACACACCTCGACTGCAGCGTATTACAATCCACATGCATGTGTTTTGTGGTGCACTGCATTAAAAATTGGGTCACCTCAAGTGTTCTATATGTTTAAAAAGGCTGGCACCCTTTAAAAAACAAATAAGGTGCCCTACGCAGTGAACCTTACAGCACTGTAATGCAATGATTGACTGCAGCCCATGGAATAAACCTTTAAGCACTTGACCTCTGGAAAAGATTTACCCCCTTCATGACCAGGCCATTTTTTACAATACGGCACTGAGTACCTTTAACTGACAATTGCGTGGTCATGCAACGCTGTACCAAAATAAAATTTATGGACTTTTTTTTCCCACAAATAGAGCTTTCTTTTGGTGGTATTTGATCACCTCTGCGTTTTTATTTTTTGCGCTATAAACAAAAAAAGACCAACAATTTTGAGAAAAATGTATATATATGGAAAGTATTCAGACCCCCTTAAATTTTTCATTCTTTGTTATATTGCAGCCATTTGCTAAAATCATTTAAGTTCATTTTTTTCCCTCATTAATGTACACACAGCACCCCATATAGACAGAAAAACACAAAATTGTTGACATTTTTTCAGATTTATTAAAAAAGAAAAACTGAAATATGACATGGTCCTAAGTATTCAGACCCTTTGCTGTGACACTATTTAACTCAGGTGCTGTCCATTTCTTCTGATCATCCTTGAGATGGTTCTACACCTTCATTTGAGTCCAGCTGTGTTTGATTATACTGATTGGACTTGATCAGGAAAACCACACAACTGTCTATATAAGACCCTATAGCTCACAGTGCATGTCAGAGCAAATGAGAATCATGAGGTCAAAGGAACTGCCTGAAGAGCTCAGAGACAGAATTGTGGCAAGGCACAGATCTGGCCAAGGTTACAAAAAATTTTCTGCTGCACTCAAGGTTCCTAAGAGCACAGTGGCCTCCATAATCTTTAAATGGAAGACTTCTGGGACAACCAGAACCCTTCCTAGAGCTGCCCGTCCAGGCCAAACTGAGCTATTGGGGGAGAAGAGCCTTGGTGAGAGAGGTAAAGAAGAACCCAAAGATCACTGTGGCTGAGCTCCAGAGATGCACTCAGGGGATGGGAGAAAGTTGTAGAAAGTCAACCATCACTGCAGCCCTCCACCAGTCAGGGTTTATGGCAGAGTGGCCCAACGGAAGCCTCTCCTCAGTGCAAGACACATGAAAGCCCGCATGAAATTTGCTAAAAAAACACCTGAAGGACTCCAAGATGGTGAGAAATAAGATTCTCTGGTCTGCTGAGACCAAGATAGAACTTTTTGGCTTTAATTCTAAGCGGTATGTGTGGAGAAAACCAGGCACTGCTCATCACCTGTCCAATACAGTCCCAACAGTGAAGCATGGTGGTGGCAGCATCATGCTGTGGGGGTGTTTTTCAGCTGCAGGGACAGGATGACTGGTTGCAATCAAGGGAAAGATGAATGCAGCCAAGTACAGGGATATTCTGGACGAAAACCTTCTCCAGAGTGCTCAGGACCTCAGACTGGGCCGAAGGTTTACCTTCCAACAAGACAATGACCCTAAGCACACAGCTAAAATAACGAAGGTTTACCTTCCAACAAGACAATGACCCTAAGCACACAGCTAAAATAACGAAGGAGTGGTTTCACAACAACTCCGTGGCTGTTCTTGAATGGCCCAGCCAGAGCCCTGACTTAAACCCAATTGAGTATCTCTGCAGAGACCTAAAAATGGCTGTCCACCAATGTTTACCATCCAACCTGACAGAACTGGAGAGGATCTGCAAGGAGGAATGGCAGAGGATCCCCAAATCCAGGTGTAATAAACTTGTTGCATCTTTCCCAAAAAGACTCATGGCTGTATTAGATCAAAAGGGTGCTTCTACTAAATACTGAGCAAAGGGTCTGAATACGGTACTTAGGACCATGTTTCAGTTTTTCTTTTTTAATAAATCTGCAAAAATGTCAACAATTCTGTGTTTTTCTGTCAATATGGGGTGCTGTGTGTACATTAATGAGGAAAAAAATGAACTTAAATGATTTTAGCAAATGGCTGCAATAGAACAAAGAGTGAAAAATTTAAGGGGGTCTGAATACTTTCCGTCCGCACTGTGTATATATATATATATATATATATATATATATATATATATATATATATATATAGTCAGGTCCATAAATATTGGTACATCAACTCAATTCTAATCTTTTTGGCTCTATACACCACCACAATGGATATGAAATGAAACAAACAAGATATGCTTTAACTGCAGACTTTCAGCTTTAATTTGAGGGTATTTACATCCAAATCAGGTGAACGGTGTAGGAATTACAACGGTTTGTATATGTGCCTCCCATTTTTATGGGACCAAAAGTAAGGGACAATTGGCAGGTCAGCTGTTCCATGCTCATTGGTGTGTTATTCCCTCATTATCCCATTTACAAGGAGCAGATAAAAGGTCCAGAGTGAATTTCAAGTGTGCTATTTGCATTTGGAATCTGTTGCTGTCAGCTCTCAATATGAAATCCAATGAGCTGTCACTATCAGTGAAGCAACCCATCAATAGGCTGAAAAAACAAAACAAACCCACCAGAGAGATAGCAAAAACATTAGGTGTGGCCAAATCAACTGTTTGGAACATCCTTAAAAAGAAAGAACGCACTGGTGAGCTCAGCAACACCAAAAGACCCGGAAGACTACGGAAAACAACTGTGGTGGATGACCGAAGAATTCTTTCCCAGGTGAAGAAAACACCCTTCACAACAGTTGGCCAGATCAATAACACTCTCCAGGGAGTAGGTGTATGTGTGTCAAAGTCAACAGATAACTGCACCAGAGTGAATACAGAGGGTTCACCACAAGATGGAAACCATTGGTGAGCCTCAAAAACAGATAGGCCAGATTAGAGTTTGCCAAACAACATCTAAAAAAGTCTTCACAGTTCTGGAACAACATCCTGTGGACAGATGAGACCAAGATCAACTTGTACCAGAGTGATGGGAAAAGAAGAGTATGGAGAAGGAAAGGAACTGCTCATGATCCAAAGCATACCACCTCATCAGTGAAGCATGGTGGTGGTAGTGTCATGGCGTGGGCATGTATGGCTGCCAATGGAACTGGTTCTCTTGTATTTATTGATGATTTGACTGGTGACAAAAGCAGCAGGATGAATTCTGAAGTGTTTCGGGCAATATTATCTGCTCATATTCAGCAAAATGCTTTAGAACTCATTGGACGGCGCTTCACAGTGCAGATGGACAATGACCCGAAGCATACTGCAAAAGCAACCAAAGAGTTTTTTAAGGGAAAGAAGTGGAATGTTTCGCAATGGCCAAGTCAGTCTCCTGACCTGAATCTGATTGAGCATGCATTTCACTTGCTGAAGACAAAACCGAAGGGAAAATGCCCTAAGAACAAGCAGGAACTGAAGACAGTTGCAGTAGAGGCCTGGCAGAGCATCACCAGGGATGAAACCCAGCGTCTGGTGATGTCTATGCGTTCCAGACTTCAGGCTGTAATTGACTGCAAAGGATTTGCAATCAAGTTTTTAAAAATGAAAGGCACAAAGTCCCATTACTTTTGGTCCCTTAAAAAGTGGGAGGCACATATACAAACTGTTGTAATTCCTACACCGTTCACCTGATTTGGATGTAAATACCCTCAAATTAAAGCTGAACGTTTGCAGTTAAAGCACATCTTGTTGCAATACACTGTATACTGCCGCCGGCCGGCACTGCACAGTGTTACACTTGCAGGGCTGCAGCGGAGCGGTACACTGTCACTTCCCTGTCAAGAATCTCTGCCCAGCTTCCTAGTCCCCACCCAGCGTGATGTCAGTAAGAGGCCGGGAGGTGGGATGAAAAAGAGGAGGAGTGCTGCCACTTCGACCTGCAGAGAGCATCCACTACTGTGACAAAGTGAATGAGGCTGATAAAAATGCTGCACTGCTTTGTCTTAAATGTGTGATGTTACTGAAGTGTTTTTTTTCTTTGGGGCGGGGGGGGTTAATTACTCTATATGCTATATGCTATTTGTAATATGCAGCATGCAGGGGGTTAATGTACTGCCATTGGCCACTGGTGCATCACTGGTGCATTAGTGACCAGTGGCAGTTGATTAACACCTTTGTGTTGCATTAGTGGCAGTGGTGTCACTGTTTATTAACTCCTTCATGCTGCAGCATAAAGGGGTTATTAAAACACTGACACCACTGCCAATAATGCAGCACAAAGGGGTTAATTAACTGCCACTGGTCACTAATGCACCAGTCACCAATGGCAGTACATTAACCCCCTGCATGCTGCAAATTACAAATAGCATTATAGATTAATTAACCCCCCCAACATATCAATGTCCATCAGTGGAGCGTATCAGTGTCTATCAGTGGAGCGTGTCAGGGTCCACCAGCACCTCTTACCAGTGCAGTCTCATCAGTGCACTGTATCAGTGCCCATCAGTGCAGCATATAATTGCCCATCAATGCCAACTTATCAGTGCAGCCTCATTAGTGCCTCTTCTCCAGTGCCCATTAGTGCAGCTTATCAGTGCCACCTTATCAGTGCCACCTCATTGCAATCTTATTACTGCCCATCAACGCAGCCTCATCAGTGCCCATCATTACCACCTATCAGTACCCATCATTGCCACATATCAGTGTCACCTATCAGTGGCCATCATTGCCACCTATCAGTGCTCATCATTGCCGCATATCAGTGCAGCCTCATCAGCGCACTTCAGTGAAGGAGAAAAATTACTTATTTACGAAATTTTATAACAGAAACTAAGAAAAACTTTTTTTTAAAAAAAGTTTGGTCTTTTTTCGTTTGTTTAACAAAAAATAAAAAACCCAGTGGCAATTAAACACCACCAAAAGAAAGCTCTATTTGTGTGAAAAAAATATATAAAAATGTCATATGGGTACAGTGTTGTTACCATGCAATCTTTTACTGTTCTGGATTGTTAATTTTTTGTTATTGTTGAACCAAATTTCTTTGGTAAAAATAACATACAAAATATGCATTGAAAAGTTTTTTCTCTATTTTCTTTTCTTACATTTGGCAGTCATATCCCAAAAAAATCCAAGAAGCATCTTTTTTTTTTTTTTTTCTCTCATGGACGAAATGTGAGAAATAACATATATATCAAAAAATCATTCCATAAACACCTACCACATACACTGCATATATAATTTGAGGAAAATATGCTTATAAAATAGTTTACCATTTGGCAATAAAAAAAAAAAAAAAAAAATATGTCCCTGGATTTCATTTTAAAAATCTGGTCACCTTAGTTTACATAGCATAGCACAGTGGGAAGCTGACTGCGAAGCTGCAAGGTGTCACAGCCAGCTTCCCACAGCAAACATGCCGCGCCAGGGGCCTGAAGAATGGCAAAGAACAAGCCTGGTTGAGGACACTGCTGGATCACGGGACAGGCAACTGGCCTTTTATTAAATGGCATCAGCTACAGTATTTGTGGCTGCTCACTTTTAATTTTTTCTTTCTAGGGTGAAGATCCTTTTTACCATACACTTTGTGAAGTGAAAATGCTCTACACTATTTCAAGCTCAAGCCCATTTTTTCTTGGCATCACTCTATTATATCTGCACTCCGCTGATATCCAAGCCTCCGTAGACACCATTCTACTGAGAATACGTCACCACTTTGTACAGGTGCCATATTTGTCAGAAGCTGATTTAAGCAGCATCAGTGCCTGTTGCAGATCTTGTGCTCAATGTTTCAGAACTCTGTCTTCTGTGACCCTTTTGCAAGTGCCTAAAAGGCTCACTATCCAATCTGCATCTCTACAGGCATGATTGGACCACATTACTCTCCTTGGGGCTTCAACAAGCAGTCTATATTTTACCTTTGCTCTGATAACTTCCCTCATAATAACTGCCTTAGGATGCTACATTGACAGTAGAGCTCAATAAAAGCATTTCCTGTAATGACTGGGCTGTATAGGTGACTGGGCAGTGCTAAAAATGGCTTCCAAGAATCAGAAACACACTGAGATTTATTATGTGTTGGAAAACCTCTGCGACTAATAGCTGTTAGTTTCCTTTTTTCCAATGCAATGCATTCATTGTGAATGCATTACACTGTACCATTAGACTATCATCAGTACAGTGTTAGGCATCTGTCCATAAAAGACCATTATTATTGTTGTAAAACAGAAAAATTCTCTGAAATGGGAATCCCTTTATGATGGAGATTAAAAAGTCAAGTGGGCTCATGAGATCAAAAAGTCAAGGGATATTGCTATCGAGTAGCAATATTCCTTCTGTACTGAACTGTGTTGTAATTGTACTGTCCCCCTTTATATTGTAAAGCTCTGCGCAAACAGTTGGTGCTATATAAATCCTGTATTATAGTAATTATATAAAGTCCCTCCCCTAAATGTAACCTTCTACACATTTGACATTTTTGCATGAATCTTATATGGAACAAAATGCCTATTAGAGAATCTCTGTATGATTAGGTAAAATAGCAAGTAATGCCGCATACACACACGGGTCCGACAGACTTTCCAGCGGACTTTCGACGGACTTTTGGCGGACTTGCGGCGGACTTTCTAACGAACGGACTTGCCTACATACGATCACACAAAAGTCCGACGGATTTGTACGTGATGACGTACACCGGACTAAAATAAGGAAGTTGATAGCCAGTAGCCAATAGCTGCCCTAGCGTCGGTTTTTGTCCGTCAGACTAGCATACAGACGAGCGGATTTCTGAGTCCGGCGGAGTTACGACGTAAAGATTTGAAGCATGTTCCAAATCTAAAGTCCGTCAGATTTGCGACTGGAAAAGTCCGCTGAAGGTCCGGTGAAGCCCACACACGATCGGATTGTCCGCCGGATTTGGTCCGTCGGCGTTCGTCAGACCAGTCCGGTCGAAAAGTCTGACCGTGTGTACGCCCCATAAGAGAATCCCTGCATGTTTGTTGAATCCCTGCATGGTGATGGCCTCAGACCTTGCACATTCAAGTCAGTCTCCAACTTTCTATCCTTTCACAGTCCTGTTGAATTTTTCTTTTGGTTTGATATACTGTATCTGTTACTTTGTGATTTATTTCTACTTAAAAATAAAAATCATTTAAGCAGAAGCTTCTGTCAATCTTTAAAAATATTAAAAAGAGCCTCTTGGAAACTTGGGTTCCACATGTTAAACAATCAAACTGCAACAAGGCATTTACAATTTTATTTTTTTTTATTTATTTTAGTTTTTTGTGATATCACATATGTGGAGACACTTTACTTTTGTCCTGACCTTAACAAAATCAGCCACAATTGTGTTTTTTGGGCTTATGGCGTGTTCTAACCAGCATAACGTGGGTTATAACACAAGCATTACAGCTGTAGTAAATCGTTGTGTGTGTTTTTTTTTTTTTTTTTTTGCAGCCTGCAAGATAAAACCATAATGTGCTAGTATGCATCACATACTGGCACACTATGTGAAACTTACCTAAAAACTAAGCCCTCCAGTGCCGCGCTGTTACCGCTAAGAGGGCTTCCATCTTCACCCAGTCTTCCTTCCGGGTTCGCGGACTCCGGCTGTGTGAGTGGCTGGAGCTGCAATGACATCACTCCTGCGCATGTGCACAGGAGCTGTCGCTTACAGCACAGGACTCTGAAGGAACGGCCCGGGTGGCCGTTCCTTCAGAGTGTATGCACCGGTGATGTCACTGGTTGCATGTACAGTAAATATCTCCTAAACGGTGCATGTTTAGGAGATATTTACAGTACCTATAGGTAAGCCTTATTATAGACTTACCTATAGGTAAAAGTCAGAGATGGGCATTTACTTCCACTCTAAGAAGATGACTACATACTGTATGCTAGCAGCCTCACTCTCTCTAGTAGCAAGTTCTCCATCCTGGGTATGTGACATCTAAACAGATATTAATTGTCTGTGGTAGACCATTTCTTCTGATACTCGGACCAGCAAGGATAGCACACTTTTATTTATTGTTTGGTTGGAGGTTAGAAAACCTGTTTGATGCTACTTTTCCCAAGTATAGGGTTATTGAACTCCAAGTTCATGCTTGATCAAATAAACATTTATTCAATAAATCAGGAGAATGAAACACTGTACAGCATCATATCTCCCAACTTTTTGAGATGGGAATGAGGGACACCTATTAGCAAAAGTATGTAGGCATAGGACACACCCATTGCCATGCCCCTTTAAAAGAGAACTGTAAAAAAAAAAAAAGATTGGTTATACCCACAAGTGCTTTTCTGCTACTGCTATTCCTTTATATTGGCTTTTGGAATTTACAAATGCAGCATATTAGAAAGTGGATGTAAGGTTTAGCACAGTAAAACCCTTTTTGATAGATAAATAGTCAATTTTATATACAAATATATAGATAAGACCAAAATGAGGGACAAAAGAGAAGGAAATGAGGGACAGTCCCTCAAAATCAAGGGCCTATGCTGCATGTTTGTATTGAAGTTAACAAAAAACAAAAAAGAAAAGTGAATTCTTCAATGAGGAACGCGCAATGGTCAGTATGGTAAATATAAATGCTATTTTATTGAAAAACTCACTATGAACACCAATCCAAAGATATACTGTAAAAACAGGTACCATCACCAGTTAAAAAGGACAACATTGTCATGGACAGACGCAGATGGCCACCTCTCACAGCCAGCCTCTCACACCAAGCACATAGACTTCATTCAGGAAGGTTATACATTAATAATTGCATAAGTAAATTAAATGCACTGATATGCTGAAAGTCCTTATATGTCAGTAAAGAGCAGCAAATAGAGGCAGATGAAGATTGCTTAGGTGGTGGGGAATATGGTGACAGACCTGATTGACAACGTGGGAGACTCCTGAAATCAGGAGACCCAGAGCGGGGAGGGAGGGGAGGAAGGGGGGATGAAGACGGAGGGGCCCGTGGTGGGGAGGCCACAGACAGGGGGACCCAGGACTGATTCAGCAGCAGCTTGAGGTGTTGTAGGTATACGGGCCTGTATATTGAGTGTCTCTCTGGGCCAGTAATGGCTCACAATGTTAAAGGCCAAATACACATGACTGCGGCTGGTATATCTTGAGCTGAGCTGGGTGGCTGTCTCTGTTAGCTGGATGCAGTGTGGTGGATACTGGGTGCTAGTAATGATAACTGTCCCAAGGCTGGGATATAAACAGGTTTAATCTCACCCAGTGTCGGCTGCAGTCCACTTCAGGAACAGGAGTTGTAGCTGTCACCGTCTCCAGCTAGTAGATTTGCAAGATTGCAAGTTGTTTTATCCTCCATAGGGCCGTTCAATGTGCATGTCCGTTGGCGGTCCCGTGAAGGTAGGGATAATAGGGGGTAAGCCTGGAAGGGTACCGCAGCGGGGCCGGGTTTCCTAACACCCTCTGTCCTCCCCTCGTTCTGTTTTCGCGGGTAAGTACGAGCGGCCGCTGTGCTTGCAGGCCAGTAGTTTCAGGGCTGGTAGGTGGGTCTGCGAGTCTGCCGGGACGCTATAGACAGCGTGATGGCGTCATGCTGACGCGTTTCATCCGTAACTCAGATTTCATCAGAGCATGCGCAGTAGCAAATAACATCGTCTTATATAGCATCAAGACGGAACCACGTAAGGGCTTCAGCGTCTGGTTGTCAAGGCTACGGCGTAATTCACTGACAGCCACACACATATAAACAGGACTTGAAACATAAATAGCAGAGCGGATCCGTGAGTACCAATACCCTCAGGGGGGATAGACAAGACTATAACCCATATACCAGAGCCGGAGTGGAAAAGATAAAAGAAAGAAAAAAAAAAAAAAACAGAGGAATTAGGGAGGAGAAAGGACAGCGGGAAATAGAGGAAATAGTGAAAAGAAACAGAAAAGACACCAAAAGGGAGAAAATTAGAAAAAGGAGAAAGGAAAAGAAAGGGAAGGGGAACAAGAAAGGTGAAGGAGGAGGTGAGGGGAGGGGGGGGGGGAGAAAAGAAGGGGTGGGGGGGGGAAAGGGGAGAAAGGGGAGCGAAAAAAAAAAATTAATGCACCGTCAAGAGGACACTTATGAGGATGATAAAGTTAGTCTTAATATTCAGACCCGGGTTCAGTGGATATCTGGGATATCCCAAATACTATGACACAGGGATTATGGTGTAAGGAATACAGCAAGGTTGCACTCATTATTTAACCCCTGTGGATGCATACTGTTGGTATTGTATATCCACATTTTCTCCTTTTGGTACAGTATCCTGTCAAAGTCACCTCTTCTTTGTGGAAGGTTGAGTCTGTAAATGCCTTTGAAAGTGAGCCCATCAGGATTTCCACCGTGGAATTGGAGGAAATGTAGTGGGATAGGTCGCTCGTCGTCCTTGCTAAGGATGCTCTGGACATGTTCACCGATTCTGACCCTCAACTGTCTCTTGGTCTTACCAATATAATGTTTCCCACATGGGCAAGTGAGCATGTAGATCACTCTGGTAGTATTGCAGTTGATGAAATTGTCAATTTTAAAGCATTTTTTGCCTTCAGAGTCGGTGAACATGTCCGTACGTTCAACAAATTTACAGAACGAACAGCGGCCACATCTATACATCCCCTTTAGGGGAGGGAGTTGAGTGAGCCAGTTAGGAGTGGGAGATCTTTTATACTCTGAATGGATAAGGCTGTCTTTTAAATTTCTGGAGCGACGGGCAGTCAGGAGGGGTCTTGTACCTACAATTTTACCCAAGATGGGCGAATCTGCCAGAATGTGCCAGTGTTGATTGAGTATGGAGTAATGGGCACCAAATTTGGTGATAATCCTCAGGGGTCCCTGTGGCTCTTTTAAGAGCTTGGGGTCTTTTTTCTTAAGGAGTGTTGGCCGATCTGTCTGATTCGCCCTCCTTCTGGCCGCCCTAATACAGGAGTGAGAGTAGCCTCTCTCTCTAAATCTGTTGTAGAGCTCCTTTGACTCGGCAGAGAAGTCATCTTGACTAGAGCAATTTCTACGAGCTCTAAGAAATTGGCCTACTGGAATTGCCTTGATCAGGGATTTGGGGTGGTCACTGGAGGCCTGGAGCAGGGTATTTGCTGCTGTGGGCTTTCTGAAGGTCTTAGTCTTGATCATACCATTATCAACTTGTATAGTTAAATCAAGGAATGGAAGGGTGTGGGAATGAGAAGTGAAGGTGAGTCTAATGTTCCTATCATTAGTGTTCAGCTCATTCATAAACATCTGGAGCTCATGTTCGGAGCCCCCCCAAATCATCAGGACATCATCAATGTACCTCAGCCACATATGACAGTGGCCTAGGTACATTGGTGCGGGATAAACGAGCTCCTCCTCCCACATACCTAGATGTAGGCATGCGTACGAGGGCGCCCAGGGGGCTCCCATGGAGGTCCCCCTTATTTGCTGATAAAAGGTTCACAGGAATTGGAAGCAGTTATGTTCGAGTAGAAAGGCGAGGATCTCGCCTATGAATTCATTTTGCTGTCCAAGAGATGGGAACCTCCTCTCAAGGAAGAATTGAACTGCCCGTAGACCCCATGTGTGGGGTATTGATGTATATAACGATTCAACATCAATCCCCACCAAGAGTGCCCCAGGTGGCATGACCACAGCGTCAAGTCGCCGCAGTACGTCCCTTGTGTCTTGCACGAATGAGGGTAAGTCAGATACTAAGTCCTTGATAAGGGCATCAATGAACTTACCGATTTTCTCAAGGGGACCATTGACGGCGGAGACTATGGGTCTGCCGGGTGGGTTCTGCAGGGACTTGTGGAGCTTGGGGATAATATAAAATGTTGGGGTATTGAACTGTTGTATCCGCAGATAATTAAACTCTTTTTTAGTAATCAGTTTTTCTTCCAAACCTAGGCTTAGAAGGTGGTTAAGGGCATTGACAATGGCAGTGAAGGGGTTGGAGTGGAGCTTCCGGTAAGTGGATTCATCCATGAGAAGTCTTTTAACTTCATTTTCATATTGGCTCTCGGTTAGGAGGACCACATTACCCCTCTTATCACTGCCCTTGATGACAATGCCGGGAGCTTCTTCAAGTTCCTTCAGAGCTTTTCTTTCTTCACGTGCGATGTTATCCAGTCCCCTATATTTCCAATTTACTTTTGAGAGATCCCTCTTGACTTGTGTCAAAAAGAATTCAATGGGTTTATATTTGGAGAGTGGAGGCATTTTAGTGGACCTAATAGGTAGGTTTGCCGAACGTGTCAATGCATGTTGGTGATTTGAAATCTCTGTGTCTGAGTCAAACTCGGGGTTCTCTTGTAGGAGGGAAACTAGAGCATCAAGGGCCTTTCTTTCTTCCGCAGCTACTGGTGTCAGTTGGGACTCATCCTGTTGTGATGAGTGCCAGTATTTAAATATTACCTTTCTGAGGTAGAGTGAGATGTCTTTGTAAACCTCAAACTCATTCATCCCAGATCTGGGGGAGAAGGAGAGGCCTCTTTTAAGTAATGATAAATGATGTTCGTTTAGGGGAAATTGAGTAAAATTGACCACTTTCATATCCAAAGGGGAACTCAGGGAAGTTGTTTCGGATATATTACTAGGATACATTATGTTCTGTGTGATCTGTTCCTTAGTTGTCGCTGGCTCCTGCGTGTTTCTCTTGCCCTTCCCTGATGAGGTGGGGACTGATGTGTAGTTTTTTGTCCCTTTAGATTTGGCTTCACTTTCCCCGTGGTTATGGTGGGATTGTCTGGGGGAAGTGAATCTTTGTCTAAAAAAGTCACTGAGAGTTCTTTGTGTTCATTATCGCTCTCAGAAGATGAAAAGTAATTACGATTTGTTTTAGAACTATTGTGTCTTTCCCTGCTTCTACGGGATCTGCTTCTACCTACATGGATCGTGGGATCAAAAAGATCACCACGCTCCAAGTCTTGTAGATTCTGTTTGAACTTCTCCTGTTTATGATTTTTTAGATTTTTTTGTGTTTTTTCTACTTCTTTTTTAAGGAGTTCGTTATGTTTGTCAAAGGCGGGGTTTGTTTTAAAGGGTTCAAGTAACCCAGCGCTTACTTCTATATCTGCCTTGATCTCATTCAATTGAATTTGAGTGAGTACCTACCCCTTCACATCTATTGTATTGAAGTTAGACATGTGCGCCGTCAATAAATTTGTTTTGTTTCGTTCCATTCCATTTCGTATTAGAATTAATTCGTATTTCGTAATTTGTGTCCGAAATTTCGTACAAAATACGAGTTTTCATTAGGTTCGTTAACTTTTCGTAACAATTACGAATGTTCGTTATGATGAATTTATCATTATGAGGGGCTCCCGTACGAATTTTCGATTCGTACGAAACTAATCGCACATGTCTAATTGAAGCGCGATCATGCTATACTTGTGCTTTGATGTAGTGGTTGTGCTCGGGGGATATGGGTCTCTTCATCTGGAGTAGTGAGTTTTTACCTTATGTAATTGCTCCTCCCTGAGATATAACATGTCATTTGCATTAGGACTGGTTAGAAATTGTCAGTAGCGGCTTCAAAATGATGACAAAAAAATTATGAAGATCTTTGAAATCCCATGACATATTCTAATGTGTGTAGAAGAGAACTCATTTCTGTATTCATCAGAGTTTTAGCAATTATTTAAAACTTCTAAAAAATTATTTATCTCTGATTCCTCCTGTATTGAATTGTATTGTACTGTACTGCCTGCCTTCGTGTTGTAAAGCGCTGCGCAAACTGTTGGCGCTATATAAATCCTGTATAACAATAATAATAACATCTATATAATAATATCTATGATTATTGGAGATAACAGATCTGCCCCTGTATGGTCAGCCTTTCCCTGCTACATGTGATCAAATTACACAAACAAACAGCCCAGCATCAGACACAAGCAGAGGAAATGATTTATTTAACATGGGGCCATTCAAAGTCCTTCTTCATCTACAGAGTGGCTGTTGTACCCTGTGTTTAACCATCTGCTCCCTCTTCTCCCCATCTGCCGCTTTCAGCATTGTTCCTGGTGTGAGAAATGCCTCCACATTGTTCTACGCTGCTGTGTCTGCCATATTGATCACAACCAGGAGGGAAGGCAAAATACAGACATTTCCTTCCACAACCATTTCTATACCCAGTGATACAAATATTTCATTTTTAATTTTTAATCCTTCCACAACCATTTCTATACCCAGTGATACAAATATTTCATTTTTAATTTTAAGGCATTATTATTGATATTATTAATAATAACAGAATTATATGATAAATGTGACATTGTGTAAGTTGAGTTTCACGCTATGCTGGTTTACTGGCGGCTGCAGATGCATGGGTACACAAGCCTATTCATTGGCTATTAATGTCATTATTTTGGACAGTGGTGTAGTGGGTAGCACTTTCACCTAGCAGTAAGAAGGGTCGCTGGTTCGATTCCCAACTACGACACTATCTGCCTGAAGTTTGCATGTTCTCCCTGTGTCTGCGTGGGTTTCCTCCAGGTACTCCGGTTTCCTCCCACACTCCAAAGACATGCTGGTAGGTTAATTGGATCCTGTCTAAATTGTCCCTAGTATGTATGGATGTGAGTTAGGGACCCTTAGATTGTAAGGTCCATCAGTCAGGGTAGGGACTGATGTGAATGTACAATGTATATGTAAAGCACTGCGTAAATTGATGGTGCTATATAAGTACCTGAAATAAATAATAAATATTGATAAGATTACAATTGATCTTTTACTCATTTTAATAGATTTTTATACCATTTGCTTTATTTGACATTTTATCAATTTACGTATCTGGTTTGCCTGTTCCGCACATAGTGTGTGTATGCACACATTGTCTGTGTTTTTTAAATGCATACACATCATTTGTGCAGCCCGTGCATTTCTATGGTGCAGAATTATTTTTGCACCTTCAGCTTCGGTTTGGGCACGTGCATATAGCTTAGCAGTGCATCTGGATAGTGAGCCTTTTAGGCACTTGCAAAAGGGTCACAGAAGACAGAGTTCTGAAACATTGAGCACAGGAGCTGCAACAGGCACTGATGCTGCTTAAAACAGCTTCTGACAAATATGGCACCTGTACAAAGTGGTGATGTATTCTCAGTAGAATGGTGTCTACGGAGGCTTGGATATTACTTGTATGGTAAAAAGGATCTTCACCCTAGAAAGAAAAAATTAAAAGTGAGCAGCCACAAATACTGTAGCTGCTGCCTTTTAATAAAAGGCCAGTTGCCTGTCCCGTGATCCAGCAGCGTCCTCATCCAGGCTTGTTCTCTGCCATTCTTCAGGCCCCTGGCGCCGGCATGTTTGCTGTGGGAAGCTGGCTGTGACACCTTGCAGCTTCGCAGTCGGCTTCTCACTGTGCAAACACAAGCTACTTCGTGAATGGTCCCACAGCCTTCTGGAACCTGTGACATCTTCCAGAGGGCTGCAAGCAACGAGAGGCAACACAGAGGCTGCGATTATGGGCACAAAGAGAGAGGCTGAAACTATGGGCACAGAGAGGCTGCGATTATGGTCACAGAGGCTGCGATTATGGGCACAAAGAGAAAGGCTGAAACTATGGGCACAGAGAGGCTGCGATTATGGGCACAAAGAGAGAGGCTGAAACTATGGGCACAGAGAGGCTGCGATTATGGGCACAGAGGCTGCGATTATAGGCACAAAGAGAGAGGCTGAAACTATGGGCACAGAGAGGCTGCGATTATGGGCACATTGAGGCTGCAATTGTGGGCATAGTGAGGCGGCATTGATGGGCACATCGGTAGGCTGCATTTGATGGGCACTGGTGAGACTGCATTGATCTCTTGTATCATGTCTGCAGTCTCTGAGGGGAGTTTGCTTAATTAGCAATGGTATTGGTAATATGCAGCAGGAAGGGGGTTAATGCACTGTCACTGATGCATTAGTATAGATCCCATCATCTGTAGGCGCTGTAGCTTTTCACAGGGGGGGGGCGCAGTTTTTCATCTTCGCCCTGGGCACCAGATGACCTTGTCCCGGCACTGCCGTCCACTGCCCTGCTGACACTGTCCACTGCTCTGCTGATTGACACTGTCCACTTTTAAGGTAGGCTAAGTTTATATTATTACAGAGACATGTGTTTTATTATATTTTTCTAAGTTTTGTATCACTATTTGGTTAGTCCTTGCTAGTTAATTTCTTACTATTTAGTTGGGCCTTCCTATAGCGCCAAACCCCAGTAATCTTTGATCTTTTTCATGTTTTTTAGGTAGATCTCCACCTTTTAAAGGTTGCCTATTCCTGGTGTAGTGTTTATAAAACCATCCAGCTTTTATTGTGCATAAAATGTACTCACAAAATACATGAAATAAGATAAGCTGAAAGAAACACTGCGCCGCTGTAGTTTGCCTCTATCCTTCCCTATGTCCTTGGAGGTTACCTCTGATCCGCTGTGTTGATTGAAGAATGCATTGAAGCTGCTCCATAACCAATGTCCATTCATCTATGCTCTTATTGATCTCCTATGATTTGGAGATCAATTTTATCCGGGTAGAAATTTGGACAATTGGAATATACTGAGGGAGCACTGGACTGCACACCTCAATGTTTGCAGTATTTTACACAGACTTTATTGATTTTTATGCACTGTGTAGTATGTTGTCAGAAAAGGGATACGCACTGGGGCTTATTTACTAAAGTTGGATAGTGCAACTCTGCATAGAAAACAATCAGCTTCCAGGTTTTATTGCCAAAGATTAATTGAATAAGCTGGAATGAAAAGCTCATTGACTACCATGCACAGCTGCACCAAATTCTGAGTGCACCAGTTTTAGTAAGACTACCCCACTTTTTTTTTTACTTTTTTTAAAATTCTGATTTGTGGATGTTTATACATCTATGGGAATATAATTGAACAAGCATTCCAAGATGTGCTTAACACGGTCTTAAAGGGACACATTGAATATGGTTATAAATGTGGGATGTTGTTGGGCACATTTTGGGCATGTGTAGGGGGATGCTCCATGTAGGTGAGAGGCAGGGGTTCCGAAGCAGGAGATATATGCCCTATGTAGAATCTTAAAGTAGAACTATAAGCAAAACATTTTTTTCATCATGGATAGAGTAAGGGCAGGTTATAACCCATATTAGGTTTTTTTTTTTCTGCCATCTGTGTCCCATTGCGGATGTTTCCCTTCACTTCCTGTCCAATAGCCAAACAGAAAGTGAAAGGAAATCCCTGCAAATTAAGGTAATCCCTTGGGGACCCAAGATTTCCCCTCTGGGGACAACCCAAAACTTGTAATTTTCTTTGGTAAACAAGACAAATAGAGATGGTGAACCTCTCTAACGGGGCACAGACAGCAATAAGACCTGACAGGGGTACTAATCCCTCTCCACTATGTCCAAAACAAAAAAAAACAGAAAATTGTATCATACTTACTGTAATTTTCTTTTCCTGGTGCCATGGCAACATACCCATGACAAGCTCTGCCTTGGCTCCTCCCTCAGGATCAGTGAATATCTTTAAGAGAGAGGGTTAGAGACCCCCAAGCATTCTTACGTAATATAGCATATCATGGGTGGGTTTGTATGCAGCCATGGATAAGCACCAGGAAAAGAAAATTACGGTAAGTATGATACAATTTTCTGTTTTCCTGGTGCCTCCATGATAGCATACCCATGAGTGAGATAATGCTTAGAAAGGAATATATTTAGAAGAGAGAGACGAACATTTAGCTTTAGATAATGCTGTTTTGATGGCTTGTCTGCCAAAATCAACAGATTAGAGAGCTCCTGTATCTACTCTGTAGTCTCTCATGAAGTGTGTTGAGACGACCAAGAGGCTGATCTGCAGATGGTTTCAACTGATACGTTCACCCTTGCCGCCCAAGAGGCAGAGACCGACCTGGTGGAATGAGCTTTTATCGAAGTGGGTGGTTCCAGCCCCTTTGCCCTGTACTCCTTCTGGATCAACTTAATTATCCACAACACGATCATCCTGGCTGTCACCGCCTTGCCCTTGTTTTTTCCCCAAGGGATAACGAATACCTTTGGTGAGCTTCTGAAGGTGGCTGTGGCTTGGAGGTAGTGTCTCAGAATAATTGTTATATCCAGTTCTTGAAGTGATTCCGAATCTTGATTGGAAAAGGCTGGTAGAGTTCAGGGTTCAGAGAAACTGGCAGAAGAAGAAGTTTTGGTGACAAATCCGCGAACTGTCCCCCCTATCCGGGTAGAAGACAATGTGGTTGCCATCTGCTCCTAAAGCTTGAAGCTCTGATACCCTTCTGCCAGATGCTACTGCGACTAAAAGGATAGCTTCAGCATCAGGTTCCATAGTGATGCGGTTTCTGAAGGAGCAAATGGTTTGCTGGACAAGGCATGTAGGACAATGGAGAGATCCCAGGATGTATTTTCTTGACTGCTTTAAAAAAATTGTACTACCAGTGGGTCCTCTGCCCATCTGTTGCCGGTTGCAGCAGAAATTGCTGCCACTTTTACCTTTAAGGTACTTAGTCCTAGACCCAAGTCTAGGCCTGCCTGAAGGAATTCTAGAAGTTGGGAAGAGGAGTGTGCATTGGGATTGAAGCTTTTGCCAGTGGCAAAAAATAGAAATTTGTTCCAGACCCTATCGTACATGGAGTTTGTTGAGGGCTTGCGTGCCTTGAGCAGAATTGAGATAAGAGTTGCGGTACATCCTAGGAACTGGAGCTTTTGCCACTCAATATCCAGACATGAAGGTTCAACTTCTGGGGGTTCAGATGGGTGTGATGTCCCTGTGATAGAAGAAAGGATACTGTAGGTATCCTCACTGGAGGACTAATGCTCAGGTATCTTGCTGTTGAGAACCATAGGCGTCTCGGCCAATATGGTAGGACCGATATGATCGTTGTCTTCTCCATTGCCAGTTTTGAGAGGAACCTCTGTAAAAGAAGCCGCGGGGGGAAGGCATAGGCTAGGTTGCATAGACAGGGTCTCAACAGGGCATCCGTCACTACTGCCAGAGGATGAGGCAGGCGGGAGATGAACCCTGGCAGCTTCGTATTGGTTACTGACCCAAATAGGTCCAACTCAGAAAGGCACCATTTGTGCACTATCCACCTGAATATTTTCGGGTGTAGCGACCACTCGTTGGGGTCTAAGAAACTCCAGGATAGGAGATCTGCCTTTGTGTTTAGACAACCCCGAAGATAAACTGCTTTTAAGTCTTTTAGGTTTCTTTCTGCCCAGATGATGATGGGTTCCACCTCCCTCATTGAATGTATGAACACTGCCGCCTTGTTGTCCATCCGAACCAGGACTAATCTCCCCCTGGACCTCCCTCATCTTCCCTGGACCGACACTTGGCTGGAGTGGGCTCCCCATCCTTTGGCACTGACATCTGTAGTAATTGTGGTCCAACAGACATGACCCAAAGGACTCAGCTTTAAAAGCATCTCTTCCCTTTGTCCACCACTTCAAACTCCTGTGCATTGGGGCTGTTATGTGAATGGACTGAGAAAGTAGGTGTCTGTTCCATTGTTGTAGGAACCCTAGCTGGAAGTGCCTCAAGTGCCAATACGTCCATGGGACCATCGGAATACAGGAGGACATGATCCCTATCAGGCTGAGGCAATCCGAGGCTGTCAGGTAAAGATGTGTCATGATTCTCTTTATCCTTTGAGAAATTATTTTTGCCTTCTGGGGAGGTAGGGATACGGTGCCATTCTTGGTATTGAATAATGCACCCAGGTTAGTAAGGGCTTCCTGTGCTCCACTAGCTGGGCTGGATACTTCGCTAGAAGAAGGATGTCGTCGATGGTAATGGAGCACCCTGAGCCCCTGCTTCCGCAGGGGGGCTAGAATCGCAATCTGTACTTCCTGGAGATCCACCGATAACATCCAGTCTTCTGGACGAACCGCTCAGGATTATTGTTTGCAGTGATTCCATTTTGAACCTCTCCAGAGATATATACCGATTCAGTTTCTTGAGGTCTATTACGGGCCTCCATCCACTGCTCTTTTTGTGGACCAGGAAGAGTGGAATAGAACCCCGAAAACCTCCCTGAGCGAGGTACTGAGACTACTGCTTGCTGGTCTTGCAGAGAACAGAGGGATTGAAGCAGTGCTTCTGACTTCTGAGGAGATCTTGGTATTTCCGTAGGCGAGAACAGGTCTCTTGGAGGCTGGTCTAAGAATGTCCAGAAATGACCATACTGCACTGTTGAGACCACCCAGGGATCCTTGCAGTTTTTTTCCATACCCTGAAGAAGTGTCTGAGCCTTGAACCTACTGGAGTCTCCTGGGATGGTTTGGCATCAAAAGGATTTAGCAGGGTCTTGTGGGTTAGGCAAGGTTCTTTGCTTGTGTGCCTTCAGAAAGGTGGATTGTGTACCTCTCCAACTCCTCCTAGTGTCTTTTCCTGGACTGTCTATAATCCCTTGTCCTGAACTGCTGAAACCTAGAAGGCGGTCCCCTAGGGCACCTGTTCCTTCTGTCCTGGGGGATCAGACCTGATTTTCCCCCTGTGACTCGAGATATGGCTTTTTCCAACCTTTCGCCAAAAAGTGCTTTACCGTCAAAAGGAATTTTACACCAGTTTTGCTTGAATGCAGTATCAGCCACCCAAGGTTTCAGCCATAGGGCCTGTTTAGCCATTACGGCATGTAGCATAGCCCCGTGCCAAGCATTTGATGGAATCGATTGCCTCTTCGCCTATGAAGTCTGCCGAGAGTTTTAGTTAGTCTACGGCCTTCACGATTTCTTCTTAAGGAATATCCTGCCGAACTGCTGTTTCTACATTCTCTGTCCACAGGGCATTGGATAATGATGTTAAGGCAATTCCTGGTTTACATGCTTTGCCTGCCGTTTGGTACGCTCTTTTCAAGTCGAGGTCTGGTCGCCTGTCCAGAGGATCCTTAAAAGAAGTTGATTAATCCATGAGGAGAGTGGTATTCTTCGCTAGACGAACCACAGCCACATCTACTGCAGGTGGACAGTCTAGGATCGCTGAGTCTAGCTCTGCAATAGGATAGTTTCCCCAAACAGTTGAGGGAAAATCTCTTTTTGGTCTTTTTCCACTCATCCTCTATACCATCCCTAATTTCTTCCATCAGGCGAAAAAAGGATATTTGTTTCTTTAAGAAAGGAAAATAGCTCTTCGACTTTTTAGAGGTAGTCTCAGCTTCCTCCCAACTTATGGCCGACTTTACGGCTTGTATGTATGGCTGAACCAAAGAAAAGTTGAAGCCGCAGGAGTCCTGGTCACCCGAGGAATCCCCTGAGCCGTCAGACTGTTCCTGTCTGACCAGGATGTTCCCTTTTGGGATGGAGGGATCCGCTGATGATGACCCGGGAACTGGGGGCTCTGTAGGAGGTTGAGCTGAAGGCTGTATGGTATTTACCACTGTTAGCTCCGCTATAGAGTCCTTGACCACTTTTTTAAGAAGGTCAGCCACTTGTTGGCTTTCTGACTCTCTATCTGCTGCGTATTCTCTGAAGCAGGATCTACAGACCAATTTGTCTGGCAGCGGAGTGGCCCCTCAAGCTTTACATCTTGGATTCCTAGAGCTTGGAGAATGCGATAAGCATTGTCTTTTTGCGGCTGGGCCCTCTGAGTGAGTATGATATCTTGATCGTGAGGATCTACTCAGGTTAGGGCTTTTGTGGTGCTCATCGTGACGTAACCCTCTCTTTTAAATATATTCACTGATCCTGAGGGAGGAGCCAAGGCAGAGCTTGTCATGGGTACGCTGCCATGCAGGCACAAGGAAAAAGTTTTACCTCTAGTTATACTTTAAATTCAGTCTCTAACCAGTTATAATAATCCTTCAAACTTAGTTGTTTTCTTGCAGGATTTTTTTTGTGAAGTCAGGAGTAGGAACGTTTTTATGCCACTCTTTCACACTGGTTTGTTCCAAGGGCTGTTGCAGAGAGTCTGTAGGTGAGGGTAAATATTAGCGTCAGAGTAAGAATTACCATTTATTAGGAAGGCTGAAGTAAATAAAATGTTAGGTTTGCTGACAAGGGTTTTCCATAGTTTTATGATTTGATGATAGTGCAGGAAGTATGTTTGAGGAAGATGGTATTCAGTATCTCTGAAGATGATATTATTGTGTATAAAATGGGGAAGATCAAATATTTTTCTGTGTAGAACATCTGTTTGGGACCATAGCTTGGCTAAGGCCTTTTCATAAATAAAGCTGGAATATCTAGATTGACTGGCCAGTCAATCTAGAGCGTGTCTTAATAGGCAGGCAAGATTGTATAGCCAGATGTTACGAAAATTGAGCCCCTGCTCCAGTACCCTTTGGGAGCCACAGTTTTTATAATTGAAACCCTTGGTCATTTATCCGTAAAAAGCAGATCATATCCAGCTGCTTCAGAAGGAAAGGAATCGTTTGTAGAGGATATAATAATTTAAAACTCAACATTTTGATCAAGTGGTATCTCCCAAATAGTGAGAGGCGTAGGTCATGCTATGTCTCCGGTTCCCTAATGATTTTGTCTATCAAAGAAGGATAGCTAAGAAAATAGAGAGAGGAAGGAACCCTGCCAATTTTAATGTTATATTTGTCATTTGTTTATTTATCTGTTTGCTGGAGTTCCGGATTAAACTGCCACTAGAATTTACTGCTAATCTGCTAGTGTCTCTGACAGTTTCAGATAATTTTTATTCAAAGTTTATTCAGGAAATAGGCAAAATAAAAGAGGTATTTAGAGAACAAAATCTGATAAAAGACAAAAAAGAAAAAAGAGAATAAGTAATCACATAAATTAAAGAAAGATGGAAAAGAAAGCTTCCCTTATTTAACACTCTTAAACAAGTTCAACTATGACATTATACACTGCAGACCACTACACCAAGAACTACATTATGTTTAATTACAGTTTGGGTGGCTTCATGCTGCCCCGGTGCCCTGGGTTAGCTGCATTTACCCATGGACTTCTACGAGGGCCTGTGATTTTTGGTGCAGTTTCAGAAAAAGTACCAAAGGTGTAGCATGCAGGAGTTTCGGTGCGCTTTCTGAAACTGCACCAAAACCGCCGGACCTCATAAAAGTCTATGGGAGAACGCAGCTAACCTGCATGAAAAACTGCAGGTTATCTGCACTTTAGCAGAAGTGCAGCGGGGCAGTGTGAAGCCGCCCTTTGTGTTACCAGAAGTTAAGTTCTAGGAGGCACCTTTTAAAGTGTCACTAAACCCACATTGTAAAAACTATCAGTAAATGGTGTATTACATGCTATTTATACTCACTCTGTCACTATGAGATTCATTTTCTGTATTCTGCAAAAAACCTGGTTGATCCTGCTGTTTTCTATTTTTCCCTTCTGTTTAAGTCCCCAATTCAGCTAGGGATTTTGCAGAGCAGTGTTGGCAGCTCTGCACATGCTCATTCCTCCCTATCACATCTGAGCAGCCCATGTGACCATAGAGTCACACATGTGGGCCCACTAACCAGCTATACACAATGGGGTGGGATATTACATATAGATTGATGGAGGCTTCACCTTACTCTTATTCTAAGATACAGGCTGGAGGGGCGTGACACAGCCTGTGGCTGGCAGAAATCCACCCACACCATGTAATTGCCAAGTAATAATAATGATTTGATTTTAAATTATATATTTGTATAACAATTTAAAACAGTTTATTGATATTAATTATTTATTTTTACTCTGTATTCCTAAGGCTGTTTTTTTTTTTATTTTGAACATGTGACCAGCAGCAGAGGACTAGAAGCTCCTCCTGCTTATGTTTCCCAGCAGACAAGATGGGAAAGAGCTGGGTCACGTAACAGCTGTATATCGATTAGGAAAAAGGTACTTCGAATTTTTACAGTGCCATCATCCATATACAGAAATAGGAGGGACAATGTAAATTAAACAGTGTGTGTTTAGTATGACTTTCCGTAAAGATAACATAGATACACAAAATTATCGCATAGACTTTTCTGGAGAGCTATAATTGAATCAATTACATAGCTTTTAAAAAGCCTAAAATATATTTAGTGTTAGTTTGTGGTAACAAGTGTGAAATTAAAAATGTCTAAAGGAGGAAATATTTATTACATTTTGCTGATAATATGCTTCCTGAAGAGATGTCATTACCAGGGTCACATATGGGAATTCTCTACTGGCAAGTCTCCCACAAGAGAACTCGGCAGACAATTTACTGCAGCTTGTCTTTATTTAAATGTTCTTTATTTTAACAGTAATGTGATCTCAGTGATCCCAGCAAAGTGCACTTAGTACAGGTTTAGGATGGGGTGCTTAAGCTAGTCATACATTGTTGGATTTTCGTTTGAACATTCGAACAGAAATTCTGAAAAGACGTTTGTCAGAACATTCCTTTTAGCCATAATTGAGTCATTCATTAAGACCTGTTATTTGAGGAATCTCCTTACTAAACAGATTCCATTACAGTATATAGGATTTTTCCAAATCAAAAACCACATTCACTGCTAGGCCCGCTACACGGGCAGTCCGCCTACTTCATCAGTTCAGTCACCTATTTTCAAAGACACACAGATTCAGTTTACATTAGTTTTTCATCAGTTTTTTTTTTATCAGTTTACATCGGTTTTTAATCAGCTTTTCATCCTTTTACATCAGTTTTTCATCCATTTTTACATTAGTTTTTTATGTCCACCAGCTGGAGTCCTTAACAACCAGTGACTCATTTCTGCTGTCAGCAGGGTATCACCACTGACAGCAGAATGTCAACAAAAGTTGCCGGACTGAACATTTGTTGGCTCCAAATGACATGTACACCTCCCAGCTCCAAATGCAGTGTGTCTACTGTAGATAAATATATGTATGCATATCTATGTGATTCGTGTTTGAGTTGTGCATATATGTCCACGGACTGCATAATGCCTAGCTTCGGAATGGTTCAGCCCCAAGTGTCGGGAGAAAGAGCTGTCATTCGGCCCTGCCGCTATAGTAAACCAAGGAGCGGGGTTGTCAGTGATTTCACAGGGTGACCACGCCCCTTTCTCTACTTTAGCGGCAGGGCTGAATGACAGTTCCCTTCTCCTGGCGCTTGGGACCGGACCATTCTGAAGCTAGTCATTATGCAGTCACTGGACATACAGTGTCTCACAAAAGTGAGTACACCCTCACATTTTTGTAAATATTTTATTATATCTTTTCATGTGACAACACTGCGGAAATGACACTTTGTTACAATGTAAAGTAATACTAGTGAGTGTACAGCTAGCATAACAGTGTGAATTTGCTGTCCCCTCAAAATAACTCAACACTCAGCCATTAATGTTTAAACCGCTGGCAACAAAAGTGAGTACACCCCTAAGTGAAAATATCCAAATTGGTCCAAAAGCGTCAATATTTTGTGTGGCTACCATTATTTCCCAGCACTGCCTTAACCCTCTTAGGTATAAAGTTCACCAGAGCATCACAGATTGCCACTGGAGTCCTCTTCCACTCCTCCATGATGATATCACGGAGCTGGTGAATGTTAGAGACCTTGCGCACCTCCACCTTCCGTTTGAGGATGCCCCATAGATGCTCAATAGGGTTTAGGTCTGGAGACATGCTTGGCCAGTCCATCACCTTTTCCCTCAGCTTCTTTAGCAAGGCAGTGGTCATCTTGGAGGTGTGTTTGGGGTCATTATCATGTTGGAATACCACCCTGCAGCCCAGTCTCCGAAGGGAGGGGATCATGCTCCGCTTCAGTATGTCACAGTACATGTTGGCATTCATGGTTCCCTCAGTGAACTATATCTCCCCAGTGCTGGCAGCACTCATTCAGCCCCAGACCATGGCACTCCCACCACAATGCTTGACTGTAGGCAAGACACAGTTGTCTTTGTACTCCTCACCTGGTTGCCGCCACACACACTTGACACCATCTGAACCAAATGAGTTTATCTTGGTCTCATCAGACCACAAGACATGGTTCCAGTAATTCATGTCCTTAGTCTGCTTGTCTGATGGGCACAAGTGGCTGCATATGATGGGCACAAGTGGCTGCATATGACGGGCACAAGTGGCTGCATATGACGGGCACAAGTAGCTGCATTTGACAGGCACAAGTGGCTGCATATGATGGGCATAAGTGGCTGCATATGATGGGCACAAGTGGCTGCGTTTGATGGGCACAAGTGGCTGCAAATGATTGGCACAAGTGGCTGCATATCATGGGCACAGTGTCTGCATATGATGGGCACAGTGACTACATTTGATGGGGCATAAGTGACTGGATATGATGGGAACAAGTGCCTGCATATGATGGGCACAATGGCTGCATATGATGGGCACAGTGGCTGCATATATGGGCACAGTGGCTGCATTTGATGGGCACAATGGCTGCAATTGATGGCACAGTGGCTGCATTTAATGGGCACAAGAGGCTGCATATGATGGGCACAAGTGGCTGCATTTGGTGAGCACAAGGGGCTGCATATGATGAGCACAAGTGGCTGCATATGATGGGCACAAGTGGCTGCATATGATGGGCATAAATGGCTGCATATGATGGGCACAAGTGGCTGCATTTGATAGGCACAAGTGGCTGCATATGATGAGCACAAGTGGCTGCATATGATGGGCACAAATGGCTGCATTTGATGGTCACAAGTGGCTGCATTTAATGGGCACAAGTGGCTGCATATGATGAGCACAAGTGGCTGCATATGATGGGCACAAATGGCTGCATTTGATGGGCACAAGTGGCTGCATTTAATGGGCACAAGTGGCTGCATATGATGGGCACAGTGGCTGCATTTGATGGGCACAGTGGCTGCATTTGATGGGCACAGTGGCTGCATTTGATGGGCACAATGGCTGCAATTGATGTCGCAGTGGCTGAATTTGATGGGCGCAATGGCTCAATTTGATGGGCACAGTGAGGCTGTGGGGTTGATGTTTTTTTTTCAGTATTTTTCAGTCTGTTTGCACCCCCCAAAAAATTTTGAGCACCAGCCGCCACTGAGAGCAACAATTCTTTTTTTCAGATCCTCAGAGAGTCCTTTGACATGAGGTGCCATGTTGAACTTTCAGTGACCAGTACAAGAGAGTGAGAGCGATAACACCAAATATAACACACCTGCTCCCCATTCACACCTGAGACCTTGTAACACGAACGAGTCACATGACACCGGGGAGGGTGTACTCACTTTGTTGCCAGCAGTTTAGACATCAATGGCTGTGTGTTGAGTTATTTTGAGGGGACAACAAATTTACACTGTTATACAAGCTGTACACTCACTACTTTACATTGTAGCAAAGTGTAATTTCTTCAGTGTTGTCACATGAAAAGATATAATAAAATATTTACAAAAATGGGAGATACTGAATATGCACAACAATGAAAGCTCTTTCTTCTGGTGCTTGGGAATGGACCATGCATTCGGATGCTAGGCATTATACAGTCAGTGGACATATATGCAAAACTCAAACATAAAGCACATAGACTTGCATACATATACTATATACGCACACTGCATTTGGAGCCGGCAAGTGTACATGTCATTTGAAGCATACAAATGTTTATCCGTTGTTTTCTTTTTTAGGTCTGTTCTTTACATTCCGCTGACAGCAGAAATGAGTCCCTGGTTGTTAGGATGCCGGCTGGTGCCAGCTCTTAACAACCAATGCAAAAATGGACTGTTTGTCTGTTTACAACTGTTTAGGTTGGCTTACGTTTTTTAAACGGACCAAAAATAAGGCTATGATTCATTTCAAAAACAGATCTTAATGGATGCAGATGTAAGCGGATGAGCATCCGTTTACATTCGCTTGTCCACAGGAATGTATTACAGTCCATTTTTCATCCGTCAAAAGGATGGATGGAAAACAGACAAACGTTTCCGCTGTGTGAAAGGGGCCTTAGAATTTCATGGATTCAAAAAATACTTATGATCTACCGAAACACCCATGTCCTTCTGCGCCATTGACTCCCCCTGCTCTTCTCCCCCTAGTATGTATGATGCATGCATGTTTTTAGCCCCCAAGTGCATAACTTTACATTTATTAACATTAAACCTCATTTGCCACACAGTTGCCCAATGAAACAGTGCACTGAGGTTGGCTTGTAAGTTGGAGACATCCTGTAAGGATGTTATTTCACTGCATAACTTGGTGTCATCTGCAAAGACTGAAATGGTGCTTTTAATCCCAGACCCAATATCATTTATAAAGATATTAAAAAGTAAGGGTCCCAAAACTGAACCTTGGGGTACACCACTAATAACCTTAGACCATTCAGAGTAAGAATCATTAACCACTACTCTCCTCTTTTAGCCAGTTTTCTATACATTTACAAACTGATTTTTTTCCAGGCCTATAGACTTTACCTTACACATTAGCTGTGTGTGGGGAACTGTGTCAAATGCTTTGGCAAAGTCTAAATATACCACAACCACAGTCACCCCTCTGTCCAAGGTTTTACTTACCTCCTCATAAAAAGAAATCAGATTTGTCTGACAACTACTGTCTTTCATGAATCCATGTTGTCTGTTACTTATAATATTTTTTTCTAGCAACAACTCATCTATGTGGTCTTTTATTAAACTCTCCAGTATCTTCCCGACTATAGAAGTTAAACTAACAGGTCTTTAGTTACTTGGTAAAGACTTTGATCCCTTTTTAAATATAGGCACCACATTGGCCTTACACCAATCCAGTGGTACTATTCCAGTCATTAACCACCTCCGGACTGCCCACCGTCGTTATACATCGGTACTTTGAGGAGGAGTATCGTTGTTATGGCAGCAGCTCGCTGCCATAACCCCGGTATCCTCTTCTTCAGCGGGCGGTCCGCTTCAAGATAAAAGTGCGGCGGATTCCCCCCCACCATGCTCCGGTGCCCTCCGCCACCGGTAGCAGCAGAGGCGATCGGATCCTTTCCTAGCCTGACATGGAGACGAGTGCAGGGAAGATGGCCCCCACCCGTCTCCATATCATTGCAGGGCAGAAGCGACGTCAAAACGTCACTTCCGCCCATAGCTCTTAAAGGGCCGTTTTTTTTATTGCATTTTAGTGTAAATATGAGATCTGAGGTCTTTTTGACCCCAGATCTCATATTTAAGAGGTCCTGCCATGCTTTTTTTTTATTACAAGGGGTGTTTACATTCCTTGTAATAGGAATAAAAGTGACACCATTTTTTTTAAAGAACAGTGTAAAAATAAAAAATAAAAGGTAAAATAAATAAGAATTTTTTTTTTTTTAAATGCGACCCGTCCCGTGTAGAAGCAAATGCATACATGAGTAGCGCCCGCATATGAAAATGGTGTTCAAACCACACATGTGAGGTATCACCGCGATCGGCAGAGTGAAAGCACTAATTCTAGGCCTAGACCTCCTCTGTAACTTAAAACATGCAACCCGCTCCAGATGACGCCCCATTGACGAAACACGTTGGGCGGGACTATACAGCGTCATTGCATCACTTCCGGTTTCGAGCCGTGGAGCATAGATCGCTCTGGTTTCCTGTTTTTAAACAATGTTTTCGCTTTTAATGATTTTTATTAAATGTAGTACCCATTAGTATTATTAATACATTTTTGGATATTTGTATGGTATCACACTGTTGAGTCTCTTTCCTCTCTACATGTGGGCAACATCTAAGAGGTTAACAGTGAGGAGACCACTTACATCGCAGACAAGGAGGCACATGGAGAACACAGGACAGGAAGTTTCCTCCCACTCCACAGGCTACACAGTGGCTCATAATGTGAAGGTGAAATATCTCCTTGTGGGGTGAATAATAGTGGTGAATGTGTTTTTTATGGGGCACTAGTTTCCAAGAAGCACAGAACAATTTGAAGGAGCACATTGTCACTTTATTGGACTTTTTTTATACACCAAGGTTTAAGGACAGTATATGCATATTTCTGAACCCAGTTTCACAGCAACAATATACACCAGTCATATATGTTTTTTTTTTTGCACGGAAATGTCACTTTGAATTGCAGGGTTTGCACAGGATTGCATCTATTCTATTTTATTTTCGTTTGAACATAACAATATATATTATATGTAAGTGGTTAGGAAGTTTACACAGTAGGATTTTTTGTGGATTCTTGTGAATATACAAATATTTATTATCTGCACTTTTATTGTCACTTTTTGCACTTTTTGCACTAAATGCACCTGTGACACACACCTTAATAAGAGCAGCGTCATACCTATCCTCTATTTTTCACATTTCTTCTAGATTTACCTTAGGGTGAATTGATTGATAGAGGCTGCAGCTCCTCATTTTTCATTTTCACCATAAGCGCGGGGGTCTAACAATTTTTTCACTGTAGAATTTTTTAAATATCACCTATGGAGATTTTTAAGGGTGAAAGTTTGTCGCCATTCCACAAGTGGGCGCAATTTTGAAGCGTGACATGTTGGGTATCAATTTACTCGTCGTATTATTATCTTTCACAATATAAAAAAAATTGGGCTAACTTTACTGTTGTCTTATTTTTTAATTCAAAAAAGTGTATTTTTTCCAAAAGAAGTGCACTTGTAAGACCGCTGCGCAAATACGGTGTGACAGAAAGTATTGCAACGACCAGCATTTTATTCTCTAGGGTGTTAGAAAAAAAATATAATGTTTGGGGGTTCTAAGTAACTTTCTAGCAAAAAAAAAAATTTTTAACTTGTAAACAACATATCTCAGACAGAGGCTCAGTCCTTAAGTGCAGTGGTCATCAACCCTGTCCTCAGTGCCCACTAACAAGCCAGGTTTTCAAGATAACTGAAATATATCACAAGTGATATAATTTGCTGCTCAGTGATTGCAGTATTTTAGTCTGCATCTCCGCAAGGTAATACATAAAACCTGGCCTGTTAGTGGGCCCTGAGGACAGGGTTGATGACTACTGCTTAAGTGGTTAAAGAGTTACTAAATACAATGAGTGAAATTTCTGTATAAATGGCCCAATATCAATATAGTAAAATTGGTAACTTGACAGAGAGATGCCTCATACTCGGCATGTTTTGCATCAAAGCTTCATCAGGAGTTGGGTAATGGGAACAATATGTCAACAGTAAAATATGGAATCACTAAAAGCACACTTGTCAGAGAGTTTGGCTATGGCACAGGTGCCCCACATGTAGCCCACAGTGTCAATAAGGGGAACCACCCACAGATTTGGGATCCACAATAGGAACAAGATTGGAGCACTGGCATAAACATACCTACGATGGAAGGAGGACAGAAATAAACAATAAAATCCAAGGGATGAAAGCTCACTGAGATCCAAAGTAAAACTAAACTGATATCAGACTGTGGGATGCCTACCTCCAAACCAGCCAGCTTTGGTTTGGAGGCAGGCATCCCACAGTCTGATATCAGAGTTTGCATCCCCCAGATTTTGTTTATTTCTACCCTCCAAGTGAGGTGGATGCAGGAATTCCCCTTGCCAAGACATTGTATTCTGACAGTGAGACCTGCTGCTTTCAGAATACGTTGATTAGCAGCTGCAGCCGCTGATTAACAAAATTTTTTCAGCATGTCCCTTTGATAGAAGTCTGTTGAGCGGGGGCGATAAAACACGCTGATCGAATGTCGACCAGTCCCTGCTGAGCCGGATGAATTTTGATCAGTGTATGGTCAGCTTTTTTCTCTCCACTAATTTGGCTAGATAAAATCTTTTTGGGTAATGTAGCCTTGGTTTCATCAAAGGGCCAAATCACATTTTTTCCTTTTTTAATAGTAATAATAATGATGCCAATAAAAATAATAATAATTATTATTTGTTTTTTTATTGCAGTGTGTATCCCTTTTAGGGAGACCCCTCTCAGTTCAAGTCCCAGTGACAATGCCCACCGGGACTGTCTGTGAGTGGAAATCCACCCAATTGTAAGTCATACTGCAATAAAAACTGACATGTTCCAATTCCACTCAGTCTATCAAACAAAACAGTTTAGACAGGCCCAGAAACAATGTATAAAATCTGCCGTCTGGCCACATCCTCTAAAGCATTCTGCTGTGGGTGCCAATCCTAATTTAAATAACCTGGCAGGGGTTAAGTGTGATTGATGAAAATTTTTTACATTAATGACCCGATCTATGGATGCTATTACTGACGTCTTATATGTTTCACTGAATTCTGTCCAGTCCTCCTCTGTCAGTGTGGAGTCTATAAGGGTCCATTTTCTAGGGTTGTTATCAGTCATGAGGGTAGCGTAGTATGTAGAAATAAGTTTAGTGGGGTCAGGGTGCCGTAATACATTCTCTAGCTGAGGTGTAATTATAGGGTTGTCTAAAGAGCCGAATTGGGTACATATGGCATTTTGGAGTTGGTAGTAGAAGAACATATATGAACGTGGTAGTTCAAAGTCAGTACACATTTGTTGGAAGGACTTAAATCCCTGTGCGTCATATAGGTGGCACAGGTACTTAACCCCTTTAGAGTACCACCGTTTCAGGTCAGGTAGAGAGTATATTTCCTTATAGTTAGGGTTAAAGCACAGGGGGTTTTTAGGAGATGTTGACCATGGTTCTTTTTGATTTTGGATACAGTCGTTTTAAACAGATATAATAAGGTGGTTAGCATAGTTGTGCCTTGGCTGGGTGGAGCCCGGCCCCTGTATATAAGATTATGGAGTGTTTCCAGAGAGGAGGCAATGGCCCCTTCGGTAGATGTGCAGACATTTGCCACAGCAGGGTGGAGCCAGTCATGGATATGGACCAGTTGGGAAGCCAAGTAATATAAGTAAAAGTTGGGGAGTGCCAGCCCCGCCAAATGCGTCGGTAGCCGTAGTGTCTCCAACGCCACTCTGGGGGATTTACCACTCCATAAAAACATTGTGCAGATCGTATCAATCTGTTTAAATATAGACCTAGGGATCCTGCATGGTGCATTGGCTAGTACATACAATAATTTTGGTAAATAGATCATTTTTAGGACATTAGCCCTTCCATTAAATCTAAGGGAAGGTCCATCCATTGTTTAGTCTGTGTCAGTAATTGATCTAGTAAGGGGCACAAATTTTTTTTAATATAGGAGGACGGAGGTAATTGCACTATGACCCCCAGGTATCTGAAAGAGGACACCACTTGTAGTCTGGAGTACGGGTGTATCTGCACAGTGGCATCTGGGTCTAGTCGAAAGAGATTAGATTTGTCTCAGTTCACCCGGAATCCAGAGTATTCGCCAAATTGATCTATTTCTAGTAGCAGTGTCCTCAGGGATTCCTGGGTGTGAGCTAAGTATACCAAAATGTCGTCCGCATATAGTGAGATCCGCTCTTCTATATTGTGGCGATAGGGAGGCCCTTGATTTGCTGGGAGCAACAAATACGTATTGCCAGTGGCTCCATAGCCAGGGCAAATAGGAGGGGTGATAACGGGCACCCCTGCCTAGTGTCGTAATTGTGTCTGTAGTATAGAAGTTGACTCGTATACGAGTCTGTGGAGAGGTGTAGAGGAGTTTTATTCAGTACCTGAAAAAGATAGGGCCATTCCACACTGTCAAAGGCCTTACATGTGTCTAAGGACACAATACCTCGGATATGTGTACAATCATGTGGGTATTGAAGATTTTGGAACAGTCTACAAATGTTCATTCTTGTAGATCTACCAGGTATGAAGCCCCCTTGATCGCACCTGACCAGTTTCGCAACCACGGTGTTCAGAAGGTTGGCCAATGTTTTGGCAAGGATTTTAACATCCACGTTTATAAGAGAAGTTGGGCGATATGAATCGCATTTAAGTGGATCTTTGTGTGGTTTTAGTAATAGAATAATTAATGCTTCCCTCATTGTGGGGGGAAGAGTCCCAGCTGCTAAGGCTTCATTATATGTTTTCAGAAGAGAGGGGCAGAGTAAGTGCTGAAACTGGGAGTACCATTCAGCAGGGAAGCTATCTAGCTCTGGTGTCTTGTGTGCCGGTAGTTGCTAAATGGCCTGCGCAATTTCCTCAACAGAGAGTGGTGCCTCTAAATCTTCACTGCTCTCAGCCTGAGAGGGAGGGGAGTGACACCTGATTCAAGTAGTCACTTAGTTGGGAGTCTGTGTATTCTGCTCTTGAGGAATACAGGTTTTTATAGAAAGTAAAGAACGTCTCCATAATGTCTCTAGGGTTGTAACTAATCTGTCCTTGTATAGTCAGAATTTGGGGGATAGAGATGGGAGAGTGTTCAGGTCTGGTCAGGTAAGCTAAGAAACGGCCAGCCTTATTACCATGCTCAAATGATTTTTGCGTGGCATGTAGCATGCGTTTTTGTGTGAGGTCCAGCAGGCGGAGCTCATATTTCCTGCGGCATAGCAACCAAGTGTCTCTATTAAGAAGACTAGGGTCAGAGGTACAGGTATTTTCTGCAGCCGTCATTTCAGCCTCCATTTCCACAGTATGTTGCTGGGTATTTTTACGCAGAATGCCAGTGATAGACATAAAAGTACCCCGCAATGTGGCCTTAAAGGCTTCCCATTCTGTAAGTGGATCTGTCGTGCCAGTATTTTTCTTCCCACAGTCACCCTGTACTATATCGTCCTCCAACCAGTAAGAGTTCAGGCGCCACACACTCGGGCCTGAACCTGGAAGGAGAAGGAGATCCACTGCCAAAGGAGCATGGTCTGATACTCCTTTAGGTAGGTAGGAGATGAGAGATACCACCGGGAGAATGTCCCATGTCCCGTGTGCCAAATGCCATGTCTATGCGGGACATGGTGTGAAAAGAGTCCGAATGGCAGGAGAATTGGCACCCATCTGGGTGTTTCCACCTCCATATCTTGGTAAGCCCATGCACCTGGGCCCCATCAGTAAAGGAGTGGTAGGATTTGCCCCCACCCCCTAGACGGTCCATGGCCGGCTCATCACTGCATTAAAATCACCCACATACAGCAATGGGCCCGGGGGTCTAGTCAGTAGCATAAGTGACAGTTTTATCACCACATCTGTGGAAAATGGGGGAGTCACATAGACTGACACCAAAATCAGAGATATCGAGGCAAATTGTATCATAAGTACGACATACCTGCCTTCTGGGTCTGTTTTGATTTGCAAAACCTCCGCATGCAGAGACCTAACTAACAAAACCGAGACCCCTCTGGAGTAAGCCGTATGAGTGGCATGATAAGAGTGAGCCAGCCTGGGGGCGTTTAAGGGACCTTGTTTTAGAATCAACCAGATGTGTCTCCTAGAGACAAATAATGTGGGGACGCTGCTTTTTCAGGACTGAGAACACTAGGGATCGCTTCTGAGGTGAGTTCAACCCTCTAGTGTTCCAGGAGATTATTTTTAACGCATTAGCCGTGGCACATCAAACAGTGTAGGGTATGTATCCCGAGAGCCTGCCGCCGAGGAGCATCTATGCATGTCATGCCTCCCGGGATACACAAAATCAGAGACATGTAATAACAAGTATAAGGCACTATGCAAGTTAAGGCTGCACAAATACAAATGGAAAACCAAAGTACAAAGGAAAAAAGTATTCAAAAACAGAATCAAAATCAAGGACATCCAAAAAAAGAAAAAAAATGGAAGTCCCTGAAAAACCTTGTACCCCCCTCCCCGCTCGGCCATCCCAAACATAACGAGCCTTGGGTCCCTGAATGGAAAAAAAAAAAACCTTCACTTAAGTGAAGTGAGAACTGTTCCGTGGCCTCACCACCAACTGGTATGGGGGTTTTGTGGTGTCTGGCTTGGCTCCCAAACAGCACAACAGGAGATAGGGGAAAGATGTCATAGCATCAGATCGGTCCGGCTTCAGGGTAATCCGTACTTGTAATTGGGAGGATGCAGAAGGGATGGCACTCCATGTCCATAATAATATAGGGCTTGTTCTTAAGGATAATTAAGGGGTCCGGTCTGAACGGGTCCATCTTGGACAGTTTGTAAACGATAGGATTCAAGTGTCAGAACCAGTAGGAGAGAGGGTAACATTCTTCCTTAGGATCATAAACAGCTGTGAAAGGTATAGTGTGCGTAGGTCTCTCTTTTCCCCAGTAACATAAGGGGGGTAATTAAACTGCCAGACAGTAACATATAGAGGTATGCAGGGAACTCGGTTGCCTGTGATTACACCGCTCTGCGTCTCGGTAAGTTTCCATACCGGTCGTTTAGCCACACCATGGCTTCCTTAGGGTTAGTGTAAAAGTGAGCTTTACCATCATGAATAATGTGCAGTTTGGCAGGGAAAAGCATGGCGTAAGGGAGACCTTCAGTGTGCAGGCGGGCCTTTACTGTCGCTGAAGGATATGCATTGTCGCTGGGCGTCTGCTGAAAAGTCAGGATACACTGAAATGGTATTTCCATTGTATTTCAATGGGCCTTTTTCTCTTGCAAGCTGTAGTATGGCAACTTTATCCTGAAAGTTAAGGATCCATGCAATTATGGAGCATGGGGGAGCTCCAGAAGGAGAAGGACGTGGAGGGGTGCGGTGCGCACGTTCACTTACATAAGAGAATGAGGGTGCGTCTGTCCCAAAAATATCTCTCAGCCATTTATACAGGAGCCTTCCTCGTGTTCTGGGAACTCCACAAAGCGGAGATTGTTCCTGCGTGACAGATTTTCCAAATCGTCAATTTTTGCACGGAGGGCCGCCGTTTCACCTGTGTGATCTCTTACATTAACAGACAAGGGGTGTACATCCTCTAAGGAACTTATACGTTCTTCATTGGCACCCGTTCTATCCCTTAAGTTTTGCACATCCTGTTTCAATAGAGAAAAGTCCATGCGGATGGATGCAATCTGAATAGTAAGAGAGGCCTTACAGTCTTGTATAGCTAGCATTATGGTGGCCAGTGTAGGTTCAGTAGAAGGGGGACTCGGGTCTGGGCTGTCCTCATTATTCAGGGGGGAGTCCTGTGTCTGCAGGGGATCAAGCTGTGTATCAAACAGGACAGGAGCAGAGTCACTCACCAGAGCTGCAGGCTGTCTGTGTGAAGCAGTGGTGGACGGCTGCAGCATGTCACGCTGCTCTGTCTGTGTCCCGGCACCATCTTGCTACCTGAACCGGGCTAACTGTCCCACTGCGGATGATGGCGTGGGTGGCCCGTATTTCACCATGGGCTCAAGCCTGATGTATGCCCACGACTGTGGGGAGTATTTTGGTGCCGGTCTGAGGAAAAATAGACCTAGGATGGCTGCAGGATCCCGTTCGGTAGCCGGAGCTGTCTTCACCAAGCCACGCCCCCCAGGCCCCAGCCACTTTAAATGCAAATTTGTCAAACCAAAATGCACTGAATGGTCTTTGAACCGTGGGCATGAGGCTTAGAAGTGCCAATAAGGGCATCACCCTCTCTATAAAAGGGGAAGTGGGGGTGAAAACAGCAATATGTCAGTGTATTAAAAAAAAAAACTTCCCTAGCTGGCAAACTAAATACAAAGAGATTAGGGTCAGTTACGAAGTAATGCTTTACTTCTGATTGCTAGCAATTTTGGCAAATACCCCTTTTGCTGCCCCTTTTGGTACTTGTTATTGGGGGCTTTTTTTCTTTATAGTTTGAGGTGGATTTGAGGACAGAGCTCACTTAAAGCTGCTGCCCAGTCCATTGCAAACTGCTGCAAGACTTCCCTTTATAAAAAAAATAGGCTTCTGTTTAAAGCAGTGGTGTTTTGGGGTTTTAATTTCTTTTGGGAGTAAAATGATCTTTATTCATTGTTGATAGAGCCTTTTTGGGCTACGTGTCTGTACCTAAACCACCCTAAATTATATCAGTCACACTCACCAGACCCCCCCCCCCAATCCTTATAGTAAAAATAAAAGTTAGGAAAATACTAGTTAGGCCTATTTTCTGTGATTTAAACTGCCCTACCGCTGGCTAATTTTATACTGCTTTATCATCTGTGGTCTCTTAATCCTTAGAGAGAAAATTGATAGATATTGTCCAACATCAAGACAGTTCATTCATCCAATAGTAACTGCCTGGGCCCTTTTGTCCCTTGTATATTTTAGCCCGATCTTGCTCATTAAAACTGCCCTGCTGCTGGCCAATTTTACACTCCTCCATCAATTTCAGTGTCTTAATTCTTAGAGAGTAAATGGATAGAAATCGTCCAGCATCAAGACAGTTTTGCACTACTAAATAGGGAACTGCTTTAGAAAACCACTGGCCAATATGTATCTACCACTTGTATGTGTTGTCAATAAACCGACCTGAAAAGAATGGTTTTGAAACAGAGATAAATCAGATTGGGATGCTGCTGCTGTATGTAGGTCAAGTTAATTGTAAAAGGCCAAATATGTAATGCCAGTTTGTGTTTTTGTCTATGTGACCCTCAAATTCACAAAAAGACCCATTATCTCCTATACAGTATTTCCATTTTTATTATTATTATTATTATTTTGCATTGCTACGTTGGTCTCCCATGGCAGTGCACAGTTCCTCATGCCTTTATTTGATAGTGGCTTGCCTATTAGCCCCTAAATATGGCCAGGATTTGTAAGCAAGACTTCGGTGGACTTCGTAAAAAGTCCAGGTTCATCAAATTTCAAATAGGATTTGCCATACCTTTGTCAAATTAAATTCACTCATCCCTAATTGTAATAGTGATGTTCAAGATGATGTCAAAAATATATGTGCAGTTCCAATTAGGTATTTTTATTCCATTAATTCATCATTATATCACCCTACTTGGCTTTTAGTTTACATGTAGTAGTGACTAGTTATTGAATTAATCTAACTGGAAATAGTGCCTGTATAAACAGGTGATAAACAAAGCAAATACAATCTAAAGAAAATTTACAATTACCAGTAATAATAATTGCAATTAATAATAATAATTTCAACGCTGAATCTAATTAATATCAGCAGCGTTTCACTTATATACTGTATTTATTGGTTCCACTGCCAATATGGAATTCTTAAAATCCAAGAAGCAAGCTAAAAAACCCTAAACCTTATTGGCTGAGGGTGCGACCAATGGTTGTTGACTATACAGGTCTTTTTATATATAAAATACATTCATACTTTTTTTTCAACAAGTACATAAGAGGAGTTTGGCTTAGAGAAACTGATGTATATAGACCATTTTCTTTAAAGGCTAATTTTTCCATTTAAAATAAGTAATACTGCATGCTTTTCCTGGGCAATAGAAGATCATGAGAGGGGCTAACTGGATGAGCTTCATGTTACTGAATGCAAACAGCAGAAGGCCATCAGTCCTTAAACATTTGGGGGGGATGGGGGGAAGGGTGTTGTATTTACGCCTTGAAGTGGCAGATATCTGGCTAGTTTGCTTCATTACTGCCATAATACACGAAGAGTAGAGGCCTCCATAATTATTCATTGAGCTTTAACAAATCTCTTTGCCTTTATATTCAAAGGTCTTGGTGGATTTACAGGGGACTCCAACAGTGTTAGCTGAAACCCCTCATAATTACTGCAGCAGGTGCGTAGACCTGGGAAATCAACTGCAGAGATCTCCCTTCCATGGAGAGATGAAGAAAACCTTTTCTCGTTTAGCACTTCTTTGGCTACCGAAGTTCTATAATAGTATACTTCATATTCAATAGTATATACACACCTTGCTCCAGTATTTTGCTTTGCTTGCTGACAGATACTGTGTGCCCCCTCTTCTGCTCCTGATCTTCCTCTTGCCCTGCATCTTATTTCTTCCCCCCTTGTATCTGATCCCAGTCCTGGTTTCCCCTTCCCATCCCCTGCATAACCAATCTTCTCTGTATATCCGTGATCCCCATTTTTGTACATAAGGCATTGCGAGTCTTTTGAAGACTTAATTTTTTGACACAAGTTTTTGGAAAATGCAGAATAAATTTTTGTTACACAAAGTCATCAATTAATAAGATATTTCTAACACACAGCAAAGGCTTACTTAGAATTACATTCCAAAACACATTCTGCTACTCCTTCTAAGTGTGGTAATATCACGTGTGAAACTTTTTCTTTACAGCCTAACAAAATAAAGACGCCCAAAACCCAAGGAGCATCTTCAGGATTCTAGGGGCATACATTTGCATCTAATTTCCTGAATACCTATCACGTTTTTGGAGGCCCTGGAGCAGCAGGACAGTAGAACCAGCAACAAAATGACCACTGTGACAGAGCTAGACCCTGAGAAAATGACATAGGATTCAGATCAAGGGTTAATGCGGGGTTCTGGACCAACAGTTCTGAGTGGAGAAAGCTGTGTGTTCTCCGAACTCTACAGTTATGCATCTGAGCTTTTAATCATGGCTTTACCATGTGCCTGCAACCTGTCTGAGTGCACTGGTGTACAGGGTCGTTATATTTGCAAGCCTGAGGATAGCTCAGAACTCCCAGTCTGGAGACAGCTCCCAGTGTGGGAGACAGAAGATCTCAACCAGGGGTCAGAGAATCCCCAGCCAGGAGCCAAAAGACAGGAGGTCTTAAGCAAGGGTCAGAGGTGCCCCAGCCCAGCCAGCAGCCAGGAGGTCTCAACCAGGGGTCAGAAGTGCCCCAGCCAGCAGCCAGGAGACAGGAGGTTTCATTCCAGGAATCAGGTCGGCTCCTATCAGGGTGTCAGGAGAACCCCTAGGACATTGTGATTACAGGCTAAGCAAGCCAAAGGAATCAGCAGAGCTGAACAACACAGTCAGAAGGACAGGTTACAAGAGAAGCAGTGCTGCCAACAAGGGAGCCAAGTGGCTTTGTTTGTTCATATTGATGTGGAAAATCCCCTGCGTGAGCAACTGATGTCTATGTGAACTTTCCATTTTATACAGTTTGCCATGCCCTTAAATACAGTTTGGACTGGTGCAACACATTGAAAAAGTACCTGCCACATGAGTATAATCTCCCCAATACCACACCACATTTTGGAGAGTAAACACCTCACAGTATCTTTTATAGACATGTGCAATTAAATTCGACAGATTCATTAATTTGGAAATATTCAAATTAACGAAAAGCCATTTAACTATTTTTTCCAAAATTTGAAAATCCGAAAAATTCGGAAACTCAGAAATTCGAAAATCGAAAATTTGGAAAAATTGAAAATTTGGAAAAATTGAAAAATTTGAAAATCCGAAAATCTAAATTTTGGAAATCTGAAGATTCGGAAATGTAAAAATCGAAAATGCGAAAATTGAAAATTTGGAAATTCGAAAACGCGAAAATCCGAAAATTCGAAAATCCAAAAATAAGAATAAAAATACGAAAATTCAAAAGAATAAAAATCCGAAAATAACAAAGAAAATCAGAAAATTTGAAAACCCAAAAAATTGAAATAATAACTAACTAGCTAATAATAACTATTGCTAACTATTAAATTATAGTTATTGGAATTTTCTTTCAAGTTTGGTTGTTAGTGAACGTAATGAATACAAATGTATCCAAAGTTACGAATTATCTGAAATAACGAATAAATAATAATAATAAACTTTTTATTATTATTTTATTCTATTATTATTATTTATTATTATTATTAATTTGGTACGTTCCATACGTTTAGATTCGGCATTCATTATTTCGGATAATTCGTAACTTCGGATAAATTTGTATTAGTTACGTTCAATAACAGCCAAATTTGAAAGGAAATCCCAATACCTATAATTTAATAGTTATTATTAGTTAGTTATTATTTCGGATTTTCTAATTTTCGGATTTTCAGATTTTCGTTCTTATTTTCTGATTTTAACGTTTTTCGGATTTCTGAATTTCCGATTTTTCGAATTTTCGTATTTCGAGTTTTCAAATTTCAGAATTTTCGAACTTACGAATTTTCAAATTTACGAATTTATTAGAAATAATGAATTTCGATCATAACGAATGACTCGTAAAAAAAAAAGAAAAGAATGAAATGAAAACAAACTCATTTTTTGGCAGTGCACATGTCTATTTTAAGAGGCATGGTGAAACTATTGAAGACTTTACTTTTTACCACCTTTTTGGTAAAATGAGGAAAGAAAATGAAATTCAAACTTTTTACACAAAGTTGTCAATTAAACCACTTGCCGACATACATCGGCAAGTGGTTTATACATCAGCACAATGGCAGCGGTGGGCAAATGGGCATACCTGTACGTCCCCTTTAATTTGCGGGCTAGTGGGCGCGCGCACTCCCGCCGCGTACTGCGTGACCGTGCCCTCAGATCCTGTGGAATCGTGTCACGGAGCGGCAGAACGGGGAGATACCTATGTAAACAAGGCATTTCCCTGTTCTGCCTAGCAACATGACAGAGATCTACTGCTCCCTGTCAACGGGAGCAGTGATCTCTGTCATGTTGTAGTGCGCCCACCCCCCCACAGTTAGAATCACTCCCTAGGACACACCTAACCCCTTGATCGCCCCCTAGTGTTTAACCCCTTCCCTGCCAGTGTCATTTACACAGTAATCAGTGCATTTTTATAGCACCGATCACTGTATAAATGATAATGGTCCCAAAATAGTGTCAAAAGTGTCCGATGTGTCCGCCGCAATGTCGCAGTCACGATAAAAATCGCAGATCATTGCCATTACTAATTTAAAAAAAAAAATAATAATAAAAATGCCATAAATCTATCCCCTATTTTGTAGACGCTATAACTTTTGCGCAAACCAATCAATATACACATTGCGATTTTTTTTACCAAAAATATGTAGAAGAATACATATCGGCGTAAACTGAGGAAAAAAATTGTTTTTTTATATTTTTTGGGATATTTATTATAGCAAAAAGTTAAAAATATTGCTTTTTTCTCAAAATTGTCGCTCTTTTTTTGTTTATAGCGCAAAAAATAAAAAACGCAGAGGTGATCAAATACCACCAAAAGAAAGCTCTATTTGTGGAAAAAAAAAGATGTCAATTTTGCTTTGGTGTAACGTCACACAACCGCACAATTGTCAGTTAAAGCAACGTAGTGCTGAATCGCAAAAAAGTGCTCTGGTCAGGAAGGGGATAATTCCTTCCAGGGCTGAAGTGGTTAATAAGATATTTGTCACACATAGCACAGGCATACTTAGAATTTCACTCCAAAATACAATCTACTACTGTTCCAGAGCATGGCGATACCACATGCATCAGACTTTTACACTGCTTGGACTGATTACATAACAAGAATTGGGAATGATTTTCTAAAACTGGAGAGTGTAAAATCTGGTGTAGTTATGCATGGTAGCCAATCAGCTTTTAACTTAAAAAAATTAATTTAACGAAAAACAAAATACAAAATAAGATACAAAACATGTCTAAAAAAACAGGCAGACTCGATTAACCACTCAGTCTTTTTTCAGCCGTCACTTTTCTATGTTTATTTGATTCGATGTTTCTAACTTCAGCTAGTTCACTTAAGGTTTGACAAAAAAAAACCTAGAAGCTGATTGGTTTCTATGCAGAACTGCACCAGATTTTGCGGACTCCAGTTTTAGGCAATAAAAATATTTTTAATAGACATCTGTATTCCCTATACTCTGATGAAACTTGTGCCAACATCTTAAGGGAGGGTGTCAATGTGGTTTCTCGGAGAGCTCCCACCTTGGGTCGTTCCTTGTCTCCAAGCTTTTTTCAAAGTAAACTTCCCCAATCGGTCACCTGGTTATTCTATATGGGGAAACTACAAATGCGGTTCAAATGGATATTCCTGTTGTAAGCATGTTCATGGGGGCGATACGTTTGTCTCTTTTGTGAGTCAGAACGTTTTCAACAGTCATTCTTTCTTTAATTGTAACACAAGCTACTTGGTAATTACATGCGCTATATGTAAGGCGCAGTATTTAGGGAGAACTACAAGACGCCTCTGTGATTGTTTCCAGGACCACATCTACAGTGTGGAGAAAAATCTATCCACAAATGTTGTTAATCATTTTAATGTATGCCAAAACAGCAATGCAGGTTCAGGTTATAGAAAAGGTTAGGCTCTACAAGTGAGGGCGTGATGCTTTTCGGATGCTGTGTCGGAGGGAGGTGTTCTGGATCTTTCATTTACAGACACGGATTCCCTGAGGATTAAACTATGAATGGGACGTTAGTCACTTTAATGAGTAGATCCAGCCACACCTCCCCCTGACGTAGCTCCAGGTAATGTTGGAGGATTCCCCCATAGTAGTTTATTGCTTCTTCTTCCTTGTCGACCCTGCCCCCTTCTGAAGTCATGTGACATCACGTACCGTCTGAGGGGATGTGGTCACCCGTTTACGTCACCCGGTGGCCCCGCCCTCAGCTATATAACAACTGTCATTGCAAAAAGGCTGCAGTTCGCGGGAGCCTCCCATCGAGGCAGAGTTTTTCATTTCTTTTTTTTCTTGGGCCGTTGGCGCTGTGATGGAAGGTGAATGGATATCGCAGGACATTTTTTATTTTTTTTTTTTAAATGAAGGAATTGTCCCAAACTGTCTACTGTCATTTTTACTTTTTTTACATTTTTTTTGGTGAATGTGTAGGGGTACAATGTACCCGATACCCATTCACATGGGGGGCGGGATCTGGGGGTCCCCTTGTTAAAGGGGGCTTCCAGATTCTGATAAGCCCCCCGCCTACAGACCCCCACAACCACCGGGCAAGTGTTGTGGGGAAGAGGCCCTTGTCACCATCAAAATAGGGACAAGGTGTTTTGGGGGGACCATAAAACACCCTCCCCATGTTGAGGGCAAGTGGCCTGGTGCGGTTCAGGAGGTGGGGGGTGTCTCTCTCGCCCCCCCTTTTTCTGCGGCCTGCCAGGTTGCCTGCTTGGATAAGGGTCTGGTATGGATTTTGGGGGGGAACCCATGCAATTTTTTTTTTAATTTTGGCACAGGGGTTCCCCTTAAAATCCATACCAGACCTGAAGGGCCTGGTATGGATCTTGGGGGGGACCCCCACGCCATGCCTTTTTTTTTCTTCTTTTGGTGCAGGCTTCTTGATAGCTTTTCTGGATACATGTGTATTAATATGAAATATCAGTGATTCTATATGGAGCGGGATTCCCTTTCCCAATACCTTCTACATTCAATTTTATTAGGGTTTACTCTATTTAATTAATTCATCCATATATTTCTTTTATATTAGTCAATATACATGTATGTATATACAAAAATTGCTGAGAGGTGTGAGTTGTTTTGTTCGTCCTGTGATTTATACAAATGGTTCATCATGCTGTGTAGTTGCTGCTGATTAGGGCTGCCCTGTGAGCACCCATGGATGCAAGGGCAGACCTATATAAGTGCTGTCAGCTAGGAAAGTCATTGTAATGATTAAGCACAAGATGTATGTGTAAAACGCGTCTACGTGACTGTTTTCTGGTGTCCTTGGTGTCTTCACAGTGATTTCAATAAAAGCATTTGGAACCTTTGGATGTGCAGCTGTTCTTCTTTTTCTTTAGTAAATCAACCTCATTGCATCTTGTGTATCACACAAATCAACCAATTGTGTCAAAACTAATGTACTGCAATGATCCCCTCTATATGAGTGGTCAGGGAATGTAGCTTAGTGTAACGTCAACTATAGCAGTCCCCTTTCCTATAAGCCAAGCAAGCCTAGACTACTGGTACTTGGCTGTCCCCTGGAATGCCATGTTCACTGGCCAGTAAGTACTGGAGGCTGAAGAAGGGAAGAATAAACAAGTTCATGTGTTTCCAGGAGTGCAGTTGTCCACAGGGGATGGCTGGGACTGGTGTCTCAAAGGAATGTAGTCAGTCGCTCGTGCAGATGGGTCCGTTCAGGCAGCAGGCAGAGACATGGTCAGCAAACAGGCAAAGGATCGGTTCAGGCAGTAGGCAGAAACACGGTCAATAAACAGGCCAGGGTCAGTAGAGGCAGGAGGCAGAAGCAATACTGCACGGGTGTGACGGTGACCAGGAACACTGTTGCTGGTTGCACTGGTCTTCTGACAGCTGGACTTGTGTAACGGCAATCAGAGACACTGCTGCTGGCCTACAGTGGTCTGGTGACACTGGGACTGGTGTGGTGACAATCAGGAACACTGTTACTGGCTTACACTAGTCTGATGACATTGGGACTGGTGTGATCAGGTAAACTGTTGCTTGCTGCACTGGTCTGCTATGGTGACAATTAGCAACACTGATTCTAGCTCCACTGGTCTGGCGACACTGTGACTGTGACTGGCTGCACTAAAAGGGCTTGTTCACATGTGAGGTTGGGGGGCAGAAAACTTGCAGTTGAGCTGTGGTTTTACCGCCCCTCAACTGCAACCCCTTTTAGCTGCTGAGGCAGTGGCCAGGGGTGTACAGGTGATTCTTTGCTTCGCAGCTGTGGCAGGAATTACACCAACTGTGCCCCTGCCAATTGCGACTCATTTAAGGGAAAGGGGTGCTTGTGCGTGGTGCAAGGGTTCAAGCAGGTGATGAGGAGGTGATATAATGCCTTCTCACTGCATGCCAAATGCTCTCTAAAGAGCGATCTGAACATAAATGGCTCTTCAGAAAACATCACACATGAGAACAAGTCGTTATACTATGACTTTTGTTGCAGTGTTCAGAGACACTGGGACTGGTGTGATGGTGATCAGGAACACTGTAATGGGTGTGGAGGTGATTAGGGGCAATATGACTGGTGTGGTAGTGATTAGGGATACTGACTGGCAGCACTGGTCTGGTGACACTGTACTGCTGTGGCGGTGATCAGAGACAATGGCTGGTGACACTGATATATACATATATACAGCCTATAAAAAACATTTCTACTGCATTTGTGAAGAAGGCTTCAGGGTGCCCAAGAAAGTCCAGCAAGCACCAGAACCGTCTCCTACTTTTGATTCAGCTGCAGGATTGGGGCACCACCAGTGCAGAGCAGGTGTGAGTACATCTGCACGCACAGCGAGGCAAAGATTTTTGGAGGATGGCCTGGTGTCAAGAAGGGCAGCAAAGAAGCCACTTCTCACCAGGAAAAACATCAGGGACAGACTGATATTCTACGAAAGGTACAGGGATTGGACCTCTGGGGACTGGAGTAAAGCCATTTTCTCTGATGAATCCCCTTGTCGATTGTTTGGGGCATCCAGAAAAAAACTTGTCCACAGACGAAAAGGTAAGCGCTACTATAAGTTCTGTCTCATGCCAACAGTAAAGCATCCTGAGACCATTCATGTGTGGGGTTGCTTCTCAGCCAAGGGAGTGGGCTCACTAACAATTTTGCCTAAGAACACAGCCATGAATATAGAATGGTACTAAAACATCCTCTGAGAGCAACTTCTCCACATCTTCCAAGAACAGTTTGGTGACAAATAATGCCTTTTCTAGCATGATGGAGCACCTTGCCATAAGGCAAAAGTGATAACTAAGTGGCTTGGGGAACAAAACATCAACATTTTGGGTCCATGGCCAGTAAACTCCCCAGACCTTAATCCTATTGAGAACTTGTGGTAAATCCTTAAGAGGCGAGTGAACAAAAAAAAAACTCACAAATTCTGACAAACTCCAAGCATTGATTATGCAAGAATCGGCTGCCCTCAGTCAGGATGTGGCCCAGAAGTTGATTGACAGCATGCCAGGGTGAATTGCAGAGGTCTTAAAAAAGAAGGGTCAACACTGCAAATATCGACTCTTTGCATAAACTTAATGTAACTGTCAATAAAAGCCTTTGACACTTATTAAATGTTTGTAATTCTACTTCAGTACACCATCTGTCATCTGTAACATCTGACAGAAAGATCTAAAAACACTGAAGCAGCAGACTTTGTCAAAATTATTATTTGTGTCATTCTTTGGCCACAGTTGTATATATATATATGTGTGTATATATATATGTGTGTATATATATATATATATATATATATATATATATATGTATATATATATATATATATGTATATATATATATATATATATATATATATATATATATATGTATATATATATGTGTATATATATATATATATATATATATATATATATATATATATATGTGTATATATATATATATATATATATATATATATATATATATATGTGTATATATATATATATATATATATATATATATATATATATATATATATATATATATATATATATATGTGTATATATATATATATATATATATATATATATATTGGGGACGGAAAGTATTCAGACCCCCTTAAATTTTTCACTCTTTGTTATATTGCAGCCATTTGCTTAAATCATTTTTTTTCCTCATTAATGTACACACAGCACCCCATATTGACAGAAAAACACAGAATTGTTGACATTTTTGCAGATTTATTAAAAAAGAAAAACTGAAATATCACATGGTCCTGAGTATTCAGACCCTCTGCTGTGGCATTCATATATTTAAAGAGGAGTTCCACCCAGGGGGGCCGTCAAAAAAAAAAAAAATTAAAAGTCAGCAGCTACAAATACTGCAGCTGCTGACTTTTAATTGGACACTTACCTGTCCCTGGGTCCAGCGATGCGGGGGATCGAAGCCCCACTCGTCCCCCCCTTTCGCTCGTCGGCGCCGGCATTTCAACTGTGGGCGCCAGGCTGTGGCTTCACAGCCTGGCACCCACTGCGCATGCGCGAGCGGCGCTGCGCGCTGTGATTGGCCGCTCAATCACCTGGGACCTGTAATGGGTCCCAGATGATTGACAGGAGGGAGGGAGCAGAGCGGAGCCCTTCCTGTGCCTGGGGGGAAGTGATGTCACCAGCCCAGGCAGAGGAACAGGCAGACTACGAGGGACCACCTAGCAACAGGCATTTAGAGGTAAGTAAAAAAAAAAAAATATCCAAATGTTTTTTTGTTTTTTTTTTAAGAATTTTTCCAGGTATTTTTGTTTTTTGGGTGGAACCCCACTTTAATTCAGGTGCTGTCCATTTCTTCTGATCATCCTTGAGATGGTTCTACACCTTCATTTGAGTCCAGCTGTGTTTGATTATACTGATTGGATTAGGAAAGCCACACACCTGTCTATATAAGACCTTACAGCTCACAGTTCATGTCAGAGCAAATGAGAATCATGAGGTCAAAGGAACTGCCTGAAGAGCTCAAAGACAGAATTGTGGCAAGGCACAGATCCTGTCAAGGTTACAAAAAAATTTCTGCTGCACTTAAGGTTCCTAAGAGCACAGTGGCCTCCATAATCCTTAAATGGAAGATATTTGGAATGACCAGAACCCTTCCTAGAGCTGGCCGTCCGGTCAAACTGAGCTACCAGGGGAGAAGAGCCTTGGTGAGAGAGGTAAAGAAGAACCCAAAGATCACTGTGGCTAAGCTCCAGAGATGCAGTCTGGAGATGGGAGAAAGTTGTAGAAAGTCAATCATCACTGCAGCCCTCCACCAGTCGGGGCTTTATGGCAGAGTGGCCCGACGGAGGCCTCTCCTCAGTGCAAGACACATGAAAGCCCACATGGAGTTTGCTAAAAAACACCTGAAGGACTCCAAGATGGTGAGAAATAAGATTCTCTGGTCTGATGAGACCAAGATAGAACTTTTTGGCCTCAATTCTAAGAAGTATGTTTGGAGAATACCAGGCACTGCTCATCACTTGTCCAATACAGTTCCAACAGTGAAGCATGGTGGTGGCAGCATCATGCTGTGGGGGTGTTTTTCAGCTGCAGGGACAGGACGACTGGTTGCAATCGAGAGGGAAAGATGAATGCAGCCAAGTACAGGGATATCCTGGACGAAAACCTTTTCTAGAGTGCTCAGGACCTCAGACTGGTTCGAAGGTTTACCTTCCAATAAGACAATGACCCTAAGCACACAGCTAAAATAATGAACGTTTACCATCCAACCTGACAGAACTGGAGAGGATCTGCAAGGAGGAATGGCAGAGGATCCCCAAAATCCAGGTGTGAAAAACTTGTTGCATTTTTCCCCAAAAGACTCATGGCTGTATTAGATCAAAAGGGTGCTTCTACTAAATACCGAGTAAAGGGTCTAAATACTTAGGACCATGTGATATTTCCGTTTTTCTTTTTTAATAAATCTGCAAAAATGTCAACAATTCTGTGTTTTTCTGTCAGAATGGGGTGCTGTGTGTACATTAATGAGGAAAAAAATTAACTTAAATGATTTTAGCAAATGGCTGCACTATAACAAAGAGTGAAAAATTTAAGGGGATCTGAATACTTTCCGCCCCCACTGTATATATATATATATATATATATATATATATATATATATATATATAATTTTTATTATTATATTTTTAACACTTTCCTTTTTTACATATTGTTACTAGAGTGTAGTGACACTGTTCTGCTCTGGGAGGGTGTAATTCCCCCCTGCCCCCCCCCCCATGCTTGCTTATACAGTGATGAGCACTCTATAAACAACCATTTATATTTTTGTTTGGCATCATTCATGATGCCATTGTTGGCTATTGTGATTGGCTACAGCTATCACATGGTACAGGGCCGCTGTGATTGGCCCTGTACATTGTGATCACTGTGACCAATCACACAGACCACAGTAGTAAAAAATGGTGTCATGAATTAGTTACAGTAAAATCACTAGGGGGTTATTACTACTTAAAGGCTAAGTTCAACTTTGTTCACCTTTTTCTTTTTTTTCTAAATTCCAGCCCCCCATGTTCTAGAATTAATGTACTTCTTTTACAAAAATAAAACAGCTTTCAAGTTATTCTACATACACTTACCTCACTCTCTTCATAGCTGTTTAAAAACACTTATCTATTACTTCTGCTTTACTTCCTGGTCAGATTTTAGGTCATGACACAGGAAGGAGTTAACCAGCTGAGGGTAGAGGATGCAAGATCTGTGCTAATGAGATCGGCTGGTCAACTCATATCTGTGTCATGACCTAAAGTCTGTCCAGGAAGTAAGGCAGACGTCATGGATAAGTGTGTTTAAATAGCTATGAAGAGAGTGAGGTAATACAGAATACAGAATACTTTATTAATCCCAAAGGGAAATTGTTACGACACAGACACACTTAACAAAAACAACACAAGATCACAACAATAGACTGAACAAGATGCAAAAACACAACAAAATTACCAATAACAGCCATTAACACCAAATAACAAAATTAAAACTACACTACAAATAAAACATCCGAAGAATTAAAATGCAACATAGAATAAATAACACAGATTAACCCTTTCATGCCTAAGCCTATTTCTGACATTTGGTGTTTACAAGTTAAAATCCGTGTTTTTTGCTAGAAAATTACTTAGAACCCCCAAACATTTTATATATATATAATATATATATATTTTAGCAGAGAATCTAGAGAATAAAATGGCGTTTGTTGCAATATTTTATGTCACACGGTATTTGTGCAGCAGTGTTTTAAACGCAACTTTTTGGGAAAAGGGACATTTTCATGAATTTAATGAAGGTACAACATTTAGAAACTCACATGGTTGGTGATTAAAACAGGCACATCTAAGTATGCAGGCATCCGGAGTAAAGATGTCCACATAGACCATCCTCCTCACCGACATTGACGATGTCCCTTCTACGCTGTGCTCCACGAGCAGTTCAAGCCTCGCTTTCAGATCGCTCCACTGGTCACGATTGCAGTTAGCTTTACCCCGGATACCTGCATATTTAGATGTGCCTCTTTTAATCATCAACCATGCGAGTTGCTAAATGTTGTACCTTCATTAAATGTAACCATATTGCTACACTTAGAGGTGCCTTTCTTTTCTTTTATACTCTTCAGTAGGGATGAGCTTCGAGTTCGAGTCGAACTCATGTTCGACTCGAACATTGGCTGTTCGCAAGTTCACCGAACAGCGAACAATTTGGGGTGTTCGCGGCAGATTCGAATGCCGCGGAACACCCTTTAAAAGTCTATGGGAGAAATCAAAAGTGCTAATTTTAAAGGCTAATATGCAAGTTATTGTCATAAAAAGTGTTTGGGGACCTGGGTCCTGCCCCAGGGGACATGGATCAATGCAAAAAAAAGTTTTAAAAACGGCCGTTTTTTCAGGAGCAGTGATTTTAATAATGCTTAAAGTCAAACAATAAAAGTGTAATATCCCTTTAAATTTCGTACCTGGGGGGTGTCTATAGTATGCCTGTAAAGGGGCGCATGTTTCCTGTGTTTAGAACAGTCTGACAGCAAAATGACATTTTGAAGGAAAAAACTCATTTAAAACTACCCGCGGCTATTGCATTGCCGACAATACACATAGAAGTTCATTGATAAAAACGGCATGGGAATTCCCCAAAGGGGAACCCCGAACCAAAATTTAAAAAAAAAAATGACGTGGGGGTCCCCCTAAATTCCATACCAGGCCCTTCAGGTCTGGTATGGATATTAAGGGGAACCCCGGCCAAAATTTAAAAAAAAAATGACGTGGGGTTCCCCCTAAATTCCATACCAGACCCTTCAGGTCTGGTATGGATTTTAAGGGGAACCCCGCGCCAAAAAAAAAAAAAAAAACGGCGTGGGGTCCCCCCAAAAATCCATACCAGACCCTTATCCGAGCACGCAACCTGGCAGGCCGCAGGAAAAGAGGGGGGGACGAGAGTGCGGCCCCCCCTCCCTCCTGAACCGTACCAGGCCACATGCCCTCAACATTGGGAGGGTGCTTTGGGGTAGCCCCCCAAAACACCTTGTCCCCATGTTGATGAGGACAAGGGCCTCATCCCCACAACCCTGGCCGGTGGTTGTGGGGGTCTGCGGGCGGGGGGCTTATCGGAATCTGGAAGCCCCCTTTAACAAGGTGACCCCCAGATCCCGGCCCCCCCCCTGTGTGAAATGGTAAGGGGGTACATAAGTACCCCTACCATTTCACGAAAAAAGTGTCAAAAATGTTAAAAATGACAAGAGACAGTTTTTGACAATTCCTTTATTTAAATGCTTCTTCTATCTTCCTTCATCTTCTGGTTCTTCTGGCTCTTCTGGCTCTTCTGGTTCTTCCTCCGGCGTTCTCGTCCAGCATCTCCTCCGCGGCGTCTTCTATCTTCTTCTCCTCGGGCCGCTCCGCACCCATGGCATGGGGGGGAGGCTCCCGCTCTTCTCTTCTTCTCTTCTTCTTTTCTTCTCTTCTTCTCTTCTTCATTTTCTTCTCCGGGCCGCTCCGCAATCCATGCTGGCATGGAGGGAGGCTCCCGCTGTGTGACGGCGCTCCTCGTCTGACAGTTCTTAAATAACGGGGGGGCGGGGCCACCCGGTGACCCCGCCCCCCTCTGACGCACGGTGACTTGACGGGACTTCCCTGTGACGTCACGGGGAATGCCACAGGGAAGTCCCGTCAAGTCACCGTGCGTCAGAGGGGGGCGGGGTCACCGGGTGGCCCCGCCCCCCCGTTATTTAAGAACTGTCAGACGAGGAGCGCCGTCACACAGCGGGAGCCTCCCTCCATGCCAGCATGGATTGCGGAGCGGCCCGGAGAAGAAAATGAAGAAGAGAAGAAGAGAAGAAGAGAAGAGCGGGAGCCTCCCCCCCATGCCATGGGTGCAGAGCGGCCCGAGGAGAAGAAGATAGAAGACGCCGCGGAGGAGATGCTGGACGAGAACGCCGGAGGAAGAACCAGAAGAGCCAGAAGAGCCAGAAGAGCCAGAAGAACCAGAAGATGAAGGAAGATAGAAGAAGCATTTAAATAAAGGAATTGTCAAAAACTGTCTCTTGTCATTTTTAACATTTTTGACACTTTTTTCGTGAAATGGTAGGGGTACTTATGTACCCCCTTACCATTTCACACAGGGGGGGGGGCCGGGATCTGGGGGTCACCTTGTTAAAGGGGGCTTCCAGATTCCGATAAGCCCCCCGCCCGCAGACCCCCACAACCACCGGCCAGGGTTGTGGGGATGAGGCCCTTGTCCTCATCAACATGGGGACAAGGTGTTTTGGGGGGCTACCCCAAAGCACCCTCCCAATGTTGAGGGCATGTGGCCTGGTACGGTTCAGGAGGGAGGGGGGGCCGCACTCTCGTCCCCCCCTCTTTTCCTGCGGCCTGCCAGGTTGCGTGCTCGGATAAGGGTCTGGTATGGATTTTTGGGGGGACCCCACGCCGTTTTTTTTTTTTTTTTGGCGCGGGGTTCCCCTTAAAATCCATACCAGACCTGAAGGGTCTGGTATGGAATTTAGGGGGGACCCCACGTCATTTTTTTTTTTTAGTTTTGGCCGGGGTTCCCCTTAATATCCATACCAGACCTGAAGGGCCTGGTATGGAATTTAGGAGGACTCCCACGTCATTTTTTTTTTTTAATTTTGGTTCGGGGTTCCCCTTTGGGGAATTCCCATGCCGTTTTTATCAATGAACTTCTATGTGTATTGTCGGCAATGCAATAGCCGCGGGTAGTTTTAAATGAGTTTTTTCCTTCAAAATGTCATTTTGCTGTCAGACTGTTCTAAACACAGGAAACATGCGCCCCTTTACAGGCATACTATAGACACCCCCCAGGTACGAAATTTAAAGGGATATTACACTTTTATTGTTTGACTTTAAGCATTATTAAAATCACTGCTCCTGAAAAAACGGCCGTTTTTAAAACTTTTTTTTGCATTGATCCATGTCCCCTGGGGCAGGACCCAGGTCCCCAAACACTTTTTATGACAATAACTTGCATATAAGCCTTTAAAATTAGCACTTTTGATTATTCATGTTCGTGTCCCATAGACTTTAACGGTGTTCGTATGTTCGAACGAACTTTTTTCCTGTTCGCATGTTCTGGTGCGAACCGAACAGGGGGGTGTTCGGCTCATCCCTACTCTTCAGCTCCAGCTGGATTTTGCTTCTAATCCCCTTGTGGAGGCTTCCATTTGTGGATGGACATGTTATGTTTACACAACTTATCACATTGCTATAATCTTTTTATATGGACTATAAACTGAAGGACGTATGAATAAATGGTTGTGGAAAGAATCATCCTTTCCATTATTTCTTCTGGGTTTCCATTATTTCTTATGGGGAAATTTGCTTTGATATACAAGTGCTTTGGATTACAACCATGCTTCTGGAACCAATTATGCTCCCAATCCAAGGTTTTGTTGTATCTTGATCGCCATAAGCAAAAATGATTTCATGTGTCGCTCTGTGGTGCATTGTGGGTATAACAATCTGTAAGCGTGTGTAGAATAAATGGAAAGCTGTTTTATTTTTGCAAAATAAGTACAATAATGCTATATTGGTACATAAGGGGGCTAGAATTTAGAAGAAAAAAAAGTGAACTTAGCCTTTAATTAATTAAGGTTATATGTAACAAAAAATTAAACCAAAAAAAGCATTTTTAACATAATTTTACCATCTTATTAACCATTAGTGAACCCATATATTTTTTTTTTATCAAAAAAACTCCTTCATTCCCTTTTTCCCTTCTTTTATTTTGCAACATTTTTAATCATTCGTATGTATGTTTTTTTTAAATGTGTGTTTGCAATGCCAAAATAATAAAAATTATTTGCACCAGAAACATGATTCCAATTCACAAATGAAATAAAGTAAACTACGGTACCCTAAACACACCCTTAAGGGCCCTTTCACACTGGGGCGGGGGCGGCGTCGGTGGTAAAGCGCCGCTATTGTAAGCGGGGCTTTACCGTCGGTATTCGGCCGCTAGCGGGGTGGTTTTACCCCCGCTAGCAGCCGAGAAAGGGTTAAAAACCACAGCGAAAGCGCCTCTGCAGAGGCGCTTTGCCAGCGGTATAGCCGTGCTGTCCCATTGATTTCAATGGGCAGGAGCGGTGAAGGAGCGGTATACACTCCTTCCTTCACTGCTCCGAAGATGCTGCTGGCAGGACTTTTTTTCCTGTCCTGCCAGCGCACCGGTCCAGTGTGAAAGCCCTGAGGGCTTTCACACTGGAGAGACAGCAGCGGCACTTTCGGGTCGGTTTGCAGGCGCTATTATTAGCGCAATAGCGCCTGCAAACCGCTCCAGTGTGAAAGGGCCCTTATAGTCCCCCTCAAAATAAAGAGAAAAAAAGAGCAGATTTTCGTTTCAAGCACACAGCAGCTGAGCAGGATGAGCAAAATTAAGAGTTTCTATTTTAGAAAAATTTGGTGAAGGGCAAAATTGACAACTTCGCAGTTAAATCAATTTTGCTAAAATAACTCCTTATCGGATTCTAAAGTAGGGAGAGGATGCTGGATCCAATGCACAGATGCCATTACAGTGGCACTGAACATAAAGAAGGTGATGATGTTAACATTTTGAGCCCTGGAATAATGTAAGTGTAGCACAGTCCCCTTGAGGACTGCTTGGATTTACCTTCTCATCTGCATCGCCATGATCCTGTGAACCTTCCAACCCACCTGACACTCTGGGTTCAGACATCTTTCACAAGTACCTTTAAATGACATGTCACACAAGTCAATATTAATATTATGTCGCGTACACACGATCAGAATTTCCGACAACAAATGTTCGATGAGAGCTTGTTGTCGGAAATTCCGAGTGTGTGTACACAATTCCGACGCACAAAATTCCACGCATGCTCTGAATCAAGTACGAGACTGAAGCGCTCGGTCTTGTAAAACTAGTGTTCTTAATGGAGATAGCACATTCATCACGCTGCAAATTTTTAAATCTTTCAATGCAGCGCATTCTCTTCTTCTTTCCAATGCTAGAATAATGAAGTTGTTTTGCTTCTGATATTTCTGGTATTTCTGACAAACTGATTTCTTTATTATTTCTTGTGATCTCCTAAATAATCTTTATTTTTTTTTTCGCCAGATCTCCAGAATAATGTTTATAATTGTTTTTTATAGTGATCTACTGTTTTCTTTTTTTTTTATCAAGATCTCCTTATCTTTTTTTTTATAGTGATCTCCATAATATTTTTTGTTGTTTTGTGTGTCAAGTTACCACAACACCATTATTATCTTGTATTTATTAACTTCAAAGAGGTTGGTTGGTGTTGGTGTCCCTTGTTAATTTGACATTGTATTTTTGAAATGTACCTGCCTACTCACAAACAAACTGTCCTTTTTGAAGTAAAACACATAGCCAAGTATTTTACAAAAAAAATAGAAATTTATTAGGGGTCATAACAAAATACAGAGGAAGGCAATGCTGGATAAACTGTTGAAATTGGCGAAGCCTTTTTACCCCAGGGCAGACATCAATTATTTGACAGGCAACATTGGTAGCCTGAGGAGTCCATTTAATAGGGAGCACAATCCGGTCAAGGACTCAGAGAGATCGAGAGCAACAGCAGATGACATATATGTTACGAGGCTGTGGTCTTACAACAGCCTGCGTCTTTTGCCAGACCAGACCGAACCCAGGCCATCTCTCTCAAGACTTCCTTGTACGCTTCCTTCCAGGCTGTGGCTGTGGTGTTGGAGTTGTGGCAGGAGGTGGAGGAGGAGTATGGTCCAACTCACATACATGACTTTTGTTTGGGAGTTCGCCCCCCACCCCCTTATTTAGGGCCTGAAAGATGACCTCCTCACAGATGAGGCATTGGCCCACCTCCATTTTGTGCATCTTACTGGCCATCATACACGCAAAGGCCTCCTGGACATTATGGGTGTTTGTGAGGACCGCAGTAGCCTGGCGAATCAAACCAAGCGCTGACTCCTCCACGTTCCTCCTCTACCTGGGCCTTTTTGTTGGAAGGCGGAGGGGAGGAACCTGCTAGTCAGGCTACTGGGCACGGCCACCTTCTGGCTGCCACTTTCCCTGGCCACCACCTGGCTGCCACTTTCCCCCGCCACCTCCTGGCTGCCACTTTCCACAGCCTCCTCCTGGCTGAGACTTTCCTGTGTATGAAAATGGTACATAGTTTTAGTTTTTTGGTCATCAATCACACACAATTTTGAGCTTATGACTGTTGCAAATTGAATGTTAACATTTAGAAAAGACTATCATTCTGACCCCAGCATTTTTCATTCTTGTCCCAATCATTTTTGGTTACTATTGTCTATTGATATGTAAACCACTTTGTTAAATCAGAAATTAGTGATCAATAATAGCATCTAGTTAACATCATTAATTTTTTGACAAGAAATATGTTGAACAATGCTATACCTGGCTCAAGCTGGGCTCCTCCACATCTTCCTGGGTGGAAGGCCCAGGTTGGACTTCGGAAGCCTCAACTGATGTGGAAGGAAGAGTGGAAGGAAGTGTGGAAGGAAGGGATGAGAGTGATTGCCTGATTTCAGTCTGGTCTGACAAGAACTGCAGTCTGTCATAGTACCAGAGCCTGGGGACATAAATGTCATCTGCTGCTGCTCCTCAGGCCACCAATTTTGCACAAAAAGTTGATGTCTGCCGTGGGAATCACCGGCTTCACCAATTCCAACAGTTGAACCAGCGCTGCCTTCCTCTTTAGTTTGTTATTATAAAAAGGGTGTTTCACCTGCCACAGACAGGGCAGCTCTCTGTACTTGTCAATGAAGTTGTGGAGGAAATCATGATCATTAAATGTATCCATATTCTCTGCAAGACACAACACAAGACAAACCCTAATGTCTAAACTCTCATAATCTTGTCCCAATATAGGCCTCAATCTATAAGCAGTATAGGCCACTGATGCACCAAGTTAAAATGGTACCTTCGTTTGCATGATCGGCGCTTACGCTTATCCGTCCCCTGCTCAAAGATCGCACATACGACGCGCGCGCGTTATGCTTTATATACACTGCGCATGCGTGAAACTCCGCCCCTGACATTATTTCTAGTATATTCCCCACCCCTTCTCTTTCGGTGCAATGGGAGAGCACATGACAGAGAGACAACAGGTGCATGTAGAGAGCAGCAACAACGAAAGCCCAGAGCAAAAATCGTCCCGATCCAGGAGGATATTTAAGGCCTCAAATATGTCCTTTGTAGAGATGGTGGAGATGGTGGACATCTTGAAGAGGGCCAACTATAATGGGAAGTATGGACCGTACCCAAACCCAAATGTGAGAAAAGCCAAAATCATGACTAAAGGTGTGAGAAGTCTGCACAGGAATTTTGGAGTACGACGATCCAAGGATCAATTGAGGAAACGCTGGTCAGACCTGAAAATGAGGGAGCACACACGATCAGTACAGAAGGATCAGGAAACTGCTTCCAAAAAGTAAGTATTTGTCGTGTGTTCCTTTTATTATTATTACTTGCATGCTGCTCCATGTGCTTTTCTTTACTGTTGGACAGCTTAAAATGGCGTTTAAAAAAAAAACAACCAACACGTTTCATCACACAATTTCATGACAAATATAGAAAAATGGAAAAAATTATAGCCGCACACTGGTCTATCCTTCTAGACGATCCCCATTTAAAGAACACAGTCGATACTAAACCAAAAGTGGCATATAGGAAATCTAGAAACATAAAGAGCAAAATTGCACCCAGTAAAACTAAGCCTGTTCAACCTACCTCATCAATACCTGTTCTCATACCCCTCAGAGGGATGTACCAATGCAAAAAAAAACCTTTGTCTGACTTGCCAGTTTGTACATCATGGCCAAAAAACCTTTACTGTCAAAGGGAAAAACCATACTCTAAAAGAATTCTATAAAATTAATTAAACACATAACTGGAATAAACATTTTTATGGTATGTTGTTAGAGTGCTGTGTCCAGCATTATCACATAAAACATATCCTAACTTGTAAAACACCACTAATTACAGTGATGATATGGATATGCAAAAAAAAAAAAAAAAAGTGATCATCATCAGTCACGTGACCTCCTGCTCAGCACATGCGCACACATTATGTCCCCCTGACCGCGAAGCACAGGTACAAAGACTAAGCTAGTCTTTGTACCTAGCTTAGGCAGCCCTATCAGCGATGCCCACCAGTAATGCCCACTAGAGTCCATCAGTGATGCCAGTCAGTGCCCATCAGTGATGTCTTTCAGTGCCAATTAGTGCCTCCTCATCAGTGCCACCTATCGGTGCCATCTATCAGTGCCCATCAGTGCCGCCCATCAGTGCAGCCAATTGGTGCACATCAGTGCCGCCTATCAGTGTCCATAAAAGCTGCCCATCTGTGCCACCTATCAATGCCCATCAGTGCCACCTATCGGTGCTGCCTCTCAGTGCCCATCAGTGCTGCATATTAGTGCCTCCTCATCAGTGCCCGTCAATGCAGCCTCATCAGTGCATATCAGTGAAGGAAAAAACTTGCTTATTTACAAAATTTTATAACAGTAACAAATAAACTTTATTTTTCCAAATTTTCTGTCTTTTTCATTTGCTTAGAAAAAACACAGTGGTGATTAATTACCACCAAAAGAAAGCCCTGTCTGTCTCAAAAAATGGTAAAAATGTTGTTTGGGTACAGCGTTGCATGACCGTGCAATGGTCATTCAAAGTGCGACAGCGCTAAAAGCTGAAAATTGGCCTGGGCAGGAAGGGGTTGAAAGTGCACTGTATCGAAGTGGTTAAAGTGGTTGTAAACACAGAAAGTTTTTTTTATCTTAATGCATTCTGTGCATTAAGATAAAAAGCCTTCTGTGTGCAGCAGTTCCCCTCAGTCTCCCTAATACTTACTTGAGCTCCCTCTGATCCAGTGATAATGCACGAGAGACTAGGCTGTTCGGGACTCTCCTTCCTAATTGGCTGAGACAGCAGCGAAGCGCCATTGGCTCCCGCTGCTGTCAATCAAAGTCAGTGAGCCAATGAGAAGAGAGAGAGGGGCCCTGGGCTGCAGCTCCGTGTCTGAATGGATACACGGAGCTGCAACTTGGCTCGGGTGCCCCCACAGTAAGCTGCTTTCTGTAGGAGCACTCAACAGGAGGGAGGGGCCAGGAGCAACGAAGAGGGACCAGAGAACAGGGGGATCTAGGCTGCTCTGTGCAACAGAACTGCACAGAGCAGGTACATATAACATGTTTGTTATTTTCAAACAAAAAAAAAGACTTTGTTTTCACTTTAAGGCTGTGTTCTGGAAAGTACAGTATTTAAAATAGAAGAGTTTCCTTTCACAACTAGTCTAGAGTAATAGTCTGTCCAGTATTAGGTCCACCGGAGAAAGTCCTAGGGTATCCAGCCAGGGTGACCACAATACATCGAATTTACCAGGGTGCCCTCTATGTTGGAAGATAAACCTCTCCAGCTTTAAAGTGTCACCCATTTGGTTGATCCATTCCTTGAGCATGGGAGGGTTAACTGCCTTCCATCATCTAAAGATGATCAGATGAGCCTGAAAAAGGGCTCTCGCAGTAGCTGGTTTAGAGTTATCCTCAAGGAGGAGGTCATCCAGGATGCCCAGTATGCATGGCCTGGGGTCTGTCAGGATATTAACTGAAAAGGCCTTATTAATAGTGTCCAGAACACCTGTCCAGTATAGGTGCAGCTTGGGGTAACGCCACGTCATATGGATTAAGTCACCGTGGTCTCTAGAGCACCGAGGGCAGTCAGAGCCCGATCCCACCCCCTTTCTAAACAGCCTTGTGGCCATATAATGCACCCACAAGACGATGTACAACTGGGATAGGCATTGTGCTAGGTTGAGGGAGGACATTTGGACAGCCTGGAGCTCCTCTTCCCACTGTTCTTCCTCAAACATGCCCACATCATTTTCCCACTTGCTCACCACCCCCAAAGGGAATCCCGCCCGGAATACCGACAGCAGCATTGAATAACAGCTAGAAATAATGCTTTTGAAACAGGACACTTCTTTCATGTAATGAAATATGGGAGTTGGGGATAACGCCCACGGAGTTCGGAGTTCCTGCTGGATTGAGCTTTGACAGCATGTTGCACCTGCATATGGTAAAAGTACATCATCTGTGGGAGTCGAAATCCCTCCCGCATATCAGCATATCAATTTACCTTCTGCAAAAATGTGCTTCAGGATTGGAGTTCTGTATAGTATCCATTGTCCCAAATTGGTCTATATTTAGTAAAGCCTTTGAATGCCTGTAAGTGTCTGGCCTTGATCCATACTTTTTGGATCAGGGCAAATCTGGGGAACCTCTTATTAGATTTTGTATAGACCAAGGCCTCTAATCCCTCTGCTACATCATTAACCCTCGTTACTTGACACATAAGGGCCTTGATAGGGTCTTTTTCAGAGTTTTCCCCCACCTCCCTTTGCGTGGGAGACATGGCCTGAGCAATATGCTGTAGTTGGGCCGTTAGGGACTGTAGTTGGGACGGATTAGGTAAGGCCAGGCCTTCCGCAGCTTTGGGTTGCTGTAATTGTTCCAGCTTAACTCGTGGGGGTTTGTCATGCCATAGGAAGGACCTAAAGATGGAGTTGACAATACAAAATATTTTAAGGGGAACCACCATTGGGGTATTATGTAAAATATAGAGAAGTTGTGACATAAAAATCATTTTTATGAGGTTTACTCTACCTACCAAGGACATTTTTAATCTCGACCATACTTTGATTCTATCTCGAATGCAACCTTACAGGGGTGACAGATTGAGTGACATATAATCTTGTGTCTCAGGGGTTACATATACTCCCAGATATTTACACATTGTGTAACGCGGGACCCTGGCTGTCAGGTCCCGCATCTATTAGCATTAATGAGGATTTGGTCCAGTTAATCACCAGGCCAGAGTATACTCCAAATTTCTCTATGACCGACATCACTGTCCTCAGGGAGTCAGCAGTGTCTCCCAGGAGAAGCATAGTGTCGTTGGCATAGAGCATACGTTTTTCATGAAGTCCCCCATATTTGAAACCACTGATAGATGGATTAGACCTGATCAAGGCGGCCATGGGCTCAATCGCGTTGGCAAAGAGTAATGGGAACAATGGATAGCCCTGTCGGGTACCCCTGTGGAGATCTTATAACTGCCTGTGGGAAGCTATATAGAGGCCAGACCCAGGACAAAAACATGTCCCAAAGCCAAACTTGCCCATATCTGCCCAGAGGTATTGCCACTCTATGCTGTTGAAAGCCTTATGGGCATCCAGTGACAGCAGTTCCCTGCCATCCACATTATCCGGCTGGGCTTGCAAATTAAGAAAAAGTCTGCAGAGATTTCTGGCAGTAGATTTTTGGGGGATGAATCCAGACTGGTTCAGATGAATGATAGTGGAGATGACCTTATTGAGTCTCAAGGTAAGAACCTTGGCTAGGATTTTAATATCACTCTGCAAAAAGAGATATTGGTCTATAAATACAAACCTGGATCCAGCGGGTCCTTACCCGGTTTCAGTATAAGCACAATATTGGCCCTAGTCATGGATACTGGCAGACACTGACGTTCCCTGGCTGAATTGAGTACTCTAAGTAGATGAGGTAGAATAGTTCCCCCATATTACTTATAAATTTCAACTGGAAGGCCATCATCCCCCGGGGCCTTGGAATTAGGGGAGAGGCTAATTGCCTCCTGCAATTCCTCTATTTTAATGGGAGCGTCCAGAAGTACTCTTTGGGATGCAGAGAGGCAGGGCAGCTCTATGGCCTGTAGGTAGGTCTGCAATTCGGTCTCTGAGTAGCCCGCATGAGACTGGTAGAGATCTAAATAATACTCCACCAGCTCCTGCATAATTTGAGTAGGAGTGTTCACCACCCTCCCCTGTTTGGTGCATAGAGCACCCACAGAGGGGGAGGTCTGGGAAGACTTCACAATTTTCGCAAGTAGATGGCCTGTCCGTTCCCCCTCCTTGTAAACAGCAAGTCTATTGAAAAATCACTTTTGATCAGCTGCTGAGCTGGTAATCTGATCAACCGCTTCTTGGGCGGCCAGCCAGGCCTCCCTATTAGAATCAGTGGGGCTATTAATAACCTTAATTAATTTTAATGCACAAAAACACAACATATAACCCAATGTTTTGATAAAATATAAAAAGATGATGTTATGCCAAGTAAATAGATACCTAACATGTCAAGCTTTAAAATTGTGCACACTTGTGGAATGGCGTCAAACTATGATACTTAAAAATCTCCATAGATGACGCTTTAAAATGTTTACAGGTTACCAGTTTAGAGTTACAGAAGAGGTCTAGCACCAGAATTATTGCTCTCGCTATAACGTTTGGGGAAATACCTCACATGTATGGTACAAACATATGCCTCATCTTTCAGAAAGTGATAGGTCCATATTGGATAGGCCCATAACAGGAAAGGAAATCTATAAGGCTTTAAAAGATTGAGCCCCGGGCAAAAGCCCAGGACCAGATGGATTTACGACCTTTTACCTCAAAAAGTACAAAGAGATTTTGGTCCCTAAGTTATGCCAATAAATGAATGGGCTCGGAGTAAAATATGAGATGGGCGATGAGGCCTTAACGACATCCATAACAGTCATCTTAAAGGAGGGGAAGAAGGATGGTACTCTTTGTTCAAATTATAGGCCAATAGCCTTATTGAATGCGGATACCAAACTAAACGCCAAAGTACTAGCGACCAGGTTGAAGGAGTGGATGACCGACCTAATCCATCCTGACCAGGTAGGGTTTATCCCGGGGAGAGAAGGGAGGGACCATGACGTGAGAACGTTGCTCCTCCTCCACACTATTAAAACTAGTAAGTCCCCAGGACTATTCCTGTCGATTGATGCTGAAAAAGCATTTGACAGGGTAGACTGGGGACTGGGGATAAAAACATTGGAAGTCTTGGGTTTGGGCCCAAGAATGATCCAATGGATCAAAGTACTGTATAACCATCCTTCTGCCTCTGTAAAAGTGAATGGCGTGTTGTCCTCTCCCTTCGAAATGAAAAACGGAACCAGACAGGGGTGTCCTCTGTCACCACTCCTGTTTGTCCCTAAAATTTGGGACACGATTCATAAACAAAATAAATGGGGATATAATTCACCCCTGATTTATAGGAAAATGACTATTTTGCACCTGGAAAAAGGTCAATGGGGGGTATTGGATAAAAAATGAAAATGCACAGTTGAAAGATATAATAAAGACGGGGAAAATAAGCACTTTTCAAGAGTTAAGATTTGACAGCAACTTAATGGTGATTGATAGATGGCGGTACCTCCAGCTAAGACACTTTGTGGAGAAATTGCCTCAACCAATAAGGTCTGGGGAAGATCTTAGACCTCTGGAGCGGCTTTGTATGACGGAAAAATCAAGAAATAATTTATCTCGGATATATAAAATAATATCAGCAAGGGGGATCTGGAGGTCCCGCCATATATTAAAAAATGGGAAAAAGAGCTGTGGTCACAAAGTAATAAGCACACTATTGTAAAGATTTTGAAATTAACACATAGCTCAGCTGTAGATATAAGGACGGCTGAGATGAATTACAAGTGCCTGGCAAGGTGGCATGTAACCCCAGACAAAACATGTAAATACCAACCGAGAACATCCCCGGAGTGTTGGAGAGGATGTAAGGTGGTAGGAACAATGGCCCACTTGTGGTGGGCTTGCCCTATAATTAAAAAGTATTGGGAGGAGGTATTACAACTAATAAAGGAAATCACCAACAAAGCAATACCTGAAAATCCATGGATATGCTTGTTCCATGGTGTGGAAGGCTCAGTTAAACAATATAAAGCATCAGTAACCCCCCTCTTGATTAATGTAGCGAAAAGTCTTATACCAAAAAATGTCAGGAAGCAGAAAGCCCCAAAATTCGGGACTGGATATTTGGTATAGACGAAACATACAATCTGGAGAGTCTAAACCAAAGTGGGGAAGAAGAAGAAAGTGAGGACCGAAAGGATAAATGGGATAGCTGGAAAGGGTTTAAAAAGACGTGGAGATACACCAAGGTGTTAAGTTGATAGCAGAAGTGGGCAGTGGTCGTAATGGGCGAAAACAAAAGTTTACTTGATTGTTTTCCTGGAGTACGAGGGAGGGTTGTGTGGGGGGGTGGGGTTCAGGTAAAACATGGAAAAATTTCATTAAAAATCATAGTTGACAGTAAATATGTTTTGTATTATTGTATAAATGGCATTTTATCTTTTACAAAACAAAATAAAGAATTAAAAATTTAAATTTATGGTGCAAACACCGTTTACATATGCAGGCCTGACCTAAGTATGCATTCGCTTCTGCGCGCAACCATGAAAGGATGGGGGCGCTTTAAAAAGGTTTTTATTACTTTTTTTTATTTTTACACTGTCCCTTTAATTTTTTTAACACTTTTTTCCCTATCACAAATGTAAACATCCCTAGGAATAGGATAGGAACAAGGCATGACAGGTCCTCTTTATGGAGAAATCTGGGGTCTATAAGACCCCAGATCTCTTCTCTAGTCTGGAAAAAATAAGAAAAAGAAAAAAGAACTTTAATCTCTGCTTTGCAGGGAAAAAAAATGGCAGAGCTGGAATTAACGCCATGACGTCGCTTCCGGACTCCCAGGATCATAGAGGTGGCCGGGGGCCAGCTCTGTGGTAACCTGGTGGCGTCGCTGGATCCTGTGTGATTGGAGAGCCTGGAGAGTCGCCAGTGAACAGCGGGGGTTGTCCCCTCCTGCTGCCTGTAAAAGCAATCCAGTTGCTAATCAGCTGCTAGAATGGCTTTTACATTGTAGGGAATCAAGTCCCTTCAAGTTCAGGATGTCATATGATATCCTATGGGCGGGAAGTGGTTAAAGTATATTTATTTTTTAGGTCTGGAAGGACTGTGGAATACTGTATGTGTGCTGTGTATACAATGGCTCAGGTTTTTTTGAACCATGCCCCTTTCAGCCCTTACCACTGTTATCGCAATATGGCCACACCCACAATTTGACTTGGCTTACTACATGTAATTTATTTATTATTTATTTACTATATTTATTTGTGATTTATTGCAGCAAAATATTTTTTTCACAGGGGGAGAGTTTAAAAAGTGAATGACCCCTGGGTGCCAGATATGCTAGGTATGCCACTAAATAAATATCCTAAAGTAGGAGACCGCCGTGGGTCCATTAGTGAACCTAGTCTACCTGGGTTTAAGTCTTTAATACAGCCATGCACTGTATGCACCATACTAAAATGTATTTCTTTGGTAACTTTTGGTTTGCTAAATATATAACTGATTATAGTATTTTGTTATATCTGTTCAGTAAGTGCAAAATACCTATCCTGCCAGAAATCTTGTGTGCTTGCTTGCCTGTGCTGCACTGTTATCAGTTATATTCTTTCCTGAGAACCATAGAATCCCTCTCCTCTATTTTATGCAGAATAGGAGAGAAGAAATTTTCTGTAGTCCTGTCTAAGGCTGGAAATCATAGGTGTGCCCAGCCTATTGCATTAGGGTGTGCACCCCAAAGCTCAAACACACATACATGTGTGTAAATATATATAGGGCTGTAGAACAATGGACAGTGTCAGTAGGACAGACGTTGGTGTCAGTAGAGCAATGGATGGTGTCAGTAGGGAAGAGATTGGTGTCAGTAGTTATACTTTTTTACAATAATTTTTATTTATTTTTTTTTTTCTGAGCCCCACTGGGGGGCTTTGGTGAAATATCAGGAGTCTAAACAGACCCCTAATGTCTCACTTTGGAGAAAAAGAAAGGGACTGAGTACAGATTCCCCAGTCCATTTCTCTGCAGCCAAGAAGCAGAGGCAATCTGCGCAGCACAGGGTGATTAGGGTGTGCCCAGGCACACCTGGCACACCCTGTGCGCACGCCTATGCTGGCAATGCTTGATACAACTCCATAGATATGGTACATACAGTACGGTGAGTCAGCATGTGTTACTGGCAGGATCACCAGGTAAAAATAAAGGCAGAAAAAAATGAAAAAGAAACTAATGCAGCCACCACATCGAAGAACTAATATGCTGCAATCCATCATGTTTTTGCTCTTGTGTTTAGATATTTTTTAAAATATAAACAATATACTGCAAAGTTTTGAGTGTGCAGCCATCCAATCATTAATGAAACTCTATAAAGTTTGTATCAGACACTAAAGAAAGAACCATTTTACATCACCTTTTTATACGGTTGTAATAAATGGGTGGTTTGTACTTGGGCAGAAAGGCGACAAATTTATGCACACGTACAGACTTGTAAAAAGACATTAATCACACTTTCTGTGCTAACTTATTGTAGTTTGCCTTCTCTTTTAACGAGGAGTCATCTTTAGAACTAAATACATAATTCAGGCAATTTCAATGAGCATCTTCTTATAAAAGGGATGTGCAGTTAGGGGGTCTCATATATTAAGTCTGTATAATCCCCCCAGAGCGAGGCAGTAGCCTGAACACCTGTCACAGCCCTGGGACACAGACTGCCCTTTATTGTGGGACCTGCAGCTGCCAACTGCCATCAGCATCAAGTTACATGCACAAAGGCTTTCTTCATTCTTCTGGTTCTCGGACATTTAATAAGTGGCGAGGCAGGCAATGAGAAGCATACTAAGCAGTAATCGCTGGCATGTATTATATCATAGAAAATATATAATAAATTATGAGGTATTTACAGGATCCCCTTACCCTGCAGAATGCAGTAATAGCTCATTCACACCAGCCTTGTTTGGGCAGTGTTGCCAAGTGATGCCCAACAGATTTACATAGCAATTTGCCTCATGTCCTGTTATTTAAGCTCACACCAGCACATGGAGGTAAATGGACTGTCAGGTTCAATAAAGATAAAAGAGATAAGAGATAAAAGAAAAAAAAGTAAGCATTGAGATGTGTTCTACAACACAGCACACATGTACAATGCACACCAGCGGGCCGGGCACCATTCTGCACACTTTAACATGTGCTTACTGGCAGGGGCGGACTGACAACACCAAATAAAGCAAGGGCCCTCTGTCAGGCTCCACCCCTGACCAACCCCAGACCCCGCCCATGGTCTGCCCCTGACCCCGTCCCTACATTTTGCATAACAAGTACAACTTCTGCCTTTTTTTAAGGGGACCTGGAGAGGGATCCCTCTCTAACAGTGTCCGTTACACAGTCTGTTAGAAAGTGTCCCCTCCAGGCCCCATTAGGGTCTACAACAGAGAGTAATGGGACCTGGAGGGGGATCTCTCTATAACAGTGTCCATTAGAGAGTCTCTGTTAGCGAGATACCCCCCCCCCCCCTCTAGGATCCATTAGAGACTAAAAAGGACAACCCAACCTCTCACAAAGTAGAAATAAAATTGACACTGTGTAATGCTCCTCTTACCTTAACTATGGGTACTGTAGCTGTGGCTGGCTCCCTTGTCCTCTGTGGCTGGCCGGCTCCCATGTCCTCTGTGGCTGGCTGGCTCACGCGTCCTCTGTGGATGGCTGGCTGGCACCCTGCTGTGTCTGTCTGTCTCCCTGGTGTAGGTGGGTCACCGTGAGTGGCTGGCTGGCACCCTGGCCCTGCTTTGGGTGGGTCATCGTATGTGGTTGGCTGGCACCAGGCCCTGCTGTGGGTGGGTCACTGGCATGGCTGTAACCCTTGCCTTGCTGTGGCTGGCTGGTGTGTCCTCTCCCCTTCCTCTGTTCCGGGCACTGTTTGTCGAGGCGAGGGAGGGACTTGGAGGGAGGCAGCAGCCTTTGCCCTATCCGGGACGGTAGAACTAGGTTTTCAGCAGGCCCAATGCGCGGAGGCACGTGGCGCAACACATAATGACATTGCGTGCGTATCCTCTTTGTGTCCATTTGAGAGTCTATGTTGGAAATAGCCCCCCTCAGTGCCCATAAATGCAGCCTCCTCAGTGTCCATCAATGCAGCCTCATCAGTGCCCATTAATGCAGCCTGATCAGTGCCCATTAATGCAGCCTCACCAGTGCCCATAAATGCAGCCTCACCAGTGCCCATGAATGCAGCCTCACCAGTGCCCATTAATGCAGCCTCACTAGTGCCCCTCAATTCAGCCTGACCAGTGTCCCCTCAATACAGCCTGATCAGTGTCCCCTCAATGTAGCCTAATCAGTGTCCCCTCAATGCTGCCTCATCAGTGTCCCCTCAATGCTGCCTCATCAGTGTCCCCTAAATGCAGCCTCATCAGTGTCCCCTCAATGCAGCCTCATCAGTGTCCACTAAATGCAGCCTCATCAGTGTCCCCTCAAAGCAGCCTCATCAGTGCCCATTAATGCAGCCTCAGCAGTGCCCCTCAATGCAGCCTGATCAGTGTCCCCTCAAAGCAGCCTGATCAGTGTCCCCTCAATGCAGCCTGATTAGTGTCCCCTCAATGCAGCCTGACCAGTGTCCCCTCAATGCAGCCTGACCAGTGTCCCCTCAATACAGCCTGATTAGTGTCCCCTCAATGCAGCATCATCAGTGTCCCCTCAATGCCGCCTCATCAGTGTCCCCTTAACGCAGCCTCATCAGTGTCCCCTCAATGCAGCCTCATCGCTGTCCCCTCAATGCAGCCTCATCAGTGTCCACTAAATGCAGCCTCATCAGTGTCCCCTCAATGCAGGCTCATCAGTCTCCCCACAATGCAGCCTCATCAGTGTCCCCACAATGCAGCCTGACCAGTGTCCCCTCAATGCAGCCTGACCAGTGTCCCCTCAATGCAGCCTCATCAGTGTCCACTAAATGCAGCCTCATCAGTGTCCCCTCAAAGCAGCCTCATCAGTGCCCATTAATGCAGCCTCAGCAGTGCCCCTCAATGCAGCCTGATCAGTGTCCCCTCAAAGCAGCCTGATCAGTGTCCCCTCAATGCAGCCTGATTAGTGTCCCCTCAATGCAGCCTGACCAGTGTCCCCTCAATGCAGCCTGACCAGTGTCCCCTCAATACAGCCTGATCAGTGTCCCCTCAATGCAGCCTCATCAGTGTCCCCTCAATGCTGCCTCATCAGTGTCCCCTTAACGCAGCCTCATCAGTGTCCCCTCAATGCAGCCTCATCGCTGTCCCCTCAATGCAGCCTCATCAGTGTCCACTAAATGCAGCCTCATCAGTGTCCCCTCAATGCAGCCTCATCAGTGTCCCCACAATGCAGCCTCATCAGTGTCCCCACAATGCAGCCTGACCAGTGTCCCCTCAATGCAGCCTGACCAGTGTCCCCTCAATGCAGCCTGACCAGTGTCCCCTCAATGCAGCCTGACCAGTGTGCCCTCAATGCAGCCTGATCAGTTTCCCCTTAATGCAGCCTGATCAGTGTACCCTTAATGCAGCCTCTTGAGTGTTCCCTCAATACAGCCTGACCAGTGTCCCCTCAATGCAGCCTGATCAGTGTCCCCTCAATGCAGCCCTTCAATGCAGCTTGACCAGTGTCCCCTCAATGCAGCCTGATTGATGTCCCCTCAATGCAGCCTCATCAGTGTCCCCTCAATGCAGCCTCATCAGTGTCCCCACAATGCAGCCTCATCAGTGTCCCCACAATGCAGCCTGACCAGTGTCCCCTCAATGCAGCCTGACCAGTGTCCCCTCAATGCAGCCTGACCAGTGTCCCCTCAATGCAGCCTGACCAGTGTGCCCTCAATGCAGCCTGATCAGTTTCCCCTTAATGCAGCCTGATCAGTGTACCCTTAATGCAGCCTCTTGAGTGTTCCCTCAATACAGCCTGACCAGTGTCCCTTCAATGCAGCCTCTTGAGTGTTCCCTCAATGCAGCCCTTCAATGCAGCTTGACCAGTGTCTCCTCAATGCAGCCTGATCAGTGTCCCCTCAGTGCAGCCTCATCGGTGTCCCCTCAATGCAACCTGACCAGTGTCCCCTCAATGCAGCCTGATCAGTGTCCCCTCAATGCAGCGCTTCAATGCAGCCTGACCAGTGTCCCCTCAATGTAGCCTGATCTATGTCCCCTCAATGCAGCCTCATCGGTGTCCCCTCAATGCAGCCTGACCAGTGTCCCCTCAATGCAGCCTGATTAGTGTCCCCTCAATGCAGCCTTACCAGTGTCCCCTCAATGCAGCCTGATCAGCGTCCCCTCAATGCAGCCTGATCAGTGTCCCCTCAATGCAGCCTGACCAGTGTCCCCTCAATACAGCCTGATCAGTGTCCCCTCAATGTAGCCTCATCAGTGTCCCCTCAATGCTGCCTCATCAGTGTCCCCTCAATGCAGCCTTATCAGTGTCCCCTCAATGCAGCCTCATCAGTGTCCACTGAATGCAGCCTTATCAGTGTCCCCTCAAAGCAGCCTCATCAGTGTCCATTAATGCAGCCTCAGCAGTGCCCCTCAATGCAGCCTGATCAGTGTCCCCTCAAAGCAGCCTGATCAGTGTCCCCTCAATGCAGCCTGATCTATGTCCCCTCAATGCAGCCTCATCGGTGTCCCCTCAATGCAGCCTGACCAGTGTCCCCTCAATGCAGCCTGATCAGTGTCCCCTCAATGCAGCCCTTCAATGCAGCCTGACCAGTGTCCCCTCAATGCAGCCTGATCTATGTCCCCTCAATGCAGCCTCATCGGTGTCCCCTCAATGCAGCCTCATCGGTGTCCCCTCAATGCAGCCTGATCAGTGTCCCCTCAATGCAGCCTGACCAGTGTCCCCTCAATGCAGCCTGATTAGTGTCCCCTCAATGCAGCCTTACCAGTGTCCCCTCAGTGCAGACTGATCAGCGTCCCCTCAATGCAGCCTGATCAGTGTCCCCTCAATGCAGCCTGACCAGTGTCCCCTCAATACAGCCTGATCAGTGTCCCCTCAATGTAGCCTCATCAGTGCCCCCTCAATGTTGCCTCATCAGTGTCCCCTCAATGCAGCCTCATCAGTGTCCCCTCAATGCAGCCTCATCAGTGTCCACTAAATGCAGCCTCATCAGTGTCCCCTCAAAGCAGCCTCATCAGTGCCCATTAATGCAGCCTCAGCAGTGCCCCTCAATGCAGCCAGATCAGTGTCCCCTCAAAGCAGCCTGATCAGTGTCCCCTCAATGCAACCTGATCAGTGTCTCCTCAATGCGGCCTGACCAGTGTCCCCTCAATGCACCCTCATCAGTGTCCCCTCAATGCAGCCTCATCAGTGTCCCCTCAATGCTGCCTCATCAGTGTCCCCTCAATGCAGCCAGATTGATGTCCCCTCAATGCAGCCTCATCACTGTCCCCTTAATGCAGCCTCATCAGTGTCCACTAAATGCAGCCACATCAGTGTCCCCTCAATGCAGCCTCATCAGTGTCCCCACAATGCAGCCTCATCAGTGTCCCCACAATGCAGCCTGACCAGTGTCCCCTCAATGCAGCCTGACCAGTGTCCCTCAATGCAGCCTGACCAGTGTCCCCTCAATGCAGCCTGACCAGTGTGCCCTCAATGCAGCCTGATCAGTGTCCCCTTAATGCAGCCTGATCAGTGTCCCCTTAATGCAGCCTCTTGAGTGTTCCCTCAATGCAGCCTAACCAGTGTCCCCTCAATGCAGCCCTTCAATGCAGCTTGACCAGTGTCCCCTTAATGCAGCCTGATTGATGTCCCCTCAATGCAGCCTCATCAGTGTCCCCTCAATGCAGCCTGACCAGTGTCCCCTCAATGCAGCCTGATCAGTGTCCCCTCAATGCAGCCCTTCAATGCAGCCTGACCAGTGTCCCCTCAATGCAGCCTGATTAGTGTCCCCTCAATGCAGCCTTACCAGTGTCCCCTCAATGCAGCCTGATCAGCGCCCCCTCAATGCAGCCTGATCAGTGTCCCCTCAATGCAGCCTGATCAGTGTCCCCTCAATGCAGCCTCACCAGTGTCCCCTCAATGCAGCCTCATCAGTGTCCACTCAATGCAGCCTGATCAGTGCATGGGGATGGGGTTAGAGAAGAGAGCTGCCATATCACACAGAGTAGGTATCTCCTGCTGTGACACCTGGTGACCAATGTCATCACATGTCCCTCCTCCTTCACCGGCGCCTTAGATAGACGTCACATGTCCCAGGATTGGACCAGTGTGACATCTATCAAAAGAGCCGGTGCAGGAGGTGGGACATCGGATGACATCGGTAAGTGGGACATCCCCACTCTTTGTGATATGGCGGCACTCGCCCTCCCCCCTTACCCGGCAGCACTGGGGCCCGGGTGGGCCTGAAAAATTGACCGACTGGTTAGACTGCTCCTGCTTACTAGTGTGAATGGGCCCTTATGGCACAGTTGGCAGTACTGTCTTTAGGTTCTCATGGTAATCACCAGGATCATCCTTGATGCCAGCACCAGTGTCTTGGAATCTCAAGGACTGGGGTCCCAGAGGATCAAAAGCGGTGAAAATGTTTCCACAACTTGAGAACTGGCCAATCTTCTGATCACTATCATGAGTGCTCATCAATCCTGGAAGAACAAGAGTGGTTGGATCTGGACACACTATATCTAAACCAAACATGTTTTTATTTATTTTGGAGACACTATAACCATTATCGTGACACTAAACCAGTGTTTCTCAACCTTTTTCCAGTCAAGGCACCCTTAAAGAATTATGAAAAATCTCAAGGCACCCCATTCTAAAATGTAAATAACTATTCTAATAGTTTTACATAATACACTGACATCCACACACAAAGGACACCCAACATTGGAGATAATGTATTCTTACAAAGCAAATACATTTTTGCACACTGGTACTGACTAGAACTCAACTGTTTCTCTTCTCCCTCAGTTTCTCTCCCTGTCTCAGCCCAGTGCTGATGGAGAGGGGCAAACAAGATGCTGTGCAAGCGCCCAATGTCCTCCTTATCAGCCAATGACATCATTTACTATTAGGATGCCAGTGGCTGGCCCCTACAGTGCCCAAGGTTGTAATGCTGTTTAGCATTACAACCTTGGGCACTGTGGGGGCCAGCCATTGGCATTCTAATAGTAAATTATGTCATTGGGTAATAAGGAGGACAATAAATAAATACAATAAAAACCTATGGCTTTCAGTAACAAAAAGGCAGTCTTGGTCTACCTGATGGCTTGTCAACAGTTCTTGGGCAATTTGGGGCAAATTCTAGACTTTTTGCCAAGGTACCTCTGAATAACCCAGAAGGCACTCCAAGGTGCCACGGTACCCTGGTTGAAAAAGGCTGCACCAAACTATACTCTTATTCCCCGAAAATAATTCATACACATCCAATTGCCCCATAGTCTATTTTTCAGTAAATGGTTTCTTACTCTGTTTTTTTTACTCCTTTTGCAGGTAGCTTGGCGGGATGTTTGCCCATAGAGCACCCCACAATGCACTGCACGTTTCACAGTACATTCTAGGGCCCTAATTGGATGAAGCCTTGCACCTGTCTGCTGGTCAGGTGCAAGGCTTCACCAATTATAAATGTCAGAGCCCTGACTGGATAAAGTGATGATTACTTTCTCCAATCACGGCTCAGTACTCATAGTCCCAACCCACACTTATGCCACGTACACACGATCAGATTTTCTGACAACAAATGTTCGATTGGAGCTTGTTGTCGGAAATTCCGACCATGTGTAGGCTCCATCGGACATTTTCCGTCGGAATTTCCGACAAACAAAATTTGAGATCTGGATCTCAAATTTTCTGACAACAAAATCCGTTCTCGTAAATTCCGATCGTGTGTACACAATTCCGATGCGCAAAGTTCCATGCTTGCTCTGAATCAATTATTAGACAGAAGCACTCGCTCTGGTAAAAGTAGCGTTCGTAATGGAGATAGCACATTCGTCACGCTGCAAATTTTAAAATCTTTTAATGCAGCGCATTCTCTTCTTCCTTATAATGCTAGAATAATGAAGTTGTTTTTCTACTGATATTCACACTCTGAAAAAATGATTTCTTTATTATTTCTCATGATCTCCTGAATAATATTAATTATTTTTTTCGTTAGATCTCCATAATCATGTTTTGTATTTATTTTTATAGTGATTTTTTTTTTTTTTTAATCAAGATCTCCTGTTTTATTAACATTGTATTTTTGAAATGTACCTGCCTACTCACAATCAAACTGTCCTTTTTGAAGTAAAACACATAGGCAAGTATTTAAAAAAAATATAGCTATTTATTATGGGTCATAAAAAAATAAAGAGGAAGGCAACGCTTGATAAACTGTGATTTTTTACAAAGCCTTTTGTACCCCAGGGCACACATCAGAACTATTTTACAGGAAAAATTGGTGGCCTGAGGAGTCCATATAATAGTAAGCACATTCCGGTCCAGGAGTCCAAGAGATCAGGAACAGCAGCAGATTACATATATGTCCCCAGGCTGTGGTCATACAACAGCCTGCATCTTTTGCCAGACCAGACTGAACCCAGGCCATCACACTCCTGTCTTCCTTAGACGCTTCATTCCAGGCTGTGGCTCTGGTGCTGGAGTTGTGGCAACAGATGGAGGAGGACGATGGTCGACCTCCTGGCTGCCACTTACCCCCGCCACCTCCTGGCTGAGGCTTTCCTGTGTATGAAAAAGGGACATAGTTTTAGTTTTTTGGTCATCAATCACACACAATTTTGAGCTCATGACTGTTGCAAATTGAATGTTAACAAATAGAAAAGACTATCATTCTGAACCCAGCATTTTTCATTCTTGTCCCAATCATTTGTGGCCACTACTGTCTATTGATATGTAAACCACTTTGTTAAATCAGCAATTAGTGATCAATAATAACATCTAGTTAACATCATTAATTTTATGACAAGAAATATGTTGAACAATGCTATACCTGACTCAAGCTGGGCTCCTCCACATCTTCCTGGGTGGAAGGCCCAGGTTGGACATCGGAAGCCTCAGCTGAGGTGGAAGGAAGCCTTGAAGGAAGAGTGGAGATTGCTGGCTTGGGTTCACTCTGGTCTGACAGATAATGCAGTCTGTCATAATACCACAGCCTGGGTACATAAATGTCATCTGCTGCTCCTGATCTCTGGGAATTCTGGACCTTCTTTCGCTCCCTAAGATAAGTACTCCTCATGCCACCAATTTTGGCCTTCAAATAGGTGATGTCTGCCGTGGGGATCATCGGTTTCTCAAATTCAAGCAGTTTCTCCAGCGCTGCCTTCCTCTTTCTTAGCTTATTAAAAAATGGGTGGTTCACCTGCCACAGACAGGGCAGCGCCCTGAACATGTCAATGAATAATGCTAGAAATTCCCTATCATTGAATGGATCCATTTTCTCTGCTAGACAAACCCTAATGTCAGGCTAAACACTTCTAATCTTGTCGCTATATAGGCCTCAATCTAGAAGCAGTATAGGCCACTGATGCACCAAGTTCAAATTGTACCTTCGTTATTACATTTGGCACTTCCGCTACTCCTTCCTCCGTTCACAGATCGTATGTACGATGCACTGCGCATGTGTGAAACTCCGCCCGCCCCTGACGTTCTTGCTAGTCTATTCCCCGCCCCTTGTCTTTTGGCGCAGTGGGAGAGCACATGGTGGAGAAAGAGCAAGTGCATGCAGACAGCAACACCAACGACGAATGGCCGGAGCCACGAATGTCCTGATCCCGGAGGAGATTTAAGGCCTCAAATATGTCCTTTATAGAGATGGTGGGGATGGTGGACATCTTGAAGAGGGCCGACTATGACCGGAAGCATGGCCCTTACCAAAACCCAAATGTGAGAAAGGCCAAGATCATGACTAAAGTTGTGAAAAGTCTGCACGGGAATTTTGGGGTACGACGATCCAAGGATCAATTGAGGAAACGATGGTCAGACCTCAAATTGAGGGAGCACGATCAGTACAGAAAGATCAAGAGAGTTCTTCAAAAAAGTAAGTAGTTGTCATGTGTTCCTCTTATTATTATTACTTGCATGCTGCTCCATGTGCTTTTCTTTACTGTTGTACAGTTTAAAATGGCAACTTTCAGGTTCGTGGGCACAGTAATCGTTTGTAGTAAACATCGTTCGTTCGCCCACTAATACAATGTTTTTGGCAGATGCAGGTTAACTACATTTGTTCATGCCTATTTGTATTAAAAGAAGTTTGTTGTCTAGATGGGTTTGTAACTAGAATGAAATGCAAACTTGATTCAGTGTAAGGAGAGGACACGCAGCAGCTGTTTGCACATCTGGACGCAGGAGCACTAGTGTGGGACACCAGAACACCCTTTTAAGGGTGTCCCACACAGGTGCTCCAGTGGATACTAGGGGTGTCTCCATGTGTGAAAATTGTACAAAAAAGGTAAGTATTCCAGCTTTATAAAGCGAAGAAAATAATGTCTTCAGCTTGGAACTCTGCCAAAAAAGACAATTGTACGACACTTCCAAACAATGTTTAATATTACTATTTCTCGCCTCAAATATCTGTGTGCTAAGTATACCTTTTTTTTTATTCACATAGGGGAGAAAAGACTTGGGACATCTGAGGACACCAGGGACCCCCCACCTCTTAAAGAAAAGGAAATCCCCACACCACAACCAGAAGATGTGGAAGAAGGAGAGGTTTATGAAGTGGGCGAAATAGTGACCACAACAGGTGAGTGTCTGAGACCACAGCTTCAGGTAATAGATGGATGCCTGCATATTTTTAATAACTGGTATGTTTTTTTTAATGTTAGGTGATGTGGATGTTGTGGAAAAAGAATCTCATTTCACAAGTGCAAGTGTACACGTCCTCATCAGGGAGATCATGGTGTGCAATCATGATTTACGATCAAGGAAGACATCAATGATGTGGAAAAAAGACTCAAAAACATCATTGATATTTTAGGCAGAATATAAAACACCCCAAAATTCTTCTAGTTTGTTTGTATTTTTATTATTTTTACACATTTTCAATATTTTTTAGAAAGCCAAATTTTGAAGATGCACACAGTGTGTCAACGTGTGCTATCTGCCATCACGGGATATCAAGGTATGCGTTTTGGGGTGCAACCCCTTCCTCGCAACTAAAGTAGATGAGAGGAAGGGGTTGCACCCCCGAAACATGTCCATTGATCCCCCATGATGGGAGCTAGCACATGTTGACATTAGGCATGGGATCATTTTGACTCTCAATTTGTGTGCATCTTCAAAATTTGGCTTTCACAGGGGTGACATCACCCCATCGGATGAAGGCAAGATCAACACAGTTTTGTAAGTTCCTGAGTTGTATATTGTTTTATGGTTTTAAACATGCCTGTCTTAACACAAAAAAGGCTTTTTGTTCTGTCAAAAACAAAAAAGTTTTTACTAAAATATGTTGGTTTGTTCAAAAACCTTTTTCTAACGCACATGTGAATGTGCACAGAGTAAAAAGTTTTCTATTCAACAATGTGTGGCTTCTTTCAATGCTCAATATCATTTTTTTCCATATAATATCATTTTTTGGACTAAGTTGGTGTTTACACTGAAATGGGGGTTATTTACTAAAGGCAAATCCGCTTTGCACTACAAGTGCACTTTCAGTGCAGTTTCAGGTGCACTTTTGCAGTGCACTTGGAGTGCAAAGTGGATTTTCCTTTAGTAAATAACTCCCACAGTGCTTTATAATTTGCCACAATCATGCCATTTTCGTGACTCCCCAAAATTCATTCATGGTGCTGAAAATGATGTATATTTTTATCAGTAATGCATTACATACATTAACAACAAAAACAAGGTGTGTGTAGCAGACCCACAACATAATGATAGTTTGCTGAAGAAGAGATTGTCACCTCATGTATCAAATAAATTACGTTTGCACTATTGAAGAAAATGGCCCAAAAAAAAGCCCATTGGATAACCTAGGAGACAGCTAAAAGAAACACAATCAGTAAATCAAAGGAAATATTATTTCAGTTTACCATATTTATCTGCGTATAACACGCACAGGCGTTTAACACGCACATTCATTTTAAGAGGGAAGTTTCAGGAAAAAACTAAAATTTTTAATAAGGAACTTTGAAGCAAAATAAGGGTCAGTGCCCATCTGCAGCCTCATCATTGCCATCAATGCAGCCTCATCATTGCCATCAATGAAGCCTGATCAATGCCCATCTGCAGCCTCACAAGTGCCATCAATGCAACCTCATTAGTCTACATCAATGCAGCCTCACCATTGCCATCAATGTAGCAGCCTTGCCATTGCCATCAATGCAGCAGCCTCACCACTGCCATCAATGCAGCAGCCTCACCACTGCCATCAGTGCAGCCTGATCGATGCCCATCTGCAGCCTAGAGGGGACAGGGAGGGGGGCGGGACAAGCGCCGACAGATTACATACAGTGAGAATCTCCTATGATAGAACAGTGGTCCAATGGCGGCCCTGGAGACGGGACTTTCTATTACAGAGGCCGCCAAGTAAACAGGAGATTCTCACTGTATTTAATCTGACGGCACTCATCCCGCCACCCTCCCTGTCCCCTCAGAGGCAGCTAAAATTGAAGTATTGGCGTATAACACGCACATGCTATTTGCACCCGATTTTCATGGTGAAAAAGTGAGTGTTATACGCCAATAAATACAGTAACTAAAAAAAATTATTTTTAAAAATGTTTATTAAACATTTTCTGGCATATCAATGGCCCCCCTACCCGCAAAGTACTCCATATATTTTATACGGACCTCGGGTGCGCTTTGGGGTGCAAGCACTGAAAACTAGATACGAACCCACAAGCACAAACTGAAGAGCAGTAACAATCTGAAAAGCACGAGACTGAAAACCGCAAATCGTCTCTCACCAAACTTCTACTAACACGAGATAAACACGAGATTAGCAGAAGGAGCTCAAAGACTGGCGCACTGGCTATTGAACTTCCTTTTTATAGTGCCGTCGTACGTGTTGTATATCAACACGTTCTTGACGTTCGGAAGTTCCGACAACATTTGTGTGACCGTGTGTATGCGAGACAAGTTTGAGCCAACATCAGCCAAAAAAAACATGGATTTTGTTATCGGAAAATTTGATCGTGTGTACGCGGCATTAGGGTTGCCTATCGGAAAATCCAATCGTGCATTAGGGTTGCCACCTCATCCCTTTAAAACCGAACAGATATTAATTACACAGGTTCTGTGGCCGATTAGGTGGTAATTAAACTCACTTGGTGCCTTATCTGCATTCAATTAGCCTCAGAACATGTGTTCGTGTTTAAAGGGATGAGGTGGCAACCCTACCCACACTATAAAAGCTAACTTCCCAGTAGTAGTGTGTTGGAGTGGAGAGCAGGGCTTATTTTGCTACTAGCAGTTAGTGTGTTTACTGTTCACTTATTGTGACTCTTGAGTGCAGAGTGTTAGTTTAGTGTTAGTATAGTGTGTGAGATTAATGTGTCAGTGTAGTGTGTTTGTGTAGTGCAGTGTTTAACACAGCATTACAGTACATTTAGTGTTGTATACAGTGCTGCTGTACACCTTTTTTTTTTGGTTGCTGTGTGTTTTTTTTTGTCCCTTGCCTGTTCCTTTTTTTTTTTAATTGTCACCCACAGTTTTTCTGACTGCGACGCGGTGTTCCCCCTTTTTAATTAATTTATTTTTTATAGTTTTTACATATCTGTCAGTGTCAGTCCTCAATTTGAAGTGCACCAAACACCACTTTTCAGTGAATAAAGTGCATCCAATTACACTTTTCCTAGTATCGTATTAAATTGGGTAATAAGCCAACCATGTTTGGGAGGCCAACAAGGAGAGGCAGACATTCTCATGCCACTATGAGGGGGCCAGCGGCGTCCGTGTCCACAGGCAAAGGTGGACGTAGTGCGTTCCCAGGCAGGGCACCTCTGTCTCTGTTTAGTGATGTTGCCCGTGCTATCCAGCGACACCATGTAGAGGAGGTGATGAACTGGCCTACTAAACCATCCTCATCCTCCTCATCCTCTATGACCCTTTAAGCTGGCACTAGTGCGCAGTCCACCGCAGCTGCCAGAGTGGCTTTTTCTGCCTCTTTGTCTGCAGCTAGTCCTGCCATAGATAAATAATAGGTGTCTGCTGCGCTAAATAAACCTCAATTACGTATAAATAAAAAATGATCACTGGCACCCAGACACACTGCCTCTTACCTTCCTCTTTGGACCCTCATTACAGGGGTCAAGTGAGCATAGAATTAGATAAGAACCCTTGCTCTCGATCAGCCTCGATCACTCTGGTATAGCAGGTATAGCAGCATGGATACAGATATCACAATCTCCACACTCTGTCCCCGTAATCACAGCGTTGATTCCACATACATAGTTATCGCATGAAATAAAATGAATAGGCCTCATTGTGCAGTAATCCTTATAAAGCTTTTTATTTGTAAAATAGAATAATAATGCACTCACATGATTCACATCTAAAAACGCTTGATGCTGAGTATAGATTTGTCAGCTTCTGGCTAACACTGCCAACAAGATGGTCGCCGTGTCCCGGCAGGAGCTTGTGGTGTGATGTGACACAAGCCAGGACGCGGCGGCCTTCTTGTTGGCAGTGTTAGCCAGAAGCTGATAATCTATACTCAGTGCAGTGGAGAAATTACCAGGGTCGTAGCAGTTGCACTTGTGACTGAGCCCTTGAGGTCTGGCACCCCAGAGGGGCCCGCTGCCGCCCGGGAGATGGCACACTCACTGATCATTCACAGGAGCACAGTCCCCGCTCACTCCACCAATCCTCTCTGCCCATGCCTATGGGCACACTGCACAGCCCCCTCCCTCTCTGTCCTCCCTCACGGGCACAGTCCCCGCACGCTCCACCTATCCTCTTCGCCCATCCTCCCCGCCCGCAGTCATGGGCACACTGCACAGTCCCTGCCCGCTCTGCCCTCACTCACGGACACAGTCCCCGCCCGCTCTGCCCATCCTCTCTGCCCGCACCGCCCATCCTCTCCGCCTCATTAACAGGTACTCACAGGCCCACCCATCCTCTCTGCCCGCCCAAGCAAGACCTAGCAAGGAGGGGGAAGCAAGTGATCTGTGAGTGGCACTGATCCCATCCCTCAAATCAACACTGCTACTGATTCCCCCACACCACTACCACTGCTGCCACTGATAAACCCTACCATCACTACTGCCACTGATCCCCCCTACCACCACTACTGCCACTGATACCCCCGCCACCACTACTGGTGCTGATACCCCCCACCACCACTACTGCCACTGATTCCCCCCCACCACTACTGACACTGATACCCCCCACCACCACTACTGCCACTCCTCCCCCCCACCACTACTGCCACTGATTCCCCCCACCACTACTGCCACTGATACCCCCCACAACCACTACTGCCACTGATACCCCCCTGCCACCACTACTGCCACTGATACCCCCACACCACCGCCACTACTGCCACTGATTCCCCCCACCATACCACCACCACTACCACTAGTGCCACTGATACCCTCCACAGCACCACCACTACTGCCACTGATTCCCCCCACACCACTACCACTGATACCCCCCACACCACCACAACCATTGCTGCTACTGATCCACCCCCCCACACCACCATGACCACTACTGCCACTGATCCACACACACCATCACGACCACTGCTGCCACTGATCCCATCCCACAACCACCATCCTTGCCACTGATCCCATTCCCTCCCCACCACTGCCACTCATTCCATCCAATCCCCTCTTCAACTACCACTCATCCCATCTCAACCCCCCCAACCACCACCCTCACCACTGATCCCATCCTCCCACCACTGTTGCCACTCATTTCATCCAATGCCCCCCACCGCTTCCACTCATCCCATCCCCCCAAACACCACCCTTGCCACTGATCCCATTCCCCCCACCACCTCTGTCACTCATCCCATTCAATCCCCCCTACCACTGATCTCACCCCCCAACCACCACCCTTGCCACTGTTCCCATCCCCCCCTCACCGTTGCCACTCTTCCCATCCCTCCACCACCATCACTGCTACCACTGATCCTATGCCCGCCCAACCACCACTGCTGCCTCTGATCCCATCCCCCACCACCACCGCTGCCACTCATCTCAGGGGCGTAACTACAGTGGTCACAATTGCAATGGCGCACATGTTGCCCATGTACACCTGGATGGGGGGCATAGAGAGGAACAAATCCCCTCCATTTTGCTCTTGCAGCCGCTAAAAGCCTGATTCTCCTCCTCTCCCTCCCATAGGCATTCAGTGGCTACAGGAGGAAAATGGAGGGGATTTGTTCCTCCATATGCCGCCCCTCCTATCCAGGTTCTGCTGCCCCCGGGATCAGTAGGAAGGGCCCTGGCCCGGGGGTCAGGGGGCCCTTCATGGTTTCTTGCACCGGGGCCCTGAAGGTTCTAGTTACACCTCTGACTCAGCGTCAAGCATTTTCATATCTGAATCATGTGTGTGCATTATTATTCTATTTTACAAAAAAAAAGCTTTATAAGGATTACTGCACCATGAGGCCTATTCATTTTTATTTCATGGGATAACTATATATGTGGAATCAATGCTGTGATTACGGGGATGAGTGTGGAGATTGTAACATCTGTATCTATCCTGCTATAACTGCTATACCAGAGTGATCGTGGCTGATCGAGAGCAAGGGTTCTTATCTAATTGTATGCTCACTTGACCCCTGTAATGAGGGTCCAAAGAGGAGGGTAAGAGGCAGTGTGTCTGGGTGCCAGTGGTGATTATCCTCTCCTATTCACTTTTCCAGCATACCCCATGAGCCGTGTGGTCATTACTAACATCTGAGGACCGGAGGGTCTATGGACATTTTTTGAGCGCTGCACCTATTTTATACTCCTGCCATAGCCCCAGCATCATGGATGGAGGAGTCGGCTAAATTATTTGAACACAGTATCAGCCACTTGCTGCTTGAGGATGCACAGACATTACTTGATTCACATGCTGGTTCTGAGGTAGAGGAAGGGCCTCCAGAGAGGGGAGAACACTGATAAACAACAAATTAGCAGCAACGTTCCCCCAGCCACAGCGTATTGCCAAGTTGGCTCCATTGATGATGAGGATGGAGGGGATGCTGATGATGAGGTCACTGACGCGACTTGGGTGCCGGATAGAGCAGAGAAGGAAAGTGAGGGGGAGAAAGAACCCCAACGAGGCAGGATGTCCTCCAAAGGCGGGCATCATGGAGGAGTAGAGAGCAGTCACCCTATGCCATACGATTGTGGAGCTTTTATCTCCCAGCCCATTTGCAATAGCTCAGCTGTGTGGGCCTTTTTCAGCACATATGATGCCGATCGCACTGTTGCAGTTTGCAATCTCTGCCACAAGCAGATCAAGAGTGGCAAAAACACCAGCCATTTGGGTACCACAAGCTTGACAAGGCATTTAACCACTCAGCCCCTTGGCAAAAGCATCTGAAAGCCAAACACAAGGGACCAAATTCTTCTCCTCCTCACTCCTCACCTCTCATGTGTATCCCCGCTATATCTCATGACCTCTCAGCAGCCTCCACTGAAAGGGATGATGGTATAGCAAGCAGTGGCGGTGCGTCCATAAGGGACCGCCCCCTCTCTCCAGCCACCCCCCTCTATGACTAATGAATAGATCCATGCATAGCATAGCGGGGGGTGTTTTTGAAGCACCTCATTAGAGCCATAGGCTCTAATAGGCATCAAAAAAGGTGACCTGGTGACCCAGATGTGTTAGAACAGCGAATGAATATTCGCTTTCCTAACACTGAACCGCCTCTCCGCCAATCAGGTGCTCGGGTCTATTACCCGTCACCTGATTGGCTGAAACAACAGGCGCTGTGATTGGGAGGAGAGGACAGGAGGGGACGCATGGAGGACATCACTTGGCACCGTCACCCGCTGCCCCACCGAGACAGGGTGAGTGCTGGACAGATGACGAGTGGGTGGGGTGGGTCACAGTGGTGGCATTTGGTGGCACAGTGGCAGCATTCAATGGGGCACAGTGGCAGCATTTGATGGGCACAGTGGCAGCATTCATTTGATGGCACAGTGGCAGCATTTGATGGCACAGTGGTAGCGTTTGATGGGCACAGTGGCTGCGTTTGATGAGCACAGTGGCTGCATTTGATGGCACAGTGGCTGCAATTGATGGGCACAGCGGCTGCGTTTGATGGCACAGTGGCTGAGTTTGATGGGCACAGTGGCTGCATTTGATGGGCACAGTGGCTGCATTTGATGGCACAGTGGCTGCATTTGATGGCACAGTGGCTGCAATTGATAAGCACAGTGAGGCTGCAATTGATGGTTTTTTTTCCAGAATTTTTCAGCTTGCCCCCCCCCAAAAAAAAAAATTGGAGCACCAGCTGCCACTGATAGCAAGGGGGGTCACAGGTTCTTGCAACACGTCTGCCAGCAGCATACCACCAGCTGTAGAGTATAGCAGGCAAATTTCTCTGCTCCAGCTACTGAGTAGAAAAAAAAAATACACTCCCTGCCACCCACATGCCCAGCATCTAAATTCCAGCCTGTCAAAACTGCTGGCTTTACAACTTCTGCCTTTCTATCTGGTGGACTCTGCCCCCTTCTGTGAATTTGCAGAATGTGCTGTACCACAATGGCAGGTTCCCAGTCGCTATTTATTTTCACGTAAGGCCATTCTAGCTTTATACTATCACATGGAAGAAAATATTTTGGCATAGTTGGGCAAGGCAGTCAGCCGCAAGGTCCACCTTACTGCTGATTGGGGTCCAGCAAGCATGGTCAGGGACGATACACAGCAAACTGGGTAACTCTGCTTGCAACCAGGAAGGATGCAGGACAGGGCTCAGTGCTGCAGCTTGTTTTGCCGCCACGTCTCCATACAGCTGGTGGTGATGATGCGAGATCTGTCAGCTCCACCCCCTCTTCCTCCTCCATGCACTCCTCTGCTGGATTGAACTATGAACCACCAGTACCCCCTAAGCGTTCAAGGAGCTATCGAACAAGTCAGTTTAAAAGATGCCATGCAGTGCTTCAGCTGGTTTGTCTAATGGGACAAGAGCCACACCGGAGCAGAGATTTTTTCAGCTCTGCAAAGGCAGGCCCGGAGGTGGTTCACGCCACAGAAGCTTGAGCTAGGAATGGTGGTGTGCGATAATGGCACTAACCTTCTGTTTGCCCTTTGACAGGAAAAGTTGACACATGTGCCATGCCTTGCACATGTCCTCAATATGGTGGTGCAGCATTTCTTAAACAGTTACTCAAGTTTGCAAGATCTGCTAAGGCAGGCCAGAAGAGTCTGTAGCCATTTCAGGTGGTTATACACAACCAGTGTACAGTTGGCTGAAATTTTGTGGGAATTCCACCTGTCTGTAAACTGCCTGATTTGGGACATGCCTACCAGGTGGAACTAAACTTTGGCAATACCGCAGCAGCTGCACATGCATCGGAAGGCCATCAACGAGTACCTGTGTGAGTATGGCACAAGGGCAGGCTCAGGGCACCTTGGCTTTTTTTCCATATGCCAATGGCTGCTGAAAAAGGATGCATGCACTGTACTGTCACCATTTGAGAAGGTGACAAGGATGGTGAGCTGTGACAATGCATGCATCAGTGACACAATCCCTCTTGTGTTCCTGCTGGAGCAGACTCTGCGTGGCATTATGGACAGGGCACTCGAGGCAGAGCAGTGGGAGGAAGAGGAGGACTTCCTGTCCTCTCAAGGCTAGAAGGTTACGGGGTGAAGGCACCAACAACACCCAAAGACCAATTTTTCCACACCTGTTACTTCTATTCAAAGTCTGCGAAAGAGACACCAGACTTTACCTAAAAAAATGTTAATCTTGGATTGAGTGTACTATAATTTGGCTTTTTCACATAAGGCTTGCTTACTGTGGTGCAAAACTTATTTCCATCCAAAGTCTGCCAAAGAGACACCAGAATTTATCCTAATCTTGTTCCAAGTACACTAAATTGTGGCCCCCAAGCCAGTTTTTACTAAATAAAGAAAGCTTGCAGGGAAAATCTATTTAAATATAATTTTTTTCTTTATAAATGTCAGTTTTGCAGCAGCAGGTTCAATACATGGTACAAATGCACCACTACACAGGCAGACTAAGGGAACTCCCCAGGCAATATATTTAAAGGAATGTTTATTTTTTCACTTTATGCATCGTTAAAATCATTGCTCCTTTAAAAACGATCTTTTTGCATTGGTACATGTCCCCCAAGACAGTACCCAGGCCCCCATACCCTTTTTATGGCCAATAACTTGCATGTAAGCCTTCAAAATGGGCACTTTTAATTTTTCCTGTTCGTGTCCGAACGTTTGCGATGTTCGAGAGTTCTGGTGCGAACCAAACAGGGGGTCGTTCAGCCCATTTCTACTTGTAACATCTTCTGTGACCTCCCAAACCTTTTCTTTTCACATATGTTTGGTTGGAATGAGTAGCGTTGCAGTCATATGCACAACTCTATGCATCAGTGGCGGCTGGTGCTCAGAAGTTTTGGGGGGCGCAAACTGAAAAATTTAACTGTTAGTAATGAAGGACTGTAAATAGCCATTTATCAGGTGATTATGTATCATTACTGCTAGATAAAATATAGAAAATGTTAATGTTTAAGTCAACTGTTAAAGAATGCAATAACTGTACCATGAATCAGTGGCACTACATTATACACAGGGCTCTGTACATCATATACCAGGCTCTACATTATACACAGGGCTCTGTACATCATATACGAGGCTCTATATTATACACAGGGCTCTGTACATCATATACCAGGCTCTACATTATACACAGGGCTCTGTACATCTTATACCAGGCTCTACATTATACACCGGGCTCTACATTATACACAGGACCCTGCACATCATATACCAGGCTCTACATTATACACAGGGCCCTTTAATCATATACCAGGCTCTATATTGTACACAGGGTTCTGTACATCATATACCAGGCTCTATATTGTACACAGGGCTCTGCACATCATATACCAGGCTCCATATTGTACACAGGGCTCTGTACATCATATACCAGGCTCTATATCAGGGATATGCAATTATCAGACCTCCAGCTGTTGCCAAAGTACAGGTCCCATCATGCCTCTGCCTCTGGGTGTCATGCTTGTGGCTGTCAGAGTCTTGCTATGCCTCATGGGACTTGTAGTTCTGCAACAGCTGGAGGTCCGCTAATTGCATATCCCTGCTCTATATTATACACAGGGCTCTGTACATCATATACCAGGCTCTACGCTATACACAGGGCTCTGTACATATAATACCAGGCTCTTCATTATACACAGGGCTCTGCAGATCATATAAACAGCCTCTACATTATACACAGGGCTCTGTACATCATATACCAGGGTCTACACTATACACCGGGCTCTGTACATCAGATGTACAGAGCCTGGTGTATAATGTAGAGCCTGGTATATGATGTACAGAGCCCTGTGTATAATGTAGAGCCTGGTATATGATGTACAGAGCCCTGTGTACACACTAGTGCGAATTGGATGCATGTTTCTCCGCATCCAATTCGCATGACAGGAGAATGGAGCGCACTGCAGATGGGTCCTGTGCGTCTTTGGCTCCATTGCAGGTGCGAATTCAGGCAAAAATTGGACCTGATTCGTTCCTGAAATGGAGAACAGGGACACACTGGACCCCCTGCTGCGAGTCGCTCCGCAAATAGTGTGAATCCAGCCTAAATGACAGCCTGTAATCTCATGCCTTAGGGTTGCAGAAACTCGGCTGGGGGTCAGTACTCTCGGAATATTGAATAGCTATGCCGCAAGTAATGGTGACACTGGCACAGCAGGGAGCCCTCTTGACTAACGGCACACAGATCGTGCCATGGATGATGGACCTATTGTGCATGCCCTGGTGACGTCACTAAAGTAGAAATGGGGCTGCAGCTAGTAATGGGCTCAAGTGAGGACGGCAAAACTGTCAGTGACAAGTAAGTTAGAGAAAACTGCTTCTAATGAGGGAAATTATGGATTGTGAGTTTACTACCGCTTTAAAACATGAAAATTCAAAAATACAAATTTGATGTAGTGCAGCTTACCAGTCCCTAAATGTGGTGGCTGGAATCTCTTTCTTTTTCACCTGGTGATCTGACCAGTAACACACTTCCTGTCTTAGGGTGGCTACACTCACTGCACTGTATGTATTAAGAAAAAACATCGCCACCCTTGGGCAGTAGCATTGTCAACCTGTAGAGAGAGTAGTGTTAGATAGAAAATATAGATCGCCCTTACACAAGTGACTAACAAATTTAGCCTAATTCCAGCTAACACTTTTTAAGCATTTACAGCAGTTTATTGTTTCTTTTAGGATAAAGGTTTTACATAAATTAATAAAATCTGATCATTGCGGGGCCGTGGCCTGACTATGGAGGAGTGAGGACGTGCTGAGCCCGAGCTCCGTCCAGTCCGCAGCTATAACACCAGCTACAGGGGTGATTACCCCCCGATTTCCACCCAGGGCATGTCACAGCGGCGGCGGGCTTTATCCCAGCCGAAAAAAGCCCACTCTCACGGCCAGGGATCGTTGGATTCCTACCTTTCGGATACCCCTCGTCAACAGAGGGGAAAATCCAAGATGGCGCCGGAAGGAACGGCCACGCTGCAGCAACAGGAGATTCAGCCTGCACCTCCAGCACTGTCTCCTATCTCTTCTCCCAGGCTGGTAAGCGACTCCATCCCCCCTGCATCCCCCCGCTCCACATCACCACAAGACAGGGGCACAGATTTGGCAGATCTGACAGAGGACAGGGATATCAGACAGCACCTATGGTCTCTCCCCACTAAAGAGGACCTGGAGCGTTTTACTAGCAGGATTGAAAGGACCTTCAAGCAAGATATTGAACAATTGCAAGCAGACACCACTGAGCTGGGTCACAGGGTAGAGACTTTGGAGCAGAAATTCGATGATACTATACCCGCCATCTCCCAGCTCAGAGAACAGACCGTAACCCATAGTCACCAAATTGAGGCCCTCCTGTGCCAATTAGATGACATGGAGAACCGCAGCAGATGAGCGAATATTCGCATACGAGGCCTTCCAGAAGCCACTGCGCCTAAAGATATTGTTCCCACGTTGCAGGGAATGTTCCGTGAAATCCTGAGTCTGCCTCCGTCGGTGCCGATTGAGATAGACAGAGCTCACAGGGCACTCAGGCCCCCATCAGAAGACCCCGATAACCCCAGAGATGTGATTTGCAAGCTGCATAAATTTACACTAAAGGATCGCATAATGCAAAAGATGCGCAACAGACCAGTCTTTGACTTTGATGGAGCTCAGCTGTCCTTCTATCAAGACCTCTCCAGGCGCACCCTAATGCAGCGACGGGCCCTACGCCCATTCCTGGCAGAAATCCAAGCGGCAGGCCTCACATACCGCTGGGGCTTCCCATTCAGCCTCCAGGCGTCAAAAAATGGCCGTTGGGCTATATTGCGCATGAAAGATGACCTCCCCCACTTCTTACACACCTTGGAGCTTAACCCTGTGGATTTCCCGGATTGGCGTACCACACCGGACATCCCGATTCCCCAGCTACCTCAGCCATGGATCCAGGCGGCTGGAAGCAGGCGTTCACGTGGTCGCAACAGGCAGATAGATGGCCTGCGTCCGGGCACCTCCGCAACCAGCGACTGAACGCGCCACTGCCAACCTTTTTCTAATTTCTGGACGAGACCATGGATCACCCCCTCTTCATCATCGGTATTCCGGCCGGGACACTGGACTCAATGGACGCACTGCTTTAACACTACACCTCCTCCTGCAGCACACTGAGCCTTGGGTCCTTTGCACTACTACCCAACTTTGAGCTATACATTATGCACCGTGATGGACTGGGGGGTCTGTTACTCAGCCCTCTGCTTGGCTGCCTTGTTTTTGCACTTTTTGGGAGTTCGAGTTCCATGTACTCTTTTTTCTTTTTGTTGTTGTTTTTCTTTTTTGCACATCATTTTTTCCCCCTGTTTATATGTTGTAATGGACTGGACGGGGCAATGGGCTACTCGTCCCCTTGGTGGTTTCCAGCGTACCCCACTTAGGCCTCACCTTACTAGGTGATAGTCCCTAGAGGGACTCTGAGTTTTCACCCGGGCGGTTTTCGGGTTGATACCCCCCTCCCGGGTTAGCTCTGTAGTTCACCACGGTGCAATACACCTGTTAGACACGGTCCGGCCCCTGTGGTGCTGTTTTTTTATTTCCCTCTTCTTTCCCTCCTTTCCTCCTTTTTCCTCCCTACCCTCCCTCCTATCCTTTTCTAAATCCCCCCCTCCTCCCTCCCTACCCTACCCTAACTCCCCCTCTTCCCTCCCACATTTCTCCCTTTTATATCACTACTGTGCCTTATATTGCTCTTGAGAGCTAACATTTATTGCTTTGACCTTCAGGTTGCCTCTTGATCAACTGAACCATGCGCAGAAGACCTAGAGGGGGTGAGACCGATCGGTTATCATCAAATTCAGGTACGCCGTCACTAAAGGTACTGTTTTACAATGTCAGGGGGCTCTGCTCTCCGCACAAGCGCAACAGGCTCTGGCTAGAGTTAAAGCGTCTGGGGACTCAGGTGGTTTTCCTGCAGGAGACCCACTTCAGACAACAATCCCTCCCCAAGATACCCACGCACCTCTACACCCAATGGTTCTTTAGCAACTCCCCGGTGGCCAAATCACGTGGTACCTCCATTGCATTTCATAAATCATGCCCATTCCAACTTTCGGAGAGTCGAGTTGACCCACAGGGCAGATACGTCTTCGTGAAGGGGGTCTTGGCCAACATAAAATTCACATTTGCGACTCTCTACACACCCAATGCTCAACAACTCCCCTTCATAGACTCTGTGCTAGACAAGCTGAACTAATTTAGGGAGGGCCACTTAATTCTTGGAGGGGATTTTAACGTGAGCCCCGACCCGCTAATAGACACGTCCCGTGGCCGCCCCACTCATTCCCCAGCCTTCCTCAGGCACTTTCGCAAGTCACTGCAGAATAACTTCCTTATAGACATGTGGAGAGCTCTTCATGCGTCGGATAGGGACTACAGCTACTACTCGGGGGTACATGATGTCTATACGCGCATTGATCTCTTGTGTGTGGATCATGATACCCTTGAGCTACTGCAGTCAGCTGAAAGAGGCAATATCACTATATCAGATCATGCCCCGGTGTGTGCTGTGCTGAAGGTTCCAGATGGAGATCACCGCGACAGTGAAGGCCTTACCTAACGGGAAGAGCCCTGGCCCGAATGGATATTCCAAAGCGTATTATGTAAAATTTCTCCCCCTGCTACAAAACCATTTGTGCAGGTATTTTAACTCTTTAGCCACAAACCACCAGATTCCCTCTGAGGCATTACTGGCACACATCACTGTACTTCCTAAGGAAGGCAAAGATCCCACTCTCCCACAAAGCTATCGACCAATATCGCTACTTAATGTTGATATAAAATTCTTCGCTAAGATTATGGCAAATTGGCTTAAACATGTCATACTCTCTTTTATTCACCCCGATCAAACGGGATTCATCTCGGGTAGATAAGCTAGGGATAATTCCATCCGGACCATGCAGCTCATACAGTGGGCCCGTTCCCACAGGGATTCCACCCCCTACCTCATTCTGTCCACGGACGCCGAAAAGGCTTTTGACAGAATAGATTGGTCATACCTTAAGGCGGTCTTGGAGGCTTTGGGACTGGGCCCTCATATGCTCCAATGGATCATGGCACTTTACACGACCCCCAGTGCGAAGGTCAAGGTAAATGGCCACTTGTCCTTGGGGTTCCCCATACGGAATGGCACGAGACAGGGGTGCCCCCTCTCCCCCCTTTTGTTCGCTCTAGCTATGGAGCCCCTGCTTAGAACAATACGGGCGAACGCTGATATTAGAGGGGTGACGGTGGGGTCTACGGAACACAAACTGTCGGCCTATGCCGACGACGTGCTCTTTCATTTGACCCAGCCTTTGGTGTCGCTGCCAAACCTTATGAGGGAACTCAAAATTTTCGGACACGTATCAAATTTTAAGATAAACTTCTCGAAATCCGAAATTCTGCCCATCACCATTCCCGCAAAGATGGCCACTGACTTACAGCAAGCTTTCCCATTTAGCTGGGCTAAAACCTCTATTAAGTATCTGGGTATCCAACTTACAAACCAATTTGATACTATATACTCTGCTAATTTCCCTACCCTTTTAAGCATGGTGCGTAGAGACTTACAGAACTGGCCCAAGACCTCCTTCACATGGCTAGGTAAACTTAGCATACTTAAGATGAACATCCTCCCTAGAGTGCTCTTTTACTTGCAGATGTTGCCCATCCCCCTCCCCAGGAGCTTTTTCACACAGCTTCAAAGCCTAATGATTAACTTCATTTGGCATGGTAAAAAACCAAGACTGGCTGTGTCCCTATTGCAGAGACCTAAAGAGATGGGAGGCTTGGGCCTCCCAGATATACGGAGATATTACAGAGCCATTGCGATTCAACACATCCTCAACTGGCGCCACCATGGGGGTTCAAAACTGTGGGTCTCCTTAGAGAATAGCTTAGCCGGCCGTGATTTGTCATACGCCCCCTGGTTACCCCACAAATACAGGGGGCTCTCACAGACGTCTTCCTCGTTAACCACTCACACCCTATGGGTCTGGGACCGCACAAACACTATGTACGCTCTGTCGCCCCCGGGCTCCCCACTGGCACCGTTGGGGGGATTCAGGTGGTTCCCTCCTGGGGAGCAGAGGACCTTCTTTGGTACTTGGGTTAACGACGGCAATTATAGTTGCGGCAAATTTATGGATAAGGGTAAGTTGATACCCCTAGACGCTTTACGGAATAGTCATGGCAGATTCCCCATGGATTGGTGGAGGCACCAGCAACTTCAACGATTGCGACAAAGGGGGCCTTGGTGAGGGGGCTGGAAACTATTACCACACTAGAAAGACTGTTCATAGAGGAAGAGCCCACTCCCCATCTGATTTCTGAGATATATAGGCTTCTGGGATCAGTGTCCACCGTCAGCAAGCCGGTTTTTATACGGGAATGGGAACGGGTCCTAGGGGTAGAGTTCACACCAGAACAACGTTTGCACATGTACAAACTAGCACACTCCAGCTCCATAGAGTCTAGAATGCAAGAAACTAATTACAAGCTTCTGACTCGCTGGTATCACGTACCAGCCGTCATATCACATATTTTCCCCTCAGTTTCGGACCGTTGCTGGCGGGGCTGCGGTCAGAAAGGCACCCTTCTTCATATTTGGTGGAAATTCCCAGCAATCAAGCCTTTTTGGATGGAAATACATACTTCTATTAAAAATGCCTTACAGATCGAGATCCCGTTCTCCCCTACGCACTTCCTCTTGCACCTCCCTGCCCTTCCTTTGAGCCATTACAAAAAAAGCGCCCTTCTTCATTTACTAAATGCCGCTAAACAGCTTGTACCTCTCTATTGGAAACGTCCGCAGATCCCTACTTTAACAGAATGGTTACAGAAGGTGGGCGATATCAGAGAGGCGGAGGAGTGGGTGGCGAGGTGCAAAGATAGGAGTGAGTGTTTTAATGGTGTTTGGGCCCAGTGGCGGAAGTATACCACTGACGCTAACCCTGTGTCATCTAGCCTGGATGTCGCACTGCTGGAGCTAGCAGAGCCTTCCCTGAAGCTAGGGAGGCCTGTGAATGGTGATGTGCGTACCTGACTTCTATGTCTCACTGCCCTACTGGTAGCGCAATGATATATACTCTTCCTTTTCCTTTACGTGGTCTATAAGGTCTACAATTGAAGGTTAAACTGAAGCGCTATGCACTGCTAGTGGTTAAAGGCATGTTCTTGTGTTTTTCTCCTAAGTTATTACCGTGTCGCTACCTGTTTGGATGTATTGGATAGGGGTTTCGCCTGGCGGCCTCGGCCCCCTAGTGAAATTAGCGGCCGAATTGGCCTTGTAGGAGGCCCGGGGGGTGCTTCCCTCTTGTTGGAGGTCAGTTGGAGGCTTTTAGCCCCCCTCCTGAGGGACTCACCCAACGGGTCTCTGGTGGCCCCGAGGCCGAGTCGTGCCCCCCAGTACGTAGATGGGGGGCTGGGAAAAGATAGGTCCGGGCTGAGGCCGCGGGGGCGGGACACCCTTTATAACTCATTATAACTCTTTTAATGGTTTGGAATGGTGTAGAGATAGCCTAATCCCTCGTCCCCTCTTCCCTCCCTTCCCTTGCTCCTCTGTTTATATTTTCTGGTCTAAACTTCTAGGTCTACAATGTAAAGTACGCATGGATATGTGGAAAGACCAATTGTATACTATCTGTTTGCATGTTCTTTATAAAATATAAAATAAAATAAATATTACATAAAAAAATCTGATCATTGCAAGCACACCTGTCAGTGTTAAGGTTTTGTGTTACTTGGTCCAATCAAACTATTTTCTTTACTAAGGGACGCAGCTGCATCACCTACATACAGTATACAGTGATGTGTTCCGACAGTAGTACAGGAAATTCCTGTCCCATTCCCCAAACCAGACTGAGTCAGGCTGAGATCACCTCAGCCATTAACAAGAGCTCTTTTTTTATGAATGAATGCAAGGCTTCTTCTAATTTGCTGAGGTGGAGAGATGGGCAGAGAACGTCATGATCTCCACCTCAGCCAAACAGAGGAAGCCTTGTATATATTCATAAAATACAAAGCTTCCTGTGAATGGCTGATCAGCGCTCAGTATGACTCAATGGAAATGGGAAGACAAGTCCCCATCCTGCTGCTGAGACAGTGCTCTATACTGTATATATTTGATGTTATAACACAAAACCTGGAATTAAGCTTCACACTGACTGGGGTACTTACAATGGGCAGGAAAAACTGTTTATGTAGCTGACTAAAAAGTATTAAACTTTAAATGGTTTGTCTCAACCTTCTAACAGCCACCTTTGCTGGACAGCTTGGTCTATTACTGGAAGTGAAAAATAACAAGCTAACTGGCTGGATCAACAGATAATAAAGCTATGTTACAAGGGGCACTAAGAAAAAAAAGACTGCTGTGTTAATGATAGTGATTGAGGTCACGTGACATAGTAACGTAACGCGTAGGGAGGAGGAGGATGAGCCGGTAAAGTCACGCCACAACCAGAAGTGAGCAGAGCGCCATTTTGTTGGAGATTGACAGAGGTACACAGAGGCTGCATCAATTAGGAGACATACAGGCAATTTTTTACCATTTATTATGTGAGTTAATTTTTAAACATTTAACAAATATAAAGACAAAATAAAGACAAAATAGCAGTGAGGACCACTACTCTCTTTTGGGTCACATATGTGAGAACAAGCTAGAATGGCCCAAGATGGCAATGGATTATTATCCTAACACCTACATTGACCAGGAAGGAAGCATATAGAGGAACACAGTGGTGGTGGTGGACCTGATATATATTGGGTCCATCTTGTGAGGTGAGAGCGGTATAACACTGGTGGTGGGATAGGAGCACTACAAATACCAGCAATCTCAAAGCACTCACTGGTGGAAAAGACCACATATATAAGAATTGTTCACCAAAGAGGAAAAGATTGATCTGAGGAGCAGGTTTTTTAAACACTTACACCGGACATTTAATTTTTATAGATATATTTTTTCTTTATTTTTATTTTTTTTATTTTATTTTTTTTTTTTTTACAGTGGATAAAAGTATACATGCTCATTTTTTGAAAAATATACATTTTCTTTTCCTTGTTTAATCACAAAGAAGTACTTTTATAGTTGCATGCATATTTGTCTTTATCAACGCACAGTGCATCTTTATTGAATGTAGGAGATTTACACATACTAGGATTGTTTACAATTATTTATTTGTCTAGCATTACACTTTGCATTTATACATGTGCAGTGCACTTTATCACATACAGTATATGGAATTTGCACAATTTATAGAACACACAGATTAAGAGAGTTCATGTTGTACAGGCACAGTTCTTATTTATTTATATTGCATAGGTAGAAGTGTGAACATTGTTTGTGCCAGCAGCAATAGATGATGTATGTGATAATTACCCATTACACTAGAAGTAAATCCATCTGCGTGGGAGTATTCTACAGTATATATAATGCTAGTGATAGACTGCATCACATATGTCATTTTTATTTTCGCCATACTTACATTTCAAAGCTAAACTCCAGGTATGATCTCTATTGCATACTTACATTGTTGCAGCCTAGACTAATGTAAGTATGCATATCTCATACCTGAGGGACTGATGGGAAAGCTGACAATCACTGTAGTATTTGACACTGCATACAGTAATAGCCGCTGTCCTCCAGGTCCTGTGTCAAGCAGCTCCTCCTCTGCACACTGACCACAGGGGGTCGCTATTTTTTGGCACTTGCCATTTAAACAGTGCTTTATATATATTTTTTATGAATGTAAGGCATTCTCTGATTGGCTAAAGTGGGGATCATGACATTACCACTCTTCCTCTCCACCTTGCCCAATCTGAAAAAGTTATTCTGTATTTAGCAGTGTCAAACGAGCACCTTCAATGGTCAGTATGCAGAAGGAAAGCCACTTGGCACAGGGCTCAGAAGATCACAGCTATTACTGTAGTAATGCCAACTACTGCAATGATTGTCAGCTTCCCCAGTGGACTCTCAGATATGAGCTATGCAAACTTACACTGATCCAAGCTGGACCAATGTATAGTAACTATGTAATAAAGATCATACCTAGAGTTCATTTTTAAAACGTATTTAAAGAGTAACTCCACTTTTGTGGGAAAAAAAATAGCGAATAAAAAAATAATAATATAGAGTATATATATAAACCACAAGTCATATTGTAATTAAATGTTATTAAAAATTACTTTTCCATTTCAGTCTGCAGCACTGTAATTTTCTGTAAAATGCAATATAGAGGTGTTCTGTACACCCCCCCCCCCACACACACACACACACACTTCCCGCTTTTGTGATCGGCTTACTGATTTTTCCGGAAGTCTGCACTAAGATACAAATCAGATATTAAGTATGCCCTGCAACAAAAATGTCATTTTTGGTGAGATATGCTCATAGGGAGAACACATCTAAAAGGGATGCAGATCCTGTAAGTTTCCTCATTAGAGCCCTGCAGGTGCAGCAGCTGATTAATAATTATAAAACCACACCCATACCGATTCACTCCAAACATGTACACAGACAAACGAACAGCTATTACTTCAGAATAATAAAAGGTAGGAATCTGCAACAAAGTTTGTTAAAATCCCAGAAATGTACATAGATCACCCAGAGGGAATGTATTTTTTTTCTCAACAAAAGTGGAGTTACTCTTTAAATTGCTTTTTACCACTACTTTTTCTTTGTACTGGCTTTTCATATCAAATTTATTAAAAGAGAGTTGGGAGAAAAGGTTTGGTGCAATATAACACTTTTTGTAGTTGAATATTACTCATTAGGCCAAGGAGGACAACTAAGGAGAAAAGAGGAACAAAGGGATTTGGCACCAAAAGAGGGACAGTCCTCCCAAATGAAGGACAATTTGGTGCTATGTGTCTGTCATGTGATTGCACACCTTCAAATATTCATTGATCTGCATTGATCTCTGGTGTCTGTAGGCACCTTTAGTAATCCTTTCTAGAGAGTATGGTGAGGGACAGGTTGTCATTTCTCACCTTCTAAAAAAGTTAGCTGCCTGTTGTGGTGACCCTTTATCTTCAATACTTTCTGAGTTACTGAACAAGAATACAGATCAGAAAAGTTAAAGTCGGAAGTCCTTACATCCATATTTGATCTAGGTCTGTAACTCATTAAGTCGGAGTAGTAACGCTAAATTCAGTGCACAGTGGGGCACACTAGGGCACAGTGCTGCCCTGACCTGTGGAGAGGTGAAAGGGGCACAGGAGGAGGACACAGCACACTGATGATGTGAACTGGAGAAGTAATATGATGGATGGTGGACAGAGCACATCAGTCTCTGTCCCATGCATGGCATGGCTTCTGCCTCCCGGGGCTCCCAGTAACATCCTCCTCTCTCTCTGTCCCCTTTTTACTATGGATATCCCCCCAGCTTCACTCTCCTCCTCCTCATTAGTGTCCTCAACGTCACCGGCTGCTCAGCTCCTCCACGGCGCCGCCTATGATAAGTGCACAGTCGCCGACTGCCGTGGTCTCTCTCGATCAAAAATGACGCCGGGCGGTGCAATTATGTTACTGCACATGCGCCGCTCAGCTGAGCGCATACGAACTTTCCTAAGCCAGGCTGGCTTTGGAACGTCGCATGCGCCGTTGCGTGGTCGGCTCGCACCCACCTTTTTTACGGGCACCGGTGCCCATAACAGACTTTAACGGGCAGCCCGAAAAAGGGTTTAAATTTATGTGCACTGGTCAGTACTAAGAATAAAGCTGAGTACAAAGTGCAGCAAACCATGGCAACCAATTAAACTTCTCATTACATTTGTCATGTCAATGAACAATGCTTTATATTTATTACATCTAGCACAGCATTGTACACAGAGAGAAACTATAAAAATCAACTAAACACATTCCAACAAAAGGTGGTCAACATACAGTTTGTTTCCTTTCTACACTACAGCAGCCACTGTCTGAGTAGAAAGCCTGTCCCCTGCCAGTTGCTCCCTGTGGGGAAGCAGTGGTCTTAAAGTAGAACTATAGGCAAAACTTTTTTTCATTTTGGACGGAGCAAGGGATGGTTATAACCTGTAAGATTTTTTTCGCCGTCCCGTTGTGGAGATTTCCTCTCACTTCCTGTCCCAAAGCCACAGAGGAAGTGAGAGGAAATCCCTAAAAATTAAGGGAATTCCTAGGGACCCCCAGAACTAGTGCCCCCATTGGAAGATTTCCCATCTATTACTTTTCTGGAAACAACCCAAAATTTGGGACAAATAGAGAGAGTGAATCTAAAGGGGGGCACAGTCAGCAATAAAAACTGACAGGTGTTTTAATCCCCCTACACTCATAAGATGCATTTGTAAGATTTTCGGACGAGAAAAATCTGAAACGAAAGACTGCGCATGATCAGAAACGATAAACAAAAAAAAAGTTTTCGTCGTACGAGAATTTTCAGACATAAATTCCGTCCTCAGTTCTGACTTGCTGTGAAGACAACGAGGAAAATCGAACGATCATTCGATTTTCTTATAGTGTGTACCCTACATTACTCACTTAGAAAGTAGGCTGGGCCAGTTTAGTGGCATGCTTTTCTCTGACCACCTATGTAAGCAGCATTCATTCCACTGACCACCAATGTTAATGAACATTATATCTCCTGATTACCGATGTAAGGAACAATCTATCCCCTGACCACCAATGTAAGGAACAATCTATCTCCTGACCACCAACGTGAGGAGAATTCTTTCCCCTGACCACCAATGTAAGCAGAATTCTTTCCACTGACCACCAATATAAGAAGCATTCTTTTTCTGACCACGAATGTAAGGAGCATTCTTTCCCCTGACCACCAATGTAAGAAGAATTTTTCCCAGTGACCACCAATGTAGGGAGCATTCTTCTCAGTGACCACCAATGTAAGGAGCATTATTTCCCCTTACCATCAATCTCAGATGCATTCTTTCCCCTTACCACTAATGTAAGGAGTATTCTTTCCAGTGGCCACCAATGTAACGAGCATTCTTTCCCCTGACTACCAATGTAAGAAGCTTTCTTTATCCTGACCACCAATGTAAGGAAAATTCTTTCCACTGACCACCAATGTAAGGCGCATTCATTCCAATGACCACCAATGTAAGGAACTTTCTTCCCCCTGACCACCAATGTATGGGGAATTCTTCCCAGTGACCACTAATGTAAGGAGAATTCTTCCCAGTAACCACCAATGTAAGGAGCATTCTTCCCACTGACCACTAATGTAAGGAGCATTCGTTCCCCTGACCACTAATGTAAGGAGCATTCTTAACACTGACCACTAATGTAAGGAGCATTTGTTCCCCTGACCACTAATGTAAGGAGCATTCTTAACACTGACCACTAATGTAAGGAGCATTCGTTCCCCTGTACACCAATGTAAGGAACATTCTTCCCAGTGACCACCAATATAAGGAGCATTCTTCCCAGTGACCACCAATGTAAGGAGCCTTCTTCCCAGTGACCACCAATGTAAGGAGCATTCTTTCCAGTGACCACCAATGTAAGGAGCATTATTTTTCCTGACCACTAATGTAAGGAGTATTCTTCCCACTGACCACCAATGTAAGTAGCATTTTTTCCCCTGACCACCAATGTAAGGAGAATAGTTTCCACTAACCACCACAGTAATAGGGCCCTTCTCCCATGGTCTACCAGTCTGAAGGAAGCCTGTCTCCATTGACCATCTACGTGTAGGAGGATTTCATTGACCACTGATGTTATGGGGTACTTCAATGATCACCAATTTAAGGGGGCATGTTTCAAATGACTTATTGTTCATGCTAATGTGCCATAAGCTGTAAATACAGTAATCATTAACAGGGGCTTCCTGAGACCAGAAAGTTATTTCAAGGGTTTCTCCATTTTAAAAAGTTTGAGAAAGACTGCAATAGAATATGAATTTTCCTGCACAACCTCCAAAAAAGTTCACAACTGTGCCCTGGCCATAGTCATGCCACGTGAAGAGCTCCCGGATCATAAAAAAACTAGCTCCTCTATGCTCCAATTGTTTTGTATACAGTTTTGAAGAAAGGGGAAAGGTCAGCCATTTTGCTATCAGTCACCATGGTATGTGCAAGGTGTTGTATAAACAAAAGGAAAGTTGACATAACATCTTTTTTTTTCTATTAACACATTGCTGGCTGCATGTTTCCTAAACAGAGGAAACAACTTTATAAACTCTTGTCTCTTTTGAATCTGCATTACACCATTCATACATAAGCCCACCTGATGGCAGGACACAATAACCGTGACGCCCCCCGCTGCTCTATACTTCTGTCATCTTTCCAATAAATATCACCCTTCCATTCATATCAAAGAGGATGTCAGCAGAGCAAACGACACATTAGAGCTAATTATTTCCCTGAAATTCAGTACAGTGACACTAAATGTAAAAAGGTATCAATTATGTGAGCTTTATGGAAGCGATGCTAGTGCAATATGTTATATGAAAAGAATTACTGTACATTTATGTCTTTAACACATAATTATTCACTGCTCTTTACAGCATTTCTATTAGCTAAACTAGGACAACTGAATTTATTTTATTTTCCCCCTCTCTTCTGTATGCCTTTCCCCTTTTCTTCTCAATGTCTCTTTTTTTAAAATAACAGTTTAGCAGTGTTTCTCAACTTTTTCTTCAGTCAAGGCACCCTGCCTTGACTGTAAAAACGATTCTAATAGTTTTACAGAATGCAGCAAAATCCACACATGTAGGACACCCAACGTTAGAGGCAATTTATTCCTCCAAAGCAAATACAGTTGTGCACACTGGTACTGATTAGTATTCCAATGTTTCTCTTCTCCCTCAATTTCTCTACATCAGTCAGCTAACGTGACCCCAGTACTGAGGGAGAGGGGCTGAGGACAGTAAAACAAGGATGCTGTGGAGGCAACCAACATCCTCCTTATCAACTGATGACGTGATTGGTTGTTAGGATGACGGTGGCTAGAAAGTCATAATGGTGCATAATGAAAACCGGTGGCTTTGTGTAACTAAAACACAAGCTTGATTAACCTGCCGCCTTGTAAACACCTGCCTGGGCACCTTGGTTGAAAAAGGCTGGTTTAGGTCAGCTAGTCCTGTGTTATGTCCATAATGGCAGACATCCCACAACCATGCCTTGCATTAACCGGTTCCCAACCGGCGCACGCCAATGTACGTCGGCAGAATGGCACGGCTGGGCAAATGGGCATACCTGTACGTCCATTTGAATTGCCCGCCGTGCCATTGCGTGCGCGCCGCCAGCGGCGCACGTGCGCCGGCCGGGAGCTCCGTGAGTCGGGTCGCGGGTCCCGCGGACTCGATCGCTGCGGGGATACCCGCGATCGCCTCACGAAGAGGACGAACGGGGAGATGCCGTTGTAAACAGCATCTCCCCGTTCTGCCTAGTGACAAGTGTCACTCGATCTCTGCTCCCTGTCATCGGAGCAGAGATCAGTGACGTCACACATACAGCCCATCCCCCTACAGTTAGTAATCACTCCCCTAGGACACACTTAACCCCTCCCCGCCCCCTAGTGGTTAACCCCTTCACTGCCAGTGCCATTTACACAGTAATCAGTGCATTTTTAATTGCACTGATCGCTGTATAAATGACAATGGTCCCAAAAATGTGTCAAAAATGTCCGACATGTCCGCCATAACGTCGCAGTCACAATAAAAATCGCTGATCGCCGCCATTACTAGTAAAAAAAAAATTATTAATAAAAATGCCATAAAACTATCCCCTATTTAGTAAACGCTATAACGTTTGTGCAAACCAATTATTAAACGCTTATTGCGATTTTTTTTTTACCAAAAATATGTAGAAGAATACGATCGACCTAAACTGAGGAAAAAAAATGGTTTTTTATACATTTTTGGGGGATATTTATTATAGCAAAATGTAAAAAATAATGCGTTTTTTTCAAAATTGTCGCTCTTATTTTGTTTATAGCGCAAAAAATAAAAATCGCAGAGGTGATCAAATACCACCAAAAGAAAGCTCTATTTGTGGGAAAAAAAGGACATCAATTTTGTTTGGGAGCCACGTCGCACGACCGCGCAATTGTCAGTTAAAACAACGCAGTGCCGAATCGCAAAAAAACGCTCTGGTCAGGAAGGGGGTAAAATCTTCCGGGGCTGAAGTGGTACGTGAGACAAATAAAAATAGTACGATTTTATTTGCCCTTCAAAAAAAAAAACACTTTCCTTTTGTGACACTCATACTGCAGATCTTTGTTCTTCTGAAGAACTACAGCACTCAATAAATCTTCTGCCTGTAGCCTGGTCCCCTGCTACACTAGTTTCAGTAGAACAGAGAAGTAATGTAGGGGCTGGTGGATAGAACCAATGAGAAAAGCAGGGGGCTGGTGATTTGACTCTTGGAAGTGTCAGATGCTGAAGGTTCTTCGGACACTGTAGCTCTTTAAAGGGTCCTTTCACACGGGATCCGAGATGATCCGCCCCGTAAACATCCGCTTGCTCAGCGGGGATCGCTCCGTGGATCCCCACTGAGCAGGCAGATGACAGGTCCGTCGCTGCACACTGTGCAGCGACGGACCTGTCACAGTGCCGCTCTCCTCTATGGGGGATCGGATGACGACGGACTGTAGAGTCCGTCGTCACCCGATCCGATCCGAAAACGGAGGGAAAAGTAGGTTTTTCCTCCGTTACACTTTTTCGGATCGGAGTGGGTCGGATGTCAGCGGACATGTCACCGCTGACATCCGACGCTCCATAGAGGTCTATGGAGGGTCCGTTCAGGTCCACCTAAAAAACTGACAGGCGGACCTGAACGGATCGTTCATGTAAAAGAGGCCAAAGGGTTACTAAACCCTCATTTTTTTTTTTTTTAAATAACAAACATGTCATACTTAACTCCTCTGTCCAGATATTTTTGCACAGAGTGGCTCCGATCCTCCTCTTCTGGGGTCCCTCAGGGGCGCTGGTGGCTCCTGCTTTTCTCAAGTTCCCCGTTGGGGAAGCGCTCTGCTTTGGGGCACCTGTGCGGACGTGCTCCCGTGTCCTGTTTCTGTGTCTATTGACACAGAAAGCAGGACTTGGCCCCCGCCTCATTGGATTTGATTGACAGCAGCGGGAGCTAATGGCCGTGCTGCTATCAATCTATCCAATCAGGACACAAGACACCAGCAATAGCTGGTGTGCTCATCCCCGTGGCGAGAAAGACAGGGCTCAGGTAAGTATAACAGGGGGTCTGGGGGGCTGCAGCATGAGAGAAGGTTTTTCACTTTAATGCATAGAATGCATTAAGGTGAAAAACCAAGAGGGTTTACAACCCCTTTAAGGGCTCATTTACATGTGCAGCCATCATTGCCACTACTCTCCTCACAGTGGATTGCTTTTCAGAGGCATTTTACAAGCAGCTTAGAGGTGATATGTTGCGCCTGTGTTAATCACTGGAAGCCTGCTGCACCACAGGCAACCGCATGCATCACACATGGTTGCAGAGTGGTTGTGGCCCAACCCTATTCATTTGAAAGGGTTGTAATTGGTGACAATAATGCCCGTTGAACACAACCTGTGGTATCAGTTTTTCTGCAACACATCATGGCAATGTGGCCATAATGACTTTCAGCTCTGTGCTTAGGGGCGGTAAAATCAGGGCTAAACTGCATGTTTTTACTGCCCCCATCCATCGAAATGAGGCCTAAAAAAGTGAAGGCTGGCAGCGTGATTAGCAGTACAAGATAGAAATTTTGTTACATTTCAATAAAGTTAAAAAAAAGGTAAAAATTGCAATGAGTTGTAACAATGCATTGCACCACCCTTACACAACACACACATGCGGGTGGATATTATACTCAGCCCTTGTGATCAGTCTTGCCTGTGAAAGTTTGTAAATATGTTCATAATGGGTGTACTTGGTCAAACTTGTGATTGGATGGTGAAGGAACAGCTCAGTGATGAAGTCCTCCTTGTGCTCTATCCTCCAATCATTAAGCACCATTTGTATTACCTTCACAGCACAGTACAATGCATTAAGCCCCCTCCTCTTTCTGCCCGAGTGCTGAAGTGCAAGGACATACAAGAGACTACTGCAAAGACAGACTGTGCTAGTATTTTAAAGACATTTCGTTTTTAACCCTTTATAATGAAGGTAAAACTAATTTTAACACCTGAATACAGTTTTGCAACTTTGGTCTGTGTTGTAACACTGAATATACATATAACATATTGTTGCATCTACTACTTGTACAGGTGAATTATACCTTGCTTTGTTCAGGATAAACTGGCTCTTCGTTCGGTGGTAAATGTTAATGGATAGCGCCTGATTTTCTGATTTTGATTTTTTTTTTTATTATCAAAGGAAAACTGGCTGAAAAAAATAAAAAAACAAACAAACAAAACAAAAAACTTATCTCTATATTTTCTTGCCATTACCATGAACCACCACCATAACAAACCAAAACTAAATTCTCCTACTTCTTATGTGCATGGGGATGTCACATTATATGCATTATTTTTTATTTGTACCTGTTTATTTACTAAAGCTAGAGAGGGCAAAATTAGTCACAATTCTACAGAAAAACCAATCAGCTTCTAACCTCGGCTTGTTTAATTAAGCCTTAGCAATAAAACCTGGAAGCTGATTGGTTTCTCTGCAGAATTGTGACTAATTTTGTACTCTCTAGCTTTAGTAAATAAACCCCAATGCACCTGCAGTTAGAAAAAAACATACAAGGGAGGGTTCTAAAACATAATGATCACTGTGAATGGCTTTCACTTGTTATCCGGAGACCAGGAGCCGTCAGTAACGGTGTGCACTCCCACCACAAAAACATGTCATATACTGTATATGCAGCACCACATGCAGAAAGCACGCCTTTGTGATTCTGCATATGTGTGTTACCTTGACGGAAAGGTGCCCACACTCACTGTTCAAAGAGGCAGTGGAGGAGATTTACTAAAACTGAAGCACACAGAATGTAGTGCACTTGTGCATAGTAACCAATCAGCTTCTAGGTTTTATTGCCAACGCTTAATTAAGCAAGCTGAAGCTAGAAGCTGATTTGTTACTATGCACATACTAAAATGAATAGTAAATGCACGCATCCTCATCAGGAGCTGGATGAAATTTGCTATGTGTATGGTCAGCTTAAAATGGAACTTAAAGTGGAGTTCCAAAGTTTTGTTTTGCAGCACTGGGCATCTTTAAAAACTCTGTCCCCCAACTGCCCATCATTTATAAATCCGCCCACAACATGTAGAAATTCGCCCCTCACCGACATGAACTCGCCACAGGAGCACAGGGTACAATCTGACAGAAAAATGTATTCTGTTGGCTATTGTGCGCAGGCGCCATCTTGCCATCACAACAGCTGATCGTAAAATCAGCTGTTGTGTTGTTCCGTACAGCGCATGCGCAGTACAACCCGGGCACTTCTCGACAGATCAGGGGCATGCACCCGACAGATGATGGAAACATCAGCTGCGGTGCCAACATCACTGGACTCCAGGACAGGTAAGTGTCTGATTATTAAAAGTCAGCAGCTGCAGTATGTGCAGCTGTTGGCTTTTTATTTTTGCAGCGGTAGGCGGACCTCCGCTTTAAAGCATTTTTGTTTTCATTTTGGATAAAGTAAGGAAGGATTATAACCCCTGTTAGTTTTTTTTTCTTTTTTGCCCTCATTGGGGAGATTTTCCTTCACTTCCTGTCCCAAAGTCAAAACAAGAAGTGATAGGAAATCCCTCCAAATTAAGGGAATCCCTGATTATCACCAGAACTAGTGTCCCTATTGGAAGATTTCCCCTTTAACACTGTCCCGATGACAATTCAAAATGTGGGAATTGCTTTCACTTTTTCTCTTGGTGATAACAGTAAACAGAACAAATACATTTGATTTTATGTAAGTAAATAGATTTACTAAAACTGGTGCACACAGAATGTAGTGCACTTGTGCATAGTAACCAATCAGATTCTAGGTTTTATTGTCAACGTTTAACTGAGCAAGCTGAAGTTAGAAGCTGATTGGTTACTGTGCACATCTGCACCAAATTCTGAGTGCTCCAACTTAAGTAAACTTCCCCACTGTCACGTTGGCCATGCAGAGCAAAGTGATAGTGTCATTGCAAAGCCTACCCCCCCCCCCCCCCCCCCAACCAACTCCCTAATAGTTTACTTGCTTGTGATCCCTTGCTGCTTCTTAGTCCCTATGTGTATGGGGAGCAAAGTGAGTATATAGTGGGTTGGGGGTACCCTTTGCAGGGATACTGTTATTTTGCCCTGCATGTACATTGTGACAGTTTGTCTTTAAGCAGGTAGCAGGTATGTTTGAATGTTACTTTTCAACAGGGTATGCCCTGAAATATACTGTAAATGCAGAATCAAAAAAAATGTTAATAGTTGTCCTAGGGCCCATTTACCTATGTGCATGCTTTCTTGTGTTTTTGGCACATTGAATGTAAATGTAGTCTAAAATTACATTCCTAAAATACTCCCATCAAAACTTCTTCCTGTGTTTCATTCTTTTGCATTGTAAAAGTTTAACGATGCAATTTTTAGGGGGCGTTTATACCTCTCTGCTTTCCTGCAATAAAATCCATGTGCTTTACTGCAAGGGGGAATGCCATTTGGTGCTCTGTGGTTGCACTGCAGCTTAGCAAGTTTTGTCAAAACAATTGGCTAAGAAACACTTTAGAGCATGAGTGCAATCATGAGCAAGCCTATTGAAATGAATGGCAAAACTTTCTTTTTTGTTTTGGATAGAGTGGAGAGGGATTAGAACCTCTGCAGTTTTTTACTGCTGTCTGTGTCCCCTTTAGAAAGATTCAACCTCTCTATTTGTCCATTTTACCGTTGTCATTGAAAGTAAGAGAAATCCCTCATTTTGGGTTTCCCCAGCAAGGTAATAGAGGGTAAATCTTTCAATGGGGACACTAGTTCTGGTGACTGAGGTGGGGGCCAAGAGATTCCATTAATTTGTAGGGATTTCCTCTCACTTCCTGTTTTGGCTATGGGACAGGAAGTGAAGGGAAATCTTCCCAATGTGACAAAGATGGCAAACATAAACCTTACAGGGGGTTCTAACCCCCCCTTACTCTGTCCAAAATGAAAAAAAAAGTTACACCTAAATCCTCCCATACACCTTTCTTTAGAATATCAGACCACATCCTAAGCAAAGCCTCGTACACACGATCAGATTTTCCGACGGGAATTGTGTGATGACAGGCTGTTGGCAGAAAAGCAGACCCTTTGTATGATCCATCGGCCAATTGTTGTCGGATTTTCAGCGGACAAATGTAGGATGGCAGGCTTATAAATTTTCCATGGACAAATGTTGGATGGCAGGCTTATAAATTTTCCGCGGACAAATGTCTGTTGTCAGGTTTTCCGATCGTGTGTACACAAGTCCTTCGGACAAAAGTCCAAAGTACAAACACGCATGCTCGGAAGCAAGGACGGTCTTGTAAACTAGCATTCGTAATGGAGAATTAACATTCGTGAAGTGGCAAATTATGAAATCTCGAAATGCAGCGCACATTCTCTTCTTCATTAATGGGATAATAATGAAGCTGCTTTGCTGGTGATACTGATGGAGTTATTGCAAACAGATTTTCAAAGGCTTTTTTTTCAAGTGATATCAAGAATAATATTATTATGCTTTTTTGTTTTTTTATTTTTTTGGGGGGGCAAGTTACCACAACACCATTATCCCGTAGTTTTTAAGATCAAAGATACAACTATGTTGGTGTCCCTTGTCAATTTTACATTATATTTTTTTAAATGTAACTGCCTACTCCCAAACTGTCATTTGAAGTAAAACACATAGCCAAGTATTATTCTACACAATTTTTTTTCTTGTGCATTAAAAAAAGAAAACAAATAAAATTAGACATGCTATCTGCCAATAGAACTTAACCAAAAAGTGCATTCTATGCATCCAAAAATAGAAAACATAACAAATCAAATCATTATTATTCAACCAAAAAATAAAATAAAAGCCTCATTCATGTGTCCTGCTTTTTAATATAGGGGGTCAACACTGCCAAGAGTTGGTGAAAGCAGGGGTCCGTCATCTGGAGATAATTCCGAAAATCATCCGGATTATTCTCCTGGAGCTCCTGCAGCAAAGGCATATGACATAATTGTTCACGATTAATAAAGCAACTAATTTTTGGTCCAAGAAATCCTCCTCCTCCTGTTCGTGGACTGAACTTGGGTCAAAGCAAAAACTCCAAGGCCAATAATAAATAACACGTTATCTCCTCCGATTCTGCAACATGGCTGGTTGATGAACGGCCGTTTAGAAACTAACTGAATAGCATGAGATGAAAAGCAAGAAATGAAAAGCATGAATCAACGCTCACCAAACTTCTACTAACACCAAATTAGCAGGAGCCGAAAGGGTGGCACATGACAATTGAACTTCCTCTTTATCGGTTCGTGTTGGGGTAGGCACATTCGTGTTTGTTGGCCGACAATAGTGTGCCGTTTGTATGAAAGACAAGTTTTTGGCCAACCCCCTTCGGACAAAAGTCTGAGGCTTTGTCTGTGGAAAATCCGATCGTGTGTACGAGGCTTTAGAGTGTGGTATTTCTATTTTTGTGCTGTGCCTACCCACCTCTTCTGCTTGTACAGTCCCAGAGTTTTATTCTGCCCGGGAAGCAAAAATTCAGTGCCTAACTTGCAGCCTGTCAATGTCTATGACATGGAGCTAAACACTGTACTGAGTAGTACTTGCATTTAGAGCTCTATGCATTCAGGGATGTATGCCTAAAACGCAGGTATTCCACATTCTGGGCATTCGTCTCTGAATGCATAGGGCTCTAAACCCCCTATGATGAAGATGATGATGGTAGTAATCAGAATGAATGTTTAGCCCTGTTGAGTATACCTGTGTTTAGAGAAAATAGAATTCTGTGCATCCAAGGGCTGAACTCGCTTGCATGCATGTAAACACAGGTACCAAGAGGCTCCCCTCACACCTGTTTGATTTGTTGCACATTTGCTGAAGCACCAATGCACGACAATTCATTTAATATTATCCTCTTTGAGGCCCATTCAAACCTATGCATTTTCCTGCAGTGCGTTTTTGGAAGAGGTGCAGGCAGTTCTTTTGGTGCAGGAAAGTGTGATTTTGGCCCCACAGACTTTAATAGGAGCGTGTGGAAAAGGCAACATGTTTAATAGGGTTTTGTGTTTAACAACCAGTCTCTTCTCCTCCTACTAAAAGAAAAAAACATGAAGCATGGAAACACATCAAACATGCGCTTGCAAATGTGACCCAATGTGCTACTAGAGCCCGTAGGATGGGGTCAGCGGGACAGAGGATGAGGCGGCACTGGTGGGCACTGATGAGGCGCACTGTTGAAGCTGCACTGATATGTGGCACTGATAGGAGACAGGTGCGTGGGGGGCTCGATTCTGGGAGGGTGTCAATAGAAGGCCTCACAAAACTGGATGACCACGCTGTAACCGTCATTCGGCTATAACGTGGTTGCCTGGGGGTGAGTGCTGCCCCCCAGAAAAATGCCTTGTTTGCCTTGCGGCAGATATGCTCCTGACTAGGGCCCAATGCATAGACAAAGTAAGGATCCTTATTCACTACTAGGTCTGTTCCCACCATTTTTTTCAGCACAGCATGGTCCACTGAACTGCGGTCTATACAACTGAATAAAAGCATTTGTTACCCAACATTTCATATTCCTGATATATCTGTTGTACCATGTACTTGGGTTAAACTGTATCCTGTTCTCTTTCTATTCCTTCCTTTGTGTGAAATCCCTGGTGACCCTGCCAATCCCTCTGCTTTCCTATTTTAAACTGACCATGCAGGGACATGCATGCACATCCAATCCAGTGTGGTCAGTTTTCTGGCTGTGCTGGGAGCACAGCCTGTCCTTCTATAGTCAGACTTGTGCTGAAGCCCCCCCCCCCCCAGCCATTCCCTGGGAAGATCAGTGTCCTGCTGTTTCTCTGCCTCCTGCTGACATACCACTCTGCAGTCTCCATCTAATTTCTCTAATCCCCTTATGCAACTGGGAACAGAGATCATTATACAAATACAAAAAAAAAGTGTGTGTGTGTGTGTGTGTGTGTGTGTGTGTGTATATATATATATATATACACTTTTTTTGTATTGCACTGTAACCTTCATTTTTTTACAACTTTATTGAAATGTCACAAAATGACATTTAAAGTATATGTGAACCATCACCTTGTGAAAAAAAAATTCAGTTTAGACATTAATATGAAAGGCAAAATGTATATATATATATCTATAGATAGATAGATAGATATCTTCTATATATATATATATATATATATATATATATATATATATATATATCTATATATATATCTATATAGATATATATACAATTTGCCTTTCATATTATTTTCTAAACTGAATGGGTTTTTCACAAGGTGATGGTTCACATATACTTTAAATGTCATTTTGTGACATTTCAATAAAGTTGTAAAAAAATGAAGGTTACAGTACAGTGTGCTGTTTCCAGCACATTACAACTAAATATTGCACGCCAGCGGCCTGTGGTATTGCATGTCAGCAGTGTGAGCCAGACCTTAAATGCCGGGAAATTGAGGTAGGACGTATAAAGTGTATTTACTCTCCTCAGACTCGGGAGCCCAGTGTGAATACGGCCTAGAAGACTGGAAATGAATGACCAGGGAAGAGTTGCGCTGTAGACATGCACACACCTCGGAACACCAACTCAACAAAGCAGGAGCGGGCGACGCCGCCAACCAAACAATCTCCGTCCGCTCTCTGCCACCTTCTCCTGCCCTACACAGCAGCTGCCGCTCGGGACAATAGGGAGCGCGGCCATTGGGCCTCATGTCACGTGACGTCAGCCTCGGCCTCTCATTCACATGCAAACAAGACCGAGCGGCTGGGAGCAGCGAGCAACCGCAGGGTGACGTCACAAAGGGACCCGGGGAACGTTGTCTAGTCACATGGAGCGGGGGGAGAGGCAGGTGTGAGAGATCGCCCTATAAACACACACTGGGAGCCCACACTGTGCCTACAGTCACACCATGGATCGGGGGGAGAGGCAGGTGAGAGCTGGCTTCTCTACACACAGCATGGCCGCCAAGGCCTGGACACACCGCCCATACATTCCATGTACATTCCGTGTACGTTCTATGTACATTCTATGTACGTTCTATGCACATTCTATGTACATTGTGCTCTACCTGAGATCTCATGCGGGTCACCTCCCTGCAATGTACACCCGGATCTCCGTGTACCGACAGGGACACATACCGTGCACTGGGCTGCGCTCCTCTCTAAGTGCCCGATATAGGCATTGTTTCCACTGCTTTATGCATTGCAACATTTCACTCTCATTGTATTCAACTGTGATCAAAGCTGGCTTTACTGATCTCTGCTCTGTGACATGGAATTTGTATTACATGGTGAGATGGAGGAGGAATTTGTATTACATGGTGAGATGGAGGAGGAATTTGCATTACATGGTGAGATGGAGGAGGAATTTGTATTACATGGTGAGATGGAGGAGGAATTTGTATTACATGGTGAGATGGAGGAGGAATTTGTATTACATGGTGAGATGGAGGAGGAATTTGTATTACATGGTGAGATGGAGGAGGAATTTGTATTACATGGTGAGATGGAGGAGGAATTTGCATTATTATTATACAGGATTTATATAGTGCCGACAGTTTACGCAGCTCTTTACAACATTAGGGCAGACAGTACAGTTACAATACAGGGGGGAATCAGAGGGCATTACATGGTGAGATGGAGGAGGAATTTGCATTACATAGAAGGACTGATCAGTAATTGGTTATCACATTCAGGAATGGATGAGGAATTGGAATTAAGTGGAAGGATTGATAGATTTGTATTACATGGAAGGATTGATGAAGAACTGATATTACATTGAGGAATTTGCATTACATAGGATTGATCAGGAATTGATATTGCATTGAATGGTTAATGCAGAGTTTGTATTACATGGAAGCATTGATCAGCTAATGGTATTACATGGAGGAATGGCTGAAGAATTGATATTAAATGGAAGGACTGATATATTTGTATTACATGGAGAGATTGATAAGAACTGATATTACATTGAGGAATAGATGAGAAATTAGTATTGGCAGGCTTTATAAAAAGCTGTATTACATGGAGGGATTGATCGGGGATTAGTATTAGTTGGAGGAATGGATGAGAAATTCATGTTAAATGGAGGGATTGGTGAAAATATAATATAATATAATATATATATATATATATATTATTATATTATATTATATTGAAGGGTTGATCAGGACTTTGTATTACATGGAAAGATTGCTGAGCAATTAGCATTAGATGGTGAGATGGCTAAGGAATTTGTATTACATGGAAGGACTGATCAGGAATTGGTATTAGTTGGAGGAATGGATGAGGAATTTATATTAAATGGATGGATTGATGAATATATATATATATATTACATGGAAGGGTTGCTCAGGAATTTGTATTACATGGAAGGATTGATGAGGAATAGGCATTAGATGGTGAGATGGATAAGGAATTGGGATTACTTAGAAGAACTGATGAGGAATTGATATTCAGTGAAAGGATTGAAGAACCTGTATTACATGAAGGAATGGGTGAGGATTTGGTATTGCATGGCTGGATTGATGAATTTGTATTACATGGAATGATTGATCAGGAATTTGTATTACCTCCCCTTACTTTTAGATTGTAAGCTCCATGAACAGGGCCCTTCTAATTCTGCTGTGCTGTAACTGTACTGTCTCCCTTTGTATTGCAAAGTTCTTCACAAACTGTTGGTAATATATAAATCCTGTATAATATTAATGATATAGTATTGATGATGAATTGGTATTACATGGAAGGATTGATCAGGAATTGGTTATTTCCCAGTGTTAGAATCAAGTCCAAGTACAGCTCTGTCATATACAGGGATATGTATACATGTATAGTGTCCATTGTTATTAATATGGTTATTCTAGTTTTATTTCTCTCAGTGCCTAGAAATAGATTTTTGTGATTGTGCCTATAGGCTCCACTGTTGTGTTTACAGTTAAGTAAAATACACAAGCAGCTGTCAGAGCCCATTTAAATCTATGTAATGGTTTTGTTAAGCATTGCACACACTGTTGCTCATAGTAATGTGTGTAGAGTTAGATGTTTTTGTAGCTTAGGTATAGATGAGTTGTGTGATAACAGTGTCCTGTTATCTGTAGCATTAATGTGTGTTTTAAGCCCCAATAGGGCTTTTGAATTTAGAATTCTAAATTAGGGTTAACAGCCATTGACTAAGCCTTGATAATACCTGTTGTCAATACGTTATATGCATTTTGATGTGCTGCCATTGGCCTCCCAATGCAATAAAACACAGAAAAAAAATGGAAATTTATTTTTAAAAATGCACTACAGATGGGAACAACCGCATACATTTTTAGCATGTCGGAATACATGCAACAAAACCCAGTAGTGTAAGTGAGCCCTCAAAGAATGCAAAACAAAAGCTTTAGGGTGAATAGCTTGCTTTTTTCTGTATTTAAATTAGAGTTCTTGTTAGTATTTTTTTTAAACAATGAAAATATTCAGCCCATCCATGAACTAATAACATTACTTTGTGACATAAGGGACAGTTATGTCAATGAAACCTTTTTCATTTGACTTTTATTTTATGCACAATAACATAGAGGCATTCTTTTTTTTTAAATAAAATCATACTATTTGTAAATAAAACAATAACATTGTTACTGGGTACAATAAAGAACAAATAAATGGTGCCATGCCAGCCTAGAATTTCCATTGGTAAAAGATGATAACTTGTAGCAAATATATTTTCTCCCTAAATCTTATTTATACTTGGTGTGGGAATAGTTATAAATGAGAAGGACAGAAATCTGCACTAAAATTGTTGTCCGTACAATAAACTGCATTTCAGATAGAACGTCATGTACATCAGTCCTCAGTATGTGATATGTACTTAGAAAATGTACAATCTGCTTATATCATAAAAGTAATAGATAAATAAATGCCATTTTGTTTGTTGCTGTTAATTTATGTTTCTAGGCTTTAGGGTATTTTTAAGTGTTAGGTTTATTTTTACATTAAATTGTGATTTTTGAATGCATTTCCTGCAGAGAATTATTTAGAATAGGATATTGTGAACCTTTTCACTGTCCACTATTTACCTGTAAAATTATTTTTTGATTTACTGCATATGAATATGTCCTTTAAAACGGCGGCTTTTCCCTTGTGCAGAATAAGAATATTTGTTTAATATTTATAAAGAGCAGAACCCTGGAACAAAAGCACAACTTTGTCCATAGTAATGAATCAGGCGTTATTTATTCCCCGGTGGAATGAGACAAGGAATATTACTAAGGATGACAACTCCAGTTTTTGTTTAAATTTTTTTTTTCTGCATTTTTTTTCCAAAACATTTATTAATTTTTATGAAAAAAAGTTTCCAAAAAAAAAAAAAAAAGACCATCATCATGACGTGGTGTACACCGTATTTTCAATAAACAAAAGTATTTTTACCAAGAAGACAATGTACAATGTCAAAGAGTTATACAAGGTCACATTGATGTAATCTTGCATCTGTGTGTGTTTCACATTTGGATAGTATTGACAATAGCAATTGAGCTGGTATTCTTCAGTACATGGACATGACCCTAGCCTAGTAGGTGTTACAGTTGAGCGCTCTGGGGTTGATTTACTAAAACTGGAGAGGGCAAATTGTGGTGTAGCTCTGCATAGAAACCAATCGGCTTCCAATTCCATTTTTTTTTTTTTTTTTTTGTCAAAGCTTAAATCGAAAAAGCTGAGGCTAGAAGCTGATTGGCTACCATGCACAGCTGCCCCAGATTTTGTACTCTCCAGTTTTAGTAAATAAACCCCTCTTTATTGTACCCTTGTGTTAGAATAGGAGAGGTGTTCTGCTACATTTATCTGTGTTGGATAGTGGGCATGATGTTCAGTGTATATACAGATATAAAGGTCTTTGAAAAGCCTTTTTTAAAGGCTGAGATAGATCTCTCTCTCAGGGTAACATTGAATCTATGGAAAAATAAAATAAAACTTGAATAATATACCCTATAAAAATAACAAGCTCAGTCTCCCTTGGATGTTTAAAGCATACATTATATGAGGGTGTGCATTACCTAAATTAAAAATCAGGCAAGTGTAATGATTGTAGAATGTCTAATGCTAATGACAGATGACTTCTTGGTAAATGGGGCATTTAAGATGGTCCAGTCAATATTTTCCCTCCACTAGGTTGAGTAGAATAGGAAAAGGAAGGCGTAAGAGCTCTCTTTTCTTGGGGAGTTAGTGCATTGGTTATATACAAAGACCACCTTTTGGCAAAACCGTTCAGATCAATATTCTCTTCTCTCGCTTACACTGAGTGCCATTTTTTTCTAGGTAGAACTCTTCATTTTTTATTAATAGCCTTCAACTGGCACAAAAGTCCTTACTTTCAGCCTCGTGCATGTGTTTTACTTGTCATGTGCTTTGAAGGTGAGTGTTATTATATTTACCTAATTTTACATTTTCTTTTCAGACAAGAAAACCACTGGTTGAAAAGAGGAGAAGGGCGAGGATTAACGAGAGCCTGCAGGAGCTAAGGGGAATCCTGGCTGACAATGAGGTGTGTGCCAGTCTAGGAGATTACAGTCTAAAGTCCCCTGTCTTACATGCATACAGTACATTCATACATACTAAGACCAATTTTAGACAGGGGGCAATAAACCTACCAGCGTGTCTTTTGGCGCGTGGGAGGAAACCACGCAAGCACAGGGAGAACATGCAAACTCAAAACAGATAGGATACTGCTTGGAATTTGAATCGAAGACCCCAGTGCTGCAAGGCAAAAATGCAAACCATTAAGCCCCTATACTACCCTTTTGCACAGTTTAACTTGTCCACCCAATAGAAATAAATAACTAATAAAAATATAAACATAACATCTACTTAATAAATTTTAAACCATTTAGATACAGGGCATTCAAATCTACAGTAGCAAATGATGAAAGAGATTGTAATTATATTAATGTGCATTTTTTCTTTCTTTCTATTACTAGTTTCAGTCAAAGATGGAGAACGCAGAAGTTTTAGAGCTCACCGTGAAGCGGGTACAAAGGATTTTACAGAGCAGATCAGCTGGTGGGTATTTGAATTGTAAATATTTGACAAACATTTACCATGCAATCTGGTTGCAGCTGGATAAGTGGGTAATATTTGGTCCCATTTATGAAAACAGTGACCAATTCAATTTCTGGCTGTTATCCTACAAAATGAAAATAACAACCGATCAGCTGCTATATTCTGCAACATTGTTTATCTTTTTTTTTAAACTCATGTTCACTGTTATAATTTAGTAACAATGTGTATATATACGATAGCTACTCTAGAACGAGGTCTTTCAGTTTGGCAATACAGTACTGTATGTTACAAATATTTCTTACAATGGAATCCTAGTCCAAATATTAAAATAAAATAATAAAAAAAAGTTCCTTTTTATGTTAACTAAAATCGTTAAATGTATTTTAAAGGTATCATTTAAAATACTGCTAGTAGAAAATTGTTTTTATATTATGCCTGCAGCAGCAATTAGAGTTGGAGGTTATAAACAGTGACCCATCAAACTGTATGACATTATCATTGGGTCACTCATCGGCACTCCTGGCTCCTCCCACCCACTGAGTCCCCCCAGAGCAAGCAGCTTGCTATAGGGGCACTCATGTATGCTTGCTCCCGAGGTGGCTCTGTGTGTTCATAAGACATACAGAGCACGGCTCAGTTGCCCCCCGCCCCCTGCCCCCTCCACACTGGCTGTGATTGACAGCGGGACATCAGCAGGAACCAATGGCTCCCACTGCTGTGTCTGGGCCAATAAGAAGAGAGAGAGCTTCTGCTCTTGTGCACATTACTGCTTGCAGAAAGTTTTTTTCACCTTAATACATAGAATGTATTTGGGTAAAAATAAAAACTTCTGCCTTTAAAACTACTTTAAACTGAGCCCCAGGAAACTTGAAAACTCTCCCTTATAGTGGGGCTGTGCCCACATGGCACCTGCGCTGCAAGGGTTATTTGGGGACCATAGCCCTGCTTTGGACAAGAGGGCATCAAAGGACAGTCCACCACCAGAGCATGGGGGAGTGCTGCCTGCTGGGGGAAATGTGGATCAGGTAAGTAAAGTTTCTTTTACTGGCCCCTAGACTAAATGAGCAGTTAACCCTTGCAATGCATACGCTTTAAGGGCTAAATTATCCTTGTAGTATGTTAAATGTATACTAAAGGTCATATGTGCCTGCTGCATATTTGTATCATATTTGTATCAGCAGTACTGCTTCGTAGCACAAACTGAACCTTTTGGTAACTACCTGTTTTAGAACACATTGGGGTTTTTGATTTACCAAATGGAAAGAAATATTTAACTTGCGTAAATAAAGCACACCACTTTGCTTGCAACCAAAGAAGTTTTCTCCCATGCACATGATCGGATGTTCACAGTGAACATGTTTCTCCCTTATTTACTAATCTAAGTCAACATTCTCTTCTCTTTTTAAATCCCTCTAATTGAATCAATTTGATGCAGATGAGTTCAATAACAATAAAAGGTTTATCTCAATGCCCTCTGTTGAGTTTAGCAGTAAAGATGGCCTATAGATGGTATGACCTTTTTAGTATTCTGTGTTATGATAGTGCTGAAGATAGAGATGCTTATTCTGACAGCTGTATACATCATGATAAGTAGCTCTGTGTGATATGAGGGTACTGATGTTTGCCTTGTTTATCCTTGCAGAGGCTGACCGGTTGCAGAGAGAGGCCAGCGAGCGTTTTGCTGCAGGCTACATCCAGTGCATGCATGAGGTGCACACCTTTGTGTCTAGCTGTCCTGGCATTGATTCTGGCCTGGCTGCAGAGCTGCTCAATCATCTATTGGAGTCTATGCCTTTAAGCGAGGGGAACATACAGGATCTGGTCCTTGATGTGCTTCTGGATTCTCCTGTCTCGGATTCTTCCTGTGGCCTGGGATTGTTGGGATCTTCTTCCGATGACAGCTGTTCTGATGCAGAGGAATCGGATATGGTCAAGGGTGGGACAGAGCCTGTAGAGGACAGTGACAGGACCCCCGAGATTCAGCCACCTCCTGCCCCTTCTATGTGGAGACCATGGTGATCTAGACAAGAATATATGTACACTTGGGGACCTCTGCTGACCTGTACACCTATGCCGTGTACCTTAATCCCAGGACAGCCAGTGCATGTCATGTCTACACATTTGGATTTTCTACACTGTAACTTGTTACAGTACAAAGAACCACACAGCATAACTGGGTTGTTTTTCAGCCATCTCAATGTCTTTGATGTAAAGGTCATTTCATCTCGGACAAAGCCTTTCTTTAATTGAGATGGCAAGGTCACAGTATGGATTAAACTGCAGGATATACCCCTGTAAAGACACTCTGTAATCAAACGTACTGTATGTTCAACATTTGTTATACTGTGCAACATGTTTATAGTCATTGTATAGATACTATTCATTATACTGCGCAGCAGGTTCTTTATATAGGCACTATCCCTTAATCTGAAGCTTTGGTTCATGGAAAGCTCTAAAAGGTTTTACACTTTCAGTGGAAATGTAGGAACGTCTTCTGCCTTTTGCTGGCGACCAGTGTAAGAAAAAGTATTGCCATAATGTCAGATGGCAAGGGGTAGATCCAAGAGGCTGGGCCATTTTTAGTGGATTTAACTATAGGGTCATAGGACCTTCGCGCATATCCCTGAACATGGAAATCTTTTAAATTGAATGAATGGAACACACTGGGGATGATTTACTAAAGCTGAAAAGTGCAAAATCAGGTTAACTTCTGCATAGAAACCAATCAGCTTCCAGGTTGAAGCTTAATTGAACAAGCTGAGGTTAGAAGCTGATTGGTTTCTATGCAGAAATGAGACTGAGTTTGCACTCTGCCGCTTTAGTAAATCAACCCTGGTATTCTCTGGAACAGAGGTGTAATGCCCTGTACACACGACCGGTTTTGCCATCGGAATAAACTCTGAAGGTTTTTCCGACGGAATTCCGCTCAAGCTGTCTTGCATACACAACGGTCACACCAAATTCCGACCGTCAAGAACGCGGTGACGTACAACACGTACGACGTCTCGTACTTTCTTCAGAGCATGTGTCATTTTTGGTACGTCGGGACAGCATACAGACGAGCGGTTTTCCTGATAGGAATTTGTTCAGTCAGAAAAATATAGAACATGTTCTCTATCTAATTCCATCTGAATTTTGGACGTAAAAAGTCCGATGGGGCATACACACGGTCGGAATATACGATGAAAAGCTCCCATCGGACTTTTTCTGTCGGAAATTCCGACCGTGTGTATGGGGCATAAGTCTGAATGACTGAGCTTTGGAATTTGTGCGGAATCTTGGCGAGGGTTCAAGACAGACACCCTGTGATAATTGCATACACTCACTCATAATAGTAAGCATGAATTTATCATTATAATCACTGGGGTTGTGTTAAGAAATGGTGCCTGTCGCACTGTGTATGAAGCAGAGTTGTCTGCTCTGACTCTCTTTGCTTAGAAGACTGTGCTTTGTGCTGGGCCTGCTTCTGTCATGTAGCCGTACACACCTGGTACAAGCATACATTGTCACAGCCTGCCCTGCCTATGCCCATGTCACTATACATGTATATGAACAAGCTCATCTCTTGAGTTTTTTTGTTCCTCTATTGTTTCACAAAACCTTATGCAAAATGCAATCCTCCTAAACACAGATCAGCTTTACTAGAAAAAGACTGTTATGTGAGCAAAAGAGACGGAGGAACCTAGGGATTTATTTATTATTTTTTTTGCTTAATACATAGTGCACATGCAATATTACAGCATTATATTGTGTTACAGCATAAAATAAAGTTGTTAATCTAATGAAGGATTCCGTTAAAATCAGAATGATCATGATAAGGGAAGTAGTTAAGACACCTGGTTTGTGAAAAGCTTTATATAGGGGAAATGTAGGTAGTGTTTCCTCTGGCTGCGCATGCATAGTGGTAGTGCATTGAATTTTCATCCCTAGGGGGGATGTCTAGAGTTAGGTAAATTGAGGTTCTACCTTCAGTGAAGGAGACTATAGAGGATTGTTTGGATACCGATTTGAAGGGTGCTAAAGGAAACTTTCAGGAATATGTGTATATTAGAGCGGTAATGTGTTGTGTGTGTAATTTCTTTTTTTAATGTACATAGATGACTGTTTTAACACTTTTGGGAGCAGGTGCCTGAATCTGTGTGATGCACTTCAAGCATATCTTGAGAAATACATGGTCTCCATTATGTGCATCCATCTGGCAAGCACTTATTCTTTATAAACTTTTTATCATGGATCTTACTGTCTCTTTTTATACTAAAATGTACTAGTGTGTGTGTACGTAGTGCTACTGTGCATTAATTTCCTATAAATAAATTAATGATCTTTGATGAAAAAGCATGGATTTCTTCTTTTTTTTTACACTATAAATTGCACATCGAACATCTGATCTTCGATAACTATATTTGAAGGATTTGGCAACTGTGTACAAGAGCCGAACACCACATTGCAATGGTCTCAATAAAATGTTTTTGCCATAAGTAAACAGTACGATCTATTGCCGCGTACACACGATCGCACATTCCGACAACAAAATCCATGTTTTTTTTCCGACGGATGTTGGCGCAAACTTGTCTTGCATACACACGGTCACACAAATGTTGTCAGAAATTCCAATCGGCAAAAACGCGGTGACGTACAACATGTACGACAAGCCGAGAAAAATGAAGTTCAATAGCCAGTGTGGCTCCTTTGCTTGATTCCGAGCATGCGTGGAATTTTGTGCGTCGGAACTGTGTACACACGATCGGAATTTACGACAACGGATTTTGTTGTTGGAAAATTTGATTTTTGTTTGTCAGAAATTCAGACGGAAAATATCCGATGGAGCCTACACACGGTCGGAATTTCTGACAACAAGCTCCCATCGAACATTTGTTGTCGGAAATTCCGACTGTGTGTACGCGGCATATGTGATCTTAAAAAGTAACTCCACTTTTGCGGAGAAAATATATACAATTGCAACTCAAGTCATATTGTAATTGAATGCTATTAAAAATTACCTTTTCTTTTCAAACTGCAGTGCTGTCATTTACCTTAATTGCAATGCAATATGGCTACCTGGAGGCATTCTGTACACGGATTGTGTACAGAACGCCCCCCAGAAATGTTGTTTCCTGCTTGTGGGATTTCCCAGAAGTCTGCACTATGATACAAATCAGATTTTGGGCATCCCCTGCAACAAAAATGTTATTTTTTGGTAAGATACACACAAAGGGAAACCATGTCTGAAAGGGATGCAGACCCTGCAGCTCTCCTCATTAGAGCCTTGCAGGTGCAGCAGCTGATTGATCATTTTAAAATCACACCCATACAGATTGACTCTGCACATGGACACAGACAAATAGCTATTTCTTCAGAATAACAAAAGGTAGGAATCTGCAACAAAGTTTGTTAAAATCCTTGCAATGTATATAGATCAGTCAGAGGGAATTTTTTTTTCTCTCTTTAAAGAATGGTGTAAAGCTGCTCTTTGGAATGAAGGGTCCTAGACAACCTATGACTCCAGAAGTGTAGGGGGTCAGTCACATCTAGCGCACCTAAATTTACCTAAAGAGCATTGGTAGTTCTGTACCATTATTTTCAATGGTAGATTTTTCAACCACATTTGCTTTAGTGCTGATTTCATATCTAAGTGGGTTTATTACAGCAATGTACCACATGTGAATGAAATCCAAACTATTTTCTTCAATGGCTCAATTCAAATCTATGCAACTATATCCACTGCACATTGACAAACTGCTGTTTATGGCAGGTATTGTGTGTAGTGATTGGCTGCATATAGTTGGGCGCTGTCCACACTGCTTTGTACCAGTGTGTACTACTGTCCTGGCTTTTGATAAATACTTTAGGGTGCCCGCTCTGCAGTTATAATTTAATGTGCATACTCGCACTTGCAGCATGTCTGCAAACCTGAAACATCACAACTTTTGAGGCACAGGTAGAGTAGGCATGTCCCACCCCTCCATCTCACAAGTTCTCACCAGACCTAAGTGTAGTCATGGGGGGAAGCACCTAACACTGCAAATCTGTATTTGTAAAGGATCTCCTAGGGTTCTGTCAGACCTTAGAAGAGGTTTGCAGAAGTGTTTTCTAAAGTGTAAATGTAATTTAAAAGTCATGTCTTTAGACCGACAAACATTGACTTATATTCACTTATCCTCTCCTCACTTTTGTCCTCCCCTATGAGACAACGCACAGCTGTCACCGAATTTACAGCCAATTCCATTACTTCTACCTGTTCACTTTTCTTCTTACACATTCACTACTTAGACCATAATTTAGTGTCACTTTTACACTCTGAATCAGCTATTCTCAGACTGTTCAGGTACACCAGGATTGCTGGGGGGAATGCACATTTCTTCAAGCTTGCTCTGGTAGAATCATTACCAGCAGTAAGTTAGGTGCATCAATGTCCTGAAGGCAGAAAGCAGATATAAGCAGAGTGGGCAAAAGACAGACGCGTTTGGCAAGCAATGGCTCAAAGTGGACAGAAGGTGTTCAGAGAGGGCAGAATGTGTGGCACAAGGTGGAAGGGTTGGGCAGATGGTGGACACAGTGGGGTAAAATATAGACAAAGTGGGCAAAAGATAGAATGGATAACACTAGAGTACTGGTTACCACAAACTACAATTGACACTGTCTGCATGGAGTTTGTATATTCTTTTGTATTTTGCATAATTGTCCTAAAAAAAAAAAATATCAGTCCACAGTCTAAAATATATTGTTAATAGCTATAAATATAAAAGTGAACTCTTGTGAGCAGCTAATGTGCTATAATAAATTACTAAATGATTTGATGTTCTGTTAAGTGTTTTGAATTCTAACAATAAATGTGTTTGTGAACCGCCCACACCTTGCACACTCTCATATATCTGTGCTGGAATAATGTAAAACAACCAGAATAAGTGCCTGTGTGTAACCTTCTATTAAAAAACAAATAAATACTGAATATAGTCCACCATTAAAAAAATCAGTGCACAACATAACATACAAATCTAATCCATTGATGCAATGCTTCAATCCATACATGCAAAAAACTAGTCCATGCATAAATGTGCCAAAAAATAGTGTCCATTCAACATGAATGATTAGTAATAACTGAATCCGTACTTTATTTCTTATTAAGTCCCCAGAGAAATTATGCTCATTATCCAGTTTGTGTTCATGTGCCGTCTCCACTAGGTGTACTCTCACCTCAAATTTTACATATGGCCAGAAACAACTTTTTTCCTGTATATTAGAACTACATGCACTTCCTGAGTGGACTGGCCACAGATTTTGTTAATAGCTTCCACTCAGATTGGTTGGTGTGTGCACTTGCTTATGGCAAAAGTGAGTACATTTGGTTGTAAGTTCCTTCAGGAGCAACAATTCATCTAAATAGTTCCACATTGTAGGAAAAGTGTCACTGCTCTCTAATTAGGTGAATTAAACTGGTACTGAGGAGACATAAAAAGTGAAAAAGTATTAAAAGTATTATTTAAAAAAAGGATAATAGTGTGTTAGGCTTCACTCATATCAGTGTATTGCAGGGATGAGTGAAAAATTGCGTGCTTTCCAACAACACATCCAATCATGTGCAAGCTAAAATGCTGTTTTTTATTCTCCTTGCATGTCCCCCTCGGCTCTACAGCAACTGCACTTCCAAGTGCACTTTAAGTGCAATTTCAAGTGCACTTTGCACTTGTAGTGCAAAGTGGATTTACCTTTAGTAAATAACCCTCACTGCCCCCTTTGCAGAGAATAATGAAACCAGCTACTTTAAAGGTTTGTGTAACATGTAGACAGCAGGAAAGTCTAGATCCTGACAAAGTCACTATCCATTCCTGCTTGTCATGGTTTGATAATGGCTTGCAGTCAAATCAATTAAACGATGTATACAGTGCAATTTATGGTCATATATAGTAAAATTTTTAGTTGTGGGTTAACACTAACAAGGTCAATGCAGTATTAAACCCTAACGCAAACATTTATTATATTGCATCTTACCAGTTCTTAGATGTGGCTGTATTAGTTTTCTTTTTTAGGCTTTCTTCTATTTTCATCTGGTGATCTGGCCTGTTATGCCTCGTTTCCACTGAGCGGATCGGTTCGGGTTGGTTCGGTACGGTGCGCTATTTTGAGTGTTTCCATTATGAAAGCGGCCCATACAACTGAACCGAACCGCACCATTCATGGTCCTGCTTCAGATGTGGGGCCATAGAAAATGGTACGGTACGTTTAGGGCGGAGCTACTGGCATCACACGATACATTCCACTGATTGGCGGACAGAAAAAACGTCAATGCCCACGTCATAGGCATTTTTTCTAAACCCCGTATGGCCCCTGGCGGTCCGACTTGCAGTGAAAACGCTCACCTGAAAAGGCCGAACCATTCTAACCCTTCCAAACTGTACCAACCCGAACCATTCCGCTCAGTGGAAACGAGGCATTAGTCTGTTGTTTTTCAAAAGAACAAGCTCTCTTGCATGATGTATCAGTTACTAGCATGAGGCAAAACATTCAATACTGGCAGGGTTACTTACAATAATCAGTTTTATTTATTTATGTAAAACTTTTATCCGAAAAAGAAAGAAAAAACGGTTTGCTATAATTGCTTATGAAGTGTGAACTGGAGTTTGGCTTCAATTCCCCCCCAGGTTACCAATGCTGCTGTCCAGAGGTGCCACCTATGCTTCTTCATCCATAGTGTACTGGCCAGATCACCAGTTGAAAACGGAGAGAAAGAAGCCTAAAAAAGAAAATTAAGCTGCAGCCACCACATCTAATGACTGTTAAGCTGTATTACACTTGATTTGGATTTAAAGGAGAAGTACAGTCAAAGCTCATTTTGCTGTATATTTCCTGTGGATCACAGGAGTGCAGTTCGTTCTGAAGCCCGCTGTCGGCTAACATTACAGAGCCGGTCCAGGCTGGGTAAAGATGATAACCATATGGTTGGGATCCACCCAGGAGCCTGGACCAACACCTGGCTCAGCCTCTCAGCGAGCCGCTGAGAGCCTCTGCCAGCCACTCCCGCTCTCTCTACAGACCAGCGCCTTGAGCACAGAGGGAGGGCAGAGCAGACAGTGGTGACAGACACTCACAGAGCACTGAGAACTGAGCGATTAGTGATGTTTGTTCGCTCAGTTCTCGGTCTCAAGCCTGGTACACACTATTTTTTTTTTCGTTCAACCCAGCGGGCTGAATGAAGAAAAACTGACAGCTCAGGAGGAGCTGCTGTACTAACTATGTGATGTTAGTACAGCGATCTCCCCTGCTGTGCTATTGTGTTCTGACAGGGGGGACGGCTCTCCGCCAGAACTCTCCGATCAGTGCTCTCAGCCATTGGCTGAGGGCGCTGATTGGGAGCCGATTGGTAGACCTTTTTCGGTCATGCCCCTGCGACAAACAGACGGCTTCTGTTGGACCGGCTGCATTATGCACGGGTCAAATGTCAGCTGGTTTCTATTGAACTGGTCGATGCCACCCGACATTTAGCCCGCGTGTACTAGGCTTTAGAGCCAGCAGGAGACAGATGCAGCATCCACCTAGGTAAGTATGATTTCTAAAAAAAAACAAACCCAAACTTCTCTTTTAATATAATACCGCTTTAAGCTGGTCATGGATGGATTGAAATTTGACCAGAATTGAAATCCATGTGTGGGCATTCCTGTATGACAAAAGTCAATCGCTAGATCAACTTCTGTCAAACAGGAATGTTTTTGTAGCAAAGTTTTTGTGGATCAGTAGCTGAAGCCAATCAGCTGCAAGTGCTGATCAGTGTATTCTGACAGCAGAGAGTCCCACTGTCAGAATACACTGTCTCAGTGGGATGATTCCTTCATCCACTTCGCTTGTGTGGATGGGGAAATCCGTTTGTTTTTGCATTCATTCCGCTGGCTGTATGAAAAAGTTTTAGGGGTTATTGGAGCTTAGCCTGTGCAGCCCGAAGCTGACCATACACTAGTAGATTTTTGAATGAATGTTTGTACGAACATTCTTATAGAAATTCTCAGTACAGTCGATGGCTTGACAAATGTTGTTTGAAAATACTTCAAAATTTTGTTTGCTTATAACATGATTTTGTAATGAATGGACTTTACCAAGCGAAAACCACATACACTGTTAGAAATTCATTTGTTCAATTAAAAATTGCCATCCTGCTCCTTCTAATTTTCTCATCACTGCAGTCCCAAACAAATGTCAGTTTTACTCCAATACTTATTAGAAGGTCTATGAAGATGTGCACTGTTATTCAGTTTAGAATCAGACTTCATAAAACAAATATCTCTTTTCAAAACTAAACTAGGTAATGTTAAATAGTCATAGCTGCCAGATTAACGGTGCCATATCTATGAAGTGTTACTACATTAAAGTGTACATAGTTACATAGTTAGCCTGGTGGAAAAAAGACACAAGTCAATGTAGTTCAACCAATAGAAAAAATAAACAAGGAGGAGGAAGGCAAAAATTATTTTCTCATCCCACGGGAGGCATTTGGATATTCCCTGGATCAACTACCCCTGGTGCTATTACCTAAGAATGTTAGTAACCAGTTATATTTTGTTCATTTAGAAACGCATCCAGCTCTTTTTAAAATAATCTACTGAGCTGGCCAAACTAATTCTAGAAGGAGTCTATTCCACATGTTGGCAATGTACTGTGGCTTTGGAGGGTGAATGAACATATAGTCCAAAAAAACACTTGGAATGTCACTAAGCCATGAAGCCATCAAATCTCAAAATGAGTATCATCACTTTGAATGAGCAACAGGTACACTTTAACCCTATAAAGTACAGATATGTGCACATTGCTTGTTGATATCACAGGTTGAACAACCATCCAATCATAATGAACTAAGCTTTCCCCAGTAATATTTATGAGTTTGACATTGGGAGTCTATTAACCACCCTTTACAGCTTGGAGACATTGTGCTGTGCTGATTAATAGCTAGTTTAAAGTACAAGTAAACCATGAAAGAGAAAGCTCCCCAGCTATCTGCATAGCATTGCAGTGCCTACAGGTGGCTGAGCAATACAAAAATGCTACTTTATATGACAGATATTTCATGTTGTGAGATGTTTCCCTCTGACTGCAGCATTTCCTGTAATTACCTTCAATGTTAGTGTTAATTTCAAGGGCAGCATCTTGGAGCAGTGAATGATGTAGGAGACCCACAGGAAAGGTGACTCCTGTTCCTTAAATGTATCCTTTGATGTGTAAATGAAGACCTGTTCTTTGGTAATTGTCAACTTCACATCAAAAGCTGAGTCGAGAATGAGTGTCCATTCTGGAGGCAGTAAAAGTGCCTTTTTGGCAGGAAGCATCATGTTCCCATAAGAAACAGCTGGACTGTGCTGTACTGGAAACATGCTGAAACTCAGACATCCAAACTAACTGGTCACTGATTTCAGAGAATGGTAAGAATTCTGCACAATAACATCTAAATGTCTTGCAACTAGTTTCTGTGTATGAACGTTCCTGTTGAGACAATATGGAGGCCCAGTTTCACTTCTTCCAGTGTCAGATTATCACCAATGATGGACAAGGTTTACTGACCTATCCGATCACTGTCTGTAGTGCATAACTTCACTTGAGGGATGGAAGCCACTGTGATATTCATCAAATGTGTAACAAAGAGTGGGGCATGTATGAGAATAGTGTCCCTCTTTCTTCTTCATAGAACCAACTAGGGTTCCTCTAGAGGTTTCTAGGTTTTCCTTAAAGAAGGAGACATTTTTGCATCTCTGAAACAGATGATCTTTTAGCTATCTGTAGGGGGGATTCTTCCCACTGACCAGCACATGTATCATGAGCTTTAGATATAGTAATAATTGGCAAGGGTTTCCTAAGACCAAAAGGGTCTTGTTTTAGGGTTCCTCTGTGTTAAAAATGTTAGAAAAGACTGCCATTGAAAATGGATGATCACTCTTTGTGCAGTTACTAGCACTTTCAACTACCTTGTTAAAGCATAACTAAAGACAAAACTTTTTTTTTTCTGGATAGAACGGAGAGGGATTAGAAAAGCTGTCAGTTTTTATTACAGTCTCCCATTAGGGAGATTCGTCCTCTCTATAGGTTCTATTTCCTGTTATCACTGAAAGTGAAAATAAAAGAGAATACCAAATTTTAGGTTGCCCCCAGAAAAGTAAGAGAGGGGGAAATCTTCCAATGGGGATACTAGTTCTGGTGACCTGGGGGGCCCTGAGGGATTTTCTCTCACTTCTTGTTTTGGCTAAGGGACAGGAAGTGAAGGTAAATCTCCCCAATCGGATACAGATGGTGAAAAACAAACTGACAGGGGTTATAATCTTCCCAAAATCACTGAAAAAAAGACAACAAAAGCAACCTGTAAAAGAAGTCTTATATTTATTCTTTTGGTGGGCATTGTGTAAAAGCTTCACTGTCTTGAAGAGTTCCTAGCGCAACCACTATACATGGCTTCCACATGTATCAGGTAGCGTGTCCCCCCACTGGGTGCTGTGTTTCCTTCCGCTGACTTCTACTTCATATGTGCACATCTCACCAGCCTCTGATGTTCATGACCACCTTCGGGTCATGGAGACGTTATATGTAACCTATAAAGTGCTTCAGAATTTTTGGTGCTGCACAGATTAATAAAATGCATACATGAATGCATATATACTTATAGGGGTGCTGCACAAGCTTATGGAACACATGAATGCCATAAACCCTTACCTCATGATTAATTCTATAATTGTAACCACATATAATTATTATATAAATACTCTAAATTGTACAATATACAGTATTAATTTTATTGTACTTAATTTTATTGAATTTAATAAAATATTTTTGACAAGGAATACATGAATGCATCCATACATATAGGGCAGCAGACAGGCCAATTAGTTGGGAGAATCCAGTTACAGCCAGATAAGGCCTTTTTTTATTTATACCTCCTCTGCAGGCTCTGTCATTGTTTATTACGTCTCTAAGTATTTCCTGTAGTGCTATGCAATGGCTGTATGGCTGCATTTACTTGCCTGCTTACTGTAACCAAAAGGCAATGTGTATAGGAACAAGAAATCCTGGCTATCCTCCAAATGTTCATTCACTCCTGTTCTATGAAAAGTATATAGAGATCAATAGTTACTACACAGGGAGCTGTGTAAAAATACTGCAGTGTCTAGTTTGGCCTGTAATGTTAAAGAACAATAAATGAAAGCCAGGCCTAGTGATTTACATAGATAACTCCAGGTGGTGAAATATTTGAATTCTGCATATCCCCTTATATGTATAACACAAAAGAGCCCCAAAAATGTTTGGTGTAAAACATTTTGTGAATACATAAAAGAGGTTTGAAAATAAGGATTTGAAAATAAGGATATTCATGCATAACGCATTCCAAATAAATAAGTAGGTTGACGTTTTCAGTCCTTTTTAAAGGATAGCATAGCACTTAAGCATCTTTGTATAAAAACACACATCCATACATTAGTTGAAATATAATGGGGTTGATGTACTAAAGATGCAGCGCATATTCACTCTGTAAAGTGAACTAGGCTTTGTGAATGAGGTGAAGCTGAAAATTCAGTTTGCAAATACCCAATCACATGAAAGGAAACAACCAAAAACAGGAGTTTGGCTTGCACTTGATTGGTCGATTTAAATCAGCACAGCCACACCTCATTCACTAAATCCAGCCATAGACGGTTTGAATCTTGGGCGCTTCAGCAGGGATCGGCTGAGATTCAAACCATGTATGGACAGGCTGACTGTACCTAAGTGGATCGATCAATCAACTAGGGTACAACCAGTCTGTCGGAATGTACATACAATTATTGCCAGTGGCAATAGCTGCTAGCAATAATCATTGTAACACCTGCAACCCATGGTTGCAGGAAAGAAAATCGCATCATCTATGGCCGGCTTAAGGCTGGCTATAGACTACTATAATTTCATTTTCATTTTAAAAGCGATTTTCTAATCGTTAAGGGGGCCAAATCGATGTTCGTTTTCGACCAAAGTGACAAGAAAAATCAAAGGAGCAGGATGAAAGATTTTTCAGGGAAGAACACATTTCTGACAGTTTATGTGATTTTTGTTCAGGAAATTACATTCATTCAAACATCTATTGCTAAAAGCAAACAAAATGTTTAAGTGGTTTTCGAATGATATCTGTCTGGTTATCGAATGTACAAAAAATTTTCAGAACAATTGTTTAAAATATCTACTAGTTTAGAGGCATAATGAGCTAGTATGCATAGCATACTAGCTCATTATAAATTACTTACCCGGGATTGAAGCCCCTGCAGCCATCCTCGTAGCCCGCTCTGGCAGCCGACATCGCTCCTGGAGTTACTTCCGGGTATCGCGGGCTCCGTCGCTGTGATTGGCCGAAGCCACGATGACGTGGGAGCTGCCGGTAACAGCACAGTCTAACTGAAGCATGTACATGCCATTGCTTCAGTTTGCTTCAGTGCGCATGTGCCGATGACGTCGGCACATGCAAATACAAGGGACGGTTTAGGAGATATCCAGTGTGGCTACAGGTAGGCCTTATTATAGGCTTACCTGTAGCAAAAAGTGGTTGTAGAGGGTTTACAACCAATTTAAGTGAAAATTCACTTTGCAAAGTGACAGTTTACTTAGCTTAGTAGGTGAAGCTGTGTTCATTTCAATCACCCAATCCTGTGCATGGTACAATACCTGTGTTTCATTGCAGGTAATGGGTAATTAAAATGAACAGAACTTTACCCTATTTTACTGAGTCATCATATCTTTAGTAAGTAAGTAACCTCTATGCCTTTAGTATGTTAACTCCACCTGTACCCACTACTTTATATAGCATTGCTATTCAAATGGAATATCTGATTTATTCTTAACAACTGCTTCCAGGCAACATCTAGGGAGCAGCCGGTCCATAAGGGGCGCAGGGGCGCTGCCACCTTGGTTTGCATGCGGGTATGCATGCGGGGCACCAGACTCATAGGTTTCTATGAGGTTTTTTTTTCAAGCCACATTAGAACCTCAGGCTTTAATTGGCTTGAAATAGGTTGGGCTCAGGGTGCAGAACGCACTCACTTGGGACACTAGGAATCAATATTTGCTATTGTCTTCCACCTTTTCCCCACAGCCTCAGGACAGGAGGTGGATCGGGTTGGCCGAGAGAAGAAGCTGAGGAAACCGCCCTGGAGATGTGAGTGTGGACCTGGGGGGGGGGGGTTTGTTTGCCCCCCCAAAAGTCTAGCACCAGCCATCACTGCCCTTAAGTTAGCCATACAAAAATATAGCCTGCACTGCAGATTCCTCCATCTTTGCTGTTTAGCGTTGATGGAGCCAATTGTCGGGAGACACCATCCGGTTCAAAAAACATTGGCTGACTTTTGTCGGACGAGCAGGCTGGAAAACCAGCAGCCGACCGACTCCCGATCAGTGCTCTTTGCCACTGGCGGAAAGCGCGGATCAGAGTGTTCTGGCGGTAGGGCCATCCCCCTATCAGAACACAATAGCTCAGCGGGGGAGATCGCTACACTAACTTCGCATAGTTAGTACAGCGGCTCCAACAGTTTTTTCATTCAACCTGCTGGGTTGAATGGAAAAAAAAAGACTCATAGTGTGTACCAGGCTTTACCCTATCTACAGACTTTAATAATTCAGTTGTCATATCATGCAAAATTCAGCCACCAAATACATTTTGTATGAAAGGTTATAGTAAAAAAACTTACATTCACATCAATTGAATGCCTTTGGAGAGATGAGGAGGGGCACATTAGCAGACGTCTCTGAGACTAGCTCCTTGGGGTAAGCATTTAGCCAAGGAAAATCAAATCTGGCCTATTGACTCCAGAAAAGGCTCGTGCACAAGGATGTCTGCATGATCAGGCAATGCCCATTATTTCACCCATAAATAACCATATTGGGCTAAAGTTTTCTAACGTCGGTAGGCATTTATTAGTTTTTGCTACAAATGTATGGGAGAGGTCTTTGACTGGGACTTCTACTTTAGGTGAACACATACTGTATTTAGAAGTACATCACAAGGACAACTGTAACATTGGGCAGATCTGTGGAAATGCAAACATCATTGTCAGACTCATTAGCATGAGATTAAAGAGCCCTGCTACCATAGGGAATCAGTCACTGGGTCTCTTCCCCCACACAGGGAGCTAAGAATTTTCACACTTCCCCCAGGAAACACATTAGCCTGGGATTGTCTATCAGCAAGTCCCTGCTGAGGGAACAGACGATCCAAAGGCAGGCCAGCAGACACATCACACCCAGCCTGGCCCATTAATGTCACACAGGAACTCTAGTCATGACATACTTGGAGATACAGGAATTGAAAAATGTGACCTCCTCAGTATGACTTCAAAGCAGCAACAATTACACCCTTTAGAAAGACATGTATCTTGACTTAAAGTGGTCATACATGGATCGAAATTTGGCCAGTTTAGCAAGATTTGGCCAAATTTAAATCCATGTATGGGCAGGTGGATTGTACAGAAGTTGATCTACCAATTGACTTCTGTGCAACCAGCCTATCAAGTTTTTCCCAAACGATCAGTGTTGCCAGCTATAGCCAGCAACACTGATCAATGTGTTCTAATGGCAGGGAAGTCTCTCCATTGTCAGAATGCAATAGCAGAGCGGGAGTGATTCTCACATCCACTTTAAATGTGTGGATGGGGAAATCAGGTTGTTTTTTTTATTCAACCCGCAGGTTGAACGAAAAAAAAAAGATTAATGTATGGCCAGCTTTGGAGGACCAAAAACCAGCACATACGGTGACTGGGTCTATTCTTAGCATGTGGTCCATGAACAAATTAGTAGGGTATACTTATTTCTGTGCCAGACACCTAACTTCTAGCTGAGCATTTGTTGTGCTCTTTACTACAGAGGTTGTTGCTCCTTAGTTGTTGTGGTAGTAGCTTGTCTCACCAGGGTCGTCATAAACTGTTAGATGCAAAAGTTTAATGTTACCTATGTGAAGGGGCTCATAAGGCCTACTTATTACAAGTAGGGATGGGTAGAGTGATTTTGGTTTATTTGATTTATTTTACCACAAAATTACCAAATCTCCTCAAGGTTCACTCAGGCCCTATTCACACCTGTGCGGTGTTTTTCCTGTTTTTTTTTTTTTTGTGTGTTAGTTGCATAGGGTAGCCCAGACACTTGGACAGGATGCCCTTATTTGCGACAAACACGCCAACATAGCTCCTGCACCTTCTTTTTCGTGCATTTTGGAAATTAGCATTCTGGTGCATTTTTCACATGACAAAACACTTGACTACTTACATTTGGGGTGCCCTTAAGAATTAATGGTGCAAAAATGGCATTTTGCCCACAATACCAGATACGTGTGAAAAAAGTGCCAAAGCTTGCATTACGCTTGCAGTGACATTAAGACATATTGGCACTGCAAGCACAATGCACGTTTTGGCACATTTTTCAAGCGTTTCTGGGAACTCAGGCAGAAACGAAATGCAGGTGTGACTGGGGTCTTACTGAATTGCTAAGACAAAATTTGTTTGAAAAAAAACCTACTCTTTTGTTTTGTGGTGATTTAGGTGTATTTAGGCTAGTATGGTTTATTACATCTAGTGTTCTTTTGTTTTATTCCCTTTTTTCTTAATTTAATGTTTTTTTTCTTTATGATTATTCAGTAGTTTAATTTTCTTTTTCCCTAGTCTGTGTGAAAAATTTAAATAATGAAGCTTTTCTTGGCAAAAGAACATGTCCTCTCTTAAGCTAAGTTCACACTAGTTAAAAATACTATTGCTGACATTACCGCAAACCAGCAGAAGTTCTTATTTGATGCGTTTAACGCGAGTCAAACAAAGCACCCTAGATGTTATGTCTTTTGATTTAAGGGGGAAGTGACATAGAAGAAATAACTTTAGACATAAAGAAAATAAATGGCTTTTCTAGATTCTGCAAACTAGATTCTGTTACATTAAAGTAGAACTATAGGCAAAACTATATTTTTTTTCAATGTCGATACAGTAAGGGAGGGTCATAACCCCAGTCAGTTTATTTTTTGCCATCTGTGTCCCATTGCAGAGATTTACCCTCACTTCCTGTCCCATAGCCAAAACAGGAAGTAAGAGGAAATCCCTGTAGGTCACCCCCAGGTCACCAGAACTAGTGTCCCCATTGGAAGATTTCCCCTCTATTACTTTTCTGGGGAAAACACAAAATTTGGGCTTTTATTTTACTTTCACTTACAATTAGGGTTGCCACCTGTCTGGGATTCACCCGGACAGTCTGGGTTTTGAATCATGTGTCCGGGTTTCAGTCCACCTGACACCCAGACACATTATTCAAACAGGAACATGGCTCGGAACAGGGCTTGAGGAGGGTGAGGGCGGGAGCACTATGCACGCCGCATTACTATTCTCTTTGGAGTGCCCAAAGGTGTCCCAGGTCTGTTACAATCCTTTAGTGTATACTAAAAAAAAAAAAATTTACTGTGTGCCTCTATAGTGTTCGGGTTTGGGTTGAAGAAAAATTGGCAACCCTACTTTGAATTATAATGGTAAACAGGACAAATAGAGAGGGTGAATCTCCCTAACGGGGGCACAGACAGCAATAAAAACTGACTGGCCTTCCAATCTATCTCCACTCTATCCAAAACTAAAAAAAAAAAAAAAAAAAAAATGATGGCTACAGCACGGACCTGAATTCCCAGGAGGCCGTCATATGACGCTTTCCCCTGTGCACGCTCCTACAGGGCGTGTGTGGAGCGCGCTGTGATCACCAAGTCACTGAGACTCGGGTGATCACCGATGATCACCGATCCAAGTCCCGACCCCTTACCATGTGATCAGCTGTCATCCAATGACAGCTGATCACATGATCAAAACAAAAGTTCTGTGATCGTTTTTTTGCCGATCACTGACTCATCAGCAAGGGACATCGGTCCCGAAGAGGAAGAGGCAATAATGCCTTATATGTGCCACCAGTACCCCCTGCCAGTGCCACCTGCCATTGCCACCTGACAGTGCCCACAGTGCCCACCAGTGCCACCTATCAATGCCCATGAGTGCCACCTATTAATGCCTACAAGTGCCACCTATCAATGCCCACCAGTGGTGCCAATCAGTGCCACCTAGTAGTGCTGCCTATCGGTGTAACAGATCAGTGCTCATTATTGCCACCCATGAGTGTCCATCACTGCCACCCATCAGTGCCCATCACTGCCACCTATCGGTGCCCATCAGTGCCGCCTCATCAGCGTACATCAATGAAGGAGAAAAATTACCTTTTTTAAAATTTTATAACAAAATATAAAAAAAAAATTTTTTTTTTTAAATTCGGTCTTTTTACATTTTTTTAACAAAAAATAAAAACCGCAAAGGTGATCAAATACCACCAAAAGAAAGCTCTATTTGTGGGAAAAAAATGATAAAAATTTCATTTGGGTAGTTTTGTATGACCGCGCAATTGTCATTCAAAGTGTGTCAGCGCTGAAAGCTGAAAATTGGTCTGGACAGGAGGGGGGTTTAAGTGCCCAGTAAGCAAGTGGTTAAATAATTAAACGGGTACAGCATATTATGTCATAAGCGTTTATAGAATCAAAGTGATCAGTACTCATCTTGCCTCTTTGCAAACATGCTCTCCCATTTCCTGGGAAAATACGCACCAGTGCCAGATTATCAAATAGGCAGAGTAGACACTGGCCTATGGGCTGCACACTGTTTAAGGGCCCTGCGACAATGGAGCAACATAATATTGATTTGATCTTGAAAAAAAATGACAATGAAGCTTTCTTACTTTTTTTTTTTTTTTTACAAATGATAGAAAAATTGAATTCACTTAAAGAAACAAAAACTTTATATTAAAGACTCTATGTAGAAAACACTCTATGAATGTAATGTACCCAATAACAACTTAAAGTACATAAACCATAGACATTAGGTTCACATTACAGTTTAAAAACAGTGTAATTAAATTCAGCGCTGACTAATTAAATGGACGAATCAAGATAAATGCAAGCAGGCACTAAGGTCAATTCAAAAAAATACCTCAAAAGCATATAAGTATATAATCAATCATACAAGTGGTGTGACCTGTTTCAGGTCGAATATCTGAGGTGAGGGGCCATCTAAGAACGGTGGAGGGAAAAAGTCACCATCCAGATATCTATACTGTCACCGGTGGTTCCTGTCCTCCTATCCTGCCATTATACTTTTACCCTTTGTATGTCTGTTTAAGGACATTTATTTGCGCAGCACTCTTTATATACTTATATCACATTACAGTTTGTCTCTTTAAGTTCATCTTCTTTCAGTTGTCAGTTTGTAAAAAATTTGGGTGCAACTTACGTCGGTGTCATATACAGTAGTGATGGTCATCTCCATCTAGTGGCTGTCATGCGCACTACTTAATGTTCAATGTTATCCTACTAGAGCTCGCTCACAAGAGACCTCCAGAAACCTGCAAGGTTTTCAAATGCCTAGGGGCCTCCACAGAATTTATTCCAGGACTGATACGCACTTACTTATTTTCTCCCCCTTTTTATAAGCGTTGCAATAGCTTGGTACAGTGGGGTCATACAACTCTGGGTGGTTTTCAATCTCCTGAATAAGAAAAGCCACCATTGTGTCAGCCTTACTTATCACCCTGCATACAGGAACTGACTGTTGTGCAATCTATGATCTTCTCTATCATTAGCAGTGTATTCTGGGATACTATATTCCTCCAGCATTGTTTTTTTTCTACCTCACCAAGATTTTATAAATGCTTGTTGATACCTGTTCATTGACCAGCCGGTTCCATAGAGGGATCTGGGCTCCTACATGTTTATATGTATACGGTACTTACCTAATGTGTTCTATATATCAAGAAAGACCTGTGATTTTTGGTTGCTTGTAAAAAGACCTCCAAAATTCTTTATGGAAAAAAACCTGACAGTGATTTCAACCCCACACCACTTTATCCAAATCGAAAAAAAATAAAATTTTGCATTTAGAAATATTTTAGATAAAGTGACGCTGCATTCACATGAATCAAACATTCATGTCTTAGCAAAAATCCTGATATTTTAAGTCAACCTCGCACATGACCAGGTATTCAAAGTGAACACAGGTACACATTACTGACAATCACTCTGCTAAGTAAACAGGCTCTATTTCATTTTTTAAATCTACCTTGTTGTTTCAATAGGACACGTTCACATCAATGAGTTTTATGGCAGAGCAATGCCAAAAAAAACAGTATGAGGTTAAAAAAATGCCAATGCACTAGGTGTTGCATGTTTGCCTGTGTTTATTTTACCATGATTTAGCACAAAGCAAATGCTTAATGTGCATATCTGTATTGACCTGCTTTACTCAGTACAATTTCACACACTAAATTCCATAGAGTTCTCGTTAGTAAAAGCTCTAAGGGGCCATTTACACTTGAGTGTTGCGTTTAACGCATACCCGTATTTCATACATTGTGCAAGGGCAGCCTATTCATTTGACTGGCCTTCCTAACGCACCAAAATGCACTAAAAGATGCATTCGCCAATTAGCAGCACAGCTCACCAAAGCACGCAATAGTGCATTGCTGTTTATGGCAGAGGATACAAGAGTTTGTATTTCAATCCTCTGGGAAGATGTTGCATATTTGCAGGGCCTACATGCCCAGCACATGGGGGTACCTCTCCTCTCCTCTACGCGTTCATCAATGCCCGGGACCAGGCTGGGCCGCATTCGTGTGAAAGTCAAACATTTTTGTGATGCCCCAGCTTAGAGATGAGCCATACACTGTGTGCAGTAGTTAAAAGTACAATGTCCCTCTGTGAAGCATTCTGTTCTCTGTCACTACACACCTTCCTCATTGTGTGTTGCATTTAAAAGGGACACTGCTAAGTCCTTGTAGCCTCCACCAGTCCAGCGTACCTCTGTCACCTCACACCGGGTAACATAATGGGGTCCCGCCAAGCACCTAGCGTGGACCTCATGCATGCTCTCACTTAACTCCATCACTCTCCCATACCATGCAGCTAGGTTCGCAGGGTCTCCATGCTGCGGGTTCTGTCCCTGTTACTTAAGGGAACCGACTGCTAGGAAGGGAGCCAGATCACCGACCCATTCGCCACCGGAGGACCTATCACCTTCGCCAGGTACTAGGCTTCGTGACTGGCTGCTAGACACTTTCTACCAGTTCTTTTTTCCCCATAGCAACTGCTCTCCATCTCCAACTTTTCTGTCGCGTTAACCTTTCATAGTGGCCTTACTTCATACCCCATGTGTGCTTTACAGGTCCAGTTCTTTAGATACGCCATATTATATTGTGCACCCCTTGAATAACTTCATACCAGGCTTAGAATGTTTTTAAACTTTTTCTGAGAGCTCTCGTGGCAAAGAGGCATAACAGTGCAAAACATTTTCAATCCTAACTTCCTACACTGAGGCTGCCCAGGCATACCTTTATAAGGTAAAGTCCATGATTTGCGTTCTCCAGACACTTGTTAGATCCCTCCTTAGTATCCCATGTGCAGTTGTGGCCGGGAGCCTGGGGCCCAGCCTTCCCCCTTTTTTATATCACAGGTAGGAAGGCGGGGCACAAGAAAGAGCGGAAAAGGGAGTCCAAACCCAGTTAATCCCTTCCCGGTCTGGGCAGGCTAAGTAACTTACTAATGCAAAAACCCATATTGTAGGTGTAGCATCCTCTAGTGTGCTAGCGAGTTGTTTTTTTGGACAGGTACATTTCCAGGCTTGGCTGGCAGCCAAGTCTGGGTGTGGTATTGTGATCTGGGCTGGGAGTGGCTCAGAGTAGGACTGGGGTGATTCACAGGTGGCATCACTGGGACCTCCTATTTCTTTCTAGAATGTTCCAGTGTTTTCTAGAAAGAGAGGCTGGAGGGGAGGTGGAGCCACCTGGGGTGTTCTAAGGAGCCCTGACAAATCCCCGACTTGGATTGACAGGGAGCAGTCCTCCTTAAATACCCAGGGTCAACCCAGCTGGGGAGGAGTTGTTTGGGTGGAAGAGCTAGAGATGGTGTGCTAGGCTGTCGGGGTCTTTGAGGGAGCTCCCCAGTCTGGGGGGGGGTGTGACCTTGGGCCTGGGCTAGGGTGCGGACAGGACCCTTCTAAAACATACGGAGGTATCCTGGATAGGAGACACAGGAGAAGCAAGAGAGGACAGCAGGAGAGAGCACTGCCGGGCAAGTCTCCAGGTAGAGGAACAACTGGTCGCAGCCAGGAGAGGGCTGGTGAGTGACATGCACAGGCAGGAGAGGACTGGGGAGGCACGCCTGAGAAGACTGGAGGGCTGGCAGGGCCTGCAGACGGGTCTGAGCTCAGTAGCCACGTGTAGGACAGCTAGCACCAGGAACTTACTATTTTTGCTACACTATAGGGGCCCGTGGTCCCTCCCTGCAAAGGGCAATTTCTAAGGCCTGGCTGTGCCAGTGTTAGGCCTAACCACTTTGTGCTAGCTGTGCCTGAAAGTTCAAACAAGCGTAGTGCTGGAGGAGCTGAGGAGTGATAGTCTGCAGCAAGGGTTGTGCTGGAGTGGAGACTGCAGTGTATGTACTGGAGTGTATATTTGTTGTCCCAAGCAAGTTATACAAATTCTACTGGGCATCCCATCCTTGCCTTACCCCATCCAGGTTCAATCCCCTCAATAAAAATACAAAAACAAAGTACATGGATTGTTTTATGTCTTGGAGTGTCTGAGAGGTGAATGCCAGACTGGGCAGGGTGACAGGTGGACCACAATACTCAGCAGCCCCAACGGGGGTACCGCTAGATAGGCAACCTGCCTACATGCATATGTGGGATGCTAGCCTAACAAGGGGTGTGCAATAACAAAAGAGACCATCCAATTGGGGCTACCCCATAAAGACAGTAAAGATCTATACTTAAAAGAACACACATTTTAGGTGTATTTACATGTTTACAAAATGTTTGGATATCTACCGATTTAGCATACATTCTATACATGTTCTTTGCAAACAAGTTTGTATTCTCTTTTGTGAAAACCTTAATAGAAAATATTGAAACAGAAAAAAGAGACGGTCCACCAACTATTAAGGTAAAAACTGGTAATTGTACCATGAAGACCCTTGCTCAGACACTTCCTGTTATAGAGTGACAGCACTTTGCTCCTATCTCCTTATTGTGTTCCAGTGTTGCCAAACTAGCCCCCGTCAGTTTTCTTTTTTTTTTTTTGCCGTATGAGGGAGATTTCCCTTCACTTCCTGTTTCACAGACAGAACAGGAAGTGAGAGGCAGCCACTCCAAAGTGAGGGAATCCTGGTGTGTCACCAGAGCTAGTGTCCCCAGTGGAAAATGTGGGGATTTTCATTTACTTTACCATTATAATTAAAAGTTAAACAGGACTAGACAGGGCACAGTCATCAGCAATAAAAACTGACAGGTGTTCTAATCCCTCTCTGCTCTACCAAAAGTTAAAAAAAGTTTGCCTTTATTTACACTTTAAAATGGTTGTTTCAGCACACATTACACAGGTAAGGCTCACTGGCACCGTCAGAAAATGAACACATGAAAACTTCTCTGGGAATTGCCATTCAGCGATCAGTGGAGTGCATGCTTGTAGAGAGTAAGCGACTGAAAATAAGTCATAGGAGATCTTAATCACTGACATGCCAAAAAAGAAAAAAAAATAGAAAAAAAAGGGTAAAGACAAGTATTTTAGTGAAAAAAAGTTTTTTATTGAATTTGTTTTTTTAATTTTATGATATACATATAACTATTTATTATTATTTTCATTATTATTATAATTATAATAAAATTGTTTATGACGCATGCTCGAAGGGAGCTAACCCCTCCTTAAAAACATAGGGACGCATGTGATGCCCAGCAAGGGCACAATGACAGCGAAGGCATCCAATGCATCCCCTCACCCAATTCCACCAACTGTTAAAAAAGTCAGCTCTCTCCAGGCATACCTGCCTCTAATCCATCCACTGCTATATGTGCTCATATTCAGGAGACTCTGGAAACTATAAAGTTAGACTTGCTGTTTACAGAGGAGTGCTGATAGGAGCATATTTGCAAATACGTTTAAACAAAACCCTGTGTTTTTAAAGCGGAGTTCCACCCACAAGTGGAACTTCCACTTATTTGTCACCTCCCCCCTTCCGGTGTCACATTTGGCACCTTTCGAGGGGGGGGGCGTATATCTGTCTTTGACAGGTATCCTGTTCCCACTTCCGGGAGCCACAGCCGCAGCCGTTGACGTCACCACATGGCTCTCTCCTCCTTCCCCTGCCACCAGGTCAGTAGGAGAGAGGAGCGGAGCCTCACACATGCGCAGTAGAGTTCCTGGCGTGAAGCCGTAAGGCTACACTGCCGGGTTCCCTCACGTGCAATGGCGGCGGCAGCACCCGACCCGACAGCTGTCAGTCCCCTCCCCCCACAGTTGGAAAGCAGCTCCCTAGGGAACATTTAACCCTTTGATCGCCCCTGGTGTTAACTCCTTCCCTGCCAGTGTCATTTATACATTAATCAGTGCATTTTTATAGCACTGATCGCTGTATAAATGTCAATGGTCCCAAAAAAGTGTCAAAAGTGTCCGATCTGTCCGCCGCAATGTCTCAGTCCCACTAAAAATCGCAAATCACCACCATTACTAGTAAAAAAAAAATATATAATAATAAAAATGCCATAAATCTATCCCCTATTTTGTAGACGCGATAACTTTTGCGCAAACCAATCAATATACGCTAATTGGGATTTTTTTTACCAAAAATATGTAGAAACTGAGAAATTAATTCGTTTTTTTACATTTTTGGGGGGGATATTTACTATAGCAAAAAGTAAAAAAATTATTATTTTTTTCAAAATTATCGGTCTTTTTTTGTTTATAGCGCAAAAAATAAAAACTGCAGAGGTGATCAAATACCACCAAAAGAAAGCTCTATTTGTGGGCTAAAAAAATTTGTTTAGGTACATTGTATGACCACGCAATTGTCAGTTAAAATGATGCAGTGCCGTATCGCAAAAAATGGCCTGGGTATAATTATAATAAAATTGTTTATGACGCATGCTCGAAGGGAGCTAACCCCTCCTTAAAAACATAGGGACGCATGTGATGCCCAGCAAGGGCACAATGACAGCGAAGGCATCCAATGCATCCCCTCACCCAATTCCACCAACTGTTAAAAAAGTCAGCTCTCTCCAGGCATACCTGCCTCTAATCCATCCACTGCTATATGTGCTCATATTCAGGAGACTCTGGAAACTATAAAGTTAGACTTGCTGTTTACAGAGGAGTGCTGATAGGAGCATATTTGCAAATAGGTTTAAACAAAACCCTGTGTTTTTAAAGCGGAGTTCCACCCACAAGTGGAACTTCCACTTATTTGTCACCTCCCCCCTTCCGGTGTCACATTTGGCACCTTTCGAGGGGGGGGGCGTATATCTGTCTTTGACAGGTATCCTGTTCCCACTTCCGGGAGCCACAGCCGCAGCCGTTGACGTCACCACATGGCTCTCTCCTCCTTCCCCTGCCACCGGGTCAGTAGGAGAGAGGAGCGGAGCCTCACACATGCGCAGTAGAGTTCCTGGCGTGAAGCCGTAAGGCTACACTGCCGGGTTCCCTCACGTGCAATGGCGGCGGCAGCACCCGACCCGACAGCTGATGGAAAAATCAGCTGCAGTGTCGATATCACTGGACTCCAGGACAGGTAAGTGTCCTATTATTAAAAGCCAGCAGCTGCAGTATGTGTAGCTGCTGGCTTTTAATTTTTGCAATGGTGGGCGGAACCTTCGCTTTAGAGCCCTTGCACACTGGGGCGGTTTGCAGGCGCTATTGCGCTAATAATAGCGCCTGCAAACCGCCCCGAAAGTGCCGCTACTTTCATTCCAGTGTGCAAGCCCTGAGGGCTTGCACACTGGAGCGATGCGCTGGCAGGACGGTAAAAAAAGTCCTGCTAGCAGCATCTTCGGAGCGGTGAAGGAGCGGTGTGTATACCGCTCCTTTACCGCTCCTGCCCATTGAAATCAATGGGACGGCGCGGCTATACCGCCGGCAAAGCGCCTCTGCAGAGGCGCTTTGCGGTGGTATTTAACCCTTTCTCGGCCGCTAGCGGCCGCATACCGACGGTAAAACGCCACTAATAATAGCGGCGTTTTACCGCCGATGCCGCCCCCCGCCCCAGTCTACGAGCCCTTGCACACTGGGGCGGGGGGCGGCGTCGGCGGTAAAATGCCGGTATTATTAGCGGCGTTTTACCATCGGTATGCGGCCGCTAGCGGGGCAGTTTTACCCCCCGCTAGCGGCCGAGAAAGGGTTAAATACCACCGCAAAGCGCCTCTGCAGAGGCGCTTTGCCGGCGGTATAGCCGCGCCGTCCCATTGATTTCAATGGGCAGGAGCGGTAAAGGAGCGGTATACACACCGCTCCTTCACCGCTCCGAAGATGCTGCTAGCAGGACTTTTTTTACCGTCCTGCCAGCGCATCGCTCCAGTGTGCAAGCCCTCGGGGCTTGCACACTGGAATGAAAGCAGCGGCACTTTCGGGGCGGTTTGCAGGCGCTATTATTAGCGCAATAGCGCCTGCAAACCGCCCCAGTGTGCAAGGGCTCTACAGGTAAATTATTAGACAGGGTCAATTTGGTTGTTTTGTAGGCTGGCTGGTAAGTTTGATGGGAAAACTTCTGTTTGTTTGTGATGTGCATTGCCTTTTCATGTGTACCTTACTGTAAACCATAGTTAATGGTTGGAGTGGTTGTCACTTTTTTTGTACAGTTAATACGTTGGCACCATTGCTTTCCAGCTTTGGGGCCTTTGGGTATAAATTTCATATCACCACAATGTCACCACTGCTCTGAAAGCAGATGCCCCTTGAGAAGGCAATGTCACCATTGCCTTCAAGGAAACCATGTACATAAACCGTGAGATCTCATGATCTCATGGTGAATATTCAGACAGATGTGCTCTCTGTCCAAATATTCGCCATGAGATCCAATATTTGCCATGAGATCATGAGATCTCACAGTTTAGGTACAGGGTTTCCCTGATCCGAGCCACAGATGGGGAGTGAGGACTCCCAGTGGCAGCGCCGCACACCCACATCACAGCACCTACACCGCTGCCGCAGAGAGACTGGAGTGTTCACTCACCTTTTGCCTCCTACCACTGATCACCAGAGGCCCTTGGGGAGAGACCGAGGGGGCCTCCCATTCTACAGGGAGAAGTCACTGCAGTATTCTGGGGGCTGGTGAGAGGTCTATTAGCCCATTGCTGCTACAGCTAGCAGGGACTGAGCCACTGAGAGCAGGACACCAAGTGTACTCAATCCATACTGCACCCAGATGCCAATCTGAGACTAACATCACCACTATAAATGTGCTATGGCAGTATAGTTCCAGCATTTGGTAGATTCAACTTTACTACTGCTCACTGCTGCACTTGAGGTGGCCTTGCTACTGTTTGTGCTGATCTGAGTTCCAAATATCATCTTATACCTAGTCCCTACTGTTAATCACTTTGTATGCTAAATTGTGTTTGTTAATCCATGATATGCTTGCCTAGTTACCAACCATATTGCACGACAGTATATTAACTACTTAATGATCAGCCGCCACAGTTGTACTGTGGCAGATTGGCTCTTCTGCGCAAATCGCGGCCATTGTACATCGGGCGCATTCACTAGCGGGGGAGCCAATCAGTGGGTCGCTCTGCAGAGAGGCAGAACGGGGATCTGCCAGTGTAAACAAACAGATCCCTGTTCTGTCAGTGGAGTACAGTGAGATTGTCTGTTCCTAGTGATCAGGAACAGCAATCTCTCTCTACTCGCTGTCAGTCCCCTCCCCCCACAGTTGGAAAGCAGCTCCCTAGGGAACATTTAACCCTTTGATCGCCCCTGGTGTTAACTCCTTCCCTGCCAGTGTCATTTATACATTAATCAGTGCATTTTTATAGCACTGATCGCTGTATAAATGTCAATGGTCCCAAAAAAGTGTCAAAAGTGTCCGATCTGTCCGCCGCAATGTCTCAGTCCCACTAAAAATCGCAAATCACCACCATTACTAGTAAAAAAAAAATATATAATAATAAAAATGCCATAAATCTATCCCCTATTTTGTAGACGCGATAACTTTTGCGCAAACCAATCAATATACGCTAATTGGGATTTTTTTTACCAAAAATATGTAGAAACTGAGAAATTAATTCGTTTTTTTACATTTTTGGGGGGGATATTTACTATAGCAAAAAGTAAAAAAATTATTATTTTTTTCAAAATTATCGGTCTTTTTTTGTTTATAGCGCAAAAAATAAAAACTGCAGAGGTGATCAAATACCACCAAAAGAAAGCTCTATTTGTGGGCTAAAAAAATTTGTTTAGGTACATTGTATGACCACGCAATTGTCAGTTAAAATGATGCAGTGCCGTATCGCAAAAAATGGCCTGGTCAATAAAGCTGAGTTCCACTCAAAAGTGAAACTTCCGGTTATTTGTCTCCTCTCCCCCTCCTGTGCCACAATTGGCACCTTTTGGGGGTAGGGAGGGGGGACAGGATATCTGTCTTTGACAAGTATCCTGTTCTCACTTCCGGGAGTCTGCGCCGCGGCCCATGACGTCACCGCGGGGCTCCCTCCTCCTCTCCCTGTCGCCGGGCCAATAGGAGAGAGGAGCGGGGCCTTGCGCATGTGCAGTAGGGTTCCCGGTATGAGGCCGTAAGGCTACACTGCCAGGTTCCTTTACCCGCAATGCCGGCGGCAGCACCCGACAGCTGATGGAAACATCAGCTGTGGTACTGACATCGCTGGACTCCAGGACAGGTAAGTGTCCTATTATTAAAAGCCAGCAGATGCAGTATGTGTAGCTGCTGGCTTTTAACTTTTATATTTTTTGGACGGACCTCCACTTTAAGGGGGAAAATCTTCCAGTCCTTAAGTTTTTAAGTTTGTCTTCACGCTGGGTTCACACTTGTGTGATGCGGGAACCAGTGCGATTCCAGTACAGGGTCCTGCATCACATGTCACTCGCAGGCAGTTCACACTGCCCTTTGCGAACTAATGCGGGTGTCAATGTAAAGTTAATGACACCCCCAGATTGGTTCGCAGATCGCAGTGCAAACTGTCAAATGGTACAGAAATCAGATCGCATGGGTGTGAACACCCATGCGATTCAATTCCAACGCAGACCAAAAAAAGGGTCTTGTACCCTTTTGGTTTGCATCGCACAGACATCGCATGTGATCTGCACAACAATGCGGTGTGAATTACATGCAATGTCTGTGTTCGCACCAGTGAGAATGCAGCCTTACTATCTGTTTTATTGACTGTTTTCTTGGATATAGCGCTACCACTGGGTACTAAGTATTACATTCAGTGATTTCCTATGATATTGTATGTTTGTACACTCAACCTGGTGTGTTAGAGGGGCTGAGGTTTCTTTGGAAAACGTTGAGGCAAAGAACAGAGGACCCATCATAATCAGCGGGTCCTACAGGGGTAGCGCTGTACATGGTCGGACAGTCCCCCCCACCCCAGACAACGCTGATAGGAAGTAGATAGATTTGTAATGGACAGCTCTGGAAAGAGCAGGGGCCGGCCGATGGATGACACAGCTCTGCAGTGCTCTGTTAGCGTTCAGTTTTATGAATAAGTGATCAGCAATATTGGGCTGTGTTATGTTACATGCTGTGTTACATGGCGCTGGCCCAACATCGCCAGTGGCGGTTGGTGTTTTTTTTTTTGGGGGGGGGCGGCAAACAACCACCCACTCCCTGCTGTTTGCCTGTCGGTCCGGGACTTACCTCATCGGCGGCGGGTGGCAGGCAACAGGCAGCATGGTGCAGCGGCTTCCGTGTCCTCTCCTCCATGGCGGCTTTCCAGCTCCTCCCCTCCTAGGCGTCCAGTAGGATCGCCTATCCTTTCAGCTAATTGGGTGTCAAAACTCGCTTCCTGATTGGCCGGGAGGAGGATCGGTGTTACAACACTGATCCTCAGTGGACTTTCTGCGACCCGAGATATTGAAGCCCATTGGAGCCTCTGGCACTCTGTAAGTGCAGATACTCCAGAGCTTAGTAATTGTGGTAAAGCTTGAACATACACAGTAATTGTGGTAAAACTCTGTGGTTGCTTGTACATACACAGGGCAGATACTTTACACAGAGCCAAAGCTCTGAGTGTATTTGGTCCCCTGCTATATACAATCAGTACACTGGGGAATTAAATAAATAAGTAAAAACGAAGTTCGTTATTTTATTAAAATGTTATAGTAAATTATCACATGTATCTCAGATAATTCAACCAAAATTTTGACAATCTCTGTCAAACTGCTTGAAAAAATACATACAATTAACAGCCATTCTGCCAAGAAATGTACAGCAACACCTGCTGGATAAAAAGGCTAAATGCTTGAATAGGCTGCAGGCCTAATGAGACGAATCCTGTACACAGTATGCCTCTGCCGCTGCAATTCCCGCATAACTGCTAGATTTACAATAGCCAGCAAATTAGAGAGCTGTGTGGTGCCTTTAAAAAGTAGTGTGGGAACCAAATAATAAAGGCATAAAAGTAATTACAAGCCCAATAATAGACACAAATGAGAACATTGCAGCAGGCCAAAATAAAGTACAGTTCTCAGCAACAGACAAAAGTATTTAAATGAATATACTAATGTGTCTCATTTAAATAGAGCCAAGCAATTTGGGGGTGCTTTATAGAATATGTAGAACTATAAGCAGGGCTTTTTTTCTCAGAAAATAGATGCAGGAACTCCCTCCTCCTGAGTCACCCTTCGTCTCTGCCCCCTACCCACCTCTGAGCACTGTCTCTTGGCTCCAACCCCTACCCACTTCCCCAAATCGTCCCTTTTAGAGAATACAAAACCAAGTATCATTTTGTGCTACTAAGTAATTTGTATGGAATTTGATAGACCCCACCCCAGGAACAGTAGACCCTCCAGCAACAATAGATCCCCCACACAACAACAGACCTTCCCCCCAGCAACAATGGGCCCTCCCGCAACAAAATACCACCCCAAAAACAACAGACCCCACCAGCAATAACAGATCCTCCAGCAGCCAGCAACAGTAGACCTCTCCCTCAATAGTAGATCTTTCCCAGCAACAGTAGACCCCCTGCCAACAACAATAAACGTGCCCAATAACAATAGACCCCCACACAAAAATAGACTCCCAACAATGACAACAGATCCCCATCAGCCAGCATCAATAGACCCTCCAGCACACCCCAGCAATCCTTGCCAAAAATACATTCAGTTGTGGAGGTGCCGGAACTGCGTTCCCCCGCGTTCCCGCTGAAAAAAAAGCCCTGACTATAAGTAGAAATGCAGAAAGATCCTTCACAGAATGTGATAGTTAAACTTCCCATTTGTGCAACTTATCCTGCGACTTTAGACTGCAAAGTCGCATGACAAGTCGTACCCCCTGATTTCCAATGAATATCATTCATATCTGTGTGACTTCAAGTCGCAGCGACTTCAAAGTAGTTCCTGCACTACTTTGTTCCAACATTGATGCGACTTGTGGTCCATAGACCTCAAGATTACTCAGGCATTGCTTCAAGTCGTGGCAAATTTGCATCAAAGTCGCTGCAAAAATCGCGGCAAATCGCACGACTTTCAGGTCGCACAAGTTTGAAAGGGGCCTTAATGCTACATTTCCTATAACATTGTTTCTAATAGCAATGATCAAATATCTAAAAAACCTATGATCTATAATTTCTGAAGAATTTGCATTTTTTGGGATTTATTTGATTCACATTTATAACCTCTAGCCATCCAAAGGCAGTATCAATTAAGGCAGTGGTCCCCAACCTTTTTGGCACCGGGGACCGGCTGTGTGGAAGAAAATTGTGCCGAGGACCGGGGGGGGGGGGTCGCGATTTTTTGCCGGCAATGGCTGGTGTTAGCGCTTCAATCATCACGGCACCATGCTTGATATGGAGTCAGGGTGATTGAACCACATTATTTCTATTATTACATTGTAGTAATAAATGAAATAGTTCAACTCACCATAATGTAGAATCAGTGGGAGCCCTGAGTGTGTCACTTGCCACTGTCGCCTGCTACCAGATGTGGATAGTCACTTGCCATGCTGCCTGTCACCAGATGCAGAATGTCACTTTCCACATCACCTGCCACGCTTACTGCCACAAGATGTGGATTGCCACCTGCCACGTTGCCTGTCACCAGATGCGGAGTGAGTGGAGCGCCCCTTGGTGGTATGTCTGGTAGACAGCTGAGGTGCTGAACTACAAGTCCCAGCACACCTCACCTGTATGCCCACACACAGCTCACCTGTCACTGATGACGCCACATCTCTGTGGGATCGCCCCTCTGGATGTTGCAGGGTGTCTCCCTCCTCATGCTGCAGCCGGTCTCACCTGGCAGAGGGAGGGTCCGGGACTCCTTCAGCTGTCAGTCTTTGGCGCCACCCCTCTGCCATTCCTGATTAGCTGTCCGGGGGGCAGGCAATCTGCGCCGTTGAACAAGGAATCTAAGTTTTCACACAGCGAGGAGCCGCAGGAGAGCAGTGATGCGGGGTGGGCAGTATGAGATGATGTCATCTCTCTGCTCCCCGCCGCACCTCAGATACAGACAGAAGAGAGGTGATGCGGGGGGCGGAGAGAGATGATATCATCTCTGCTTGCCCGCCTGCCTGCTTCTTCCATCCACCCAGCGCTCTCATGCCGGCAGCCCAGCATGTCTCTTGCCGGCTGCCTGCACCCGCAGCCCGGCTGCAGAAGGGCCACGGCCCGATAGTGGGCCGGGGACCGGGGGTTGATGACCCCTGAATTAGGGCAATTCTTTAAGCTGGCCATACATGGACTGAAATTTGGCCGGTTCAACAGAAAGCAGATGAATTTTAATCCATGTGCGCTCCCCCTCCCCATCTAAATTTGTCCCACCCCTTCCTGTTTAAGATACACCCCTTCATTTGTAAACTTCACTCCTCTGTCAGGGCTGGGCTCAACCCTTCCTTCTCTGAGCTGGCCGCTCAGCTGTCGGTTAATTGCCAGCTCCTATCTCTCCACAGTGACTCACCTGTTGATGATATCCTGCTCGTCAGTCCTGCTTACTTAAGCCATCCAGCCTAGATGATCTCTGCCTTCTCCTGGTCAACATCACAGAGTTTCTCTCCTGCGTGCCTGTTAAAGACTTGCTTGGCTGACGTTCCTTCTGGCTCCAGATCCTGCTTGCTGTTCCACTATGCTGATTCTTGGCTTCTTGACTTTCTGACTTGTCTGACTACCTGTTCCGGTTACCGAATTTTGGCTATGTTTTGACTACATTTGTTCTATTTACTTTTATTATTAAACAAGTGTGATTTAACTGTACTTCTGTCTCGGTCTGATTCATGGTTTCTGACACCCTTCCTCTTTAGGCTCCACCTCTGAGCTCCAACTATGTGGTGTCTCTGGTCAACTGTGAGGACTTCCAGGTGGATATGCGGGGTCTCTGGTGGCTGTGTGGGGTCTCTGGAGTCTATGTGGCTAATTGAGCCAGTCACAGAAAAAAATGCCCAGCAAGGATGGGCTTACGTTAAGTTAACCCCAGCAAATACTAGGCTGACTCCACTTTTAAATCAGGGCTCCACCCAAAAGGGGAAGTTCCGCTTTAAGCACTCTTCCACCCCCTCCTTTGCCACATGCGGCATGTTGTTTTTTTGGGGGGGAGTGGGTACCTAATTTTGATAGGTACCCGCTCCCACTTCCGCTGGGCCGCCTAGGTGATCCAAGCAGAAGCTCTCCTCCTTCCTCCCTGCAATCTTCTGGGACTTGCGCATGTGCAGTGCGCACCCGGCTGTGAAGCCGCAAGCTGTCACAGCCGGGTACCCACACTTGTAGTATCAGCGCTGAGGACCGGGAAGGAACCAAGAGTTCGGGCAGCCATATCACTGAATCCTGGGACAGGTGAGTAACACTGGCGGCTGGTGCTCCATTTTTTTGGGGGGGAGCAAACGAAGCCCCAACCAGCCCCATATCCATCACACCCCCCCGTTGCTTGCCCGTATTGGACCTACAGACAGGTAGATAGACAGGCGGATAGATAGATGGCATAGGTGTGCGCAGCCTATTGCATTAGGGTGTGCACCCTAAAGCTCAAATCTACGTGCGTGTTTATATGTCTACATATATATGACCCCAGGACATTGATCCGGCACATTGATCTCCCAGCCGGCACAGTGAAAGAGAAGTGCATAAACACTTCTCTTATTGCAGAGCCGGTAAGAGGGAGATCCTTCCCATCTTCCTGCTGGCACACAGAGTGATAACGCTAATGCACATGGGGTGATTAGGGTGTGCCCAGGCACGCCTATGATAGATAGATAGATAGATAGATAGATAGATAGATAGATAGATAGATAGATAGATAGATAGATAGATAGATAGATAGATAGATAGATAGATAGATAGATAAAAACTGACTCATCTATGGCCAACTTTAGGTGGTTGATCTGGCTTTGCACAGTGACATAAAGTGGTTGTAAAGGTAAAATGTTCATTTTACCTTAAAGGGTAACTCCACTATCATGTATACATATATAGAGCGTATACAATTGCGACACAAGTCATATTGTAATTGAATGTGTAGCACTAACTCACGGTGGAGCTACTGGTTTAAAGCGGGCTGTTACCGTCACCTTTGTTACCTCAATTTCACCAGAACCGGGTCTAGGGTCCCGTTGAGTTTAATGCCAGACAGTGTAGACACCAGACACTTGAGTATCTTTTTAAATGCTTTAATAAAGAGTAACTGAAGGAAGTAGCAGGAAAGAGGTAGGAGAAGAGTTGCAGGGAAGTTCAAATACCTTTCCCTGATGTAGTATTATGGATTGGAATCTTGTAGATGAATGTACTCTCCTTTTAGAGCTAAATCTTTGCCCGTCCGGATAGGTTTCTCTCACTAACCTAGCAAACGTCACGTAGCACGAACAAAAGTCTCTGCCACAGACTTGAATGGAATAGAAACCCGTACGATCCTCTGCCACAGGATGTAATGGTTTACAATGGACAGCAAACACAGCACTAGAACCTTTAAGCCAACCCGGCAGTACTATGTGGTAGGTTAACTTTAGGATGCGTCCTCCAACTGAGTCACCAGGCCCCTCTCCAGACCAGCACTCTTCATGATCCTTCCATGACGGGTCCTCTCCTGGGATCTTCTCAGTTGTCCAGCTTCTTCCCACAGGACAGACAGCACAGGACCATTCCCTCGCCGCTGTGGTAGGCCCCAGACAGGCTTCTGGGCTCACCCACACGCTGCAGCAACGTGGTCCTCCCGGTCAGAGGACCACGCGGTAGAACTCCTAACACATACCTGTCGGCCAGGAGAGCCAGCAGGTGGAACGAACCCTAAAACATGGCGTCTGTCCCATAAATACCCTCTCCCAGAATGCAACTCGGAGGACCACCTCCACCGAGTTATCTCCGGGACAGAAGAGCACTCATACGCTTCAGCGCGTTGCCTTTCCAACACTGACCCATGGCGACAACGACACCCACAGGCACAGTGTGAAACTACATGCAACACAGCCAAACTGGAACAGAGGCTAAATCTGACTATGTATAAAACAGATAACCCACTAAATTTACCTGTAAGCGGTAGATGAAAATCTACCAGCGCTACAAATGTTATTAAAAATTACCTTTCGTTTCAAACTCTGTAATTTTCTGTAAAGTGCAATGCAATATGGCAACCTGGAGGTGTTTTGTACACAGAATGTGTACATTAAGCCCCCCAAAGATATCATTTCCTGCTTGTGTGATTGTCTCACTGATTTTCCCAGAAGTCTGCACTAAGATACAAGTCAGATTTTTGGCATCCCCTGCAACAAAAATGTCATTTTTGGTAAGATACTGCCAATAGGAAATAACGTCTAAAGGGATGCAGACGCTGCAATTTTCCTCATTAGAGCCCTGATTCTGCAGCAGCTGGTTGATAATTATGAAACTACTCCCATTAGACTCACTGAGCACAGGGGCACAGGGATTTCTTCAGAATAACAAAAGGTGGGAATCTGCAACAAAGTTTGTTAAAATCCTTGCAATGTATATAGATCACCCAGAGGGGAATGTTTTTTTTTCTCAACAAAAGTGGAGTTACGCTTTAAATGCTGTAAGCAGAGAGCAGGGGGTGGGGTTGAGCTGCACTGAAAAGTTAAGTGCCCCCATAGCAAACGGCTTCCTGTGGGGGCACTTGGAGGAGAGGAGGAGAAAATAACACCAGCAGAGAACCGCAGAAGAAGAATATTGGGGTTGCTCTGTGCAAAACCAGTGCACAGTGCAAGGAAAGTATAATGTTTGTTATTATAGACCGGCTGAATTTCGATCCATGTATGGCCACTGTGGTTGAACATAAATCAATCTATCAATCGACCAGGGGCGGCGCCAGGTAGGTGCTTGGGTGTGCTAAAGCACCCTCAAAAATTGTTTAAGCACCCTCATAGCACCCCCAAAATGTACACACTTGAATTTCCAATATATGTCACGGAATTTTTTAAAATAAATTTTTACCTGTGTGCTCTGTGTGACAAAAAAGTCTGGGGACTCTTTCATATAGAGGAGGGATACTGCAGCTCTGGCCGCATAAGCCGCTAATCTTCAGTGAGTCCCGGCATCATTAGTGGCGGATTGATCTGAGTACTGTACAGAGGCGCCAGGTTTTGAAAGCACTGGGACATGTGGCGCCTCTGTGCTTTCCAGCCGCACTAAGGAAAGGAAGGAGAGGCTCTCAGCCCAGCCGAGCTGTGGAGGAAGGAATTAGTCTCTCTCTCCTTGTATGGAAGCAACGCCCACCCCTCCTCTTTGTCACAATCAGGCACACAGGAGCTGTGTGTGCTTCTATGGAGCTTCTATGGAGCTGCTGTGGGCTGAGCCAAGATCAGGACAAGAGGGAAGTTTCCTATTCCAGCCCCAGAGGAAGAAGGATTTTTTCTGCAAATGTAAGTAGGCTGCACCTTCCCCCTCACCATCACATTATCACCTGTCTGGCCCTGATCCTTATTATAGAGCTACTGAGCTGGGAGGGGAGAGGGACAGGCAGTGGGACTCCAGTCCTAATCAATGGAGGAAGGATAAGGATTGTTTTTCTGTCAGTAAGCTGTGCCAACCCTCCACACCAGGCAGTGCCAACCCTCCCCACACCAGGCAGTGCCAACCCTCCCCACACCAGGCAGTGCCAGCCCCTTCCCACACCAGGCAGTGCCAGCCCCTCCCCACACCAGGCAGTGCCAACCCCTCCCCACACCAGGCAGTGCCAGCCCCTCCCCACACCAGGCAGTGCCAGCCCCTCCCCACACCAGGCAGTGCCAACCCTCCCCACACCAGGCTGTGCCAGCCCCTTCCCACACCAGGCAGTGCCAACCCTCCCCACACCAGGCTGTGCCAGCCCCTTCCCACACCAGGCAGTGCCAGCCCCTCCCCACACCAGGCAGTGCCAGCCCCTCCCCACACCAGGCAGTGCCAGCCCCTCTCCACACCAGGCAGTGCCAGCCCTCCCCACACCAGGCTGTGCCAGCCACTTCCCACACCAGGCAGTGCTAACCCTCCCCACACCAGGCTGTGCCAGCCCCTTCCCACACCAGGCACTGCCAGCCCCTCCCCACACCAGGCACTGCCAGCCCCTCCCCACACCAGGCAGTGCCAACCCTCCCCACACCAGGCAGTGCCTGTTCCTTATGGAGCACCTGAGCTGAGACAAGGGGGGTCTGGGGGGGGGGCTCCTAATCTCCTCTATGGTGGTGGCAGACACTGATCTAGGGGCATACCCAGGGGTCAAGTCCTGGGGAAAAAAGTGTGGGAACTCACCCAAGATTTCACCCCCCACCTCAAAAATAAATGTATCCACATCCCCGCCCAGCATCATCCATCCCTTTCCACAATGTATCCCCATCCCTGCCCAAAATTATCCATCCCTCTCTACAATGTATGCCCATCCCCGCCAGAATCCTTGAGAGGGATGGATGATGCTGGGCGGGGACGGCGATACATTGTAGGGAGGGATGGAGGAGGTCACTCTCCTGCTCTGGGTACTCTGAGGAGGTCACTCACCTGCTCTGGGAACTCTAAGGAGGTCACTCTCCTGCTCTGGGTACTCTGAGGGGGTCACTCTCCTGCTCTGGGTACTTTGAGGGGGTCACTCTCCTGCTCTGGGTACACTTAGGGGGTCACTCTCCTGCTCTGGGTACACTTAGGGGGTCACTCTCCTGCTCTGGGAACTCTGAGGGGGTCACTCTCCTGCTCTGGGAACTCCCCATCCCCGCCAGAATCCTGGAGAGGGATGGATGATGCTGGGCGGGGATGGGGATACATTGTAGGGAGGGATGGTGGGGGTCACTCTCCTGCTCTGGGTACACTTAGGGGGTCACTCTCCTGCTCTGAGTACTTTGATGGGGTCACTCTCCTGCTCTGGATACACTTAGGGGGTCACTCTCCTGCTCTGGATACACTTAGGGGGTCACTCTCCTGCTCTGGGTACACCTAGGGGGTCACTCTCCTGCTCTGGGTACTCTGAGGGGGTCGCTCTCCAGCTCTGGGTACACTTAGGGGGTCGCTCTCCTGCTCTGGGTACATTTAGGGGGTCACTCTCCTGCTCTAGGTACACTTAAGGGGTCCCTCCCTCTCCTGCTCTGGGCACTCTGAGGGGGTCACTCTCCTACTCTGGGTACACTTAGGGGGTCACTCTCTTGCTCTGGGTACACTTAGGGGGTCACTCTCTTGCTCTGGGAACTCTGAGGGGGTCACTCCCCTGCTCTGGGAAATCTGAGGGGGTCACTCTCCTTCTCTTGGTACACTTAGGGGGTCACTCTCCTGCTCTGGGTACACTTAGGGGGTCGCTCTCCTGCTCTGGGTACATTTAGGGGGTCACTCTCCTGCTCTAGGTACACTTAGGGGGTCCCTCCCTCTCCTGCTCCGGGCACTCTGAGGGGGTCACTCTCCTACTCTGGGTACACTTAGGGGGTCACTCTCTTGCTCTGGGTACACTTAGGAGGTCACTTTCCTGCTCTGGGCACTCTGATCTTGACAGTCTATGGGGGAAGCTCTAAAGGGGCACTCCTAATTGTGGCACTTTTAAGAGGGACGCATGGTCTATATGGGCACTGATCTAAGGGGTCACTCCTGCTCTAGGAACTCTGATGGGACACTCCTGCTCTGGGCATTTGAAGAGGACATTCTGCTGCTCTGGGTACTCTGAGGGGACGCTTTTTCTGCTCTGTACACTGAGGGGGCACTTCTGGGCATTCTAAGGAGCAAGCCTGATCTATATGGGCACTGTGATTCCTGCTCTGGGCAGTCTAAAGGGGCATTCCTGCTCTGGGCATCCTAGGGTGTCACTCCTAATCTAGGCACTTATAGTGACCACATATAGTGCTGACCTCGTCACTGTATATTCTCTGTTGTAAGTTTTACAATAAAGGGGGCTCACTGACTGCTATTATCCTGGAGGTTAATTATTGTACAGTGTTGGGGGTTAATTGTGTAGTTCTGGTAGTTATTAATGCATATTCCTGGGGGTTCATTGATGTGCTACATTATTGTGCCATGCTGGGATTTAATTGTTCTGCCATGCTAAGGGGCTAATTATTGTGCAATATTGGAGGTTTATTGTGCCATGCTTGTGGTTCAATATTGTGTCATGCTTGTGGTTCATTTTTGTGCTATGCTGGGGGTTTATTTTTGTTCTGTGTCTGGGGTTAGTTATTATGTTTTGCTGGTTGTTATGGCTGGCCCTGACATGTACTGGAGATTATATGGCCCTTATACTTACTGGGGAGCTATTGCTGACCTTGACACTTGCTGGGGGGTATCATTGTTATTCCCATTTGGGCTTGTTTTACTCCAACAATCAATTCTGTGTGTCCAAAGGCACTATTTTGTCTATATAAAGGGGAAGGGTTGTGAAGAAACACCCAATTTTCAGTCATGCCTACCTTTGGCCACACCCACTTCTGGACACACCCACGAGACTGTGATGCACTGCGTGCTCTGCATTAGCTCCACCACTTTTTCTTACAGCACCCACATAGCACCCCCAAAAAAAATTGTCTGGAGCCGCCCCTGCAATCGACTTCTGTTCAACCGCCCTGTTGGAAGAAAACATTCAATTAGTGCTGCAGCAGTGATTTATGTTTTGTGAGTGCAGGGAGTCTCCTCGCTGTCAGAATACAAAAACACAGCAGGAGGATTCCTGCTTCCACATCAAGTGTGTGGATGGGGGAATCGGGTCAGTGGATTTAATGAAAAAAAACCTGACTCATCTATGGCCAGCCTTATAGTACCTAAAGACAAGATTACCACCCCCTGGTCAAGCCAGTTAACTGTGCAGGCATTTCTGTGCTAAATGATTGTCTTGGATGGATTTTCCCAGCTGATCGTTAATGATCTCCAGAGACAGGGCTCATTTTATGAGTGATTGATGGAGGATACCATTACCTCTCTATGAATGCTAGTTCCTTGGCTGTCATTCTGATATTTGACTGCCTAGAGATAAGCATCTAGCATTTCTAGAAGGATATCTGCAATGGTAGCACCCCCATACCTCTCCCATTAGAGGCACTGTAAGACCCCTTTCCCACTGTGGCTGCGGCCACGTTTGTGGTAAAGCGCTGCTCATTTTAGCGGCACTTTACCGCTGTTTTGCAACGCTTTTTGGCCGCTAGCGGGGCACTTTTAACCCCAAAACCTCAGTTTGTGGCGCTTCCAAAGAGCTTTTAAGGCTATTTGAAAGCGCTGCCAATTCATTCCAATGGGCAGGGGCATTTTGGGAGTGCTGTATAAAGCACTCCCAACCCACCCCAAAGATGCTGAGATGATGCTTGCAGGACTTTTTTTCCTGTCCCGCACACACCGGAATGAATGAGAGGTGGTTTTCAGGTGCTTAGCAGAGGCTATTTCTAGTGCTAAAGAGCCTGAAACCCGCCCCAGTGTGAAAGGGGTTTAAGGTTTGGTGTAGACTTCTGGATCTGCTCGTGCTCACCACAGCTTGAATAGCTGCACCAGCTTTCCACATACTGCTCTTAGGATTTACCAAACTCTACAAGCAAAGTTACTGAAAAATATACTTGTGCTTGACTATTTTGCGGAGTGTAGTAAAAAGCATGTGAACTTCTTTCTCACAAAGGTTTTTTTGCTTTTTTTTTATTATTTCAAGTAAAATATCTGTGTAACACATGTGACCACATAGTGATCCCAGGGCAGAGCTGTACATTTGTCCCATAGACCAAGTGGGGGGGTGAATACATCTATCGCTTTCTGAAAGATTTTGATCATATGGGAATAGAATCCCAGTTTATGACACAATGCATAGACAGTAGTATTCATAGGTTCCCATTCCCCTTCCCACTATCACCCACACATTATATAATAATTATTTGCTATGGGAATTAATACCCATGGAGGTTCTGAAGTTCCGGATGAAGATTGGAAATCTGTAGCTCTTGTTTCCCTTGTTTTCATTAAAATTGTCTGAGATGTGAGGGGTAGGAAGAAGGAAGGGAGAGGAAAAAAAAAGAAAAATTATAATGAAGGGGAAGAGGAGTTTTGAGGGAAAAAGTGAAATGGATCTCTTTTCAAATGCTGGCAAAGCAACCTCTGTCTGGCATTCATGGTCATCCAAGTGAAAGAGGCCCAACGGGAACACAGACAGCAATGAAAACCTGACAGGTGTTCCAGTCCCTCTTCATGCAAAACAAACAGTTGCTTTCAGTCCTACTTTGCTCAGGGTAGACATAAGGGCAGATGCTCCCAGGGGCATTTAGGTAACAGAAAAGTTCAAACTAAATCATAAATGGATATAAAAAGAATTTTTATTGGTACAAAATGACATAAAATCTCAATGACACTGCAGAAACATATGCTCTGGTATGCATGACCTCCATATATGACCAACAGAGGGGAGATTTACTAAGGCTACTTTCACACTGGGGCGGGCAGGCACCGGCGGTAAAGTGGCGCTATTTACCGTAGTTTAGCGGCGCTATTGGGCCGCTAGCGGGGCGGTTCTAACCCCCGCTGGCAGGCGAAAAAGGGTTAAAACCGCAAACCCAGCGGCGCTTTGCTGGCGGGTTTGCGGCGCTGCCCCATTGTTTTCAATGGGAAGGTGCGCTTTAGGAGCAGTGAATACGCTGCAAATAGCGCTGCAAAGATGCGGCTTGCAGGACTTTTTTGACCGTCCTGCAAGTGCAGCGCTCCAGGGTGAAAGCCCTCGGGCTTTCACCCTGGAGATACAGGAGAGGCTCTTTACAGGCGCTATTTTTAGTGCTGTAGCACCTGTAAAGCGCCTCAGTGTGAAAGTAGCCTAAAACTGGAGCACACGCAATCTGGTGCAGCTGTGCATAGCAACAAATCAGCTTCTTTTTCAATTAATTAATTAATTAATTAATTGTTCAATTAAGCTTTGACAACAAAACCCGTAAGCTGACTGGTTACAAAGCACAGCTGCACCAAATTCTGTGTGCACCAGTTTTAGACCTGGTTCACACCTATGCATTTTTGTGTGCATTTTCAGTTTTGCAGAAACACACTACAGTTCATTTAACATGTTTTCCTATGGATGTAGTTCACATCTGTGCACTTTATGGAAAGGGCCAGGGTTTTTTTTCTGTTTTTTGGTTCCATAGACTTCAATGGTTTAAAGATGTGTATTGAAAAGCGTAAAATGCACCTGCAATATGCATAGTTGCCAACAGTCCCAATTTTCCCGGGACAATCACGATTTTGGGACCCTCGTCCCGATTAAAGCTTGTCCCGATTGTTTTCCTGGGATTTTGGCTTTGTCCTGAGAAAGTCGGGAATGTTTTTGGAAAAAAACGGCAACAGCTACACAAAAATGGCCGCCGTCGCTTCCACTAGTGTATTTCCCCCTTGTGTTCAGTGCAGAGGAGAGGGGCAGCCAATTGGCTTCTCTCTTCAGTGTACAAATAGAAAATTCTATTGTACACTAAAGCCTATTGGCTGCAGGGATTGGCGACCCCTCCCCTCTCTCCACTGAACACAAGGAAATGTTCAGTCTCCACACGCTGATGGAAGGACCGGGGCTCCGCTGGCTGGGGACAGTGCACTGATGGTCTTGGCTCCCCCTTGCACCCTGTCCCCCCATGTCACCACCATACCTGCACCCACCTCCCCCATGTCACCACCATACCTGTTTCCCCCCTCCCCTGTGTCACCACCATACCTGCTTCCCCCCATGTCACCACCATACCTGCACCCCCCCTCCCCCCGTGTCACCACCATACCTGCACCCCCCTCCCCCCATGTCACTACCATACCTGCACCCCCCTCCCCCCATGTCACCACCATACCTGCACCCCCCTCCCCCCATGTCACCACCATACCTGTTTCCCCCCTCCCCCCGTGTCACCACCATACCTGTTTCCCCCCCTTCTCCTGTGTCACGACCATGCCTGCACCCCCCTCCCCGCGTGTCACCACCATACCTGCACCCCCTCCCCCCATGTCACCACCATACCTGCACCTCCCTCCCCCCGTGTCACCACCATACCTGCACCCCCCCCATGTCACCACCCAACCTGGTTCCCCCCTCCTCCCCGTGTCACCACCATACCTGCACCCCCCTCCTCCCCGTGTCACCACCATACCTGCACCCCCCTCCTCCCCGTGTCACCACCATACCTGCACCCCCCTCCTCCCCGTTTCACCACCATACCTGCACCCCCCCTCCCCCCCGTGTCACCACCATACCTGCACCCCCCTCCCCCCCGTGTCACCACCATACCTGCACCCCCCTCCCCCCTGTGTTACCACCATACCTGCACCCCCCTCCCCCCTGTGTTACCACCATACCTGCACCCCCCTCTCCCCTGTGTCACCACCATACCTGCACCCCCCTCCCCCGTGTCACCACCATACCTGCACCCACCTCCCCCCATGTCCCCACCATACCTGTCCCCCCCCTGTGTCACCACCATACCTGCTTCCCCCCCTCCCCCTGTGTCACCACCATACCTGCACCCCCCTCCCCCCATGTCACCACCATAACCTGCAGCCCCCTCCCACCATACCTGCCCCTCCTCCCCCATGTCATCACCATACCTGTTCCCCCCATGTCGCCACTATACCTGCACCCCCTCCCCCCATATCACCACCATACCTGGTTCCCCCCCTCCCCCTGTGTCACCACCATACCTGCACCCCCCTCCTCCCCGTTTCACCACCATACCTGGTCCCCCCCCCCCTGTGTCACCACCATACCTGCACCCCCCTCCCACCCCCCCCTACACACACAGATCCCGGTCCTCGCTCTGTCAGGAGTGATCGCGGGTACCCGGCGGTCATCACACCCGCCGGGCACTTGCATCGGCTTCGAGCCACGGGCAAAAGGCGAAGTGACATAAGGTAACGTCGTTTCACCCAGGGGAGCCAACCTGCTGCAGTACAACTGTTGCGGCTGGTCGGGAAAGGGTTAAGGCCTCGTAAACGGTTCGAAAATCAGAAGGGAAAAGTCTGAAGACGAGCTGTCTTCGGATCGTTAGTACGGTGCTATCGACAGACAATTTGACGTTTACATCAGACAAAAGCTGGATGTGCAGGCTATAAAATTTTTGTCTGATGTGAACTCAGCGTCTGATTTTCATATGGTCAGTACAGAAATCAGTCACACAAAAGTCAAAAGTACAAACACGCATGCTCAGAATCAAGGAACGACTGGGAAGAGTTTGGTCTTGTAAACTACCATTCTTAATCTAGAATTAACATTCGTGACGCAGCAATCGATGAAATGTCAAAATTCTCATCTTCTTTAATGGGATAATAAGCTGCTTTGCATGTAGTTATGCCAAATGTATTTTAAAAGGCATTTGTTTTGTACAATCTAAAAATCACGAATCAACGCTCACCAAACTTCTACTAACATGAAATTAGCAGAAGGGGTCCAAAGGGTGGCGCTTGAGAAATGAACTTCTTCTTTATACTCTCATAGTACGTCACTACATTTGTGTCTGTCAAACGACAATTTGCAGATAGTTAGTATGCAAGACAAAATCCTACACACGGCCTTTTGACAAAAATCAGACGCTCGGTCGTCCAACAATCAGACCGTGTGTACGAGGCCTAAGTCTGCCTGGGAGCACATAAAAAGACAGAAGGATTTTAGGCAGCCTACAGCCACAGAAGGGGAACCTGCGCTTCACAAGGTGATTCTGTTGTGCGGCACACCCCGTGTGCATGCCTAGTAGGGGCACACCCCTATACACATGCCTATTTGTGTCCAGGTTTCGGGCAGTCTGAAACCCAGAAACATGATTCAGAACATGGACTGTCCATGTAAATCCTAGACAGGTGGCAACCCTAGAACCAACCCCCATTTTGGCTGCTCTGATCATAGTCAAAGACAGAGGGTCACCGGGTGGTCCTCAATTATTGTCTGTAATGAAAGCAAAATATTAAAAAAATCCCTAGTCAGTACCATTATTTAGGCTGACCATACATGGATCCTAATTCAGCCTGTTCAGCAGAAACTGGGTGAATTTCGATCCATGTATGAGCAGGCTGGTTGTACAAAAGTCAATCTACTGATCAATGTCTGTTGCAAAATCTCTGCACAAATAGCACTGCCAGCAATAGCCAGCGGTGCTGATCAGTGCATTCTGATGGTAGAGAAATCTGCCCGCTATTAGAATACAATACCTCCCATCCACATCGAGTGTTTGGATGGGGAAATCGAGTCATTTTTTTTTTTTTTTTTATTCTTGTGACGAGATTGTGGATCTACTATACATTGTATAAATGATAATTGGATTTCTATACTTATGTGGGCCATATTTATGGTTTATTATGATGATTATTCTTTAATAATGACCCCCTGCAGTTCTCTCTGATACTTAGCATACTGTTTGTACTGTTTTTAAGTGTCATCATACAATAGTACACACAGAATATCTTTTCATCTCCATTTCTCTCAAGAGAACTGGACATCCCAATGCGTGAATGTGTGAATTTTATGTCGATCATTTGAAACATTGTACAGTATCTCACAAAAGTGAGTACACCCCTCACATTTTTGTAAATATTTTATTATATCTTTTCATGTGACTGCACTGAAGAAATGACACTTTGCTACAATGTAAAGTAGTGAGTGTACAGCTTGTATAACAGTGTAAATTTGCTGTCCCCTCAAAATAACTCAACACACAGCCATTAATGTCTAAACCGCTGGCAACAAAAGTGAGAAGACCCCTAAGTGAAAATGTCCAAATTGGGCCCAAAGTGTCAATATTTTGTGTGGCCACCATTATTTTCCAGCACTGCCTTAACCCTCTTGGGCATGGAGTTCACCAGAGCTTCACAGGTTGCCACTGGAGTCCTCTTCCACTCCTCCATGAGGACATCACGGAGCTGGTGGATGTTAGAGACCTTGCTCTCTTCCACCTTCCATTTGAGGATGCCCCACAGATGCTCAATAGGGTTTAGGTCTGGAGACATGCTTGGCCAGTCCATCACCTTTACCCTCAGCTTCTTTAGTAAGGCAATGGTAGTCTTGGAGGTGAGGTGTGTTTGAGGTCATTATCATGCTGGAATACTGCCCTGCGGCCCAGTCCCCGAAGGAAGGGATCATGCTCTGCTTCAGTATGTCACAGTTAGGGATGAGCTTCGAGTTCGAGTCGAACTCATGTTCGACTCGAACATTGGCTGTTCGCAAGTTCGCCGAACAGCGAACAATTTGGGGTGTTCGCGGCAAATTCGAATGCCGCGGAACACCCTTTAAAAGTCTATGGGAGAAATCAAAAGTGCTAATTTTAAAGGCTAATATGCAAGTTATTGTTATAAAAAGTGTTTGGGGACCCAGGTCCTGCCCCAGGGGACATGGATCAATGCAAAAAAAAGTTTTAAAAACGGCCGTTTTTTCAGAAGCAGTGATTTTAATAATGCTTAAAGTCAAACAATAAAAGTGTAATATCCCTTTAAATTTCGTACCTGGGGGGTGTCTATAGTATGCCTGTAAAGGGGCGCATGTTTCCTGTGTTTAGAACAGTCTGACAGCAAAATGACATTTTGAAGGAAAAAACTCATTTAAAACTACCCGCGGCTATTGCATTGCCGACAATACACATAGAAGTTCATTGATAAAAACGGCATGGGAATTCCCCAAAGGGGAACCCCGAACCAAAATTAAAAAAAAAAAATGACGTGGGAGTCCCCCTAAATTCCATACCAGGCCCTTCAGGTCTGGTATGGATATTAAGGGGAACCCCGGCCAAAATTAAAAAAAAAAAATGACGTGGGGTTTCCCCTAAATTCCATACCAGACCTGATTTTAAGGGGAACCCCGCACCAAAAAAAAAAAAAACAACGGCGTGGGGTCCCCCCAAAAATCCATACCAGACCCTTATCCGAGCACGCAACCTGGCAGGCCGCAGGAAAAGAGGGGGGGACGAGAGTGCGGCCCCCCCCCCTCCTGAACCGTACCAGGCCACATGCCCTCAACATTGGGAGGGTGCTTTGGGGTAGCCCCCCAAAACACCTTGTCCCCATGTTGATGAGGACAAGGGCCTCATCCCCACAACCCTGGCCGGTGGTTGTGGGGGTCTGCGGGCGGGGGGCTTATCGGAATCTGGAAGCCCCCTTTAACAAGGGGACCCCCAGATCCCGGGCCCCCCCCCTGTGTGAAATGGTAAGGGGGTACAAAAGTACCCCTACCATTTCACTAAAAAACTGTCAAAAATGTTAAAAATGACAAGAGACAGTTTTTGACAATTCCTTTATTTAAATACTTCTTCTTTCTTCTATCTTCCTTCATCTTCTGGTTCTTCTGGTTCTTCCTCCGGCGTTCTCGTCCAGCATCTCCTCCGCGGCGTCTTCTATCTTCTTCTCCTCGGGCCGCTCCGCACCCATGGCATGGGGGGAGGCTCCCGCTCTTCTCTTCTTCTTCATCTTCTTCTCTTCTTCTTTTCTTCTCTTCTTCATTTTCTTCTCCGGGCCGCTCCTCACACATGCTAGCATGGCGGGAGGCTCCCGCTGTGTGACGGCGCTCCTCGTCTGACAGTTCTTAAATAACGGGGGGCGGGGCCACCCGGTGACCCCGCCCCCCTCTGACGCACGGTGACTTGACGGGACTTCCCTGTGACGTCATGGGGAATACCACAGAGAAGTCCCGTCATGTCTTGTGCGTCAGAGGGGGGCGGGGTCACCGGGTGGCCCCGCCCCCGTTATTTAAGAACTGTCAGACGAGGAGCGCCGTCACACAGCGGGAGCCTCCCTTCATGCCAGCATGGATGCGGAGCGGCCCGGAGAAGAAAATGAAGAAGAGAAGAAGAGAAGAGCGGGAGCCTCCCCCCATGCCATGGGTGCGGAGCGGCCCGAGGAGAAGAAGATAGAAGACGCCGCGGAGGAGATGCTGGACGAGAACGCCGGAGGAAGAACCAGAAGAGCCAGAAGAACCAGAAGATGAAGGAAGATAGAAGAAAGAAGAAGTATTTAAATAAAGTAATTGTCAAAAACTGTCTCTTGTCATTTTTAACATTTTTGACAGTTTTTTAGTGAAATGGTAGGGGTACTTTTGTACCCCCTTACCATTTCACACAGGGGGGGGGCCCGGGATCTGGGGGTCCCCTTGTTAAAGGGGGCTTCCAGATTCCGATAAGCCCCCCGCCCGCAGACCCCCACAACCACCGGCCAGGGTTGTGGGGATGAGGGCCTTGTCCTCATCAACATGGGGACAAGGTGTTTTGGGGGGCTACCCCAAAGCACCCTCCCAATGTTGAGGGCATGTGGCCTGGTACGGTTCAGGAGGGGGGGGGCGCACTCTCGTCCCCCCCTCTTTTCCTGCGGCCTGCCAGGTTGCGTGCTCGGATAAGGGTCTGGTATGGATTTTTGGGGGGACCCCACGCCGTTTTTTTTTTTTTTTTGGCGCGGGGTTCCCCTTAAAATCCATACCAGACCTGAAGGGTCTGGTATGGAATTTAGGGGGAACCCCACGTCATTTTTTTTTTTAAATTTTGGCCGGGGTTCCCCTTAATATCCATACCAGACCTGAAGGGCCTGGTATGGAATTTAGGGGGACTCCCACGTCATTTTTTTTTTTTAATTTTGGTTCGGGGTTCCCCTTTGGGGAATTCCCATGCCGTTTTTATAAATGAACTTCTATGTGTATTGTCGGCAATGCAATAGCCGCGGGTAGTTTTAAATGAGTTTTTTCCTTCAAAATGTCATTTTGCTGTCAGACTGTTCTAAACACAGGAAACATGCGCCCCTTTACAGGCATACTATAGACACCCCCCAGGTACGAAATTTAAAGGGATATTACACTTTTATTGTTTGACTTTAAGCATTATTAAAATCACTGCTCCTGAAAAAACGGCCGTTTTTAAAACTTTTTTTTGCATTGATCCATGTCCCCTGGGGCAGGACCTAGGTCCTCAAACACTTTTTATGACAATAACTTGCATATTAGCCTTTAAAATTAGCACTTTTGATTATTCATGTTCGTGTCCCATAGACTTTAACGGTGTTCGCGTGTTCGAACGAACTTTTTTCCTGTTCGCATGTTCTGGTGCGAACCGAACAGGGGGGTGTTCGGCTCATCCCTAGTCACAGTACATGTTGGCTTTCATGGCTCCCTCAATGAACTGTAGCTCCCAGTTCCAGCAGCACTCATGCAGCCCCAGACCATGACACTCCCACCACCATGCTTGACTGTAGGCAAGACACACTTGTCTTTGTACTTCTCACCTGGTTGCCGCCACACACGCTTGACACCATCTGAACCAAATAAGTTTATCTTCGTCTCATCTGACCACAGGACATGGTTCCAGTAATCCATGTATTTAATCTGCTTGTCTTCAGCAAACTGCAAGCTTCCTTGTTTTAGAGCCACCTCCACAGGTAAAGAATATCAAATAGAACAACTCATTACGTGCACCAAGATTGGGGTTGTCTATATGCTACAGTGTGAGTGTGGCTTACAATACATTGGCAGGACATCCCGCCCCTTGCATGTTTGTTTAGGGGAACACGTCAACAACATTAAAAAAGGGATAAAAACACATAATGTTTCAAAGCATTTTAAATTGGTACACAATCAAAACCCCAGGGGTTTAAGCTTCTGGGGTATAGAGAGAGTTAATAAACATTGGAGGGGGGGTAATTTCCTACGCCAACTTAGTCATAGAGAATCTCATTGGATTCACGAGACTAAGGTCCTTGTTCCAGGGGGCTTGAACGTCGAGTTTGATGTTAACTGCTTTATCTCTGATCGCTAGGAACTGCTCTCTGTAATCTTTTTATTTTAAGTGTTAATTTTATATGTATTTTTTGATTATGGTATTGGATGACCCAGGATGATGAGCGGGTGCGGGGTATACGCCGTTGTTGTTTTTATATTTTATTATAATTTTTTTGTATTTATCTACAATTTTTATTCATATTTTATCTCACTACTTTATATGCCTAAAGTTTTAGAGATATGTTCTCCTTGGCACATTAATTATAGGCTATTCATTAATTAGCCTCTTTGTCCGAGGTCTACATGGTTATTCTATGGACACAGTGACTTCCTGGTTTGAAGTGCTTCGACCTTGGTTACTATAGTGATGGGTATACATTCCAGCTTATTGGTTACCTGGGAGGAGCGGACATAGTCACTTCCTGGTTTGAAGCACTTCGACCTGGTTACCATAGTGATGGGTATACATTGGAGCTCATTGGTTGCTGGGGAGGAGCGGACATTTATTTAAATGGGTGTTATCACGCTCAGCCGTCGCCGCTGAGGAAGTCCCGCCCACTTTGAGGGACGTAACGCGTACGGCATTGTGTACGTGCTCCGATCGTGACGTCACCCGCGCTCCGCTTGTCCATCCTGTATGGGACATCCACTCCATCCATGCTCTTATCCCTCGCACTGGGGCACAGTGTATCGTAATGTGAGTTATTCTGCATATCTTATTAAAATATTTTGAGTATCATTCAGAGAGCACTAGATTCTCTTTAATCTTTTACATGTGAATACTGCCTGTATGCTGGTTACTGGAAGCTGTTATTGAAAGCTGTTGCTGTTGATGCCTCACTGTGTACACATCTCCTCCTGGTATTATCCCTGTAAGGGAACCGCTGTTTTGACCTGACTGATTCACTCAGGGGTCCATCTATTGAGGTGAGCGGCTAGTATCATTGAAGGTGGAGGTCCACGTGTGTCACCACAGTCACCCTGCAATTTTCTCTTGTCACTTGAGTCACTGGATGAATCACTGGAATTTGCCTGCAATTTGTGTATATTGGACTTTTAGTTTTTATTTATTTTATGCGCTGTACTGCTCTTTTCTTTAAGCTTTCTTGTGCATCATCTTTAGAAGAGGCTTACTTCTGGGACGACAGCCATGCAGACCAATTTGATGCAGTGTGTGGTGTATGGTCTGAGCACTGACAGGCTGACCCCCCCACCCCTTCAACCTCTGCAGCAATGCTGGTAGCACTCATAAGTCTATTTCCCAAAGACAACCTCTGGATATGACGCTGAGCACATGCACTCAACTTCTTTGGTCGAGGCCTGTTCTGAGTGGAACCTGTCCTGTTAAACTGCTGTCTTGGCCACCGTGCTGCAGCTCAGTTTCAGGGTCTTGGAAATCTTCTTATAGAATAGGCTATCTTTTTGTATGGGAATAATTCTTTTTTGCAGATCCTCAGAGTTCTTTGCCATGAGGTTCTATGTTGAACTTCCAGTGACCAGTATGAGAGAGTGAGAGTTATAACACCAAATTTAACACACCTGCTCCACATTCACACCTGAGATCTTGTAACACTAACGAGTCACATGACACCAGGGAGGAAAAATGGCTAATTGGGCACAATTTGGACATTTTCACTTAGGGGTGTACTCACTTTTGTTGCCAGCGGTTTAGACATTAATGGCTGTGTGTTGAGTTATTTTGAGGGGACAGCAAATTTACACTGTTATACAAGCTATACACTCACTACTTGTAGCAAAGTGTCATTTCTTCAGTGTTATCACATGAAAAGATATAATAAAATTATTTATAAAAATGTGAGGGGTGTACTCACTTTTGTAAGATACTGTATATATCAGAAATATTATACATTTACTTATAACAAAGTAAATGTAATATCTTAATGGTGTCCAATAGGAAGTTGTTAAAATACTGTTGTGTTCAGAATTCTTCAGAATGTTCTTTCTGGGGATGCTGGTACAGTAGATATTTTGAGATGTAAGTTCCATATACTACTATCCATTACCCAGTAGAAGTCTGTGGGGTCCCACTGCAAATGTGCAGGCAGCGGGACCCTGAATTTAGTGCTGCTGATCTCCTCTAACCTGCAGTCATCCACAGATTCCACACACATATCGGTAATCAGCTCCTGGTACAGGAAGTCTGCTGTCACTAATAACTTATTTACAACTCTTTTCATCAGATCATGTAAAATGTATAAGTTGCAAATAAGTTGTTGACAGGAGACTTCCTATTCTTGTAGATGATTGCTGATATATGTGGAGTTTTCTGCAGGTTAGAAGAGATCAGAAGCACTATCACAAAAGCCGCGTACACACGAGCGGAATGTCCGTCATAAAAACGCCGATGGAAGCTTTTCATCATCTATTCCAATCGTGTGTATGCCTCATCGGACTTTTTTTTTTCAAAAATTCTGACGGACCTAGAAATAGAACACGTTCTAAATATTTCCAACGGACGGACCGCTGCCACCTCGGACATGTGTGAACCAGCTTCATTGAAAACCGCTCCAGGCACATGTTATGCGAATTGGATGCGGTTAGAAACACATCCAAATCGCATATATGTGAACTGAGCCTAAGGGTAGTGCAGTGTTTTCAATGCCATATCGCTACTACACATGTGCCTGGTACTGGTGCCATCTTGGCTTTTTCCAAAGACAATATTGCACATGCACAGTAGTATCAGCATTTAAATGTAGACCAGCGGGATCCACAACAGCCATACCCAGCAGGACTCAGGAAAGTTCCTGCAGATTGTATTGCTGTAGGACACGGCCTTCTCATTTCTGACCATCAGCTCGCACCACCACCCTACTCCCTGGCTTTTGCTTCAGGTCACACCATTATCTCTGCTGCTGGCCAGGGAGACTGCTGCCAGGATCTGGAGCTACTTGCAGAGGTACCACTCACCACTGTGCCTGCAAACCCTACCAATATAGTTGGCCTCCTTTTTACCGCCATGGCTGAAACTGCTCCATCACCATGCCTTCACACCCTACCCCCAATGCTGCAGCTGGCCCCTATCCTCTTTACCCCACACCACACCTGCATGCTAACACCACTCTCACCAGCAATCCTAACCCCATCCTTTTCTCTCACATACCCCCACTTCATTTGACACTGCACTGACGTCTGCTTCTGTGCTCGCTGCTAGCCACTGTACCAATGCGCACTTCTGTACTTTTCACCACTGCAGTCACGGGCCCATTGAGTCCGTTCAGTACTCAGGCACCCTTTTGCTAGCAGGAAGTCAAGAAAATATTTTCTACTAAGTTGATCGTAATGGGGCTATCATACCTTACTAGATATTCTATTAGTAAATGCTCACTATAACTACTTTTGTTTGCGTTGTTTAATGTTACTCTTTTAACAATTGGTATAAACATATATTCAGTCATATATGTATGTTAATATTTCACTATATAAAAATATGAATTTTACATTATTTACCACTACTGGTTAATACTGCACAAATTCTAGCAATAATGAGACACGTATTTAAAGCGGTTGTATACCCGCACAAAAAAAAAAAAAAAAATATATATATATATATGTATATATATATATATAAATAATATAGTACAGGTTTAGGAGATATTTATTTTACCTATAGGTAAGCCTTATTATAGGCCTACCTGTAGGTGAAAAAAAAAAAAGAGTATACAACCACTTTAACAAGAACAGCACACCTTCTTTCGAAACTTTATTTGCAAAGCACTCCCTCTATTGGTGAAAAAATGTATTTTATTCCGACATAAGTTGAGTAGTTGTAAACAGTGTTCAGAGCCAAGATTTCCTGGAACCTCATGGTTCCTTCAGAGGTTTTTAAGGATTCCTTGTGTAGTGAGCAACAGTGGGTTGCTTAGTAAGCCAACAGGGCAAGATTATCCTATCTCTCAGGTATATCACTAGTGACACCAATATTTTTTTTTTTTTGTTGTCCCATTGACCACAATATAAGGTGGTCTTTCTCCTACTGACCGCCAAAGGGAGCCCTTTACCCACTGGCCACTAATCTAAGGGGGCCCTACACTGATCACCAATCTAAGGGGGCCCTACACTGATCACCAATCTAAAGGGGCACTACACTGATCACAAATCTAAAAGGGCACTCTACTGATCACCAATCTTAAGGGGCACTACACTGGCCACTAAACTAACAGTGGCAATACACTGGCTATTATTCTAAGGGGGCACTACACTGATCATGAATGTAAATGCACACTACAATGGCCACTTATCTAAAGGGGCACTATACTGGTGTTTACCAATCTAAAGGGGCACTACACTGGCCACCAATCTAAAGGGGCACTACACTGGCCACTAATCTAAGGGGGAACTACAATGACCACTAATCTAGGGGGACACTACCATGACCACTAATCTACGGGGCAATACACTGGCTACTAATCAAAGGGGGCACTACACTGATCACAAATCTAAATATACACTACACTGGCCACTAATCTAAAAGGGCACTACAATGATCACCAATCTAAAGGGGCACTACACAGGCCAATAATTTAAGGGAGCACTACACTCAACCCCAATCTAAAGGGGCACTACACTGATCACCAATCTAAGGGGGCACTACATTGGCCAATAATCTAAGAGGGCACTACACTAATCCCCAATCTAAAGGGGCATTACAATGATCACCAATCTAAGGGGGCACTACACTTGCCACGAATCTAAGGGGGCACTACAATGGCCACTAATTTAAGGGGGCAACACACTGCTCACAAATCTAAACGAGCACTACAGTGGCCACTAATCTAAGGGGTCACTACACTGATCACCCATCTAAGAGGGACACTACATTAGCCACTAATCTAAGGGGCACTACCCTGACCACCAATGTAGACAATTGTCACCGTCTTGCTTTTCCATTCTGTCCATTATTACTTTAATTTCAAGATTATTACTAAAAATTATTTCCCATTATAGAGTAGGGGATGTTACAAAAATGATCCACTCTGGGTGTCAAATATGCTAAGTATGCTAACTATGCAATGAGATAGTCTTCTGTCGCTTTACCCTATCCAACTTTATCCAAAACTTGAAAAAAAATTGGCTGGGCATGGACTTTAAACCCAGGACTATAATTACTAAAGTCTTCTGTCTGTAACCACATCCAATAATCTAGGGTGACTAATTATTATATCTTGAGCATGGCATGTACCTTGCAGACGCTGGGTAATGTGTTTATTATTCTTTCAACGTGTTTCAGAATGAGGCATTAACATCACTAAGATATTACATCTACGAGACACTGGGTAATGTCTTTATTATTCTTTCAACGTGTTTCAGAATGAGGCATTAACATCACTATATTACATCTATCAATAGTAGCACTATTGTAATGCATATCAAACAATTCACTACTATAAATATTTAACATGTGGTCCATTTAGGGTATATTTAGACGTGCGCCTAAATTTCCCTTTCCGCTCAAGCCCAGTCAATGTTTGAATTGTGCTTTAGAGGCTACTGAAAAGGTGGTAAAGAATCAATGCAATGCCTCCTCACTGCCTGTTTTGACTCCATTTTTGATGACAAACATGCTGCAACCATGTGCATTGCACCTGCTTGCGGGACAATTGCAGCTCTTCCCCATTTGCTTGCATGTGTAGCGTTCAGTGGGCTTGCCACTAAAAAAATATGTGACAATACATGTTACCATATAGTAATTACAAGGTAGAGCTGTACATTTGTCCCATAGACATAGTGGGTGAAATTGCTTGAACCCCAGTTTATGACACAATGCATAGACATTTTCATAGGTTCCAATTCCCCTTCCCAGTATCACTCTCACATTATATATATTAAATATTTGTGCAGCAAAGACCCTCTGGCTGGTCCGGCTATCTTGTCCCAGGTCTGCTTTTTTCCCATAGTGTAAGAGCAGCCAGGCACACAGTGGCATCCACACTTCTGGCTCAATAAGTAGTCTGGGGGTTGCTTTTCTGAATGTTATGATGTGTAACTTGGTTAGGGTATAGTTTCATAGTTAGTCAGGTTAAAAAAAGACACACGTCCATCTAGTTCAGCCAGTATAAAAAAAAACAACCATACAATCCCATATACCCAATCCTATACCCACAGTTGATCCAGAGGAAGGCGAAAAACCCCAGCAAAGCATGATCCAATTAACTACAGTGGGGAAAAAATTCCTTCCTGATCCCTCGAGAGGCATCGGATTTTACCTGGATCAACATTATCTATAAATGTTAGTACCCAGTTATACTATGTACATTTAGGAAATAATCCAGGCCTTTTTTTAAAGCAATCTACTGAGCTGGCCAGAACCACCTCTGGAGGAAGTCTATTCCACATTTTCACAGCTCTTACTGTGAAGAAACCTTTCCACATTTGGAGATTAAATCTCTTTTCCTCCATAAGTAAAGAGTGCCCTCTTGTCCTCTGTGATGACCTAAAAGTGAATAACTCAACACCAAGTTCACTATATGGAACACTTATGTATTTGTACATGTTGATCTCCTCTTCTCAAGAGAGAATAAATTAATTTCCTCCAATCTTTCCTCATAGCTGAGCTCCTTCATGCCTCTTATCAGTTTGGTTGCCCTTCTCTGTGCTTTCTCTAGTTCCCAGATACCCTTTTTGAGAATTGGTGCCCAAAAATTAACTGCATATTCCAGAGCTGTGGTATACTCCAGAACGTTGAACAGCTGAGCAGCTACTTCCTCTTGAAAAGTCCCTTAGCAACAGTACTTGGGAAATGGACAGCACTGGGGCATCAAAGCTATGTTCCAGGTCAGGTGAACATCAGTCTCAGTGCAACTGGGGGGGTTACCGAACAGGATTCACCTAGATCCTGCTCTCAGGTTTGTACTCACTAGTCCTTTGGTGCGTGGGTGTCTATCTTATGCCGCGTACACACGAGCGGACTTTCCGGCATACTTGGTCCACAATCCGACCGTGTGTAGGCTCCGGCGGACTTTTCTGGCCGACTTTTTCCCAAAAGCCCGCCGGACCTAGATTTGAAACATGTTTTAAATCTTTCCGTCGGACTCAGTTTCTGGCGGAAAGTCCGCTCATCTGTGTGCTGGTCTGACGGAAAGCCCGCTCGTCTGTATACTGGTCAAACGGACCAGATACGACGGAAGGGCAGGGTATTGCATTTCGCGCTCGCTGCAATAGGAAAAACAAATTTTCCTATTGTGGCGAGCGCGGGGCATACCAGGCCCTTAGGTCTGGTATGGATTATAAAGGGAACCCCCTACGCCGAAAAAACGTCATGGGGTCCCCCCTAAAATCCAATTTATAACGGACGGACTTGCCCACACACGACCGGACTTTCCGGCGGGCTATGTCCGCCCGTCTTTCCGACGGACTTCCGCCGTAGTTACGGCGGACTTTCAGAATGAACGGACTTGCCCACACACGGACAAGTCCGTTCATTTTAAATGTGACTCAGGTACGACGGGACTAGAAAAGGAAGTCAATCTTGCCGCTTTTATCGGTGAGATTGACACCTTGCGAGCCCCGTCGCGGGTCATCCCAGGCCCTTAGGTCTGGTATGGGTTATAAAGGGAACCCCCTACGCCGAAGAAAAACGGCGTGGGGTCCCCCCTAAAATCCATACTAGACCCCGATCCGAGCACGCAGCCTGGTCAGGAAAGGGGGTGGGGACGAGCGAGCACCCCCCCCCCTCCTGAACCGTACCAAGCCGCATGCCCTCAACATGGGGGCGTGCTTTGGGGGAGCACCTTGTCCCCATGTTGATGAGGACAAGGGCCTCTTCCCGACAACCCTGGCCATTGGTTGTCGGGGTCTGCGGGCGGGGGGCTTATCGGAATCCGGGAGCCCCTATAATAAGAGGGCCCCCAGATCCCGGCCCCCCACCCTATGTGAATGAGTATGGGGTACATGGTACCCCTACCCATTCACCTAGGGAAAAAGCGTCAATAATAAAACACACTACACAAGTTTTTAAAATAATTTATTAAACAGCTCCGGGGGGGTCTTCCTCCGGCTTCGGGGGTCTTCCTTCGGCTTCGGGGGTCTTCTTCCGGCTTCGGGGGTCCCTCCAGTTCCTCTTCTCCCGGCGTCCGGTTGGTTCTTCTCCGCTCCCTCTGGCCTCTTCTCCTGGTGTTCCAGTTCTTCGGCGTGGTCAACATCACCCGGTGACCCCTAAAACGTCACAGTCCCAGCATGCCCAGGGACTGTGACATCATAAGGGGGCGGGGTCTCCAACTATATAAGTCACAACGGAGCCCTCAGAGAGCAGTCCAGCCGGAGAGAGCGTCGTGTCAACATCTGGAGAAGAGAAGAGGGAAGAAGACAAGAAGCCCAGAAGTCCGGACCTCCGCTGGCAAAAGAGTGGCCTGAAGACAGTGGAGGAGCCGGCTGAAGAACTGGAACACCGGGAGAAAAGGCCGGAGGGAGCGGAGAAGAACCAACCGGACGCCGGGAGAAGAGGAACTGGAGGGACCCCCGAAGCCGGAGGAAGACCCCCCCGGAGCTGTTTAATAAATTATTTTAAAAACTTGTGTAGTGTGTTTTATTATTGACGCTTTTTCCCTAGGTGAATGGGTAGGGGTACCATGTACCCCATACTCATTCACATAGGGTGGGGGGCCGGGATCTGGGGGCCCTCTTATTATAGGGGGCTCCCGGATTCCGATAAGCCCCCCGCCCGCAGACCCTGACAACCAACGGCTAGGGTTGTCGGGAAGAGGCCCTTGTCCTCATCATGGGACAAGGTGCTTTGGGGTGGGGGGACCCACAGGGCCCCCCCTCCCCCAAAGCACCCCCCCATGTTGAGGGCATGCAGCCTGGTACGGTTCAGGAGGGGGGGCGCTCGCTTGTCCCCACCCCCTTTCCTGACCAGCCGGGCTGCATGCTCGGATCGGGGTCTGGTATGGATTTTAGGGGGGACCCCACGCCGTTTTTTTCGGCGTAGGGGGTTCCCTTTATAACCCATACCAGACCTAAGGGCCTGGGATGACCCGCGACGGGGCTCGCAAGGTGTCAATCTCGCCAATAAAAGCGGCAAGATTGACTTCCTTTTCTAGTCCCGTCGTACCTGAGTCACGTTCAAAATGAACGGACCTGTCCGTGTGTGGGCAAGTCCGTTCATTCTGAAAGTCCGCCGTAACTCCGGCGGAAGTCCGTCGGAAAGACGGGCGGACATAGCCCGCCGGAAAGTCTGGTCGTGTGTGGGCAAGTCCGTCCGTTATAAAGTCTGGCGCACCTGGCGGACAAAGTCCGTCGGAAAGTGTGCTGGACCAAGTATGCCAGAAAGTCCGATCGTGTGTACGCGGCATTAGAGTCAGACAGCTGTTAAGTGTACTCACCAGACTGGATCCCCCTTCTGTGGCTTTAACTCTCTCTGCAGGTAGGGCCCCTGCCTCAGGGTATTAGGGGCCTTGCTGGCTCCTGGGGAAGGTGCAGGGTAGCCTAGGAGGGTGGCAGTGGCTGGGTGCTTCTCCTACTGGACAAGGCTCTGACTCATGCAGCCTGATTATTTATGTTCTCTCCAGCCACCTTCTAAGCACACCCTTAAGGGATTGGATGGGACCTCATTAACAATAAAACTGCCCACTAAGCCTACTCCATTACTTTGTGTTGGATCTTTCCAGTAGTAGTCGTGCGACGCTGTACCCAAATAAAATTTTTAATTTCTTAATTCTTTAATTTATCGTTAATTTTTCATTGACTCATTATTATTATTCACTTATCATTTATTTTTGGATTTTTATGATACAGTACTGTTGCGCAAGATCATTATTGCTTTATTTATCAAATAAAATTTACGTCATTTTTTTCCCACAAATAGAGCTTCTTTTGGTGGTATTTGATCACCTCTGCCGTTTTTATTTTTTGCGCTGTAACCGAAAAAAGACTGACAATTTTGAAAAAAACAAACAATATTTTTTACTTTATTACTATAATACATATCTAATAAAAAAAAATAAAAAAAACAAATGTATTCATCATATTAGCCCAATATGTATTCTTCTATATATTTTTGGTAAAAAAATTGCATTAAACGTATATTGATTGGTTTGCACAAAGGTTATAGCGTCAACAAAATAGGAGATAGATTTATGGACTTTTTATTTTTTTTTTTTACTAGTATTAGTATAGTAGACAGATTGGACACTTTTGAGACTATTGACATTATTACAGTGATCAGAGCTAAAAATATGCACTGATCACTGTATAAATGATACTGGTAGGGAAGGGGTTAACACTAGGGGTTAGGTGTGTCCTAGGGAGGTGATTTCTAACTGTGGGGGGAGTGGACTGACTGGGAGTACAGAGAGATTGCTGTTCCTGATCACTAGGAACAGACGATCTCACTGTACTCTCCTGTCAGAATGGGGATCTGCTTTATTTACATAGGCAGATCCCCGTTCTGCCTCTCTGAGGAGCATTCACGGGTGGCAGGCGGACATCGCGGCCGCTGGACCCACGCATCGGCTCCCCTGCTGTGTATACCCAGAACACAATAGAGTCTATCTGATCGGTGCTTGGCCATTCAGAGAGAGTGATGTATTCTAGCAATTAATACAAAGCTTCCTCTGATTGGCTCCGAGTCCGAGAGGCGGGCTGAGGATGTCACAACCTCTGACTCAGCCAATCAGAGGAAGCTTTGTATTCATTGCTAGAATACATGGCTTTCTCTGAATGGCTGAGCTCTGATCAGACAGACTCTATTGTGTTCCGAGTATCAGTGCTGTGTCTTGGCCTAGGCCAACAACTAGGCCGCCCCTCCGTAAAGCTGTAAATCTGTCTCTGATTGGCCCTCTGCTGTGGCCAATCATGGGGAGGAAAACAGCGATCAGGAAGCTGGGCGGCGGCACAGCGAAACTTCGGCTGACAGAAAGGGGAGGGGGGGCGAGCGGGGGGAGTTCTCTGGCAAATGGATCAGCAGTGCTGTGACAGGGAGAGGAGAGATGCGGGCTGTCTGTGTATCTCCCCCGCTCGCCCCCCCTCCCCTTTCTGTCAGCTGAAGGGAGAAGAGAGAGCGGCTCTAATTGGTTTCACCATGCCGCCGCCCAGCTTCCTGACCGCTGTTTTCCTCCCCATGATTGGTCACAGCAGAGGGCCAATCAGAAGACTCTGGGGGGCATCATGGGAAAATAGTCCCTGAAGAACGGCGGCCCTGTGTGTCAACAGACATGCTACAGCCCCCAGCATGCATGCACTCTGCTGGGGGGGGGGGGTGTTAGAGGAGAAAAAGAGGGAGCCACGCTGTACCCGCACCACCAGAGAGCCACGCTGTACCCGCACCACCAGAGAGCCACGCTGTACCCACACCACCAGAGACACGCTGTACCCGCGCCACCAGAGAGCCACGAGGTACCCGCACCACCAGAGAGAGCCACGCTGTACCCGCACCACCAGAGAGAGCCACGCTGTACCCGCACCACCAGAGAGAGCCACGCTGTACCCGCACCACCAGAGAGCCATGCTGTACCCGCACCACCAGAGAGCCACGCTGTACCCGCACCACCAGAGAGCCACGCTGTACCCGCACCACCAGAGAGCCACGCTGTACCCGCACCACCAGAGAGCCACGCTGTACCCGCACCACCAGAGAGCCACGCTGTACCCGCACCACCAGAGAGCCACGCTGTACCCGCACCACCAGAGAGCCACGCTGTACCTGCACCACCAGAGAGGGAGCCACACTGTTCCCGCACCACCAAAGAGAGAGCCACGCTGTACCCGCACCACCAGAGGGGGAGAAAGATAAAGCCACTGCCAGGGTACAGACATGCTACACTACTGACCGCCTGGGCAACCCAGAGTGAGCGAACGTCCAGCTGGAGGGATCACTGTTGCGGTTTCATTGGGTCTGGTAAGAGAGCCTGTTGGCCATTATCCATTACTGTTCCCAGGGACTGAGCCATTAGGAAGTGCCTAACCTGATATCCTCTAGGCCTTGTTGACCGCCACAATGAGCTCCAACGCTGGGCCTCCAGTCAGTGGTGTATTTAGGTTTTGTGCTGCCTTAGGCCTGACTAAGCTTGCGCACCCCCTAATTTAAATATGCCCCACCCCTTCCTGTCAAGGCCACACCCCTTTCTTTTAAAGATCCGCCCTGTCATCTTCATTGGAGGAGGACAGAGGGACGCCGCGGGAAGAGGACAGAGAGGCATGCGGCATCTTTTCATTTGGGGGGTAAGGGGATATGTGCTAGTTGCTTTGGGAGGGGAGGATCAGACCCCCCTCACTAGCACATATCCTCTCCCCTCCCGAAGCACCCAGCACATATCCCCTTACCCCCCTTCCCTTCATCCATGTGTGCATCTGTTATCTGCCCCCCTTCCCGGTTACTGTGTCCCCCTCCACTGTAAACTATACACAGACCTCAGACCGGCAGCGCGGCTCTTGCACTGAAGTCGTGTCCCTCCTCTGTGGCTCCTTCTCCTCCTGGCTGTGTACACTAGAACATTGGAGCCGAGAAGGAGGAGGAGCCGAGGAGTGTGTGTGGCTGACAGTGGGGAGAGAGGTGGCGGCTGCTACGGAAAGCCGATCGCCGCTTGTGGGACCCCAGGTGGCAGATTTCCTGGGTGCCCACGCTGGCGCACTCTGGCTGCCAGTTACCGAAGCTCAGTGCCGGAACTATTTGTGGGCTCCGGGACAGTGGCATCACTAGGTTTGGTGTCACCTGAAGCTGTAAAAATTGTGTCCCCCCCCTTAATTTTTGGACTGGAGGCCCAGCGTTGGAGCTCATTGTGGCGGTCAACAAGGCCTAGAGGATATCAGGTTAGGCACTTCCTAATGGCTCAGTCCCTGGGAACAGTAATGGATAATGGCCAACAGGCTCTCTTACCAGACCCAATGAAACCGCAACAGTGATCCCTCCAGCTGGACGTTCACTCACTCTGGGTTGCCCAGGCGGTCAGTAGTGTAGCATGTCTGTACCCTGGCAGTGGCTTTATCTTTCTCCCCCTCTGGTGGTGCGGGTACAGCGTGGCTCTCTCTTTGGTGGTGCGGGAACAGTGTGGCTCCCTCTCTGGTGGTGCGGGTACAGCGTGGCTCTCTGGTGGTGCGGGTACAGCGTGGCTCTCTGGTGGTGCGGGTACAGCGTGGCTCTCTGGTGGTGCGGGTACAGCGTGGCTCTCTGGTGGTGCGGGTACAGCGTGGCTCTCTGGTGGTGCGGGTACAGCGTGGCTCTCTGGTGGTGCGGGTACAGCGTGGCTCTCTGGTGGTGCGGGTACAGCGTGGCTCTCTCTGGTGGTGCGGGTACAGCGTGGCTCTCTGTGGTGGTGTGGGTACCTCGTGGCTCTCTGGTGGCGCGGGTACAGCGTGTCTCTGGTGGTGCGGGTACAGCGTGGCTCTCTGGTGGTGTGGGTACAGCGTGTCTCTGGTGGTGCGGGTACAGCGTGTCTCTGGTGGTGCGGGTACAGCGTGGCCCTCTGGTGGTGCGGGTACAGCGTGGCTCTCTGGTGGTGCGGGTACAGCGTGGCTCTCTGGTGGTGCGGGTACAGCGTGGCTCTCTGGTGGTGCGGGTACAGCGTGGCTCCCTCTTTTTCTCCTCTAACACCCCCCCCCTCAGCAGAGTGCATGCATGCTGGGGGCTGTAGCATGTCTGTTGACACACAGGGCCGCCATTCTTCAGGGACTATTTTCCCATGATGCCCCCCAGAGTCTTCTGATTGGCCCTCTGCTGTGACAAATCATGGGGAGGAAAACAGCGGTCAGGAAGCTGGGCGGCGGCATGGTGAAACCAATTAGAGCCGCTCTCTCTCTCTTCTCCCTTCAGCTGACAGAAAGGGGAGGGGGGGCGAGCGGGGGAGATACACAGACAGCCCGCATCTCTCCTCTCCCTGTCACAGCACTGCTGATCCATTTGCCAGAGAACTCCCCCCGCTCGCCCCCCCTCCCCTTTCTGTCAGCCGAAGTTTCGCTGTGCCGCCGCCCAGCTTCCTGATCGCTGTTTTCCTCCCCATGATTGGCCACAGCAGAGGGCCAATCAGAGACAGATTTACAGCTTTACGGAGGGGCGGCTTGACAGTTCTTACTTTAACTACTTTCTAGCCCCCTCCGCACCCGCACTGCTAAGCTGTACTCCCCAGATGGTGGCCCTGCTGTGTGGGAAGAGGGCGCCGCTGCCATTTTCGGGGGGGGGGGGGCGGCTTTTTGCCGCCCCCCCGCACAGTGCCGCCCTAGGCCTGGGCCTTGTTGGCCTAGGCCAAGACACAGCACTGCCTCCAGTCCAAAAATTAAGGGGGGGGACACAATTTTTACAGCTTCAGGTGACACCAAACCTAGTGACGCCACTGTCCCGGAGCCCACAAATAGTTCCGGCACTGAGCTTCGGTCACTGGCAGCCAGAGTGCGCTAGCGTGGGCACCCAGGAAATCTGCCACCTGGGGTCCCACAAGCGGCGATCGGCTTTCCGTAGCAGCCGCCACCTCTCTCCCCACTGTCAGCCACACACACTCCTCGCTCCTCCTCCTTCTCGGCTCCAATGTTCTAGTGTACACAGCCAGGAGGAGAAGGAGCCACAGAGGAGGGACACGACTTCAGTGCAAGAGCCGCGCTGCCGGTCTGAGGTCTGTGTATAGTTTACAGTGGAGGGGGACACAGTAACCGGGAAGGGGGGCAGATAACAGATGCACACATGGATGAGGGGAAGGGGGGTAAGGGGATATGTGCTGGGTGCTTTGGGAGGGGAGAGGATATGTGCTAGTGAGGGGGGTCTGATCCTCCCCTCCCAAAGCAACTAGCACATATCCCCTTACCCCCCAAATGAAAAGATGCCGCATGCCTCTCTGTCCTCTTCCCGCGGCGTCCCTCTGTCCTCCTCCAATGAAGATGACAGGGCGGATCTTTAAAAGAAAGGGGTGTGGCCTTGACAGGAAGGGGTGGGGCATATTTAAATTAGGGGGTGCGCAAGCTTAGTCAGGCCTAGGGCAGCACAAAACCTAAATACACCACTGCCGAGTATGAGACAGGAAGGTCTTGGCTCGCACCCGAAACACAGTGCTGTATGCTGTATGTGGCCTTAGCTACATACAGTTTATACAGCACTTCCAGCGGCCTCACATGTTAGTGAGGGACATACAGGCAGTTTGTTTGTGCCAGCTTGGCCCAAACTAACTGTAAAGTGTAGCAAAAGCTGAAGTTCAGCTTTAAAAAAAGTGTGGGATTTCATACATACTCACGCAGGTGCATGCAGCATCGATCCGACTCTACACCACTACCTGAGCACTCAAAGACCACTGATTGCTCAATTGTTCTCTGTTCAATGGAGCGCCTGGCTGTGGAGGGGGGCGGGAGAAGCTGGCTCAGGTTCTCAGTGGCGTGCTAAGAGGCCGAGCCAGCTGCTGGACATTATTGTCTGGATCCCTGCAGAGCCTGGACTGGCTCTGTGATATCAGCTGACGGTCGGCTAAATCTGGATCACAGGAGTAAGCTTAAAGTAGCTTTGGTCCTACTTCTACCTTTAACCACTTGACCTCTGGCAGATTTACCCCCCCCCCCCCCCCCCATATGACCAGGCCATTTTTCGAGATACGGAACTGTGTTACTTTATAAGAAAAAGACAGCTAGCAACTCCATAATTCTCAAGTATTTATTAGGCCATAACAGTGAGTATACAGATGGTGGCAGACATGTTTTGGCGATAAGCCTCGGTCACAGCAATGTGTTACTTAACTGACAATTGGGCGGTCATGCAATGCTGTACCCAAATACAATTTATGTTCTTTTTTCCCCACGAATAGAGCTTTCTTTTGGTGGTATTTGATTACCTCTGCGTTATGTTTTGCACTATAAACATTAGGAAAAAAAATTACTTTCTGCTATAAAACATATCCAATAAAAAATGGGAAAAAAATCTAATTTCTTCATAAATTTTGGCCAATGTGTATTCTGCTACATGTTTTTGGTAAAAAGAAATCCCAGTAAGCGTATATTGATTGGTTTGCTTAAGCGTTATAGCGTCTATAAACTATGGAATATTTTTATTTTTTTTTACTAGTAATGGCAGTGGTCAGCGACTTATAGCGGGACTGCAATATTGCGGAGGACATTCTGTCACTTTTTGGGACAAGTGACACTAATACAATGATCAGTGCTAAAAAATATGCACTGTCACTATACTAATGACACTGGCTGGGAAGGGGTTAACATCAGGAGCGATCAAAGGGTTAATTGTGTGCCTAACTGTGGGAGGTGCTTTTACTAGGGGAAGACATGGATCGTAGTCCCTGGCTTTGCAGAGACACAGGATCCATGCCTTCTCCCCTGTCAGAACAGCTGTTGGGCCCCCCGCTGTGTGTGATCACAGTGGGAATGAGCTGTGGTCGAAGTGCATGTGCACCCCGGAGGAGACGGATCATATATATATATATATATATATATATATATATACGTGATCTGGCGCAGAGGTGCCGCCATGTAGCAGTAAAACTGTTAAGGGTGGACTTTAAGTGGTTAAAACAGTAAGATAGTATTTGAATTATGACCAACGCATAATTTGTGTGTCAGCAATTTGGAGCATGCATGAGCATACTGCATGATATGCCAAGGTGACACTGATCTGGATTGCGGATTGGTCACACAGAATGATGGTGCACTTCTAACCACTTCAATACCGGGCCTATTCTGTCACCCCTCTCCTACATGTAAAAGTCCTATTTTTTTTTTTTGCTAGAAAATTACTCAGAACCCCCAAACATTATCTATGTTTTTTTTTTAGCAGACACCCTAGGGAATAAAATGGCGGTCATTGAAACTTTATCTCTCACGGTATTTGCGCAATAATTTTTCAGACGCTTTTTTTGGAAAAAAAAACAGTTTCATGAATTAAAAAATAACAAAACAGTAAATTTAGCCAAATTTTTTTGTATAACGTGAAAGATAATGTTATGCCGAGTAAATAAAAATTGCGCACACTCATGGAATGGCGCCAAACTTCGGTACTTAAAAATCTCCATAGGCGACGCTTTAAAATTTTTTACAGGTTATTTTTTACAGGTTACCAGTTTAGAGTTATAGAGGAGGTGTAATGCTAGAATTGTTGCTTTCGCTCTAACGCACGCGGCGATACCTCACATGTGTGGTTTGAACGGCGTTTACATATGTGGGCGGGACTTATGTGTGTGTTCGCTTCTGAGCGCGAGCTACCAGGGTCAGGGGTGTTTTATTTTTTTTAAATTTTATTTTACTTTACTTTATTTTTTATATTTTTACACTTTTTTTTACATTTAATTTTTTTGATCATTTTTATTCCTATTACAAGGAATGTAAATATCCCTTGTAATAGGAATCTATCGTGACAGGTCCTCTTTTATGGAGAGATGCGGGGTCAATAATACCCCGCATCTCTCCTCCATGCTGTAAAGCATGAGATAGGAAAAAAAAAATTCACTGATCTCATGCTGACAGCCGCGATCATGGCTTTGTTTACATACGGGGTCCGAGCGTGACGTCATAACATCGCACCCGGGCCTCTGACGGTCAGAGATGTCTGGTGCCCATCTGGTCACCGGAAATCTCTATGGTTGTCATCCGGCGGCATCCAATTCTTTCTCAGGGCCCCCGATGGCACAGGAGAGCCCGGAGAAGCACCGGATGGCGGCGGTAGGGGGGGGACGTCCCATCCGGTCGCTGATAAGAACGATTAAGCGGCGGAACTGCTGATATGATCATTCTTATCGTGCACAGAATTGCCGCCTGCAAATAATTATATCTGAATGATGCCTGCAGCTGCACAAAGTCAAGGACGTCATATGATGGTGTGCGGTATTGAAGTGGTTGTAAACTTAGTTACACCACTTTCACCTACAGGTAAGCCCATAATAAGGCTAACATGTAGCTACTGGAAATATCTCCTAAACCTGCACAGTTTAGGAGATATTTACTATATACACTTGTGCTGTCATCGGCGCATGCGCACTGAAGAAAGGGCACGATCGTGCTGTTTCTAAAGGACCCGTGCCGTGACCATCGGCTCTCGTGTGCATGTGCAAGAGTGACGTCACGCGACTCTGGCCAGTCACTGAGCCCACGGCCCCAGAAGAAAGAGGAGTGAAGATGGATGCGGCCACCAGCAGGGACATCCTGGGCTTCGTTTGCAGGTAAGTGCATAATAATGGGCTAGTATGCAATGCATACTAGCCCATTATGCTTTTGCTTTGCAGGGGAATAGAGAGGAAATAAAACCCAAATGTGGATTGCCCTTCAGACAGCAAAGCAAGTCTAACAAGGTCTTATGTTGTATCTATGGTCCCCTCCTGAAGAGGAAGGACCCCTCTCTGACCCCACTGAGGCGCAAGCCTCCTGATAGGGGTAAGGCGCACTCAGGTCCACCTAGACTCCTCTCCTCATAATCAACCAAAGACAAGCAACGAGTAGTAAGAGGGGGGCTCTCTAGGGCTGCAACTAACGATTATTTTCATAATCGATTAGTTGGCCGATTATTGTTTCGATTAATCGATTAATCGGTTGATAAGCTTAAAAAAAAAGTGTTGTGCATAATTTAGTTAATTTGTAAAGTTTTAAAAAAAAAGGCAATGTATTCTTAAATATCTCTTTGCAGTGGTAAATATAAATAACTATATGGTTAGGGAGCAACATATCTAATCCACTCTGAGAATAACAGACAGAAGAGATATACTGTATATACTATTAGAGGAGAGATATACTGTATATGCTATTAGAGGATATATACTATTAAAAAAGGGGTGAATCTGGTAAATATCATCAGACTCAGAGATCAATTTTTTTTTATTTTTTTTTTTTAAACAATGTCTTCCTTCAAAAAAAAAAAATGGCATTTTAAGAACGTTTGTTCGATTTTCTAATCGTTAGTGGGGTCAAATTGACGTTCATTTTCAACCACAGTGACAATTTGGAAATGTTAGAAAACTTCTTGGTCAAAGGAATTTTCAGACGGTGTATGTGGTTTTCGTTCATTTTAAAAACAATGTTAAAAACAAGTAAAAATTTCAAACATTCTTTCATTCAGCGAATGTACAAAGATTTTTCGTCTGAATATTCTTGTCTGAAAATTGATCCCTGTGGCCAGCATAAGGCTCGCTACACGCCTATGCAGTTTGCTTTTGATATGTTTCTGTAGTGCTTTTTGCTGTGCATTTTGATTTTTGCTCACGTGATTTTGCTGCAATTTGCAATTTTTTTGCATTTTATGGCCAATTTGTTGTTGGGCAGATTAAAAAACACAAATTGCTACAAAAACGCATTACATGCTTTTCTGCAGCTTTTCCATTGAAGTGTATTGAACCAAAAAAAGCAGTTTTGCATAAAAAAAAGTCCCTGACCCTTTCCAAATACGCAGCGGCTGAAAAAAAGCATAGATGTGAATGTGTCCCATAGGAAACCATGTAAATGAACTGCAGTCCGTTTCTGCAAAAAGCACCAAAAAACACATAGATGTGAACCAGGTCTAAGACGTTTAGTAACATAATGGGGTTAAAAAAACCCCTAAAATTAGCCCTTTATAGTACAAAAAAAGCAAATAATCTCTATTGTAAGGGGTTAATTTTTTTTACTGTAGAACGGTGATAGTAACATTTACAGTAGCGATTTGCTCTTTTTTGTACTATAAAAGGCTCAATTTAATTTTTTTAACCCCATTATGTTACTGGCCGATTAATCGATTATGAAAATAGTAATCGATTATTTTCATAATCGATTAGTTGTCGATTAATCGATTAGTTGTTTCAGCCCTAGGGCTCTCCCAAAGATAGACCCTGCAAGGCAGTGGAGAAAGGGACCTGAGGGCCCCACATCCTCCCTCTAGACTTTAGGTTAGGCCCAAAGACCCACACCCTACATTCCAAGTGAAAAAGACACATATATAAATGCATGTCACAAACGTGAAGAAAAATAAATTAAAAAAAAAAGTCTCCTGTGCAGGTACATTGGCTAGGCCTTTTGGCCTTGTAATAAGAATTGCCCTGGTCTGGGACAAAAGTCCTAGCCTATGAGGCGCGGTGCAGGTGACGTGGCCTAGTGTAGTTTCACACAGTGGGGTCCCAAATTCAAAGTGAAAATTCAGCACCCCTAGGATGCTATTCCCAGTGGGCACTTGACACTGCAAGCTCTCTGCCTTCCCAGCCCCCGACAAGTTTGAATCAGGATGCACAGGGCCCCTTGGGATCCTCCACAGGGAATGCCCCACCTCATCCAGTGAGTTCACCAGTTTCTTTTTCCACGGGAGGATCCCTCAGGACCACCATTATACCAGCAGGGATATTATAGATCCAGCCAGAATGACGGTGGAGCACCACGACTGGACACTGAGAAGAGCAGATAGCACACTTGATCTTAGTGGCCATAGATAAGTATATTTAAAGAGGAAATAAACCCTGATGGATTGACCTTCAGACAGTAGACAAGTGCAAGAAAGCTTTGTTTTGCCTCCTCACTACCGGTTTTAACCTCCTAATGTCCCTGCTGGACAAGAGCGCCGCAACTGTAAACCAAAGTACCACCGGACGCTGCCACAGCAGCAATAAGCGGGTGAGACGTGGTAGGACTGCACCTTTGTGTGTGTGTGTGTGTTCACATGCACTTTTTTGTACAGTCTGGTATTTAGTTTTTGCACAAGAAAAAAAAAATTCTATGGCCGCCACTCAATAACTCCCATGAATGCCCCCCTTCCTCCCCCAGCATGGCTCTTTTCACTTCTTATTTGTAGGTCACGCACGTACACATCCTCTGAAGTCCTCCAACCCGCCCTCACACCTCAGCAGCACGTCATGTTTCGTGCAAGGCCTCCCCAGCACACAGGATATCTAACTACTCGTCACCGCCGTCCTTCAACAAAACATACACCCCTCCCCCCACCATAACACAACGCCTCATCCCATTCCACACCGCACAGAGGAGCTCCTGAGTTAACCACACGCTCCACAAGACCGCTCCCACCCCTCCTTACCATAGAGTTCTACCACAGCGAGTGCTCCGCTGTCGCTGTTTAAGTGACGTCACCTAGTGCGCCGGAAGCTATCCCTCTGGGACCGAGAATACCATAGAGACGGGAGGAGCCGCCCGGAGTGACCCTAAAGAAGAGCGAGAGACTCCCCCCGGAGTGACCCCTCTGCCGAGACACCCGGGAGTGGAAGGAAAGGAGGGGTGCTTCAGCCGTGTCAGCAGCTTTCAGACACCCCGGAAGTGACTAGAGAGGACAAAAGCCCAGGAAGAGAGCGGAGAAGAAAGGATCCCCCCTCCGTACGCTGCCCTACACAGGAAAGGCTGCACACGGGGACAGGACACACACTGGTAGCGCCTGGGGGAGCCCGTGTCTGCACCGACACCTCACCTGTGAGTATCCGGAGCCACGCTCACTGCCCAGTCCCACCGTACACCACCACACTGCCTACTATACAGATCCCTATCATCCAGCACCACCCTTCTGTCTGCTATACACATCCCTACCATCCAGCACCACACTGCCTACTATACAGATCCCTACCATCCACCACACTGCCTACTATACAGATCCCTACCATCCACCACACTGCCTACTATACAGATCCCTATCATCCAGCACCACCCTTCTGTCTGCTATACAGATCCCTATCATCCAGCACCACCCTTCTGTCTGCTATACAGATCCCTATCATCCAGCACCACCCTTCTGTCTGCTATACACATCCCTACCATCCAGCACCACCCTTCTGTCTGCTATACACATCCCTACCATCCAGCACCACCCTTCTGTCTGCTATACACATCCCTACCATCCAGCACCACCCTTCTGTCTGCTATACACATCCCTACCATCCAGCACCACCCTTCTGTCTGCTATACACATCCCTACCATCCAGCACCACCCTTCTGTCTGCTATACACATCCCTACCATCCAGCACCACACTGCCTACTATACAGATCCCTATCATCCAGCACCACCCTTCTGTCTGCTATACACATCCCTACCATCCAGCACCACACTGCCTACTATACAGATCCCTACCATCCACCACACTGCCTACTATACAGATCCCTATCATCCAGCACCACCCTTCTGTCTGCTATACAGATCCCTACTATACAGATCCCTATCATCCAGCACCACCCTTCTGTCTGCTATACAGATCCCTACCATCCACCACACTGCCTGCTATACAGATCCCTACCATCCACCACACTGCCTACTATACAGATCCCTACCATCCAGCACCACCACACTGCCTACTATGCAGATCCCTACCATCCAGCACCACCCTTCTGCCTGCTATGGAGATCCCTACCATCCAGCACCACCCTTCTGTCTGCTATACACATCCCTACCATCCAGCACCACACTGCCTACTATACAGATCCCTACCATCCACCACACTGCCTACTATACAGATCCCTATCATCCAGCACCACCCTTCTGTCTGCTATACAGATCCCTACTATACAGATCCCTATCATCCAGCACCACCCTTCTGTCTGCTATACACATCCCTACCATCCACCACACTGCCTACTATACAGATCCCTACCATCCAGCACCACCCTTCTGTCTGCTATACACATCCCTACCATCCAGCACCACCCTTCTGTCTGCTATACACATCCCTACCATCCAGCACCACCCTTCTGTCTGCTATACACATCCCTACCATCCAGCACCACCCTTCTGTCTGCTATACACATCCCTACCATCCAGCACCACACTGCCTACTATACAGATCCCTATCATCCAGCACCACCCTTCTGTCTGCTATACACATCCCTACCATCCAGCACCACACTGCCTACTATACAGATCCCTACCATCCACCACACTGCCTACTATACAGATCCCTATCATCCAGCACCACCCTTCTGTCTGCTATACAGATCCCTACTATACAGATCCCTATCATCCAGCACCACCCTTCTGTCTGCTATACAGATCCCTACCATCCACCACACTGCCTGCTATACAGATCCCTACCATCCACCACACTGCCTACTATACAGATCCCTACCATCCAGCACCACCACACTGCCTACTATGCAGATCCCTACCATCCAGCACCACCCTTCTGCCTGCTATGGAGATCCCTACCATCCAGCACCACCCTTCTGTCTGCTATACACATCCCTACCATCCAGCACCACACTGCCTACTATACAGATCCCTACCATCCACCACACTGCCTACTATACAGATCCCTATCATCCAGCACCACCCTTCTGTCTGCTATACAGATCCCTACTATACAGATCCCTATCATCCAGCACCACCCTTCTGTCTGCTATACACATCCCTACCATCCACCACACTGCCTACTATACAGATCCCTACCATCCAGCACCACCACACTGCCTACTATGCAGATCCCTACCATCCAGCACCACCCTTCTGCCTGCTATGGAGATCCCTACCATCCAGCACCACCCTTCTGCCTGCTATGGAGATCCCTACCATCCAGCACCACCCTTCTGTCTGCTATACACATCCCTACCATCCAGCACCACACTGCCTACTATACAGATCCCTACCATCCACCACACTGCCTACTATACAGATCCCTATCATCCAGCACCACCCTTCTGTCTGCTATACAGATCCCTACTATACAGATCCCTATCATCCAGCACCACCCTTCTGTCTGCTATACAGATCCCTACCATCCACCACACTGCCTGCTATACAGATCCCTACCATCCACCACACTGCCTACTATACAGATCCCTACCATCCAGCACCACCACACTGCCTACTATGCAGATCCCTACCATCCAGCACCACCCTTCTGCCTGCTATGCAGATCCCTACCATCCAGCACCACCCTTCTGCCTGCTATGGAGATCCCTACCATCCAGCACCACCCTTCTGTCTGCTATACAGATCCCTACCATCCAGCACCACCCTTCTGTCTGCTATACAGATCCCTACCATCCAGCACCACCTTTCTGTCTGCTATACAGATCCCTACCATCCAGCACCACCCTTCTGTCTGCTATACAGATCCCTACCATCCAGCACCACCCTTCTGCCTGCTATACAGATCCCTACCATCCAACACCACCCTTCTGTCTGCTATACAGATCCCTACCATCCAGCACCACCCCACTGCCTACTACAAAGATCCCTACCTTCCACCGTACACCCATCAATCTCACCACTCTGTCTGCTCTATATGTCCCTACCATCCACCTTACACCCAACACTTCTACCCTGTCTGCGATATTCAACTCTACCATCCACCATTTACCAGCACCACCACCCTGCTATACATATCTTTTACCCACTGTACATCCATCATAACCACCATTGCCTTCCTATTATATTAATCCCTACCACCCACTATACACCCATCACTACCCCTCTGCTATACATATCCCTACTGTACACCCATCACCACACTAGTACTGCCCCACTGGCTATACAGTCCCTACCATTCACAAACACCCACAATTATTACTACCTGCCTGTTAATGTACATTCCTACCACAAACCATACACCCATTCATATTACTACCCTGCCTTCTATACATTACATAGTGCACCCATCACCACCACTCTGACTGCTATTCATATCCCTACCATCCACTATACACCCAGCACCACACTACCTACTCTACTAATCCCCACCATTTCACCCATCATTATCACCACCCTGCCTGCTATACTCATCACCATCATTTATTGCACACCCATTACCGCCTCCCTACTTGCTATACTAATCCCTACCATCTTTTCTTCCGTTCCCCCATCATTATTAGCACCTCCACCCTGTCTGCCATACTCCTCCTTACAATCCACCATATACCAGTCATTACCATCCTGCCTGATATTTAGATCCTACTGTACACCCATCATTATACTCATCTTTGCGATTCACTGTACAGCCACCACCCACCCTGTCTGCTATTCTGATCTTTACAATCCTCCATATCCCCATTCTGCCTTCTATACTCATCCTTACCAATCACCAGACACCCATCACCACCACCCCTCCATCCACCATACACAGATCATTATCACCACCACCACCCTGTCTGTTATATTAATCCCTGCCATCCACTGTACACCTTTCACCACCACCACCACCCTCACCCTGCCTGCTATACTTATCCCCATCATTCACCCTACACCTATAACACTGCCTGCTATACAGATCTCTACCTTCCACATACTCCTTCCATCATGTTTTCTAATTACTGATCCCGCTCATCCACTGTGTATCCATCACCACCTCCCTGAATGCTATGCTGATCCCTTGTCTTCACTGTCCACTGCCTGTTATTAGTGATGGCTACTGTGCATCCACCACTATTAGCAATCTGCATATTATACTGAACCTTGCCATCTACTATCCATTGTTTGTTATTTTAAGGGGCTGTCAGTGGACTTTTTTCCCTTCAGCCCAGGTTCACGGTGAGCTGCTGGAAGGAAGCCATGCGAGTTCAGCTAAACTCGCACAATTTCACTCCCGCATGTCAGTTCCGATTTCGGCCACAATTTTCAGTGTCATCCACTGTGCACCTGTCTCCATGACTCTGCCTTCCACCCCGATTCCCTGCCAGCCATCATTCATTATCTGTACTTTTTCCTTATGCCTTTACTCACTGTGTACTTGTTACAGCTAGGGTTGTCCCGATACCGAGCATTTGCCCAAGTACTTGTACTCGGGCAAATGCTCCCGATGATTCCTCCGATACCTGGACAGTCAGCAGTGATCGGTGCGTGGGGGAGTTACTAGCTTCTCCCCCAGCGGCTTTCAGCTGCTTTAGTGAAATCTATACAGCGGTGATCCGTGCTTGTAACTCCCCCACACGCGATCACCGCTGGCTGTCACCACATCCTCATCCAGTCCCCCTCCATGCCCCTTCCGCTCTGCTGTCCCTCTCCTTTCTTCCTCCATGCCCCTTCCGCTCTGCTGTCCCCCTCCTTTCTTCCTCCATGCCCCTTCTGCTCTGCTGTCCCTCTCCTTTCTTCCTCCATGCCCCTTCCGCTCTGCTGTCCCTCTCCTTTCTTCCTCCATGCCCCTTCCGCTCTGCTGTCCCTCTCCTTTCTTCCTCCATGCCCCTTCCGCTCTGCTGTCCCTCTCCTTTCTTCCTCCATGCCCCTTCCGCTCTGCTGTCCCTCTCCTTTCTTCCTCCATGCCCCATCTGCTCTGCTGTCCCTCTCCATGTCGTCCTCCTTCCTTTTCTGTATGGATAGAGTCAGCTGACTCTGTCCATTCACATAACTGAAACATTGTAATCTCCTGTGATTTATGATGTCTCAGTTTATGAATGGAGAGGAGCCGCTGTCTTCTCTCCATTCATTTTCAGTGCAGCTGAGGCTGCAGAGAAAGGAACTGGGGAATCTCTATCCTCCGTCTCTTTCTCTGTCTCAAGGGGGAGTTATCAGGGGTCAAGGGGGCTGATTAAAAAAAAAAAAAAAAAACACAAAGTATTGCAATAAATAATTAAAAAAAAATATTGTAAAAAATAATACAAATTTATATAAAAACCCCCTCCCCCTATAAAAAAAGAAAGCACTGTAAAAAAACAAAAAAACTGTCACGTGACATTAAAAATAAAAGTATCGGTAATCGGTATCAGCGAGTACTTGAAAAAAAGTATTGGTACTTGTACTCGGTCTTAAAAAAGTGGTATCGGGACAACCCTAATTACAGCCTGTGAATGTCTATCTAGCAAGGAGTGTACTGTTATCCCTCAGACCCATCATACACTCATCGTTCTCATCCTGTGTACTGCGCTAAGCCCATCCAGTCAGTGCTCACTAGTCATCACTGATTTGTTAGTGCCCACCCCACAGTACACTCATCACTACCACTACCCTGCCCGCTATACTGATCCCTCCTACCAACTGTGCAATGCCTGCTATTATTATTCTTCACTCCCATCCACTCTATACTTAATATCACCACCATCCTGTGTTCTACAGTGATCCCTTCCACTCATTTAGTATTGTTGATCCCTACCATACACTCTGTACCCATCACTACCAACCACTCTGTGTGCTGCACTGAGCCCTGCCGTCCACATATATATTTTTTTCTAATTCCTTCCATCCAATGTACACCTATTTTCATCCTTCTGTACCTACTACATTATAATACTGTTATCCATCCTGCAATGTACATCCATCATCATTTGCTGATACTTGGTGCACACTACTACTATACACTGGGTCTGTTCCCTGTCCTCCACTGCATTGTATTGTTGATTACAGCCACCATACACCCATTTTGGGCTACTGCTTGCTCACTGCACACACTGTGCTGCTATCATCACTTGCCTATACACATCACTACTTAGTATTATAATGCTGATATACTGTATGCTCTTTAATGTTCTTCCATCAATACCTGAATGTACTTGGTACGTGATGTTGCTATTAACCAATAATCTATGCCATCCAATGTTTTATTTGTACTGTTTGCTGCCATCCCAAATCTATCTTTAATTGCACAGTATAACTGTGTGCTAATAATACTGCTACCCATTGTACACTCATCAGCACTTCCATTACAGGTTGTTATTCTATCAGTAACCATCCTTTCTGTTCCTTGTTTATCATCCTCCACCAGCCTTGATGTGTGTTATGATCCCTGGCATGTAGTGTACCCCCTCCTTTATCACCTCACTACTACTGTCCTGGTTCTTTCTTACCTAGAAGTCCCCCATCACCTTTAAAACTGCAAGTTATGAGTGTACAGATACCTGTTCAGACTATACTGCACTGCATTTTTGGCATGCTTTGTATACTCCTCACACTTCAGAAGGTATTTGTGAATTGTAGAATCTTTATTTATGCTGCACAACATGTTATTAGTGCCTACTGCTAACCTGTATGTACTGCTTTGTAGAACACCTGTTCTTGGTCAACAAGTAATATTTCTTTACAGTGATCTGACTGATAGCTTACCTGGACACTAACACTTGGGAGTCTGAAAGGCAACAGAAACAGGACTTGGTAGTGGCAGACCAGACCCTCTGTGTTTTCTATAATGCTTTGTGCCTACTTTTTTTTTTTTTTTTTTTTTAAATTTTGTTTTATCCAGAGCAAGCAGCATTCACATAGAGCCAAAGTCTATGGTGGTACTTTGCCCTGTCTACCCAATACTGGTCCATTTTATTCTTTGTACACTACTCAGATTGCACTAGATGATATTAATCTGTGGTACTGCAACCATGTGTGTATTGTGTAGCAAAGAGTAGGGATTTTATTGCACAGTCAGTAATAACTGATTGGTAAGGCAGCCCATACATCATTACATTTTTTTTTTCAACCAGTGGGCTCTGTTTGCACCATTAACCCCCACAAAACCAGATGGTTACATTGGGGGTGCTGGAGCCTATGAGAGATAGACTCCTCCTGGTGTGGGGTGAGGAGATCAATCTGGGGAGCACCAGTGATGATGGCTGCAGGTGATGGAGCTGTCACAGGGACTCTTCAACAAATATCGGTAGATGTTGTGTTTTTTTTTTTTTTTTTTTTTTTTTTTCAGTATACTTTGGCTTTCACATTATGGGGTATATTTTGAATAAGCAGTGCGAAGAGAAAAGCTTTGGATTACTGTTTTTTTTTTTACACCAGCTGATTAGAATTACTGAATTAACTGAAATCAGACAAAGAAGAATCTTGTTTTCTTATGAATTACAGTACTTTAAAGTGTTTTGCAGTTTATAGTTCCTGTAAAGCAGGGGTCAGCAACCTTCTTCAACTTAAGGGCCGGATTCAATGTATGTGAATGCATGGGGGCTGAACTCGCCCACTAATAAAGATAATATCCTAACATAGTAATAACAGTAGTACAGGTTTACCTCACTTTTAAGGTGATTCACTAATACAAAGCCAGTTCCCCCTAAGGGAGCATGTGCCATCCTGGCACCCAAGGGTGGCTGACGCCAACCAGCATGGTCTGGAGATGGGGTTCCTGTCCCCAGGGCTGATGGGGGCCCTCGTTCCCAGGGGAGATTGGGTCCCCCCCATTGCAATGTCCCCTGTCCCCCTTCAAATCTCTCCTATAGTGTCCTCTGTCCCTGCACCCCACCATCTGTAGTGTCCTCTGCCCTCCACCCCACGGAGACACAAAAACACACAATGTATTAGTAGCACTCTCCTACCTTACACAGGTGTAGAGAGCGGCTGGTATCACTGGTCTGGATGGGGGTGGGAACTGCTGAAGTTAACTTTTTACATTAACAGGCTGGTGATTTTTTTTTTTTTTTTTTGCTAGGATCGCCTGGCAACCAAACACCTGCTGTTTAATGTAAAAAGTTCACTTCAGTAATTCCTGCCTCCATCCAGCCCCGTAATACAAGCCGCTCGCTGTTGTCCAATGAAAAGAACAGCAGCGAACATGGCCAGGTGCCCATGAATTAATCACGGGCACTGACGGGCCAGACAATTAGCGGTGACTGGCTGGGTGCGGCCCGTGGGTTGCCGACCCCTACTGTAAAGACTCCTCCATTCTAAAAGGCCTATATTTAAAGCGGTTGTATAGTCTTTTTTTTTACTTTTACCTACAGGTAAGCCTATAATAAGGCTTACCTGTAGGTAAAAAAAAATCTCCTAAACCTTTACGGTTTAGGAGATATTCCCCTTGCTATGCGCCGCTGACTGCAGCGGCGCATGCGCACAGGGGATTCTCGGCTGAAGCCCGGCAGCTGCCGGACCTTGCCGAGTAAGAAATCTCCCGCGCGCATGCGCGGGAGTGATGACATCGCGGCTCCAGCCACTCACAGCGCTGGAACCGCGATACCCGGAAGACACGCCGAGGCAACATGACAGCTAAGATACTGACGCCTCGTTCCAAGGTAAGTATTTCATAATGAGCTAGTATGCGGTGCATACTAGCTCATTATGCCTTTTGCTTTACAGGGTTAAAAAAAAAAAAATTGCGGGTATACAACCGCTTTAAATGTACCCTTGCTATATTGGTATGCAGATATGATAAATAAAACATATTGCTTATCTGGCCTCTGGGATTTGCCCAGCTGAAACAAACTATTATAACATGATCACAGACCATTTTTTAAAGCAGAGTTACAATCTCCTTCTCTCCAGTGCTGTGATGGAGATCAGGCAACTGACATCTTGAGCCCGGGACATCCGGGTATCAATAGCAAGTCATTTAATTGGCTGGGTCCAGATGTCATTGCTCCCACACGTGGGGGGGCGCAGTGTATAGTGCGGGCAGGCAGGTAAGCAATTTTAATGCAGATGAGACATGGTATGTCTCTTCTACATTAAAACCCTGAAGCGTGCTATCATGTTTTGTAATGTTTGCAAGCGGCATATTCAATTTTCACAAAGTGCACACCCGATGCCATGCTTTGGTGTGAACTGAGCTTGTTAGGAAAAAAAAAATGTATTTTTAGTTCATTGAGCTACATCGCCTATTGGATGTGTGCATTCGGTCTTCCAGGCCTCAGGCCAAGCGTTTGCCATTCAGAGAATGCCTTGCATTTTTGCTCAATGAAGGCAAGGCGTTCTCTGATTGGATAAGATGGCAATTGTGATGCCACTGCTCCACCTCATCCAGTCAGAGAATGCCTTGCCTTCATTGAGCAAAATGCTAGGCGTTCTGGGAATGGCACCCATGCTGAGTGAATGATCTCCTGTGGTTACTATACAGAAGGGCAGCTGCTCAGCAGTGATGACTGGTAATGGCAAATACCACAGTGATTCTTGGCTTTCACAGCTCCCACAGGTATGGCATGTGCATACTTGGACCGAACAAGACCAACGTAGCTATGCAATTAAATCCATACCCAGAGTTCAGCTTTTATCTCATTAATTATTTGTGCCATACCCTAAGAGATGCCAGGGATAAAGTATTACTTAAGTATGGGATTTGTTTTTTCCAAGAATCATTCTTACCTAGGTGGATGCAGCATCGGTCACCCACCAGTTCTAAGACTGAGAACCGAGCAATCAGACACTGCCGATCGCTTGGTTCTCGGAGCTCCCTGAGCAGTCACAGGCTCTTTGCTCTGCCCCCCATCCCCGCCCCATGCTTACTGGAGCATTGGGCTGTGGAGGGGGGTGGGAGTGGCCAGTTCAGGCTCTCAGCGGCACGCTGAGCCTTGTGCCAATCTAGGCATGTGGGCGGATCCCGACTATGCACTCCTGTGAATAGAAGTATAGCCAGACGAGCTTTGGCTGTACTTCCTCTTTTTTTTTTTTTTTTTTAAGGAACATCTTGCTGGTCCCAATTAACTTTGCATACTCCCTAAATTCTAATCTGGAACACAAGATGGACTTAAAGTGCTGGTAAACGTAAGGGGGTGTACTTACTTTTCCCCTGTGTCATATTTGCTTTTTTATTAGTTTAGATCAGGGGTCTCCAAACCTTCTAAACAAAGGGCCAGTTTACTGTCCTTCAGGTTTTAGGGGGTGGCAAACTGTCGTTTGTTTCAGTGGGAGTAATTGTGCACAATTGTTGTCATTGGGAGGAATTGTGTCCCATTGTTGGTATCGGCGAATGAACTGGTGCCTCAAGGGCTGGATAAAAGCAAGCAAAGGGCCGCAGTTTGAATTATGTTGACAAAAGCCTTGGAATGAATGAGCGTTGTCTAGTAATGTAGAGAAAATCTTACACTTTTTCATCAGTGTAAGATTAGCTGAATTTGAAACCATGGCCGAAGGTGTATGACACTGAGCCTTATAGAGAACTTTTGTTCTTGCCTGAAGTGGGTGGAAATGCAGTTTGACTTGTTCATTACACAAACTGATTCAAGTATAGGTTCTTTCCTAGAGCTGTACTATCCATTACTTCATCATATACTAACTACCAAGAGTGTTAATGCACTATATAAGGACAGGTCCAAAAAATGTGTGTGAAATCCCCCCCGAGATGCTCCGCAGAGCACACATTATTTATCTTTTGAAGCCTGAGGCCAGCCTCCCAAGCTCAAATAGTATTAAGCATTGGAGCAGTCAATTGGTAGGGGGTCCTACGGCCCCTAAATAAGAGTACCTTAAGAGCTTCTATAGAACCTACCACTGCTGCTTCCAGCCGAGTGGAAGAGTTATATGCGGCCGTAACCAGCTGAGTGGCCAAGAAATATTTATATAAATCTGGAAAGGCTAAGCCTCTCTGTTTAAAGTAGTTCATTTATACCTGGGTTTCTTTGATCCCCATAAAAAAGATGAAAACAGCTGATTTAATCTTGTAAAAAAGCATACAGGGAGTCACGGAGGAGAATGTCTGAATAAATACATACATTTTGGTGTAATTTTCAAGAGATTAATACGTTCCAATAAAGGCAGTGGTAGAGACTTCCATGCTTTCAATGTTGACCCAATGTCTCCTAAAATCTGAGTCAAATTCAGGGAGATAAATTCAGAACCTTGACGGGAAATTACAACTCCTAAATACTTGAAATTATCTACCCACTGCAATGGAATATCATTTGAAGCCGTACTACAGGCCTCCATATCAATTGGGAACAACAAGGACTTAGACCAATTTATCTTCAGACCTGTAACTGTTGAAAAAGAATCCAATATCTCTAAGGCTCCTTGGAGCGAGGGTCCAGTGTCATTTAAAAATAATAAAAGGTCATCTGCATATATATAGCTACCCTCTCTTCCAACCAGCCAATCTGCAATCCCTTAATATTGGGGGAAGTGCGCAAAGCCTCCGCCAACTGCTCCATAGCAATAGCAGAGCCGGAGAGAGAGAGGGCAGCCCTGCCGAGTTCCCCTGAATAATGAAAAAGGAGTTGACAACCCTCCCCCCCATACAGCTGTGGACTTTTACTATATGGACACTTACCTGTACAAGGAGCCTGCAGTGTCCGCACACCAGCTGATCTTCAGACCGGCTGTCTGGTGCAGCTGCCTCCATTTCTGGTAAGGGAACCCGGCAGTGAAGCCTTTTGGCTTCACAGCCAGTTCCCTACTGCGCATGTGCGAAGTGCACTGCACTTTCTTATTGGTGCGGCAGCGGAGGAGGGGGCCGAACTTCCGAGAGACAAGGCAGCTGCACCATCTCCCATAAGTGGGGAATGGTACCTGTCAAAAACAGGTTCCCGTTCCCCGAAATGTGGCACCGTGGGGGGGGGGGGGGATGGATAAGCGGAATTTCCACTATTGAGTGGAACTCTGCTTTAAGAAAAATATGATAATTTTGAAATTTGATGGCAGCAACATGTCTCAAAGTTTGCACCTGGCCATGTTTACCACACTGCAGCACCCCCTCTTCTTTTTACAACACTCTGTAAATGTCTGGAAACTGAGAAGACCAGTTGCTAGAGTTTAGGGAGAGGAATGTTGTCCCATTCTTGCCTGAACTAGGATTCTAACTGCAACAGATTTTCAGGGGCTTCAGCAGCGCTTCATTGGGAAGGGGTAATGACCAGTTTAGGACATACTGAGCAATGCTATGATTACACCCTTGTAATTCTTTGTAGTTTGTCTCTGGTGTAGGTTTCCTTTTAGGGCAAATGTGTTATTAGGAGTGTTACTGTTTGACGTATGGTCTTTCGAGAAGAGTTGACTTATCCCATTTGAAAAAAATTTGCGCTAGAGCCTAAATGTGCTAAAAAAAAAAATAAGCAGCTAACACAATATTTAGATACAAAGTACATAAAACTTACAAACCAAACAGTGTAGCGCTATATCCTATAAACATTGGCTATAGTGCTACACTTGTTAGCATACTCAATTGCATATAATCTGTAGTTAAAGATTTCCAGGCATGATATATTTTTACAAAGTTCCATTGGTCTAGTTTGTAGCAGTATAAATATGTATATTCCACACGTGGCTGATGCACCTAGAAGCTGAAAATACAGTCCCTTGAAAAAAGTATTCATACCCCTAGAAGTTTTCCACGCTTTTGTCATGTTACAACCCAAAAAGTTAGTTATTTTATTGGGATTTTGTTATAGATGAGCACAAAGTGGCACATAATTGTGAAGTGTAAGGAAAATTATAAATGGTTTACATTTTTTTTTTTTTTTTTTACAAATATCTGAAAAGTGTGGCGTGCATTTGTATTTGGCCCCTTTTACTCTCATACCCCTAATGACCAGTGGATTCCAGGCTTGGATTTTTTAACTCTATGCCATATTTTATTGGATGTGTTTAAGTTTTTAGTAATGTTGTTCCCAATAAACCATCATACGGTTTTTACGCTATGTGGATTGTGGACAGTTTTTTTTTTTTTTTTTTTTTTTTTTCCTTTCTTCATGTGACATCCATGAGAATGTTGTCGGCCATGATACCATTTCTACCTCTTTTTCCAGTGGATCTGCTAAGATTTGGGAATGAATGTGTGTTTAGACTCCTATAATGTGGAGTCTAGAAATCTGGTAAGAGCACATCTTATTCACTGTGGAAGGTGCACTTTGGTCGTTTACCTTTTTGTCTGGATACAGTTTAAAAGACTTTTGCTATTTATGTTTTATCTATGTTTGGAAGCCTTTTTTTCCTGGGTCTCATGTGTGTTACTCAATGTGTTTACACTTCATTATTACTCACCTAGCACAGCAATTTATATTTTACATTGTTGAAAGAAAGTCGTAAGAAGTCCCATTTGCAGTTTGCGAGAAGCCATGTGAAAGAAGGTGCTCTGGTCACATGAGACCAAAATTGAACTTTTTGACCTAAAAGCAAAACGCTATGTGTGTCGGAAAACTAATACTGCACATCACCCTGAACGCACACCATCCCCCACCGTGAAACCTGGTGGTGGCAGTATCATGCTGTGGGGTTGCTTTTCTTCAGCAGGGACAGGGAAGCTGGTCATAGTTGATGGGAAGATGTATGGAGCCAAATTCAGGCAATCCTTAGAAGAAAACCTGTTAGTCTGCAAAAGACTTGATACTGGGGTGGAGGTTCACCTTCCAGAAGAACAATGACCCTAAACATACAGCCAGAACTGCAATGTGATGGTTTGGATCATAGCATAGTCATGTGTTAAATGGCCCAGTCAAAGTCCAGACCTAAATCCAATTAAGAATCTGTGGCAAGACTTGAAAATTGCTGTTCAGAGCTTGAGCCATTTGGCAAAAAATTCACTCTAGATGTGCAAAGCTTTTAGAGACATACCCAGAAAGACTTGCAGCTGTAATTGCAGTGAAAAGTGGTTCTCCAAAGTATTGACTCAGGGGGGCTGAATACAAATGCATGCCACATATTTCACATGTTTATTTGTAAAAAAATTTGAAAACCAGTTATCATTTCCTTTCCACTTCACAATTATGTGCCACTTTGTGTTGGTCTACAACAAAGTACATTTATGTTTTTGGTCGTAACATGACAAAGCGTGGAAAATTGCAAGGGGTATGAATACTTTTTCAAGGCACTAACTGCAAATGCATTAGTGCATTGAGCCAGCTGCATGGCAGGACCTGGAAGAAAGTGGAGATCACTGGATTAGTGGCCTCTACTTCATGGTTTTCCAGCTTCCATTTATACAAGTGGATACCCATAAGATACAATGGCTTTTATATCTGCTCTCCAAAGCACTGATAATCTCACCCACAAAGTGGTTCTTTCTGGTATTAAAGCCAATCTCCATGTTCCTTGTACTTTAAATAGTTAGGTGTGAACCAGCTTGGTCAAAACTATTTCCTTTACAAAGTGCTGCATTGGCTCTAAGCACTGTATGAAGCTTCAGCTACATAAGTACACGGTGCTGGTTTCCATCTCGCTCCCGGAACGATGCAGAGCTTTTCTGAACGATGCAGAGCTTTTCTGAACGGTGCTCAGCTATTCATAAGCAACTTTGTATTTTGTTAATGAGTCTGATATTGTGACATGATGAGCTTGCCTGTCCACCTCAGCCAATCGGAGGAAGCTTTGTGTTCATTCACAGAATACACAGCTGCCTATAAATTGCTGAGCACCACCCTGTTTTGTTCCGGGTGTGAGACGGGAAGTCTGTCTCAAAGCATGAACCCAGCACTGTGTACTGTATGTAACTGAAGCTACTGTACATACAGTGCTTAGAGCCAGTGCAGCACTTAGTGAATGAAATTGTTAATTTGGACCAAACAGACTATTTTTAAAGTGACAGGAAACTTGGAGATCAGCTTGAAGAACAGGAGTGTTCCCCCAGTCTTGTTCACCCACATCTTAAGGTTAGGGCTTGGGGAGAGAGGGAGAGAGATACTTATTCTACCATGAAATGGTCAGTGTTTGATTCAGGGGGCTTGCATGACATTTCTGTGGGCAGTGTGTTTTTTTAGTTTATTTATTTATTTAGTTATTTATTTATTGTTTTGTTTTTGGAGTACTAAAAACCCCTATGGCCGAAATGTTTTGTGTGGGTTTTTATTTTCTGCAGATGTACTTAAAAGAAGGGTAAGGAAACCATATTGTTTAGTTAGTTCCAAGGACATGCTGCACAAAAAGGATGACATTGGCTGTCAAAATTGTTTGAAAAGACCTGAAAAATCTGTTAAAGTAGGAGGGTATCTAGATAAAACAGAATAGTGGATAGGAATGCAAATTGTTTGTTTCTAGGTGGCACTTTAATGCCTGACCTTTGAGCAATGGGTGTGGTTAAGGGTAATAAGTAAACATTTGTATTTATTTAGTGACCTTTTTCAGATCCCTTGTGTACCTGATGCAAGGTCTTGACAGGTAAATAGTGCAAAGGTAATTTCTCCTGCAAGCTGCTGGTCCTATAATGCTGAAATGTCTGCAAGATTTTAGAGATCTATAAATTGCCCAAGCTGTAAAGCTGGCTTCACGCATTGCAGTCTAATCCTGTGCTTTCCTTCAGATTTACCAATGACTGTATAGTGTGCTAAACTCTCTTGTTGGTTAATCTAAAGCAGGTGACACATTTTACAGTCTGCTTGTACAATCTCCTTTGGAGTACTGTTTAGTGTTGGAGCCTACCAAAAAAAACAATTGATATAGCATTTCTGTATATCCAATCATGACATTTTATTTAGAATGCCTCAAGTAGTAATAAAATCACATCAATCACTTAGTGACTGACTTATATGAACAATATACAGGGGTCACCAGTAATATGGCCCCTCCTGCAGACTGGGCTCCTAGTGGTGCCTGGATTTTTTTTTTTTTCTGCCTCCAAACACCCCCTGCATGATAGCCTATGTGTCCATGCATACATAGGTGTTGAGGATAGTTTTGAGGCAGGGGCATTTAGAGGCAGTAAAAAACCCCTAGTGCCAGCACATCCAGGAGCAGCGATGTTTTGGCAGAAAAACTGCTTGACGCCTGTAAATGCATACTAAAGCTAGATGCATTTGGTGCTTGAGTGTGAATTGATTTCATTGGCTAGAATAATATTTTAACAAATGCCTAATTGCTTAACGCTCCTAAATGTGTTACCCGTGTTTAAAAGCGTCAATCCCCTTTCTCTGCCAAAACGCCACTCCCTGGAGGAACGGCACCTAGGAGAGATAGCAAAATGTCCAGTGTGCATGAGGCCTCAATGTGCTTCTGAAGCCTGAATTGTGGAGATGGGTTGGAACCTCCTTCTTTTTTTTTTTTGTCTTCCCACTGAGGAGATTCGCTCTCAGTTTTTTTTTCCCTGCTGACAGTTGTCACCAGGTTTCAAATTGAGGGAAAAAAATCTTACCTTTTGTAGAGGTCACTGGGTCAGAAATTGAGGACAAATCCAAAAATAAGAGGGTGAAAACACATCACCTCATCATGACTTTTTCAGTTTCAGTGGTGTATTCTTTAAAAGAGAAGTATGGCTTTCCAAAAATAAACATTTGTACTCGCCTAGGTGGATGCAGCATTGATTCGATGCTGCATCTGTCCCCTTTGGCTCTGCACTGAGAACTGAGTAATCAAACCCCACTGATCACTCGGTTCTCCCCCTGTGTAAATGGGCATGCAGAGTAATGGCTTGGGAGTGGGCCTGCTTGGGTGTCCCCATTACAAGCTGCTTACTCTGGGGGCACTCGGCAGAAGGCAGGGGACCCTAGAAGAGGAGGAACGGGGCTGCTCTGTGGAAAACCGCTGCACAGAGCAGGTAAACACAAATTGCCTTTAATATCACTTTAACCTTTGAGATCCACAATAGCTCAGATTCTCCATCTAGACCTCGGTTTATAATCCAGCCAGATTACTAGGCATAGGAGGGAAGAGTGAGACCATTCCTGAAAAGACAAAAAAGGAAGCAGGGGTAGGGAAGGGTACCGGGGAAATAGTGAGTGATCTGAAGCAGTGGTTCTCAACCTCCGACCATGTTTTGGGAATTTCCTTTAGATAAAATAGCTGTCCAAAATACCAAACCATTGACTGTTTTAAAGACGAAGTAAACCCTGGTGGGTTTTACTTCCTCTTTATTTCCCTGCAAAGGTAAAGCATAATGGGCTACTATGCACCGCATAGTAGCCCATTATGTGTCACTTAACTGAAAACGAAGCCTGCGATGTCACTGCTGTCTCCACTAGCAGCGAGCGTCCATCTTCACCCCTCTTCCTTCCGGGGCTGCGAACTCTGGCTCTGTGACTGGCCGGAGTCACGTGACGTCACTCCCGCGCAGGAGCTGCCAGTCACGGCATGACCCCCTTTAGAAACGGCACGGTCTGCCCTTTCTAAAGTGCGCATGCGCTGTAGACATCGGCGCACGGCTTTATTGTAAATATCTCGTAAACCGTGGAGGTTTAGGAGATATTTCCAGCACCTACAGGTAAGCCTTAATATAGGCTTACCTTAGGTAAAAGTGCTTTTACAGGGTGTACAACCACTTTAACACCTGTGCAAGATAAAGGAAAACCTGCAAACATGGCCTGCTGGGGATACTTGAGGACTGAGGTTGAGAACCACTTATCTAAAGGGAACAAAACTTTTTGTAATATTCTTGTTACGAAGTACAGCTGAAACTTTTTCATTCACTACTGTGCCATACTAGTGTGATCATTCCGGTGCCTGACCTCCTCTCCTGGCTTCTGTGTCTACAGTCGACACTGGTAAGTTAGTGAGTAAAGGAGCAGTTCCACAAGGTGCCACTACAGAACAATGGCACGTTCTGCCATAAAAAAAGCCTGTATGTAGAAAAGCTGAAAATGGGCGTACACTTTAAGTGGTATCTATATGGCCTAATAATCCAGCAAGCATGGAGTAGGAAATAATTGAAAACCTCTAAATTTTGTTTAACATGCATAACATACTTTTTTGAGTAGCTTCAAGCCAGAAAGAACAAGTGAAACTAGCAGATTAGAGTACATTTGGAGGCACTCACAACTTAAATATTATTTGTTTAAGGCCTATGTCAGACTAGCAATTCTGTTGCTGCCAGCAACTTTCCAGCAATGGGATCCTTAACCACTTCAGCCCCGGAATGCTTTGCCCCCTTCCTGACAGGTCATTTTTTTGCAATACGGCACTGCCTTGCTTTAACTGACCATTGCGTGGTCATGCGATGTTGCACCCAAACAAAATTGATGTCCTTTTTTTCCCCACAAATCGAGATTTCTTTTGGTGGTATGTGATCACCTCTGCGTTTTTTTTTTTTTTCTTCTCTGTAATAAATATCCAAAAAATATAAAAGTAAAAAAAACAAATTTCTTCAGTTTAGGCCGATATGTATTCTTCTACATATTCTTGGTAAAAGAAATCGCAATAAGCATATATTGGTTTTCGCAAAAGTTATATAGTCTACAAAATAGGGGATGGATTTATTTTATTTTTTTACTAGTAATGGCGGCGATCTGGAATTTTCATCGGGACTGTGACATTGCGGCTGACAGATCGGACACTTGACACTTTTTTTTTTTTTTGGCACCAGTGACATTTATACAGTGATCAGAGCTAAAAATGGCCACTGATTACTGTATAAATGTCACTGGCAGGGAGGGGGTTAACTTTGTTCCCTGGGTGTGTTTCTAACTGGGGGGGAGGTTACTGACTGGGAAGGAGACATATTATTGTTCTTACTTAGTAAGAACACACTATGTCTCTACTCCCCTGACAGAACCGGGATTTGTCTGGACACACACACACACACACCCCAGTTCTCCTTCTGTCAGGAACAATCGTGGGTGCCTGGCGGACATCGCGCCCACCGGGCACACGTAATGGCTCCGGGGACACGCTGCGCCTGTGTGCCTGGTATAGCGTTTAGAATAGCCGACGTATAGCTACGGCGATTTGCGCAGCCGTGCCAACCTGCTGCAGTATAACTGTGGCGGCTGGTCGGCTAGCTGTTAAAGTGATACTAAAGTCTCAACTTTTTAACTATAAAAAAAATGTAAAAAAATGTTATACTTGCCTCCTCTGTGCAGTGGATTTGCACAGAGCAGCCTTGATGCTCCTTCTCGGGTCCCTCTTCGGTGCTCCTGACCCCTCCCTCCCGTTGAGTGCCCCCACAGCAGGCAGCTTGCTATAGGGGCACCCGAGCTGAGCCACAGCTCCCTGTGGGGAAGACTGACCCCGCTCCCTTTCTCTCCTCATTGGCTGACAGCAGTGGGAGCCAGTGGCGCCACACTTCTGTCTCAGCCAATCAGGAGGGAAGTCCCGGGCAGCCGAGACGCTCCTACCCCATCGCCGGATCTAGATGGGGCTGAGGTAAGTATTAGGGGGATGCTGCACACAGATATACACTAGAGCTGCACAATTAATCGCCAAAAATCTTTATCGCGATCTCTACTAAAGTGTTTCACAATTCTTTCAATTCTTTCTATGCAAAGAATTTTGCTCTTCTGAAGCCACAGCCATCAAAAGAAAGGAAGAGAAAAACTGGGCAGTCTGCCAAGAATCAAAACATTCTTTATCAGTTGAACTTAAGTATAAACATTGTAACAATTTGTCAATGGAATAGACTTTGTGTGTAAGTGAAAAAAGTTTAACCACTTAAACACTAAACCTTTTTCTGACATTTTGTTGATTTCAAGTTAAAATCTTCTTTTTTTTTTTTTTTTTTTCTTTGCTAGAAAATTACTTAGAACCCCCAAACGTTATATATATATATATATTTTTTTAGTAGACACCCTAGAGCAGTGATGGCAAACCTTGGCACTCCAGATGATTTGGAACTACATTTCCCATGATGCTCAACTACACTGCAGAGTGCATGAGCATCATGGGAATTGTAGTTCCAAATCATCTGGGGTGCCAAGGTTCACCATCACTGTCCTAGAGAATAAAATGGTGGTTGTTGTAATATTTTATGTCACACTGTATTTGCGCAGCGGTCTTTCAAATGCAATTTTTTTGTAAAAAATTACTTTAATGAATTAAAAAAAACAAAAAAACTAACCAGTAAAGTTAGCCCATTTTTTGTATAATGTGAAAGATTTTATGTCGCGAGAATCGTGAAAGAATTGTGATCTTTTTATTCTAAGCAAAAAAAAAAAACGTGTTTCTCATTTTGGCCAGAATCGTGCAGCTCTAATATACACACAAGGTTTTTTTATCTTGATGTGTAGAATGCATTAAGATAAAGAAAACATTCTGACTTTACAATCGCTCTAAATAAGCCACATGCTTCTACAGCACTGCTCTCTCTCTGGCTGGAATATTCCCTGGCAATGAAGGGATCTGTGGCAAAGCAGCACCTTGATGGTCTTGTCAGAGAGGGATTATCATAAAAGCAGCAAGATGCCACCAGTGACTGGATCCTTAGTGTGTGTGTCTTGGGTCTAGTTATGTCGTTTATTTTTAAAGTAGCAGCCAATAACTCGCTTTTGTACATAAATTGGTAAAAAAAATATGACAAATTCCAACACAACATTATATGCCAGGATATGATATGATATAAAAAGGACTTTTGTCTGCACATTATTGCTATCTTAAAGTTAAAGGGATTTTTCTAGTGCCTAGCAGAGGGGTAAATTGTTGAAATGACAATGAAATGGTATCCAGTGCAGCTGTTAATTGTTTTTTTTTTTTTGTTTTGTTTTCTCTTTTTTTCAGGTATTCCATAAATCAGTGTTACATTAGCACTAGCAAACATGCCATTCCCCTTTGGGAAGTCCCACAAGTCTCCTGCAGACATAGTGAAGAACCTAAAGGAAAGCATAGCTGTATTGGAGAAACAGGACATTTCAGACAAGAAAGCTGAAAAGGTAATATATTGTTGTTCTCTTCTGTTTGAAGTGTCAGAACTCTACAGCCACCCTGGTATATTTTAAATTGGATCAATATGATTTTATGTCACATAAGTTAAAGCTGAACGCCATGAAAACAAAGTCCTTTGCTTGCTGCGCCCACGCTGCAAAAGTTAAATAATCAGTTCTGTCCAATGAACCAGGTAAAACAGTTTACCTCATCCTCTGCTTGTATTACTAGACTTATCCCTGCAACCTCTCCTCCCCTGCACTCTGGTAGTCTAATGTCATCAAGGCTCATGCGTTGCATTTTTGGGGGGTTTTTTGAGTCGCATGTCCAAGTTGCACAGGTGGATGCTAGGAAATAGGAACCTAGAAAACACACTGGAAACGCATAAAAAAAAAAAGCATCAAAAATGCATATGCATCTTTGTATTAGAACAATGTGAAAGCAGCCTAAAGCAGAAAAAGTTGCAGAAAAATCTAATCAAATTCAGATTTAATGAAATAGAACTGATCATCTGCTGTATGGCGTTTCTAAGTGCGCATTGTTTTCTGTTGCTTCGTTTTAAAGGCATCTTAAAATGACCAACTTCCTTTATAAATTTAATTACGTCTTCTTTCTTTTTCCATTGTAAGGAAAACACTCAGATGTCAGACAAGCCTTGGTCGATGAATGGTCTTCTCCACTGTATTAGTCTTGGAATAGCATTGTTTACTGTAATCAGTAAACATGGGATGATTATTTTCCTTACACTCTTTGTCTTTTCTTACACACTTAGACATTCCTAGAATTCCACACTTGTTTGAATTTGTTATACAATGTTTCTTAAGAGAAATAAACCCATTCAAATACGTGTATCATTACCCAACTAGTCAAGAACAAATAAGGACTCCACAATGCAAAATACAAGAGGTATTCTTGCTGTGATTGCGGAGTGAAGTCCTAACTTATTACTTTTTTTTCATGTGGTTTCTCTAGCTATTTTTTTTTTTTCCCCTTTTTTTGGTTTTGAGAAGTTTAGGGAACAGTTGGAACTGAAGCCGAACTTGCTCGGGTGATTTACCCTCACTTCCTGTCCTGGTCACCAGGACAAGCAGGGAGAAGAAATTTTTCTTAGACCTTGTTAACACATGTGCGGTGCGAATTTCAGATCTGTTTTCACTGTGATTTTCCAAAGTAGCTGTTCAGTGGTTCAGCTGCAATTTAGATAGTTCTGATGCTAAATTTTAAGACCAGGTGGCCGCTGATGTCCTTAACAATAGCCGGTTAAGAAGCGGGCCGGCAAGCCAGCCGCCACATCCTTAGCAACCGATGAGTCGTCACCTGTCAGCGGTTTTGCCCGCTTGCAGCTGAATGTAAACAAAAACAAATTGGCGTGGGTTTTCCACCCAAACCCACACCAGACCCCTAGGTCTGGTATGGATTTTGAGGGGAACCCCATGGCAAAAACAGAAAAAAACCAAAAAAAATCCAAAACAAAACTGATGTGTGATAGAGAAACCATAGAAGTTGCCATAGAAGTCAATGAGCCTGGAATTTGCACCTAAAATGCACATTAACTTTTTTTTTTCTTTCAATTCGCACTGCATATATGTGAACAGCTTCAAAGGAAACCAATGATATTCACATGTCATGTGAATCGGATGTGATTCAAAGTGCATCCAATTTGCATATATGTGAACCCACACTTAAAGTGGTAGTAAACTGCTGTGCTACTATGCATTACATACTAGCACATTATGAGAAACTTTTCTTAAAATGAAGCCCTCCAGCGCTGCGCTGTCACTGCTAACGTGGCTTCCATCTTCCCCGGCCTTCCTACGGGGTTCGCAGCTCCGGCTACATGAGTGGCCGGGGACATGACATCACACCTGCGCATGTGTGCGAGAGCTGCCGTTTATGGCACGGGCTCTGAAGGTCCGGCACAGTATGCTGGACCTTCAGAGCGCATGTGCCAGTGATGTCACCGGCTGCATGCACTCTGAATATCTCCTAAACAGTGCAAGTTTAGGATATATTCACAGTTCCTACAGGAAAGCCTAATTATAGGCTTACCTGTAGGTATAAGTGGTAGAACGGAGTTTACTACCACTTTAAAGTGGAATTAAACCTGAATTGGATGAGATGAGCTCTCTTCATAGTATGCTGTTTACTCTCCAACCTTCTTAAGCCACAACTACCAGCTATTGTGCTGTCCTCCAGCAAACATGAGTCTGGGATCTTGTCAGTACTTCACCCCTGCTGCTGCTATTCCTTCGGAGTTCTGCAGCAACAGGCGATGAGTTAGGTTGTCCCCAGGACCTGTCTCTCTGTTCTTTTCATGCCGAGAGTAAGCTGGGCTGTATACTGCTTAGATCATGCGCTGTATAGTGTACACAGAACACAGAAACTCACCAGGAAAGTGTTATTTTACTTTTGTTTTTGTCTATTCTGTTGAACTATGTGAACCCCTCGGAATTAGCTGGTTTTCTACAGTAATTTGCCATAAAATGTTATCTGATCCTCATCTAAATCACTTGAAAAGTAATTTCAAAAACTACCAAGTTTATGTCACGCTTTAAAATTGCGCACGCCTGTGCAGTGGCTACGATTTTTAAAAGCATTTTAAGGTTACTACTTTATACTTACACAGAAGGTCTGGTGCTGGAACTACTGCCCATAATCTGACGTTCATGGTGATACCTCACGTGTGGGATGATCACTGTTTGCGTGGGGGGACGGGAGCACTTACAAAAATGTTTTTTTTTGTTTAATCCCCTTTTTATTGCTCTCACAAAATATATTATAATAAAAATATATATAATCAGCCCTTGTGATAGCAATAGGTATGTGACAGGTACTCTTTATGGAGAGATCCCTCATCTTCCCTAAAAGCTTTTTATCACACCAAGATCGGTGAGACCAAATGGCTTTTAATTTTTGAAAATGGTGCCGTTTACATTGAGGTAAACTGGAAGTGATGTCAAGTTTATCGCTTCTGGGTTGCCATATCCCAGAGCCGAACAGGTCTTTGTGAAAGCAGAGCCGAACCCACCAGAAGTGCCAGCTGGTTGACTAAGACTCCTGGTGGCACGGTAAATCCCGGTAAAGCAGCAAGGGGGCGCCCCCTCCCACTGCTTGTAAAAGTAGTCCAGCGGCTAGTTAGTTAGCCGATAGGGTTGCTTTTATAAGAGAGCTGACTGGCTGCAGACATCATCCCGGTATACACTTAAAGTCCAGTGATGTACCAGGTATGTGACTGGTCGTCAAGCTGTACAACAAACACAATTCTAATTTCTTATGCTTTTATTTAACACCCTCATTAAACATTCATGGGGGAAAAAGTTAAGTGAACACTGCTACCGAAGTCCCTGTGAGGAGATATAGAGCAGCAGTGCTGGATAGAGATAGGATTTGTGTAAGTGTTTGGAGGGGAGCCGAACATGAAAGGTCTTTTACCTTAATGCAATCCTTGCCTTGATATACCCAGTTTAAGATTGCGATTTTATAAGAAGCATCAGCTGAAGTGAACCATGCCTCACAAAAAGGGCTCTCTAAGACATATTATCAAGAGTATTTTTATCTGCATATGGTATTTTAGTATTGTGGCTACTGTTCTTGAAGTGGACGCCCAGCAAACATGACTCCAAAGGCTCAACGTAGAATTCTCAATGAGGTAAAGGATAACACACTTCTAACAGCTAAAGGCCCGAAGACCTCACTGGAACTGGCAAATATCCCTGTTCATGAGTCTACCATACATATGTCTTTGAACCAGCAGGGTGTCAATGGCAGAACATCACGGAGGAAGCTGCTGCTTTCCAAAAAAACATTGTTGTGTGCCTGAAGTTTGCCAAAGGGCACCTTAGCAAACCACAATACTACTGGGAAAATGTTTTTTTGTGGACTGATGAAACAAAAATTGATTTGTTCTAAAAGAATACTCAGTACTATATATGGTGCAAAAAGGGCACAGCTTGCCAACATCAAAACGGTGAAGTATGGTGGAAGGAACATCATGAGTTGGCCTTGCTTCACTGCCTCAGAGCCTTGGACCGCTTGCCATCATCGAGGGGAAAGTGAATTCCTGAGTTTACCAAAATTTCCTACAGGATAATGTCAGGGTGGCTGTCTGCCAGCTGAAGCTTAGTAAAAGTTGGGTGATCAGCAGGACAGCGAACCCTAAGCATCAAAGTAAATCTACCACAGACTGACTTCAGAAGAAAATGCTCCTTTTGGAGTGGCCCAGGCAGGGCCCAGACCTTAACCCCATAAAAAAAAAAAAAGCTGTAGAAAGATCTCAAGAGATCTGTTCACGGCAGACATCCTACAAATGTGTCTGAGTGAAGCATGATCAAAAATTCCTCCTGAATGTTGTGCAGGTCAGATCCAGAGTTATTGAAAGTGCTTGCTTGAAGCCATTGCTGCCAAAGGAGGTTTGACCAGCTATTAACGCAAAGAGTTCACTTACTCCCCGCCCCCCCAACACTGAATGTTTTTAATAGGTGTGTTCAATAAAGACCTGATACATTAAAGTTGTTTGTGTTATCAACTTAAACATGTTATGTTTTTTCTTTTGTTGTAACTTAGATGAGCAGATCACATTTAATGACAAATTACTGCAGAAAACCAGATTTTGATGGGTTTACATACCTTTCTATAAAAACAAATGGCAGCTTTGACCAAAGGTAAATAATGCGCTTGCTATAGGTGTAGGCCATTTACGTACCTCCATGAAGCTTGACAAACAATTCTAGGATGTTGCTAAGAATATTGCTAAGAGACCCCTAGTGTTAAAGCGCAGGTCCGCCGATTTTATTAAAAAAAAAAAAGTCAGCAGCTACAAATACTGCAGCTGCTGACTTTTAAAATAAGGACACTTGCCTGTTCAGGGCGCCTGCGATGTTGGCACTGAAGCCGATCTATCCCATGGCTGTCGGGTGCTGCCACCACCATCTTCGTGAAGGCTTCACTTCCTGGTTCCCTACTGCGCATGCGCAAATCGCACTGCGCTATCCCACTGGTCCCTGCTGTCTTTTGGGACCTGTGTGTCTCCCAGAAGACAGCGGGGGGACAGAGAAGGTGCCGGAAGTGCCGTAGATGCCCGCGGGTGGCTCGGATATCTATTCCCGGAAGTGGGAGCAAAATACCTGTATTAGACAGGTATCTGCTCCCACTCCCCCCTGAAAGGTGCCAAATGTGACACCGGAGGGGGACAGGAACCGGAAAAGCGGAAGTTCAATTTTTGGGTGGAACTCACTTTAACCGCTCACCTTCACCATCACAGGAGTGGGCTCCAAAACTCTGAGCTCAGACCTACTGTATCAGGGGTGAGAAAGAGAGCGCATGTGAGGAGGTATTAATCACAGAGCGTGCTCCTGTGATGATGGAGATGGGCAGTAACACTAGGTTTCTCTTAGCAACATCCTAGAAGTATTTCAGTCAGGCTTCATGAGGTATATAAATGGCCTACACCTATAGCAAGGACATTATTTAACTTTGGTGAAAGCTGCCTTCACCGGCAGATGTCCCTTATCTGCATAGGCAGTTTTTGGTAAAGGTGAACTATGGCTTTTTAATGTAACACAATAGCAGTAAACATTTTCATTAGTGAAGTGGGCGTGGTTACAATCTCTAATCATTTTACTGCAACACGTGCTGCACTGTGGCAGCAGAAAAGACCTGCAAGGGTTTGTAAACCTTTCCTACACTATTTAAGTCCCAGAATGGTATTTGTATTCTTGCCTTCTGTAAAATTGCAAGTGGTGCAGTATAGGCAAATCTCTGTGATTAGGTAATTTTGTAGAACAATTTTAAAATGTATTTATTTAATTATATACTTTTGCATCACAAGAGTAATTAGAGATCTTAGAGAGGTATTCCCCCACTAAGACACATCATACATGCAATATAAATATCAATTCCTTTTTTATTATAGAAATTTGAACAATCTACAACTGGTTATACTGTTTTGTGTTAACAGCTATAAAATCTGATGTGCTACTTACTATCACAGGGTCATGTTTTGTCAGATGTTACTTGATGAAATACATTTCAGTATTAAAGGATAAGTTCACCTTTTAATAGCAAAACATTTTTTTTTATTTTTATTTATTTATTTTTATAATTATTATTATTACATTGAATCTGCGATTAGCAGATGGGTGCAATATCCAGGCTCTTGCAGACTCATTACAGCTGTCTTCCTGTCCAGGCAGACAGTTATTGAAGTGAAGGAAGAATCCATGAACTATGTGGGAGCTCCAGTGCCCTCAGAGTTCATTGATAACTACAAGCTGTCTACTGCCATGGCAGACTGGACTTGTAGTTTACGGGGCGCTGCCCACACAGAGTTATCTGAATAAACTACAAGTCCATTCTGCCATGGCATTAGACAGCTCTTAGTTATCAATTAACTTGTTAAGCACAGCTGAGCAGTTTTTTAAATTGTGACAAAAGGTAAGGGGAGAGGACCCCCCCCCCCACCTGCTGTCAAAGGGGAAATTGGGGGGGTGGGCAGGGGCTTTATAATAGCATATTCCATGTTACACCTTTAAATAAAGGTGTAACATGTTACAGTAAGTGAACTTTTTTCCTTTTAAAAGGTATATGAGCCCTGGGATTTTGAATATGTAAGTTTGTAGTCTGGTTGTTTTTACATACAATTGTGGTGTTTCCATTTTGCCATATTTGAATATGTAAATGTAATCATCCCCCTGTATTATGGCAACATACTTAATAGGAGAGTTTGGACTTCCCTGCCACATGGGTGTGAGCATGGGAAGTGATTCATGTCTGATTCTGCAGCTGTTTATATTGACCTAGATGCGTCAATCTTAATTGTCCTGCCTCAACCTGTTTTTATGTATGACATTTATGTATCAAATACATGTGTGACTATCGGTCTGCAGTATTGCCTTTCAAGTACCAATTGCAGACAGTTACTAAGCACCTGCATGATTTGTTGGCCATTGACTACCAATGTTGACGATTGCCTGTTCATGTAGGTGCTTCTAAAACTAGTTATTTCTGGAGGAAGAACAGGGTGTTCTGAGGTGCCACACAAGATGACCATTCATTCATCTCAAATGAAAAGCATTAAAAAAAACTCTGGCTTAAAGGGTTACTAAACCCTCACGTGTGGGTTTTTTTTTATTATTTATTTATTTTTTTTAATTTAATTTTTTTAATAACAAACATGTCATCCCTTGCCTCCTCTGTGCAGTTGGTTTTACAGAGTGGCCCCGATCCTCCCCTTCTGGGGTCCCTCAGTGGCGCTGGTGGCTCCTTCTTCTCTTTTTTTTTTTTTTTTTTTTTTGAGTGCCCCATCGAAGAAGCGCTCTCCTTCAGAACACCCTATTGACAGACAGCAGGACTCGGGCCCCGGCGCCCGCATCATTGGATTTGATTGACAGCAGTGGGAGCCAATGGCTGCGCTGCTATCAATCTATCCGATCAGGACACGAGACACTGGCTGGAGCTGGTGTGCTCGTTCCTGTCACAGGAATTACAGGGCTCAGGTAAGTAAAGGGGGGGGGGCTTGCGCATGACCGGAGGTTTTTCACTTTAATGCATACAACCCCTTTAAGCAGAACTTATTGTTTGACTTATGTATACAAAAAAAAAAAAAAAAAAGTTCATCTAATTTATGATCATCACTACTTTCAGAGCTGTGATAAGACCAGCGACTCTCCTACACAGAAGCCACTCAGTAATTTTTCCACCCCTCCTCTCCCCTTGTCTAGTCACAGGGTGCCTATATGTTCTGTGAATGGATGAGGATGGGGTAGATAAACTATAGGATCCCTTTTACTGTATGAGATCTTCAGTAGGCGAAGTATAGAACTGAATTTCCGGCATTAATGAACCTATGATCTAGGCCTAGGCTAATCATAATTAGAGGTGACTTGGTTGACTGGTGGTGTGTACAAAGTAAACCTGACTAGTCCCAAAAAAAAAAACAGTATAGAAGTGCAACAGTAGTGTCTTAAAGTACCCATGTTAGTTTACCAATCCATCCATCACTCGCCCTGTGGAATTTCCCTAGATTCTAGAGGTACACACAGGCTTGACTTTTCTCTAAGTCTGGAATTGACCCCAACCTCGTTATTCAATTGTGAAATACCAAAACGTCAGTGGCAGTAGATTAGGTTCTGACATTTCATCTTTGAATGTACTTTCAGGCGTCGGCGGGCAGGCGGTGCTATTTTTAGCGCCGCTTTACCGTTGTTTTAGAGGCGCTTTTTGGCTGCTAGCAGGGCGGTTTTACACCCCCCCCCCCCCCCGCTAGCGGGTGAAAAAGGGTTAAAACTGCCCGCAAAGCGGCGCTTTGCCAGCGGTTTGGCTGCGCTGCCCCATTGTTTTCAATGGGCAAGGGCGCTTTAGGAGCGGTGTATACAGCTCTGCAAAGATGCTGATTTTAGGATTTTTTTTTACCCTCCTGCAAGCGCACCGCTCCAGTGTGAAAGCCCTCTGGCGTGTGTCTATGGGAAGGCTTAACCATTCTTCCAGAAGCACATTTGTGAGGTCGGGCATTGATGTGGCTGAGAAGGCCTGGCTTGCAGTCTCCACACTAATTCATCTCTAAGGTGTTCTATCGGGTTGAGGTCAGGACTCTATGCAGGCCAGTCAAGTTCCTCCACCCCAAAAGCTCTCATCCATGTCTTTATGGACCTTGCTTTGTGCACTGGTGTGCAATCATGTTGAAACAGGAAGGGGCCATCCCAAAACTGTTCCCACGAAGTTAGGAACATCGTCCAAAATGTCTTGGTATGCTGACGCCTTAAGAGTTCCCTTCACTGGAACTAAAGGGTCAAGCCCAACCCCTGAAACACAACCCCACACCATACACCCCATCCCCCCCCCCCCCCCAAATGATTTGGACCATTGCACATCGCAAATCCCATAAAGACATGAATGAGTGAGTTTGGGGTGGAGGAACTTTACTGGCCTGCACAGAGTTCTGACCTGAGCCAGGCCTTCTTGTCTACATCAGTGCCTGACCTCACAAATGCGCTTCTGGAAGACTGGTCAAACATTCCCATAGACACACTCCTAAATCTCGTAGACAGCTTTCCCAGAGGAGTTGAAGCTGTTATAGCTGAAAAGGGTAGGCCAGCTCAATATTTAACCCTACTGTCCAAGACTGGGTTGCCAAAAAGTTAATGTGCATGTAAAGCTAGACAATATAGTTTATATGTGGAAGCTACAGTGCTTATGTGAAGGCTCCCAACTCCATTCAGGTTCCTGCTAAACAGATGGAAATTAAAGAGTGAGTATAAGCAAGTATAACTAAAGGCAAAACTTTTTTTTTTTTTTGCTGTTTGTGTCCCTGTTAGGGAGATTTGCCCGCTCTATTTGTCCTGTTTATCATTATCATTGAAGGTGAGAGTAAAGAAAATCTAAATTTTTGGAATTGTCCCTAGAAAAGTTAATAGAGGGGAAATATTCTAATGGGGACACTAGTTCGGGTCCCCAAGAGATTCCCTTAATTTGCATGGATTGCCTCTCTCTTTCTGTTTGGCTATGGGACAGGAAGTGAAGGTAAATCTCCCCAATGAGACAGTTGGCAAAAATAAACCTTTTACCCAAAATGGGGGAAAAAAAAATGTTTTGCCTATAGTTCTACTTTCCAGTCTTAATTTTCGACCCATTTGCCTACCACCATGTTTTTTTTTTTCTGGCACGTTTTCGGGCATGCAAAGACATGCCAAGTATTGGAATTTCCATACTGATGTGTTCACAAATGTGCATGCCCAGAATTGGGGGCGAACATTGTTCTCGCCTTCACTGCACATGCAAAAAAAAAAAAAAGAAGAAGAATATCCAAATGTGAGAGAGGGAGGGGGGAGAAGGCAGGGGAAGACACGTTTTTCTTTAACGTGAAGTTCCCCTTTGCAAACACTTTAGGGCTGAGTTCACACCGCAGCACGCTCCGGCTCCCAGCAGGAGTCTGGTGTGTCCCCATTCACTGTTTTTCAGGTCCTAATTATTATTATTTTTTTTAAGCCTTAGGGTTTATTTGTGAAATTTAAGATTTCTACTTTTTTTTTTATTTATTTTTTTTTTATTTCTAAGTACTCAACAATGACATCATATATGTCAAAGGTAAAGGCAATTTCTGAGAAAATGTACTTCAAGACATGTCTGTGCTGCACACCAGAAATACAGGTAGAGTGCCTCTGGTGCTACTCCAAGAACCTTAACGTGTGTGTATGAGGACTGGGATGAGCATTTTATTAGTGTTTCTCAGAAAGATAACATGAAGCGTGAATACACACTTGAATAAATATACAGGAGCTTGATTAGTTGATGATTTTTATCTTCTGGCCTTTGTGGTTTTTTTTTTTTTTTGGTATGATTTAAGAATACACAAAATCCAAATTTTTAGCTCTGAAAAGCTTTGAGTGACGGCCTGGCTGTGGTGCTGGTAACTATATGTGCCTGCTTTTACCCGTGTACAGCTTCTTTGGGGCAGAGAAACTACCAGTATAGCGAAAGGCAAAACTTGTTCTTAGTTTTGGATAGAGTGGACAGGAATTAGAATGCTTGTCAATTTTTATTGCTGTGTGTGCTCCCTATAAGGAGATTCACCCTCTATTTGTCCATTATCATTGAAAGTAAAAAAAATCCAAAATTTTGGGTTGTCCCCAGAAATGTAATAGAGGGAAAATCTTCTAATGGGCACACTGGTTATGGTTACCTGGGGGTCCCCAAGGGATTCCCTTAATTGGTAGGCATTTCCTCTCACTTCCTCTTTGGCTTGTGGACAGGAAGTAAAGAGAAATCTCCGCAATGGGACACAGATGGCGGGGAAAAAAATCTGATTGGTTATAACCCTCCTTTGCTCTATCCAAGATAAAAAAAAAAAAAAGTTTTGCCTATAGTTCTACTTATTAAGATAAACCTGCAATGATTGAAATGTGGGGGTTGTCATTTGTGAAAAGGCTTGTAGCCTGGTTGTCTCTGGCTTCTACATTTTCTGAGATGCAGACCAACAACAAGCATCCAGGTCAACAAAGTTAGAAAAAAGTCAAAAGTTTGAATTTGCAGCATCTTATAAAATATTAAAACAAGTACAATAACCAGGTAAATGCAATTTTAGATGTTAGTTACCATATCTCTCTTATGGCAAGTTTAATAGTGCTATTAATTATTCGTTTATTTGATGGAGGGGTTTAGGTGTACCACATAGTAAGTTTACCTCTGCTCTCCAGATTCTGCTGCAATCTACTTCAATTAAAAGTCCCACAATAGACACATACTTCTGTCCATGGTATGTGGTAGCAGATTTCCCTATTCATGTGTATAGGGAAACAGTCTTTTGAGAAAAGAATGTGTCTATATTCTGTGGAACCTTCAACTCAATAGATTGTGGCTGGGGGAGCATTGGATGTGTCCCACCTAACCTACCTCCCCCTTGGACAATGTAACATGGATGGAATGATCCTGCTTTTGTGTCTATTTGTGTGTGTATATATATATATATATATATATATATATATATATCGCTTTTTATGCTGTTTTGTTTCGCAGCTACTTGTACCTCACTCGGTCAGCTCCCCTACCCTCCAATCCAATTCTCTAACCCGTCCCACTTCTGGTTCAAACATCTCACTTACCACGTATGCTTCTGATGACATGCACATTAGCAGCAGGAACAAGGACCCAAAGAAAGTGGCCTGGCCCAAAGCAAAAAGGAGCTCATTTGGGAAGCAGAAGATGGACAGAACTGCAGTTTTATCGGTTAATATGTGTCCTCTGTCACAGTGTTTTTTTTTTTTTTTTGTAGGGCCTTCTGGTGGAGGACGTGTTCACTGTGATGGAGTTACTAACCTCTCCATGGGACAATCTACTAATGCCACATGCATATGTGACATACAGTTGTGCTTATAAGTTTACATACCCTGGCAGAATTTGATTTCTTGGCCATTTTTCAGAGAACATGGATGATAACACAAATTTTTCTTTCACTCATGGTTAGTGTTTGGCTGAAGCCATTTAATATCAACTGTGTTTACTCTTTTTAAATCATAATCACAACAGAAACTACCCAAATGACCCTGATCAAAAGTTTACATACCCCAGTTCTTAATATCATGTATTGCCCCCTTTAACATAAATGACAGCTTGAAGTCTTTTGTGGTATTTGTGGATGAGGCTCTTTATCTTCTCAGATGGTAAAGCTGCCCATTCCTCTTGGCAAAAAGCCTCCAGTTCCTGTAAATTATTGGGCTGTCTTTGAATGAACTGGACGTTTGAGATCTCCCCAGAGTGGCTCAATGATATTGAGGGCAGGGGACTGAGATGGCCACTCCAGAACCTTTACTTTATTCTGCTGTAGCCAATGACAGGTCGACTTGGCCTTGTGTTTTGGATCATTGTCATGTTGGGATGTCCAAGTATGTCCCATGCGCAGCTTCCTGGCTGATGAATGCAAATGTTCCTCTAGTATTTTTTGATAACCTACTGCATTCATCTTGCCAACAATTTTGACCACATTTCCTGTGCCTTTGTAGCTCACACATCCCCAAAACATCAGCGATCGACCTCCATATCTTTCATCATAGGCCTTGTTGACTCCTCTCCAAATGTAGCGTTTTTATGATTGTGGCCAAAAAGCTAAATTTTGGTCTCATCACTCCAAATGACTTTGTGCCCGAAGGTTTGAGGCTTGTCTCTGTGCTGTTTTGTGTATTGTAAGTAGGATACTTTGTGGCATTTGTGTAGTAATGGCTTTCTTCTGGCGACTCGACCATGCAGCCCATCTTTCTTTAAGTGCCTCTTTATTGTGCATCTTGAAACGGCCACACCACATGTTTTCAGAGAGTCCTGTATTTCACCTGAAGTCTTGTGGGCTTTTCTTTGCATCCCCAACAATTTTCCTGGCAGTTGTGGCTGAAATTTTAGTTGGTCTACCTGACCGTGGTTTGGTTTTAACAGAACCCCTCATTTTTGACTTCTTGATTAGTTTGAACACTGCTGATTGGCATTCTCAATTCCTTGGATAGCTTTTTATATCCCTTTCCTGTTTTATATAGTTCAACTACCTTTTCCTGCAGATCCTTTGACAATTCTTTTGCTTTCCCCATGACTCAGAATGCAGAAACGTCAGTGCAGCACTGGATAAAGGATGCAAGGGTTTGTCAGGAGTCCAGAGATCACAGGTGAGGATGGTTACCTTTTTAATATCCATTCAGACCCCTTTGTGTCAACTTGTGTGCATGTTATCAGGCCAAAATCACCAGGGTATGTACACTTTTGATCAGGGTCATTTGGGTAGTTTCTGTTATTATGATTTAAAAAGAGTAAACACAGTTGATTGATAATAAATGGCTTTAACCAAACACTAACCATGAGTAAAAAATGTTTGTGTTCTCATTCATATTCTCTGAAAAAATGCCCAAGAAATCATAAGTTCTGCCAGGTTATGTAAACCTGTGAGCACAACTGTAAGAGAAATGAAATCCTAGAACATATATAGGTTTATTGTTTACCAATCCAGTTCTTCATTAGCAGTGCATGCTTTTCAGACTTTTTTTTTTTTTTTTTTTTTTTGTAGGAGCACTGGTATGTTAATTAGTAATTGTTTAACCAAATTTATTGATATTTTTTAATTGAGCAAACAGAACAAATTGGGGAAACATGCATTGCCATGCTGGGGAACTGGACTTGAGAAACACTACTTCATAGGGGTGTATCTGCAAGTATTTATGCAACCCCCTTTCCCCCATTGTAACATGGTATGCAGTGACTAAAAACACAGAAATAATATACAACCGTAACACAAACTGGAAAATTGCTATCAAGTACACATTTTTGACTGGACAACATTGCTAATGGTCAGTGCCTATGTAGTCATGGAGTTGCAAGCCCTCCCTCCTGTGTGCTGTAAAAAAAAAAAAAAAATCATGGCTTTGTGCTGTAAAATGCAATACCCCCTAAAAATAGCAACTGCAGAGCTCCCTGAAAGTGCCGCTGCTTTGTCTCCAATGTGAAAGCCCCGAGGGCTTTCACACTGGAGCGGTGCGCTGGCAGGACGGGAAAAAAAGTCCTGCTTAGCAGCATCTTTGGAGCGGTGTGTATACCGCTCCTGCCCATTGAAATCAATGGGGGCACCACGGCTATGCCGCCGGCAAAGCGCCTCCGAAGAGTCGCTTTTGCGATGGTTTTTAACCGTAAAACCGCCCTGCTAGCTGCCGAATACGGCCGCTAAAATGACGGTAAAGCGCTGCTAAAAATAGCGGCGCTTTACCGCTGACACACCTCCTGCCCCAGTGTGAAAGGAGCCTAAAAGTGAATAAATCCCCCTATGTTGGTGGTCAGTGGGCTGATAAATGAACTCCTACACCCTGGCATTGGTGTCAGTAGGCTAATAAAAGGAATATCCAGCAGTAGTGTTGTGGGTTAACAAAAAAAAAAAAAAACCTTGCGATTAAATGATTTGGCATGAAATGCATGAGCTGCATTTCCCAGTCTTAAGATGGACTTTTTAAAAAAATGTTTCAATAAAGGTGATTTTTAGTTGTGCGGCCAGCCAGAACATTTTCTTTTTTCCTATGAAGGCTGATGCGAATAGGGCAGCACATATTAGTGTGATCCTTCTTTTAGGCGCTAAGTCCTGTTCTGCTCAAGGCCATTTTATTGCAGGTGGCAGTCTTATGCAACCAGTGGGCTGCAGTTTGACTGCTGTTTTAAATTACCTATTAAATGTCCTGACCACTGCTTTTACTGGTGCTTAACGCTACATGGTAACCATTTAGAAAGTCTTTTCCACCTTTGTCACTTAAACCTTGCTCATAGCCCAGACAGCTCCTCTTTTGTCCTGTATTTCCCACATAACTTTCAGGCATGGCGATTGGCTGCTCAGGTAACCAACATGGGATGACACTTCCCATTGTGGGTATTGGAGGGGAAGCATGTTTAGGTAGTGGCCAGAGATATGTATAGCAATGCAGCTTTTTTTAATCCTCACCATTGCTAAAAAAAAAAAAAAATTTTTTTTTTTGTATCTTTAATAGGGAGAGTAATATTTTGTTGTCCAGTCAACCATATGTGGCAAATCAAGCAGTCAAAATATCTATTGTATTTAAATTGTTCTACGTTCATTATGCACTATATAGATTATAAGCTGCTGAGTCTGTGTTTTTAGTCACGGTTTATAACGTTGTTTCTCTTCCCACTAACCTTCTTCCTTTTTAAATTATATTGATTTTAGTTTTAACAGGGTCTTTAACCTAACCTACCACAGGAGGTCAGCACTCCAGACATTATCATGTTTGTTTGTGTGTCTCTGTCTGCATGATTTGTTTGCAGAAGGTATTTTTAGCTGAATCCTGTGGTGCTGGGGACTTGAATGCTCTTCAATACAGAACTCATTGTAACATGGACTGAGGAATGTAAATGAATACAGTTCCCCTAATTATAACATCAGCACATTCTCACATTTACCACATACATATTTTTTTACTTTTCTCCTAATTTTACAGGCAACCGAAGAAGTGTCAAAAAATCTTGTGGCTATGAAGGAGATCTTGTATGGCACAAATGAGAAGGAACCTCAGACTGAAGCTGTGGCCCAGCTAGCTCAGGAACTGTACAACAGTGGACTCCTGGGAACTCTGGTGGCTGACCTGCAGCTCATAGACTTTGAGGTGACACGACAACACAGTGAAATGTGCCCTGCTCCCACATAATGTGCCCTGCCTCTTTGTAATGTGCCCTGCCTCCTTGAAATGTGCCCTGCTCCCATGTAATGTGGCTTGCCTCCATGTAAAAGTTTACTTTAAATGTAATAGTAATGCCTTCTATTACCCCCAGTCTATCAGCCTCCACCTTCTCTGGGTTCAGATGCTGATCTTCCCTGCACAGTCTTTAAAGTACCGTATTTATCGGCTTATAACACGCACATTCATTTTAAGAGGGAAGTTTCAGGAAAAAACTTAAATTTTAAATAAGGAACTTTGAAGCAAAATAAGGGTCAGTGCCCATCTGCAGCCTCACCATTGCCATCAATGCAGCCTGATTAATGCCCACCTGCAGCCTCACAAGTGCCATCAATGCAGCCTTATTAGTCCACATCAATACAGCCTCGCCATTGCCATCAATGCAGCAGCCTCGCCATTGCCATCAATGCAGCAGCCTCGCCATTGCCATCAATGCAGCAGCCTCGCCATTGCCATCTATTGACTTCCTATTACAGAGGCCGCCAAGTGAACAGGAGATTCTCACTGTATGTAATCTGATGGCACTCGTCCCCCCCCCCCCCCCCCCCCCCCCGTTGCCTCCGAGGCAGCTAAAATTGAAGTATTAGTGTATTAGTGTATAACACGCACACGCTATTTGCACCCGATTTTCATGGTGAAAAAGTGAGTGTTATACGCCAATAAATACAGTAATTTTTTTTTTAAAGCAAACATGGTATACTTACCTGCTCTGTGTAATGGTTTTGCACAGAGCAGCCCCGATTCATCTCTTCTGGAGTCCCCCACCGATGCCTCTGGCTCCTCCTGCCTTTAGAGTGCACCAATGGCAAGCTGCAAATTATAGTATAGTGTGCCCCTATAGCAAGGTAAAAAAACTTCTGCTTTTAGACCCACTCACTTCCTGCCCAGGACTACATGTTCCATGAGGCATTGCTCCTCACACATTCACAAGTTCTCAGGCACTTGCTGACATGTATGTATGGATGGTGTACTGAGCTGTATGTGTGCTGCACTGTATTTCCTGATATGTAAACAAATAATGCATTCTGTATGCAGGCCAAATAATCGGCTGGCCGATTAATCGATTATGAAAATAGTTGACAACTATTTTCATAATCGATTAGTTGTTTCAGCCCTAATATGTATGTATGTGTGTGTGTGTGTGTGTGTGTATATATGTATGTGTATATATATATATATATATATATATATATATATATATATATATATATATATTTATATATATTTATATTATAGTGTGTGTGTATGGCAACTTATAGTGCCTTGAAAAAGTATTCATGCCCCTTGAAATTTTGTCATGTTACAACCAAAATTGTAAATGGATTTTATGCATTAGACCAACACAAAGTGGAAGGAAAATGATTTTCCCACATTTTTTACAAATATCTGAAAAGTGTGGAGTGCATTTGTATTCAGCCCCCCTGAGTCAATTTGTAGAACCACCTTTCACTACAATTACAGCTGCAAGTCTTTTTTGGGATGTCTCTATCAGCTTTGCACATCTACAGAGTAAAAATGTTTCCCATTCTTTTTTGCAAAATAGCTCAAGCTGTATGTTTGAATGGAGAGTGTCTGTGAACAGCAATTTTCTTGCCACAGATATCTATTGGATTTAGGTCTGGGCTGTGACTGGGCCATTCTAACACATGGATATGCTTTGATATAAACCATTCCATTGTAGCTCTGGCTGTATGTTTAGGGTCATTGTCCTGCTGGAAGGTGAACCTCCGCCACAGTCAAGTATTTTGCAGACTCACAGTTTTTTTTCTAAGATTGCCCTGTATTTGGCTCCATCCATCTTCCCATTAACTCTGATTAGCTTCCCTGCCCCTGCTGAAGAAAAGCATCCACACAACATGATGCTGCCACCACCATGTTTCACAGTGGGGATGGTGTGTTCAGGGAGATGCGCAGTGTTAGTTTTCCGACACATATAGCGTTTTGCTTATAGGTCAAAAAGTTCAATTTTGGTCTCATTTGACCAGAGCAACTTCTTCCACATGGTTGCTGTTTCCCCCACATGGCCTCTCGCAAACTGCAAATGGGACTTCTTATGGCTTTCTTTCAACAATGGCTTTCTTCCTGCCACTCTTCCATAAAGGTCAAATTTGTGGAGTGCACGACCAATAGTTGTCCTGTGAACAGATTCTCCCACCTGAGCTGTGGATCTTTGCAGCTCCTCCAGAATTACCATGGGCCTCTTGGCTGCTTCTCTGATTAATGCTCCCCTTGCCTGTCAGTTTAGGTGGCATATCTTGGTAGGTTTGCAGTTGTGCCATACTCCTTTTCCATTTTCGGATGATGGATTGAACAGTGCTCCGTGAGATGTTCAATGCTTGGGATTTTTCATTTTTTAATATCCTAACCCTGCTTTAACCACTTCCCGCCCGCCGCATGTCATATGACATTGTCGGGTTTGAGCAGTGATATCTGATGCCTGCAGCTACAGACATCACTCGGATATCTTCTTTTAGTGCCAGCAATTCCCTGCACTATAAGAACGATCGTTCTTACAGGCAGCGAGAGGGCACCCCCGCCGCCCATAGGTGCTTCTACCGACTCACCCCTGCCATCGGTGAGTCGGAGAAGGGAGGCGCTGGTTGCTGACGATAGAGATTTCTGGCGGACTGGATGTTAGGACATCACGCCCGGCCTCTGCATTTGAAAAAAATTGCGCCACCTCAGCTGGGAAGCTGAGATCATTTTTCATTTTTTCTTAAAGGCTTCCCAGCCTATAGGTGAGATCTGCAGTGTATCTGTCAATTTATCTGATTTATCCTCCTAATGTGAAACTTTAACCATAAACAAATGAGAGAAAGGGTGGGACTTTATATGAAACGTGCATCCCTGGAGATACCATGATGCAAATGAAAGTGGACAATACTAGGAATACTGAAACCATGAACATAACATTGTAAAACGGGTATTTGGCGATCACTGATTTATTGTATAAAATATATGGCAGTAATAGCATTCACATAGTAAAATAGTGACATAGGAAGTTCACAATGTAAACCATAAAAAAAAACAAAATAAAACAGATACATTAGGACATATGTAACAGTGTTAATGATAGTATAGTATACTAGTAACATAGTAGGTTCATTTTGTACACATGGTAGAAAAAAACACTTTCATTGAAGCGTGTCTCCTTGGTAGAAAATAAACTATAATTGTTGGTACAATCCATTAGTAAATTACCCATAAACGGCTTTATAAAAAAAGAATGTTCTTTAGCTAGGAACATACATTCCACATTAATAATTATGCTACCAAAATGAGTGTGTGCTGTACATTGCTTCCATCATTGTTCCTGTTTCCTCTTGCTGGAGGCTGCCATTTTGCTGAAGCCCAGAGCCCCTGAACAGCAGTAAATATTTAGGCTTGGCACACTGCCTAAAAATAGAGAGCAACTGAGTATGTGCAGAGCAGGGTGAAACTGTTTATTACTGGATATTAAACAGTATAGGCACTTATTTTTAATGTTATGCATAGCTATGCCTGCAAAATGGGCCAGTCTGAAGTAATCTAGCAGGACTTAATTTTCTGATTTAAGTTCCACTTTAAGATGCAGCAATTTAATAAAAGTTTTTTTTTTTTTTTTTTTTTTTGCATTCTTTCCAGGGAAAAAAGGATGTGGCTCAAATCTTCAACAACATTTTACGAAGACAAATTGGCACGCGAACCCCAACTGTGGAATATATATGCACCCAGCAGAATATTCTCTTTATGTTATTAAAAGGGTGTGTATTGCTTTTAGAATTGTAAAATGTAGATGATATTATATCTGTGTTTTACAAAGTGTGGGTCTGGCAGGTCATGCCTTCATTGTGGAGGTTTTTGGGCAAGGCTCAGAATTGATGTACATGAAGTGATGTAGCAGTGTGTTCTCTGTAGTAGTTTGTCAGTGGCAGATACTAGTGTGAACATGTGTAACCTGTGGTCCAGAAATATCTGGTTCTGTCTTCTCTAGGGCTGATTGGATAGTGGATTTCACAAAAGTAACCACTGGACATATGGTATAGTAAAGGATTAATATCATTAAGCCACAGGGAGATGTGGAAAGGTGTGACTTACAGAACAGCTAATGCAGAGTAGTAGCTGTAAGTAGTATTAGAACACTGAAATGCCTACAATAATGGTCAGGGGCTTGAGTTTCCTGCTGTGCTATCAACTACAAAAATTTGAGTGTTTTACCACTTAACTGGTTCTAAAGGCTCAAGGTCTTTTTACCTTAATGCATTCTATGCATGAACATAAAAAACCTTCTGTGTGCAGCAGCCCCCCCCCAATACTTACCTGAGCCAGATGGCAATGTGCAAGAGAACCTCGGCTCTTTGGGCACTCTCCCTCCTCATTGGCTGCCAATGAGAAGAGAGAGGGGCATGGCCCAGTTGTGTCTCTGTCTGAATGGAGACCCAGAGCAGCAGTCTGGGAGTGAGCCTGCCTGGGTGCCCCCATAGCAAGCTGTTTGCTGTGGTGGCACTGGGCAAGGGGCAGGGGCCAGATGCGCCGGTGGTGGACTCGGGAAGAGGAGGATTTGGGCTGGTTTGTGCAGAACCACTGCACAGAGCAGGTAAGTTTAACATAACTTTTGTATTCTTCATTATTTTGGGCACCACTATAATCCCCAATTACCTTGTTGCCACCATTTTTCTATTTACCAGGGACAAGATGCTGGATACCATAGGTGGGTCCTAGTAGATGATAGGCTCAGCAATGGCATGCAGTGCCAAGCAAACAGAATATTGGCTTGCATTAAAAAGGGGATCAACTCCAGAGATAAAACAATAATTCTCCTGCTCTACAAGACTCTGGTCTGGCCACACCTAGAGTATGCTGTCCAGTTCTGGGCACCAGTCCTCAGGAAGGATGTACTGGAAATGGAGCGAGTACAAAGAAGGGCAACAAAGCTAATAAAGGGTCTGGAGGATATTAGTTATGAGGAAAGGTTGCGAACACTGAACTTATTCTCTCTGGAGAAAAAACGATTTAGAGGGGACGTGATTTCAATTTATAAATGCCATACTGGTGATCCCATAATCATAACAACATACAGGGATTACAATGTAATACTGACATATAATCACACACATAGGTTGGACTTGATGAACTTGTGTCTTTTTTCAACCTCACTTACTATGTAACCTAATCTATCTCCCAAGCTACTAAATTTAACATGTTTGTTTAAAAAAAACAAAAAAAAAACTTGTCTTTTATTATTGCTTTAAAATTAAGCACGTTAGAGAACCTGATGTGCCGTATTGCAAATAAGTAGTTAGATGGTCAAAGGAGAGGGGAGAGTTGGGCAGCGGGGAGTACTGTCGCTACAAGAGTGATCAAACTAGAACAGGGGTTCTAGTCCTCTCACCACTTGTTCAATGTAGTTGATTATAGGAAACCAAATCACCAATATCGTCACCTCTGTTGCTTCTCAGAGAAATTTCCCCAACAATTGGCCATTTTAACCACAGCAGCTTCTCGTCCCCCGGATGAAGACTGACTTGTTTAGAATCAAAACGAATGTATGTATGTATGTATGTATGTGTGTGTGTATGTGTATGTGTGTGTATGTGTGTGTATATGTGTATATATATATATATATATATATATATATATATAATATAATGTTCTCATTTTAAGTCTACACTATTTCCTGATCCCTGTGTAATTTTAAATGTTCCTGTGCTGATTTGTAAAAACATAGAGCAGTGTTTTTCTAGCATGTGTGACTGATTCCTCTCCTGAAAAGCCTCAGCTAGTGATGTCTACAGTAGCCGCATAAACAACTTTGGCTGGATCTGAAAATTGTCAACAAATATCTATGGGCACCTATAAACCTTTACCCTTCACAGCTATCATTGACTGTCATTCTTTGCACAAAATCAGAATGCATGTGGCCAACTTGAATAAATACACAGTATTTTCTCCTTCTTAGAAAAAATTAGTAAAAACTAGAGTGAAAGGCCCTGACCATCTATTGTCTTTGTTTACTTACTGGTTAGTTACTAGATGTTTTTGTTCTTGAAGGTATGAATCCCCAGAAATTGCTTTGAATTGTGGGATCATGCTACGGGAATGTATCAGGCACGAACCACTTGCCAAAATAATTTTGGGTTCTGAACAGTTTTATGACTTCTTCCGATATGTGGAGATGTCAACGTTTGATATCGCCTCAGATGCCTTTGCAACTTTTAAGGTAAGCCTTTTTTGGGGGTTTATGCTAAATTAAGGTTTGGGGTGTCAGTTGTCCTTATTCCCCCAAAGTATCCCTTCCTGTTAGGCAACACATTCATTACTGCGTATACTTACAACTGTTTTTAGTTTATATGGTAAGTAAAATCTCTAGTTTAAATACATAGCAAAAACACGTATGTATTTTCTGGTTTACCTGCTACAAGATTGGTCATTCTGTATAGCCATTCGTAGATCATGATTAAAGGATAAGTTCACCTTTAGTAACACGTTCCATGTTACACCTGTAGTCAGGGTGTAACCTGTTACTAAAGCACCTGCCTGCACCCCGACCCGATCCCCCATTGTGACAAAGGGCAGGGGATCACAATTCAAAAACAGCGTAGCCGTGCAGGGCTTGGCACAAACAGCCGCGTCATTCATTCAAAGAGTTCTGTGAATGAACTAAAAGTACTGTCTGCAACTATGGCAGATGGCTTGTATTCTTAATGAAATAAGAGGGCACTGTGAGTGCTCTCATAGTTCGTTGATCTTCCTGGTCTTCAGTAACTGCCCGTATGGGGGGTATGAACAGGCAGCTGTACTGACAGTCTGCAGGAGCCTGACATTTGCACCTGTGATCTGCTGATTGCGTTCCAATGCTCTGCACGGCTTCTTTTTTTGGCTGAGAAATGCTATAAGTCTCTTCTGTTATCGAGGTCTACTCTTCGTTACATAACGCAAACAAATGAAAACTTAGACGATGGTAAGGCTTAGCATACATGGATGCCCAAGCTCTGTCAATATTAAGATCTTAAGGTTAATTGAGATAACTGATTCATTATGCAGAGTTGAAAAACTACCTGCAGAGTTTGTCATACCTACCTTAAAGTGGTTTTATACCACTTTAAGCACATTTTTACATACAGGTAAGCCTGTAATAAGGCTTACCTGTAGGTAAAAATGAATATCTCCTAAACCTGTACGGTTTAGGAGATATTCGCCTTGTGTGCAGCCGCTGACGTCAGCTGCTCATGCGCAGTGAAAGTCCGGGGTATCGTGCAGGAACTTGCCGGATCGGAGGGCTCCCACGCGCGGGAGTGATGTCATAGCGGCTCCAGCTACTCGCAGCACCGGAGCCACAAAACCGCCTAGGGCAAAATGTCAGCCACCTCGGCGGGTGACCGGGAGACGATGCGGGGGGCTTCGTTCTAAGGTAAGTTTCATAATGAGCTAGTATACGGTGCATACTAGCTCATTATGCCTTTGCCTTTTATAGGTGGTGTGTTTTTTTTTTTTTTTTTTTTTTCTGACCTATGCAACCCGCTTTAAGCAATTTAATGCAAGCTAGTCATACTTACATCTGTGCGCATCAGGCTACAGTCAGCAGTTACTTTGTACACCGTAGGCATGCTGAATGTGTGGTTCTGAAAACCAGTGCTGAAAGGTCTTGGGTGAATACAAGCAAAATCTAGCAGGCTGTAGATGTATTGTGGGTACTGGTGGTCTCTATTATTTAGTATGGGTTTCCTTTGTTTTATTGTCAGGACCTATTGACTAGACACAAGCTCCTGAGTGCTGAATTTCTTGAAAATCATTACGACAAGGTAAGCTGTGGATAAAACTTCTTTCTTCTTCTTTCTTCTTCTTTCTTCTTCTTCTTCTTCTTCTTCTTTCTTCTTCTTCTTTCTTCTTCTTTCTTCTTCTTCTTTCTTCTTCTTTCTTCTTCTTTCTTCTTCTTCTTTCTTCTTCTTTCTTCTTCTTTCTTCTTCTTTCTTCTTCTTTCTTCTTCCTCCTCCCTCCTATGCAAAAGTAACAGGTTTATTGACAGGCATACACAGGACACATGCCAACACTGACAGCTGTCCCAAATTGTCCTACTGCGCTTCAGTCGTATCAGACCCTCACATCAGCTCTTCTTTAGCAGCCTTGCTGTCAGGGTGGACATACACCTAAACATATATGAAATATTTAATTTTGCCAAAACCACAGTCCTTGGCAGCTCTACAGCTTTCCCATATAACACTTTTTATATTTTGTGCCATACTCTTGATTTAGGTTTCCTGCTTTTTATATACTGTGCAATTCTACGTTTTTCATGGCCTCCATGGTTTTTTTTATTTTTTTAGTTCTTCAGTGAATATGAAAAGTTGTTGCACTCAGAAAACTATGTGACAAAGAGGCAGTCATTGAAGGTATGTGCATTTTCAAGAGAAGATTTTTTTTTTTTTAGTTAGACTAGCAAAAGTGTGCCCATTCCAGGTTAGGAATATAGCAAACAACACTAAAGTGTCTTAGCGATGGAGTGTAGGGGTTGTGACTGGGTCTAGTATGTGTAGGAGAGGAGTCTTGTGAGTATGACAGGGGTGGTATGTGCAGCGGTAGGTATGACGGGGCAGTATGTGAAGGAGGATGTGAAGTATGTGAAGGACGAGTGCAAAGGGTATGTAAGCAAGACAGCATGTGCAGGAAAGAAGTATGAAGGGTGTAACAGCATCATGTACAGAAGGATTGTGTGGTGGGAAGCTGTGCGGAGGGTATTGCCCATAGTGTGTGTATTATATTATATATATTATTTTTTTGTGTGTGTAAACACTCTTGTTCTCCAGTGATGTCTTATAGTAGATGCCTGTAGAGGCATATGTACCCACAGAATACCCAGCATGTGGATATTTGTTTTAGGTCTAAGTCTTGATGCAGGTACTATAGGGATTAGCATAACTAGGTTAATCATGTTCAGTTTTTTTTTTTTTTATTAACCAGACCAGCTGGTAGTGCCCTCTCTGTGGAAGGTGGTCTACTCTGTAGCAGCAGTTGCACAATGATCAGTCAATCGTACTGTATCAGTGATGTTGCAGTTTATCCACCCAGGGAACATAAACAAATGGTAGCTCCTTGTTGCCTGTTTGTATATGGGGTACAGCATTCATATGTCTACAAATCATTCATATGTCTTCAAATTTTCAGGGTCCACAAATATACAATAGGGAAAATTTGGCTGCACTCTGGAATATTTGTTATGTTAAATCTTCCACAAATCTTTGAATCAACAGAGCATATGTAAAAATGTTGTACAGGAATCACCTAACATGGATAATTGGTTATTAACTGCTCTTTGTATCAAAGTGTCACTGGAATTTCGGTGATTGGTATTCTCTCCATACCACAATTTCTTTTTTTTACCTATTTCTCTTATTTGTCTTTGTTCTACACCCCCTCCCCATTTACTCATACTTTTGCAGCTACTTGGTGAACTTCTCCTGGACCGACATAACTTCACCATCATGACAAAGTATATCAGTAAACCTGAAAACCTCAAGCTGATGATGAACCTACTTCGTGACAAAAGCCGCAACATTCAGTTTGAAGCTTTCCACGTGTTTAAGGTAATAAAATTATTACTGCATACTTGTAATGCTACTCCCTGCTACAGTGCATAACTATATAGGTATTCCTCGTCTCTCCATCTCCAGACTGCACTTTAAAAAAAAAGTCAGCATCACCTTTTTATTTCAGTGAAAACAGAAGGTGACTGAAAAAAGCTAATCCCAGATATAATCATTCCTGGCTGTGCAATATGATAGAAAAAGTACAGGTAACTGTATAAGCGCAAATACACAGGTGCATACAATACTTAGGATGTAAAATGGTTAGGCAGTTAGTCCATAGCAATCAGACTGGCAGTTCAGGAGTTAAACAGGTGACTGGCAGTTCAAGGGTTTAAGCAAGTATGGTAGCTGTTCAAAGGCGGCTGCTATCCTCAGAGAGCTGGCTCTGTTGTAGGCAATATAATAGAGGCTAATGCAAATTAAAAATTATATAAATCATTTAAAGTGGTTCTAAAACCTTAAAGTTTTTTACCTTACCTTTTTTAACCTTCTGTGTTCAGGATTTCAAGCCCCCCTTATACTTGTCAAAGCCTGATCTCGATCCAGCACAGTGCACGAGAGCAGCGGCTCTCCAATCTTTCCCTCCTCATAGGGCCAGATTGATAGCAGCAGGAGCAATTGATGCCTGCTGCTGTCCATCAAATCCTATGGGGGGGGGGGGGGGGGGGGGGTTGGCGAGCGCAGGACAATGCCTTGCTTCTCAGTCCTGTGTCTATAGATGCAAGCAGCGGGGCTCATAGTGGCCTACTAGGGGGTTACTCAGGGGCCAGTAGTGTAGGCAAGAGACCCCAAAAGAAGAGCATTGGGGCAACTGTGCAAAACCATTGCACAGAGCAGGTAATTATGTTTGTTTATGTGAAAGAAAAAAACGAAAGGTTTAGAATCACTTTAACATTTGTGCATACTGCTATTTATCATTTTAAACCAGGTATTGGTATAGCTAAACTGAAAATCTGCATCCATTGTAGACAGAGAAGATAAAGAAAATCTGTTAGGAGAAAAAGCTGGAGCCTCTAGATGCTGACTTCCTGAAAATGTTAGGTGCTTGACTGGTATAATCCACTGGTTTAAGTACTTTCTGAGTAACAGACCTAAAAGGAGTATGTAAATCGGGGAAAGCCAGGAGACCATCAGAAGTGCTCATCTCCACTAAGAGGGTTTGGGTGGCGTATTCTGATGGTTACATTCCTGAGCAAAAGCAGTCTGGCTAGGTTTACTATTGCTATTACAACTTCTGGTTGATTATTGCATATGTGTGCCTTCTCACAAGGCATTAAGGAGTAAAAAAGATTAATAAATATGTCCCAACCCTATGGTCGCAAAGAATCTTGTAGCAACTGATGCTTAACCTCCCTGGCGGTATTCCCGAGTCTGGCTCGGGGTGGATTTTACATACCAAAAGCGGTATCCCCGAGCCAGACTCGGGCTTGCATCGCAGGATCCAGGAAGAGATTACTTACCTTGTCCCCTGGTTCCTGCGATGTCTCCCCGCTGTGATCGGCGAGCCGCTGTGTCTCGCTCGATTCACAGTGCCGAGCTCCGTTCCCTGCGAGCGTTGCGACGCACAGGGATGGAGTTCGGCGGTAAATTCAAAAGTGAAACACATAGTATAGATACAGCATACTGTAATCTTACAGATTACAGTACTGTATCAAATAACTACACATCCCCTTTGTCCCTAGTGGTCTGCCCAGTGTCCTGCATGCAGTTTTATATATATAAAACTGTTCTTTCTGCCAGGAAACTGGAGATTGTCCATAGCAACCAAAACTGTCTCTTTACATCAAAAGTGGTTTTAGACCAGCTAGAAAAAAGCGATAATAAATTATAATCACTTGCAGAATTGAGCGATAGTGATTTGTGGGGAGATCCGTCATCAAACACTAAAAGTAATAAAAGCTAAAATTCTGCAACTGTGCAAATTTCAGTGTTTTTGATTTGATTACATTATTATATAATTTTTATTATTATTATATTATTATGTGTTTTAATTATTTATAGTTACTTATTATATTATAATTTTTTATTTCGTTTTTCAAACTTTATCATACCCGGGATGTCTACTAGACTCTTGTTTGGACAGATTTAAGTGAACTATTCCTAAGAATTACAGGCCTACAATATAAAACGCCAAATTTCTGTGCAAAATAATTGTACCGCTTTCAGCACCTAAAATCTGAAATAATCATACCGCCAGGGAGGTTAAAGGCAGGCAGTTACGATGGCTGTGTTTTCTGACCACATGGTCAATACCCTAGCAAATATGGGATGGAGCATTAAAAGAATGTGATGTTTTAACAGGTAAATCTTTCAGGGCTTTTGTTGTATTGCGGTACATTTTATACACACCCTTTTGTTTTTTAGTTTACTTACTGTACTATCTGTTTTTACTTCTCTATCTTGAAAGCTTAATTGTACTTTAATTTTCTTTACTGTTCTCCTATCTACAGGTATTTGTAGCCAACCCGAACAAAACACAGCCTGTCCTGGATATTCTCCTGAAAAACCAGAGTAAGCTTATTGAATTCCTCAGCAAATTTCAGAATGACCGCACTGAAGATGAGCAATTTAATGATGAGAAAACCTACCTAGTGAAACAGATCCGGGATCTGAAAAGACCCACGCAGCAAGAACCCTGAAGTGGAAAGGGGTGGGGAGGAGGGAGGAGCCCAAACCCAGCGCTTGCTGCGAGAGTATTCAGCATCCCGTGGACTTTGCGAGCAACGTCCTCACTTCTACCCCGAACAGTTTCACCTTATTCCATTGCATTTGAAGTTTTAGTCCAAGTGTAACCCCTTCCCTGAAGGAAGAACCCAGGTGCTGCACAAATCCTGCTGCAGCTCAGTGGGTAAAATGAATGCATAACTACCTTTTTATGTTCGTTCTTTCCCTCCCTTGCACATTTATAGAGCAAGATGGATTTTCTTTACCCCTAATTCTCCATGTTGCATCAGCACGGGATTGAGACTTGCTCATTATCACAGTATCAGGGCAAAAAAGTGCATTGACACAAAGGAGGCTGTAGAATCTCGGGCGAGTGTAGAGCTAATAGTCTGGGTTTTGGATAAGATGGTATACTTGTACTTAATATTTTTTTTTCTCTTATTATTACTATTTTTTTTTTTAATGCAATGCATGGCATGCTTGCAGAGAAAATGAAAAAATAACCCACAAAATTCTGGTTTTCATCAGCATATTTGCACATAAACTTATCAGAGGGATTGAGCACAAAATTTAATCTGTGCATAGGTGGTACCTTTTAGATTTAAAACAACAATATGCCTTGAATTCAAACAGAAACAACCAATAAAATACAACAGTGCAGTGCTTTTATTTTTAATGCCATGGAGTGGCACGTACCACTCCATATTGCGGATTGGGCAGGGGAGGGGTGTGAATAGGAATGGATTGATACTGCGTTCATTATGTATTTTAAAAGTGTGGAGTGGAGGAGCTTGATGCAGAGGGATTCATGTAAAAACGAGTGTATAGTCATTATATATGCCCTTCAACTGCTTTCTTGCTTTCCTTGGCAGTGTGTTTTGCTGTTTTTAGCAGTTGCATAAGAGGAGGTTTGGGGAAAACAAGCAGCATCTTATGTCATCTGTATGGAACATTCTGCTGACTCGTTGGCACCATTCTGTACACTGCTTATGCATGTAACCAATGTTCAAAGAGAGAGGGAAATAGCTACAGGGCTGAGGCAGTGCAGCTACTTTGGTCCTAGTATGGGAAGTAGCTTTGTAAACATCCATTTGTGGTTCTTCACAAATGTTAGGCTTGATGTAGAGCCTTACGCAGACAGTATTTTTTCCTTGAACATACCATGTTACTTCAAACCCCACAGGGAGGTTGCAGAAAGTTTGGCCTCTCATTATGTATTCTCAAATGTTAAGGAGAAGAGTGGCAATGAGGCCAAATGTGATTTATTGCTTCACCCTGGAAAACCAAATTCAGCATGACATACATCTTCCTCATTGTCATATATAATTGCTTTGGCAAACACATTGCATTTCTAACACCCACCAAGAACATATGTTGCAGGTTTGTGTGCATCTTTAGCCAACCAGAATGACTACTTACCTGTGCCAACTGTGTAGGAGTATGACATGTGGATTGTGCCATAAACGCTGTGGCTGGAAGAAAGGTCACCTGGGATTGGGTAATTCAGTGTGGCAGTATGCATGATGGCGTGGTGCAATATGTTTGACTGCAGTTATAAATGAGAGCATGCAAATGGAGAATGTAGCAGGGTAGCCTTGTTTAATAAACATTGCAATGTTTGCTATACTAAGTGTATTTATCTGGAACAAAAGAACACATCTTGTTAAAAAAAAAATAAAAATGCTGATTTTGGCTTTAAACGATTAGGCGTAGGGAAAAGCATCTATAACAGTGATGGTGAACCTTGGCACCCCAGATGTTTTGGAACTACATTTCCCATGATACTCAAATACACTGCAGACTTCATGAGCATCATGGGAAATTTAGTTTCAAAACATTTGGGGTACCAAGGGTCGAAATCACTGGTCTAGGATAACATCAATGCTTTTGCTGCATCTTTATTTGTGTGAGGAGGTTTCAGCCTGGTGCGTGCATGCAGTAGTAGTGCGTGTGGTTTGTTTCCTATTAAGCAACCACCCTCACAGAAATTCTTTAGATACGCCCTGAAAAATGCTACAACCAAAGCCTCGGGTGAAGGGGTAAACACTGCGCTTCATGCAGATTTGCTTTGGGTTTCTTTGGATTCTCTGTGTACATACGTTTTTTGGCCTCTTATTCGTAAAGAAAAAAAAAATAAACTGTACAGCAAAGGAGTGTACTGATGTTTCTTGTTGCTTGCAGTGTATTGAGGGTTCAATACTCAAATCGTTTTCAAAGAAAGTATAATTCAAAGGACTGTAACAGTCAACCCATATGATGATTTGAAATAAACAGCAAGCACATATACTAATCACCAGTTTTGTATCCCAACACCCTCTGCAACTCATTAGAAAGCCACATCTATGTACAATCCAGTAGAAGTAAAATTCACACATTTCTATGATATGGTCAACATACAATGCATAGTGTAGTATGTGTGATTTTCAGAATTTCTGCAAATTCGGACATACTATAAACAAATAATTTTTAAATATATACTTTTTTTATCCATTTTATTATATTTTTCACAGGATTTTATGTAGATCATAAATATATATTTCTAATAAAATTAGTAGGTTTGGAGATCAAAATTGGTGATTAGTAAATGGACTTATGTTAATGCAGTTGTTTCAAAGAGCAATTGTGTTGGCATCCAGTATGAACCAGTGAGATTTACAGTTGTTAAAAAGCAACAAATGTGTTTGCTGGAAACATTTATGTCCAGATTCAAAAAGTATTACCATCTTTTGCTTTAAGTTTTTTTATATAAACGTTCCTCAACACGAAGCCCCAATCTGAGGATATGGTATTAGATTGCCTCTGCTACCAGTCAACACTTTGCGCAGCTGCTAGATGTCAAACCATGCTGCCGCTGGCAGTGTGGGACCCACTAACAATTGAGAACTAGTCACTCTGGTTCCCAATCGTATGACCACTATGTCAGCATTTAAAATATTTATGACATTTAATATGACACATGGCTTCATCTTGCAGAGGGCGTTGCAATTATAGTAAAAAAAAAAAAAAAAAATCTATCTATGTATCCATTTGTTGGCCCTTAATTGAAAAGTATATTAAAGCAAATCCTTACTACTTAATTTTACTTTACAGGACACAGGAGAAGTATTCAGGTACTGCTGCCTCAGGATATGTAACCCTGGCAAATGAGCTGTAAGGAAGGCCCAGTATATTTCCTCCCACTCTAGGCATGCCTCGTTTTTTTGCTAGTGTACTAGGGGAACATATGTCTCCTTTTCTCTGAGAGAAGCAAACCTCTTTTTAACTTTTTTTTTTTCTCTCTACTAGTAAGTTGCTGCAGAGCTACTCTGACTCATTTTTGCAGCCTATGGATTGGCTAATCCTCAGCTTAGCCCTGAAAGCTGTATCTGAATCCTGCTGGTCAGTAATGTGCCCTCTGGGCACTGGACTGTACCTTAGGCACTCACCTAGGAATCCTTGGCGCACCATGCTGAGTTAGCCAGTTATCCTTGTCCTTTACAGGTCCAGGGCTGCTATCCAACCATCCAGGGGAACCCTGTCCCTGAAGACTTTTTAGGGAGCATGCCCACTTGAAGGGTTAGGAGCGCTGGTTAGGGCATGTTCCTTGGATCCTACCTTCCTGTCTGGTGATGACTGCAGGAAGTCTAACCACCTTTACTGAGTCTGTGCATCCTCCATCTGGTTGTTTTGTACTGCGCATGCCATTTTAGACTTTGCACGCTGACCGGCTGTTCGACCATCTGCTCAGCTACTCCAGTACTCTGATCCTCCAGAACATGATCAGGTTCCCTGCTGCCTCTAGTGATTAGTCACAGAGGGCATTAGTCCTTCCTACTCAGACAACAGTGTCCCGTGAGGAACCCTTGTGCAAATACTTAACTTGCAGGCTCCTATTGTGCATATATGAGCATTTATTATTAATACATTTTCCCTAGGAATGTATTATGCACTTGAATACACGCAAAACAAATGCCTGAAATTACATCCAAAAAGCAGATGCTCAAACATCAGTACCGTGTGCAAGAGACATTTGGGTGCATGTGTGAAGAACCCTTTTGGCTGAAATGTTGGTCTGCAGAGTTTCAGTGCAAAAAAAAAAAAAAAAACTCTTGCGTATGTCTTTTTAAAGTGGAATGCCACTTGCAAATCCCCGGATCATTTTATCAAAAGCAATGGTGGTAAAAGTACCCAGGAAAAGAAGGAAAAACCACCTTCAGCCCAAGAAGAGTTCCTTTCTTAATAGTACTGTATAGGACACAGGTTTGATATTTGTAGATCCTGAGTTAGTTTGGTACCTTTAGGTGATTGGACAACTCCTGGTCTTGTAACTCTTTGTGAGTATTTCGTTTTTTGCTAGTGTCTCAAAAAGATGGAGCTCCTCTCCTTCTTGGAGAAATTAGCTTAATTTGCTATTTTTCTTTGAATTCTTTAGTCTGTATTTTTTTTCTAATACAACAATGGAAACCGTGCATCTGGATAGGCGCAACCTTGGGAGCCATAACCAGACTCTGCACTGTGGGGATGGCCTGTAATGTTGCTTTGGGCACTAGATCCTGCATTACGCAATCACCTTGGCTCTTGGTGCAACATATGTAGTGCTCTACAGAATCTAGGGCCTTGGTCCATCCCTATGAAACCCAAAACCTGAAGACCCCTTTAGGTGTATGCCCACCGACTCTATATGGAGCTCAGGGACATAGACAAGGATAAATAGGATCTCCCTATTTTTAGACTACTGTGGCTCTATTCCAAATATAAGATACCTGTATTATGTGTTTTACACTTGTTTATCCTAATGAGATTTTTTTCATATAAATGAATATGATCAGGATACTGAATACGTGTTTAAAAATTATTCACTTATACAGTGTAAACTTTTCGAATGTAACACCAAAAATTCACTGTTCAAAGCTTTAGGTGGATGACTAGGTGTTGCATCAAGCCACAGGTTGCACAGTTTACCGCCACTTCTGCCTAGAACCCTTATAAAAGGTACAACAAGGACTTAATAATAAATAATAATAAATTTTATTTATATTGCGCTTTACATCAAAAGATCTCAAAGTGCTACAAGTTAAAAAAAAAAAAAAATTATATAAAGAAACAAACATCTAAGAAGAGCAAAAAACTTTGCTAAAAAGAAATGTCTTAAGACCTTTTTTAAAACAGTCAATGGATTGAGGAGCCCTGAAAGTGTCAGGTAGGGCATTCCACAAGCGCGGGGCAGCTGCACAAAAAGCCCTGTCTCCCATTGTCCTAAGTCTAGTTCTAGGTGTTTGAAGAAGGTTCGAGTGCACGGAGCGGAGGGAATGTGATGTGTTTTGTGGTCTAAGAAGTTCTTTGAGGTAAGAAGGGGCATGTCCAATGTATACATTGGTACGTAAGGAGGGAAACCTTGTACTCAATCCTGGCGGAGACAGGAATCCAATGGAGAATAGGAGTAATCTGCTCATGTTTCCGCACTCCCATCAGGAACCTTGCTGCAGAGTTTTGGATGTACTGAAGCCTCTGCAGCCTCGTTTTAGGAATCCCGATGAGGAGTAAGTTACAGTAGTCCAGTCTGGAGGAGACAAAGGCATGAACCAGCCTTTCAGCATCTGGGAAGGAAAGAATGGGACAGAGTTTTGAAATATTACGAAGGTGGTAAAAAGAGGTCTTACATAGATGATTTATATGGGCTTCAAAAGTGAGTTAGGAGTCCGTTTTTACACCTAGATTTGTAACTGTTGATGAAAGAGGGATATTAGAACCAGAAAAAGTAATGCTGGTAATGAATGATGATTTGGTCTGATAAGGATTGCCAATCATACCTTCAGTTTTGGAACTATTTAATTGAAGAAAGTTGTGCTCCATCCATACCTTTTAACTCCTCCAGGCAGGTGGTGAGTACTGATAGGGTTGACTGTGAAGATGGGGTTTCAGCTGTTGCATTTACATATAGCTGTGTGTCATCGGCATAACAGTGAAATGAAATTTTGTGGCGGCTAATAATTTGGCCAAGGGGAGTAAGGTAGCGAATAAAAAGAATGGGGCTAAGAACTGAGCCCTGGGGGACACCGCAGTTGACTCTATGCGGATTTGATTTGGAGTGGCCCAGGGAGATGTATTCTGTCCTGTTTGTGAGGTATGATTTGAACCAACCGAGAGCTGTGTCATTGAGTCCAACAGTGCAATGGAGCCAGTTTAAATGAATGCCATGATCAACAATATTGAATGCAGCCGAAAGATCCAGGAGAATAAAAAGGGAAGGAAAGCCAGTATCAGATGATATAAGGAGATCGTTTGTAACTCTGACGAGGGCAGTCTCTGTACTATGAGCAAAGCGGAAACCTGACTGGAATTTTTCGAAAAGATTGTTATGTTTGGGGTGATCCTGAAGATGAAAGGCAACGGCTTTCTCAAGTACTTTTGATATGAAGGGGAGATTGGAAATAGGCGTATAATTAAGCAGTACTTCCAGATCAAGAGTGGGTTTTTTTGAGCAATGGTCTGATGATGGCATTTTTTAAAACATAAGAAACGTGACCAGTTTGAAGGGAATGATTTATGACAGCGGTGATCAGGGGACTTAGGACAGTGATATGAGTTTTTACCAGGGACGTTGGGAGAGGATCCAGGGGACAGGGTTTCATCTCCCTGATGATGATCTTCACCTCTTCGAACGACACCTCAGGAAGGCAGTTTAAGGGTTTGAAGAAGATATGTGTTGGGGGGGGGGGGGTCAATTTCGGTGGGAGGGCCAGAAAGGGAAGAGCGAATATGTGCATTTTTTTATGTAAAAAAATCCATAAATTTATTGCACTGCTCTTCTGTAGAGGCAGTAAGTGGAGGGGATTTTGGTTTAAGAAGGTGGTTTAAAGTGGAAAAAAGCTGCTTAGAATTTCCTGGGCTACTTCTGATGGCATTGGAGTAAAACTGTGACCTTTGTCTCTTTGAGGTACTGTGCATATTTTTGTTGTTGCTCCCGGTAAATTTGTTTATGGCCAGTAAGGCCAGATGCTTTAAAGCGCCGCTCAAGGACCCTCCCTGCCGCCTTCATCTTACGGAGCTCATCTGTAAACCAGGGAGCTGAGCGGGTGAAGGTGACTGTTCTAGTTTTAACGGGGCTAAGTTGACTATTGTAGTAATCCACTCAGCACGTCAGCTGATGAAAAAAGTGTGGAAAGATACTGAAAGTCTACTGCCAAGAGTTCCTGATTTAATGTTTTTTAGACTCCTGAAACTGATGTTCCGCTTAGACTTGCAAAGGTTAGATGAGGATGGCAAATCCATGGAAATAGCCTTATGAGCAGACACACCTAGGTCATACACCTGCAAGTTGGTAGGAAGAGCAGAGTTTGTAATGACCAGATCCAAGGTATGCCCCCTGGTGTGTGTGGGGACATCAACAAGTTGTTTTAGATGAAAACAATCCAGTAGTTGAAGAAATTCAGCTGCAAAACGGCAAGAAGGGGTGTCAACATGGATGTTCATATCGCCCAGAATTATAACCTTTGCTACAGGCTGGGGCTACACTGTGCTGCTCTGTTCCCATTCACAGATACTCAAGACTGTATTTTTACTCCCCATATCTGTGGTTACCCCACAGGGGAATACCCTCACTGATAGCAATGGCGGAAACCAGGTGCAAGGGAATTGTGGCAAAAGCCCAAGCCTAACGTTCACTCTCCTGAAAGCCTGCAAAAACACCCAAACCACATCAGTGTTGATGCTTCCCCTGCAGCTGTCATTAAACCCAATTTTTTTTTTTTGGTCATTTCAAATGATAATTGTTCTACCTGTGTCTTTAACCTTGCCTCCATTATTATATTCAGTTCTTGTAGATGCCTGGTTGTTTCTGTCATCTCTCCAGTCTTCTTCCTGTGTGGCAACCCTCTCCGAGCAGATCTTCTATCTCCGTTGCCACAATTGGTGCATATGCTCCAGTTATTCTCTGTGAGGAAGCCCCACTCGTTTCCCCCTTACTCCTCTGAATGCTGCCCCACGTGACTCCAGCATATGTGATTGATAGATTCTTCCTTTGTCCTGCACGAAGCACCAAGTTATTAACTTCTGCATCTTGTAGGGTGGGTACTGCAGAGACTGACAGTCATCCCATCCCATCCCATCCCATCCCTGGAACTCTAACAGTGCAGGCTCAAGGATCTGACTGCAAGTGTAGATCTGCAGAAACTCCATCCACACCAGTTCAAAATTAACTTTTTTTTTTTTTTTTTTTTAAATCAACGTGACCACAACAGCACCAAGCAGCAGTGTACATCCACAGAAATGGCATCTAAACTTTCTACTGTGTGTGATGTCTACAGGTACTGTCACGGCTTGCCTGCCTGCTCTACCCACAGTTCTCAGTGCAGTGTGAAGTAAAGGATGACCATGTGACTGGGTATCATAATCCCGCAGAAAGGTGTTTTATAATATTACAAACTGATCTAATGCACAATTTGTTTACAGCTTCCAATAAATGTATACTTTCTTATAAGAAGGAAGTATTAACAGTGCTTATAATGAATGTTCTTTCATACTAATGATGTATCATTAAGTGCTATACCCATCCATTGTTCAACATTATAACTCGTGGTACACAGCTATAGTTGAATAATAATATTATCAAAACCAATCAACCTGGAAAGAAAATATGAAACAATAATAAAATATTGATCCTTATACAGATTCAGCAATAATATGGGTGCAAAGTAGATTATAAAAGATTAAAAAATAAATGATAAACAGTTCCAGGTGCCATAGACCAGACTAGATGTGTAGCGTGTTAAATATATCCACACACGTCAAAGAGTGATAAGTCCCATGCATGTGTGAGTTGACAATAGTGGGAGAGGGCTTCTAATATGAATATAGCGTACCGTCCTTAGGATGATAAACCTTCACCATATCACCTCGTGGTCAGCCCCTTTTGCATATATGCTTACCAAAACTGTGGATTAATATAGCCTGTAGTCTCCTTCACTGTGATGATCCGCTCTACAACTGCAGCTAATCACACTCCGTCATGCTCCCGACATTCACTTAGCACCGTTGTATAATGAAAAACAATAGGGGAGGCTCTCCACAGTGTTATATTGTTTATTTTAATAACATTGCCCCCCCCCATACAAAATGTGCTTACAGTGTTTAAGGTTAAAATCAGCCTGTCACAACAATCACGTCTGCTCACCGCTGGTCAGAGTGCCGGCGTACCGCCCACCTCGATGAGTCCCGGGATGACGCTTGGTGTGTGAAGCTGTAGGGTCGCGTGGTCACGCCCCGACGTGTTTCATCATTACGTCTTCATTCCATTTTTTTCCTACCCATTTCTGTACTGTGACAATTGTGGCAAAATTGCACTGCATTTGGAGTGCCATTAAGAATGCATGGCACCCAAATGTCTGTTGTGCATTTTGCTGTGATCTTAGTATGACTTGGATTCCCAGGTAGAATTACGCCAATTATGCCTGTGTCTCAAAATCACAAAGTGTGAATGGGGCCTCAAGGGACAGGTTTTTGCCTTTTCCATGAGCCTCTGCCTTTGTTTTAACTTGACTGATCTCTCCTGCTAAGTTGCCTTCTTTATTGCTATCATGTCAGACGTGTCTCTTGAGTTGACAGCTCTCTCATGGCAGGAGCCATTTCTAATTCTTCACAGGGATAAAGTAGCCTTGTGTCCACAGCCCTCTTTCTTTCAAAAGTTATATTATCCTTTCACCTAAATAAAGATATAGTTCTTTCAACCTTGTGCCTTGCTCTTAAGCACTCAAAAAATATTTCTCTTCTCTGTCTGAATGTGGTCAGAGCTATTATTACCTTACGACAACTCCTTCTATATTAAAAATGGACTCCCGCCTTGTCCTTCCACCAGGACCTTGGAAAAGGATTGCTGCTTCAAGATCCACCAGTGCTAGGTGGATAAGACTACTCATCTGTAGAGCTTACGTTCAAAAGGATAAAGCCACCACCAGCACTATTCTGTGCTCACTCCACTAGGTCGATAGGGGTTTCCTGGGCTTTCAGACATCAAGCCAAGCGTCTGTTCCCCAATTTGGAAAGCCGCCACCTAGCCTTCAGTTCATGCCTTCTCCAAATTCTATCACGTAGACGTTCAAGTCTCTGCAGATGCAGCCTTCAACTGCAAGGTACTTGTTGCACACTCTGAGATGGGTTCATTAACCCTTTGCTTTGACCTGTTGGCACAGTTCTGTTTGCCTTGTTGTTGCCAACCCTTTCCTTTTTATTGGTTGGGGATGTCCCAGGGTTTATAAATACAAGCCTGTGTCCTTTAGTGTATAACTAAGATAATATGGAATTTACAGGCAAGTCAAATTTTCCTATCTGGAAGTATAGTACAAGATACAGGCCGCCCCGTCATCTGTTCCTGGTTTACTCTGCATTGCTTTCAAAGAACTGAGGACTCACAGGGTGGGGTAGGGTTATAGGGGAACACCCAGGGGACATGCCTGGCAAAACTTTACCAGTATCCAGTCACCTCAAGGGACCAGCATATAACCCAGGGTCTATGAATATTAAGCCTGTGTCCAGTGATCTACTCCAATATATGGAATTTACAGGTGAGTCAAAATTCCTATTGTGCCTCCAAGGCAAGCCTTGAACCCAGTTCTGCCGTTAAGTCATGAATCCCCAAATTCTCCAGCTCTACGAATAAATCATCTTTTCTTTTTTGTCATATATCGGTTTATTAATTTTCAAATAGTTTCACAAACATGTAGAAAAAGGAATTTAACTAATATAATCCGCTTAGCTTCATAACAAATGGAAGAATATCTACAGTTCTTCATCATTATATCTTAGTTCAGATTTTATGTGACATACTAAAATCAAATATATAGTGATACACCAATGTCAGAACCTATCAATGATCTGAAATAAATAATTGCGGTAAAAAGGGAAAAAAAGGGGGGGGGGGGGAGAGAAAGGGAATGGGATTTATCTCTTCGTTATTCACAGGTTTTGAGACTCAATGAAGCTTAGCCAAGTAATCCAATAACTGATGAGTCCTTAAGTGTTTGCCAAATCAACCGCACACTTTTAAACTTCTCAGTAGTATCATTATTTTCAGCTACCAGTTCTTCCATATGCATAATGCCATTTAGAGTCTCAAACCATTCCAGAAGGAGTGGTCAATGACTTCCAATATCTAGGAATTAGTTGTCTAACTGCTGAGACAAAGAAGAGATGTCTTAGCTCAGGTAAAACTTTAGGTAAAAGAGAAAGAAGGGTCACTTCTACAGAATTGGGAAATAACTTACCTGTGACTAAATTATAACGATTAATTACATGTTCCCATAGTTTATTAATAAGCGGACAGGCCCACCAAATATGAAAAAGATCACCCAAAGAGACATGACAGCACCAGCACAATTCTGACTGAGATGAAAAGATGCAGTGTAGCTTAACTGGATTGCAGTACCATCTTGATAGCAATTTAAAATTGGGTTCTTAAATATCGCAAGCCATTGAAAATTTATGGGTATTGATAAACGTTTGATCCCATTCCTCTTCCTGCATTGAACAACCTAGTTCCATCATCCACTTTGCCCTGTACAAAGGTAGACCTGGTGAGTCAAAACTAGATTGTATTTTATAGATCTTAGATATACTGTGAGTTGGATAACACCAAACTTGCTGACTGCAAGGAGCCACAGCATTTGCTATAGTGGCCTTCATGTTTGGGCCAGATTATTCTGGCATGGTCTGGAGTCAGGCTCGGCGTCCAATAGCTATAGCATAAGAGAAGCTCCCACTGACCAGAAGGACAGGTGTACAAGCAGGCCACCCTTGTGGATGACGTGGGTTCACCCAAGGTGCAGGGTCTAAGTATTAACCATATTCACTAGAGCTCCTTATAGTGGAGATGGGTTTCACTGCATGTTAGTACCAGGTTGTGGTCCTCAGGATCCCCCCACCAGGAGGTGAGCAAGCCGGGGACCCAGTAGCAGATATAGCAAGTAGGTATCAAGCAGAAGTGTAGTTGAGGAACAAGCCAAAGATACAGACGGCAGCAAGAGTGACGAGCGAGATATTGGCTGGAGAATGCATAATAATCTGGCCAACGGGAAGTGCAGAGATATGGCTTAAATGAGGAAGTTCATGGGAGGAACAAAAGGTTGAAAGATCAAGAGAAATGAGGTTCAAGGCAGAATCAGTCAAGGAAGTGTCCAAGGGGCTGTCCAGCATCTTAGGTGGCTCAGCGAGAAGAATTACTGCCAGACACAGCAGAGGTCTCGGGTTTGGGTCCAGGCCCTGACATCTGCATTGCCTAATCCTGACCTCTGAACTCTGCATTATCCAATCCTGACCCCTGAAGTCTGTATTACTTCTGATCCCTAAACGCTGCATTACTTGCTCATGTCCCCTGAGCTCTGTATTACATAATTCTGACCCCTGCACCCTGCATTGCCTAAGCTTGCTTTCTCAAAGTATATGTAAATCCTCAGCTTGTAAAGCTACCAATTCAGTTTAAAATAAAAAAATGAAAGGCAAAACATTTGTGTATAGATATAAATAAAAATATAATCTCTTTTTTCCTTTTCGATAAGTGATCACATTCCCACTGTTCTCAGCTGCATAAGAGCTAGGGGAGGAGAAACAGCAGTACACTGAACACCGCTCAACCAATCCGATCCATGTTAGGTGTGAATGATGGCCTCAGTCAGCACTGCTCCACTGACCATGCCCACTAGGAGTTAGTCATCGAGGTGACAAAGCCCCTGTGGGCAGATGGCTGAGACCGTTATTCACACCTAATGGGTTGGTTGAGCTGCATCTTATTCCTTTCTTACTGACAATTTGGATGTGTAACGAACTTCAAACCTTCATTATTTTTTTATAGGGCCTTTGCTAGCTTATCTTCTTAAAAAAAAAATCACTACAGTCTGGTAATCTTGTATGTGGCGTGTAGTGTGTACCTCTATACTACAAGCCATACACTGTAAAGCGGCACCCATTGACTATGTCAACAAGTGTTTGGCAGGTGATGTACAATGCCTTTTCCTTTTATGTACCTTTAAGGCATTCCTGCATTCTTCCTAACTATGCCCTAAGGGCCCATTTACTTTTTTTCAGTGCAGTAACACACTTGCATTAATGAATGTTATGTTGCGCTTTACCTTACATTGTCTTAAGGCAGCCAATAAAAAAAAAAAAGGGTTGCCAACGCATCCCAGTGTGTCCAAAATAAGACACCACCCTTTTTTAGTAATGCAATACAGAACAACTTAGTGCAATGGTTAGTGAGTTGGGGTGCCATTTAAATTGAATGTCACTGCAATTCCTGAGAAAGTATAGCATAAGGGGCTTTCATGACATTTTGACTAAGGCTTCCACTAGTGCGACTTTTCATGCCATTTGGGACTGAAAAGTTGCATGACAAGTCGTACCCCATGATTTCCAATGAGTACCGTTCATATCTGTTCGACTTTAAGTCGCAGCGACTTCAAAGTAGTCCCTGCACTACTTTGGTCCCACTATGATGCGACTTGAGGTCCATAGACCTCTAGAATACACAGGCATTGCTTCAAGTCACGGCAAAATCGCCCGACTTTGGGGTTGCAATAGTGGAAACTGAGCCTTAGAGGTCTGTGTATCACTCTACATACATGGTGTATAAACTGTGCTATCTAAGCACCACCCAATGTGAGTTTAAATTCTGTTTAAAAACAAAACAAAAAAAAGCTTTTTACACTATTTAGTGTTTCTTTGCCTTCTTATGTTTAATTGTGAGGATTTTAGGAATAAGGAGAGGAGCATAAATGTGTTCTTGAAGAAGATAAACTACTGGATTATTACTCACAAGAACTTTTTGACCTTTCTAAGAAATCGGAGATCATTTTCAGCTGGTGAATTCACCCTGTGAAAGGGGTGGCACTGTGATAGAGCACAGAGGTGGATTAAAGGGGAAAATTCTAGTCAGCTGGTTTATTGAGTCACTAAGACAGAACAAACATTTAGACAGGCAAGCCGCAACTCCTGATCTGCATACTTATTCCAGGTTGATGTAAATAAATAAAAGAAAGGGACTTTGAATGAGACACTAGGTCTCCATCCCTATACGTATAAAGAACATAAAACAGGAGGGTTGGGACTTTAAATGAGGTGAGCAAAAGAGGCCAAGGGGACAGTCAAATTTAGCATAAAACATTTTAATGATACATGGTAATAAAATGACACAATTTGAGTTCAAATGGAGATTGTAATAACGAGTCATATAGCAGTCACAACCTAACCGATACATGGCAGACATGATAAACAGCCCCCAAATGATGCAGGGCAAATAATCCTGATCTGGAAAAAGTATAGACATGAGTAACATAAGATCACAAAGTAGTTAAAAACTTGTAGGTATATGATTATCTGGTGCATGTCGTAAGCCCAGGTATATGATTATCTGGTGCATGTCGTAAGTCTGACGCGTTTCGTGTATTAGACACTCTTCAGGGGCGATATAGCACCAGGATCTACAAAGGAAAAGGACAGTGTGGTAAAAGCTGTAGAAAAAAAAAAATATATGAAAGGAACAAATAGAGAAGGCAGAGCCCCTGATCCCCATTGGATACTCACATGCCACAGGATAGTGAATCACAGGGGGTCCGCGACTGCAGGCTGCCAAGTAGCTCGGGTCCGGGAGCTGAGGGAGGAGCTCAAAGGGAGGGGCCAGGAGAGACTCAGACACAACACAAGGGTCCCCAAGCAATAATGCGTCCACAATGGTAATTGGTGAGGAAAAAGTTCTGAAGTAATAAAAGTAAAAAGTAAGATGTTGCCCCAAACATGGCTGGGGCCCCTACTCCCAAAGGAGTGCAAAGATATCCCTATAATGCCTCCCTTACCTGAGGAAGATAACAAGTGGCCCCTTTTTCTGATCGCTGTATTAGTGTCGCTGGTGACGCTAGTTAGGGAGGTAAATATTTAGGTCCACCGTCAGCGTTTTATAGCAACAGGGACTCCCATATACTACCTAATAAATGTTTTAACCCCTTGATTGCCCCCTAGTTAACCCTTTCACCAGTGATCACCGTATAACTGTTATGGGTGACGCTGGTTAGTTTGTTTATTTTTTATAGTGTCAGGGCACCCGCCGTTTATTACCTAATAAAGGTTTAGCCCCCTGATCGCCCGGCGGTGATATGCGTCGCCCCAGGCAGCGTCAGGTTAGCGCCAGTACCGCTAACACCCACGCACGCAGCATACGCCTCCCTTAGTGGTATAGTATCTGAACAGATCTATACTAGCGTCCCCAGCAGTTTAGGGTTCCCAAAAACGCAGTGTTAGCGGGATCAGCCCAGATACCTGCTAGCACCTGCGTTTTGCCCCTCCGCCCGGCCCAGCCCATCCAAGTGCAGTATCGATCAATCACTGTCACTTACAAAACACTAAACGCATAACTGCAGCGTTCGCAGAGTCAGGCCTGATCCCTGCGATCGCTAACAGTTTTTTTGGTAGCATTTTGGTGAACTGGTAAGCACCAGCCCCAGGCAGCGTCAGGTTAGTGCCAGTACCGCTAACACCCACGCACGCACTGTACACCTCCCTTAGTTGTATAGTATCTGAATGGATCAATATCTGATCCGATCAGATCTATACTAGCATCCCCAGCAGTTTAGGGTTCCCAAAAACGCAGTGTTAGCAGGATCAGCCCAGATACCTGCTAGCACCTGCGTTTTGCCCCTCCGCCCGGCCCAGCCCAGCCCACCTAAGTGCAGTATCGATCGATCACTGTCACTTACAAAACACTAAACACATAACTGCAGAGTTCGCAGAGTCAGGCCTGATCCCTGCGATCGCTAACAGTGTTTTTGGTAGCGTTTTGGTGAACTGGCAAGCACCAGTAGCCTAGTACTACCCGGTCGTAGTCAAACCAGCACTGCAGTAACACTTGGTGACGTGGCGAGTCCCATAAGTGCAGTTCAAGCTGGTGAGGTGGCAAGCACAAGTAGTGTCCCGCTGCCACCAAGAAGAAGACAAACAGGCCCGTCGTGCCCATAGTGCCCTTCCTGCTGCATTCGCCAATCCTAATAATTGGGAACCCACCACTTCTGCAGCACCCGTTTCCCCCCCATTCACATCCCCAACCAAATGCAGTCCTCCCGAGTACCCCTACCCAACGAACCCCCCCCCAAAAAAGATGTCCTGTCTGCAGCAAGCGCGGATATAGGCGTGACACCCGCTATTATTGTCCCTCCTGTCCTGACAATCCTGGTCTTTGCATTGGTGAATGTTTTGAACGCTACCATTCACTAGTTGAGTATTAGCGCAGGGTACAGCATTGCACAGACTAGGCACACTTTCACAGGGTCTCCCAAGATGCCATCGCATTTTGAGAGACCTGAACCTGGAACCGGTTACAGCTATAAAAGTTACAGTTACAAAAAAAAAGTGTAAAAAAAAAAAAAAAACACAAAAAAATATATAGAATAAAAAAAAATAGTCGTTTTATTGTTCTCTCTCTCTCTATTCTCTCTCTATTGTTCTGCTCTTTTTTACTGTATTCTATTCTGCAATGTTTTATTGTTATTGTTATTATGTTTTATCATGTTTGCTTTTCAGGTATGCAGTTTTTTATACTTTACCGTTTACTGTGTTTTATTGTTAACCATTTTTTTTGTCTTCAGGTACGCCATTCACAACTTTGAGTGGTTATACCAGAATGATGCCTGCAGGTTTAGGTATCATCTTGGTATCATTCTTTTCAGCCAGCGGTCGGCTTTCATGTAAAAGCAATCTTTGCGGCTAATTAGCCTCTAGACTGCTTTTAAAAGCAGTGGGAGGGAATGCCCCCCCCACCGTGTTTTTCTCTGGCTCTCCTGTCTCAACAGTGAACCTGAGAATGCAGCCGGTGATTCAGCCAGCTGACCATAGAGCTGATCAGAGACCAGAGTGGCTCCAAACATCTCTATGGCCTAAGAAACCAGAAGCTACGAGCATTTTATGACTTAGATTTCGCCGGATGTAAACAGCGCCGTTGGGAAATTGGGAAAGCATTTTATCACACCGATCTTGGTGTGGTCAGATGCTTTGAGGGCAGAGGAGAGATCTAGGGTCTAATAGACCCCAATTTTTTCAAAAAAAGAGTACCTGTCACTACCTATTGCTATCATAGGGGATATTTACATTCCCTGAGATAACAATAAAAATGATAAAAAATAAAAAATGAAAGGAACAGTTTAAAAATAAGATAAAAAAAATAAAGATAAAAAGATAAAAAAAAGCAAAAAAATAATAAAGAAAAAAAAAAAAAAGCACCCCTGTCCCCCCCTGCTCTCGCGCTAAGGCGAACGCAAGCGTCGGTCTGGCATCAAATGTAAACAGCAATTGCACCATGCATGTGAGGTATCACCGCGAAGGTCAGATCGAGGGCAGTAATTTTAGCAGTAGACCTCCTCAGTAAATCTAAAGTGGTAACCTGTAAAGGCTTTTAAGGGCTTTTAAAAATGTATTTATTTTGTTGCCACTGCACGTTTGTGCGCAATTTTAAAGCATGTCATGTTTGGTATCCATGTACTCGGCCTAAGATCATCTTTTTTATTCCATCAAACATTTGGGCAATATAGTGTGTTTTAGTGCATTAAAATTTTAAAAAGTGTGTTTTTTCCCCAAAAAATGCGTTTGAAAAATCGCTGCGCAAATACTGTGTGGAAAAAAAAAAATGAAACACCCACTATTTTAATCTGTAGGGCATTTGCTTTAAAAAATATATAATGTTTGGGGGTTCAAAGTAATTTCCTTGCAAAAAAAAATAATTTTTTCATGTAAACAAAAAGTGTCAGAAAGGGCTTTGTCTTCAAGTGGTTAGAAGAGTGGGTGATGTGTGACATAAGCTTCTAAATGTTCTGCATAAAATGCCAGGACAGTTCAACCCCCCCCCCCAAATGACCCCATTTTGGAAAGTAGACACCCCAAGCTATTTGCTGAGAGTCCATGGTATATTTTATATTGTGACACAAGTTGTGGGAGACGCATTTTTTTTTTTTTTTGCACAAAGTTGTCACTAAATGATATATTGCTCAAACATGCCATGGGAATATGTGAAATTACACCCCAAAATACATTCTGTTGCTTCTCCTGAGTACGGGGATACCACATGTGTGAGACTTTTTGGGAGCCTAGCTGCGTACGGGACCCTGAAAACCAAGCACCGCCTTCAGGATTTCTAAGGGCGTAAATTTTTGATTTCACTCTTCACTGCCTATCACAGTTTCGGAGGCCATGGAATGCCCAGGTGGCACAAAACCCCCCCGAATTACCCTATTTTGGAAAGTAGATAGCCCAAGCTATTTGCTGAGAGGTATAGTGAGTATTTTGCAGACCTCACTTTTTGTCACAAAGTTTTGAAAATTGAAAAAAGAAAAAAAACATTTTTTTTCTTGTCTTTCTTCATTTTCAAAAACAAATGAGAGCTGCAAAATACTCACCATGCCTCTCAGCAAATAGCTTGGGGTGTCTACTTTCCAAAATGGGGTCATTTGGGGGGGGGGGGGTTGTGCCATGGCCTCCGAAACTGTGATAGGCAGTTAGAAATCCTGAAGGCGGTGATTGGTTTTCGGGGCCCCGTACATGGCTAGGCTCCCAAAAAGTCCCACACATGTGGTATCCCTGTACTCAGGAGTAGGGATGAGCCGAACACCCCCCGGTTCGGTTCGCACCAGAACCCGCGAACGGACCGAAAGTTCGCACGAACGTTAGAACCCCATTGACGTCTATGGGACTCGAACGTTCGAAATCAAAGGTGCTCATTTTAAAGGCTAATTTGCATGGTATTGTCCTAAAAAGGGTTTGGGGACCCGGGTCCTACCCCAGGGGACATGTATCAATGCAAAAAAAACTTTTAAAAACGGCCGTTTTTTCGGGAGCAGTGATTTTAATGATGCTTAAAGTAAAAAAAAAAAGTGAAATATTCCTTTAAATATCGTACCTGGGGGGTGTCTATAGTATGCCTGTAAAGTGACGCGTGTTTCCCATGTTTAGAACAGTCCCTGCACCAAATGTCATTTTTAAAGGAAAAAATCTCATTTAAAACTGCTTGCGGGTTTAATGTCATGTCGGGTCATGGCAATATGGATGAAAATCAGTGAGACAAACGGCATGGGTACCCCCCAGTCCATTACCAGGCCCTTTGGGTCTTGTATGGATATTAAGGGGAACCCCGCACCCAAATTAAAATAAGGAAAGGTGTGGGGCCACCAGGCCCTATATACTCTGAACAGCAGTATACAGGCGGTGCAAACAAGACAGGGACTGTAGGTTTGTTGTTAAGTAGAATCTGTTTGTAATTTTGAACATTTTTAACGTGTTTAGCTCCAGCCAAAAAATCTTTTCTAAGCTTTTTGGAAAACATAGGGAAGGGTTATCACCCCTGTGACATTTGTTTTGCTGTCTTTCCTCCTCTTCAGAAGATTTCACCTCACTTTTTTGTCCCAATGAAAAATGTTTTTTGAAAATTTGGGTTTTTTTGTGGAACAAGGATTGGAAAGCATCAGTGGAAAGGAGAAATTGTTTTCCCATATTAACTCTTACAGGAGAGAATTTCCCTTCCTAGGGGTAGATTTCATCTCACTTCCTGTTGTCTCCTTCCGTTTGCAAGTAGGAGTCGTTTGTAAGTTAGATGTTTGAAAGTAGGGTCCTGCCCTATATACTCAGCAGAAATTTGGGCCTTAGGTGTTGCTGTGGCCACAACACTGTAAGCCCTCACAGGGCCCTGCTGTGAAATATTAGATCAAGAATTGTAATTACATGCCCCTGTTGAACAGGAGCTGAAAAATTAGGCCTTAGGCACTGGTGCTGGTGCCACAACACTGCAACCCCTCACAGACACTCTAGTTGGAACGCAGGAACGAGCCCTGCTGCAAAGTATTGCATCAAAAATTGTAATTACACGCCCCTGTTAGACAGGGGCAGAAAAATTGGGCCTTAGGCACTGGTGCTGGTGCCACAACACTGCAACCCCTCACAGACACTCTAGTTGGAACGCAGGAACGAGCCCTGCTGCAAAGTATTGCATCAAAAATTGTAATTACACGCCCCTGTTAGACAGGGGCAGAAAAATTGGGCCTTAGGCACTGGTGCTGGTGCCACAACACTGCAACCCCTCACAGACACTCTAGTTGGAACGCAGGAACGAGCCCTGCTGCAAAGTATTGCATCAAAAATTGTAATTACACGCCCCTGTTAGACAGGGGCAGAAAAATTGGGCCTTAGGCACTGGTGCTGGTGCCACAACACTGCAACCCCTCACAGACACTCTAGTTGGAATGCAGGAACGAGCCCTGCTGCAAAGTATTACATCAAAAATTGTAATTACACGCCCCTGTTAAACAGGGGCTGAAAAATTGTGCCTTAGGCACTGGTGGTGGCGCCCAGAACCAAAAATGTTCTTACAAGCTATCAGCGTGATGATTGAGGAGGAAGAGGATAATTACTCAGGGATAGTCACTCAGCATCAGCATAGGCAGTCTTTGAAGGGATCTGAGATTTCCAAAAAAATTATTCGGTTACATCAGCATCAGGTGCTTGGTAGCTGGTGGTGATCCAAGACTCATTCATTTTTATGAAGGTCAGCTGATCGACCGAGTCGGTGGACAGACGCACCCTGTGATCGGTTACCACGCCTCCAGCAGCACTGAATGTGCGTTCCGAAAGAACGCTGGATGCAGGACAGGCCAGTAGCTCAATTGCATACTGTGCAAGCTCTGGCCAGTGATCCATCCTCAAGACCCAGTAACCCAGAGGATTTTCGGTGGGAAAGGTGTCCAAGTCTGATCTTGCCCCTAGGTATTCCTGCACCATGTAAAACAGACGCTGGCGATGGTTGCTGGAACCGATCATACCTTGGGGCTGCGGACCAAAAAATTGTCTGAACGCATCGGTCAGACGGCCACCTTCTCCACCGCTCCTTCTTTGACTGACCGAAGCCTCAGCAACACGTTGTCCAGAAACAGGAGTTTGTAACCTCCCAGTCTCTGGGAACGCGTTGCACAGACCTTTCTGCAAGGCCTCCCGAAGATGTTTCATCCTCTGCTCCCTCTGCGATGGCAAGATAAGGTCCGCAACCTTACCCTTGTAACGTGGATCAAGGAGGGTTGCCAGCCAGTATTGGTCCTTCTCCTTGATACCACGAATACGAGGATCCTTACGCAGGCTTTGTAGGATCAGGGAGGCCATGCAGCGTAGGTTTGCTGAGGCATTCGGTCCGGAGTCCTCTGGGTCACTAAGAACGACATGGTCCGCAGCCACCTCCTCCCAGCCATGTACAAGTCCATGTGTTTCTTGGGACTGATCCCTTAAAGACTGCTGCTGATGCTGAGTGCCAGGCTCCACCTCCATACTGACACAATCTTCCTCCTCCTCCTCTTCCTCCTCGTCCTCTTCCTGTGTGATCGGCGGGCACGCAGGAACACTGTCTGGATAAAGGGGGCCTTGAGAGCTAAGGAAGTCCTCCTCTTCCTGCCTCTGTTCTGCCTCAAGTGCCCTGTCCATTATTCCACGCAGCGTGTGCTCCAACAGGTGGACAAGGGGGACAGTGTCACTGATGCATGCACTGTCACTGCTCACCATCCTCGTGGCCTCCTCGAATGGTGACAGGACAGTGCATGCATCCCTGATCATGGCCCACTGGCGTGGGGAAAAAAAACCAAGCTCCCCTGACCCTGTCCTGGTGCCATAGTCGCACAGGTACTCATTGATGGCCCTCTGCTGCGTGTGCAGCCGCTGCAGCATGGCCAACGTTGAGTTCCACCTGGTGGGCATGTCACAGATTAGGCGGTTCTTGGGCAGGTTAAACTCCTTTTGGAGGTCCGTCAGCCGAGCACTGGCATTATATGACCGGCGGAAATGCACACAGACTTTCCTGGCCTGCCTCAGGACATCCTGTAAGCCCGGGTACCTGCCCAAGAACCGCTGCACCACCAAGTTAAGGACGTGAGCCAAACAGGGCACATGGGTCATTTGTCCCTGTCGGAGGGCAGAGAGGAGGTTGGTGCCATTGTCGCAAACCACCATTCCTGCCTTAAGTTGGCGTGGCGTCAACCACCTCTGAACCTGCCCCTGCAGAGCTGACAGAACCTCTGCCCCAGTGTGGTTCCTGTCCCCCAAGCACACCAGCTCAAGCACCGCATGGCATCTTTTGGCCTGCGTACTTGCGTAGCCCCTTGAACGCCTACGGAGCACCGCTGGTTCCGAGGAAGAGGCCATGGAGGAAGAAGAAGAGGAGGGGGTGGAGGAGAGAGGTGTGTCACAATCAGCATTTTGGAGGCGTGGTGGCGGAACAACCTCCAACACTACTGCACCTTGTCCTGCATCCTTCCCAGCTGCCAGCAGAGTCACCCAATGCGCCGTGAAACTTAGGTAACATCCCTGTCCATGCCTACTGGACCATGAGTCAGCGGTAATATGCACCTTACCGCTGACCGCCCTGTCCAGCGAGGCATGGACATTGCCTTCCACATGCCGGTAGAGAGCCGGAATCGCCTTCCGTGAGAAAAAGTGGCGTTTGGGTACCTGCCACTGAGGAACCGCACATTCCACAAACTCACGGAAGGGGGCAGAGTCTACCAACTGAAAAGGCAGCAGTTGAAGTGCTAGCAATTTTGCCAAGCTAGCATTCAACCGCTGGGCATGTGGATGGCTGGGAGCAAACTTCTTTCGGCGGTGCAGCAGCTGGGGCAGGGAAATTTGCCTGGTACAATCTGACGTCGGTGTACCAAAAGCAGATTGCCCACAAGTACTTGGCTGTGACACACCTAATTCTACACCTTCATTCCTCTCACTGCAGGTCTCAGAGAGGACTGAAGGTCTAGTGGGGTTGGAAATCTCAGCTGATGAGGAGCAAGGAGAGATCCTCTTTGTTCTTTGGTGTGGGTCTTTTAGATACGCTTGCCAACGAACTGCATGGCAGGTCAACATATGTCTGGTCAAGCATGTGGTACCCAAGCGGGAGATGTTTTGGCCACGCGAGATATGCTTGAGACATATGTTGCAAATAGCAGCGGTGCGATCTGATGCACTCGTCTCAAAAAAGGCCCACACCAAAGAACTTTTTGAATAACGCGCAGAGACTGCAGCGCCCTGCACATGTGGAGCTTTGGGGTGTGATGCAGTCAATGTGCTGCCCTTAGGCTGGCCCCTGGAGGGCATCCTGCCTCGTTGGTGATGTGCCGCCGCCTCCTCCTCCTCCTCCTCCTCCTCCTCCTCTCTCCTATCAGGCACCCACGTTGAGTCAGTGACCTCATCATCCCCTCCCTCCTCATCACTGGAGCAAACCTGGCAGTATGCTGCAGCAGGGGGAGCATGACTGCCAGATTGCTGTCCTTCTTGGGCACCCCCTCTGTCCGTGCTCATGTTACTGCCTTCATCGAGCTCAGTATCGTCATCAGAGCCTTCCAAACGCTGGGCATCCTCCTGGAGCATGTACCCAACACTGTGGTCAAACAGTTCGAGGGAATCCTCATGAGGACATGGTGGAGCTAGGGAAGGAGTCACTGATGACATTGAGCTGAGGGAAGAGGCCGCTGCTTTGCCAGACAAAGCACCCTGGGCATGGGTGAGAGAGGATGAGGAGGATGAGGACGGCTTGGTCATCCACTCGACCAAGTCTTCCGCATGTTGCGGCTCAACACGGCCAGCTGCCGAAAAAAAGGCCAAGCGTGTCCCATGGCCACGTGCTGATGAGGATGCACCGTCTCCACGACCAGCACTAGACACAGAGCCTGCTTGCCCTCTCTTATTGGCTTGTGACTGTCTGCCTCTCCTTCTTGGCCTTCCAGACATACTAATGGCCTGTAGCTGCACTAAGCTGGGATAGAACACCTGTAATTTTCTTCAAGTAGCTTTATATACTGTAACCAGACAAGCCTGCCTGTCAGTAGGAAGATAACAGGAACGGATCTAGCTGAACACTGTGAGCAGGACGCACTGTACTAAATGTAAATAGTCTAGCTGCCTGACCGTGGTACTAACAGGATCAAATAGAACACCTGTAATTTTCTTCAGGTAGCTTTATATACTGTAACCAGACAAGCCTGCCTGTCAGTAGGAAGATAACAGGAACGGATCTAGCTGTACACTGTGAGCAGGACGCACTGTACTAAATGTAAATAGTCTAGCTGCCTGACCGTGGTACTAATAGGATCAAATAGAACACCTGTAATTTTCTTCAGGTAGCTTTATATACTGTAACCAGACAAGCCTGCCTGTCAGTAGGAAGATAACAGGAACGGATCTAGCTGAACACTGTGAGCAGGACGCACTGTACTAAATGTAAATAGTCTAGCTGCCTGACCGTGGTACTAATAGGATCAAATAGAACACCTGTAATTTTCTTCAGGTAGCTTTATATACTGTAACCAGACAAGCCTGCCTGTCAGTAGGAATTTAACAGGAACGGATCTAGCTGAACACTGTGAGCAGGACGCACTGCACTAAATGTAAATAGCAGGAACGGCTCTAGCTGAACACTGTGAGCAGGACGCACTGCACTAAATGTAAATAGCAGGAACGGATCTAGCTGAACACTGTGAGCAGGACGCACTGCACTAAATGTAAATAGTCTAGAAGATAACAGGAACGGATCTAGCTGAACACTGTGAGCAGGACGCACTGCACTAAATGTAAATAGCAGGAACGGATCTAGCTGAACACTGTGAGCAGGATGCACTGCACTAAATGTAAATAGCAGGAACGGATCTAGCTGAACACTGTGAGCAGGACGCACTGCACTAAATGTAAATAGCAGGAACGGATCTAGCTGAACACTGTGAGCAGGACGCACTGCACTAAATGTAAATAACAGGAACGGATCTAGCTGAACACTGTGAGCAGGACGCACTGCACTAAATGTAAATAGCAGGAACGGATCTAGCTGAACACTGTGAGCAGGACGCACTGCACTAAATGTAAATTGCAGGAACGGATCTAGCTGAACACTGTGAGCAGGACGCACTGCACTAAATGTAAATAGTCTAGAAGATAACAGGAACGGATCTAGCTGAACACTGTGAGCAGGACGCACTGCACTAAATGTAAATAGCAGGAACGGATCTAGCTGAACACTGTGAGCAGGACGCACTGCATTAAATGTAAATAGTCTAGATAGAAGATAACAGGAACGGATCTAGCTAAACTGAATACAGTGTATATATATATATGCAACACCTGGGATGCATATATATACACAATACACTGTAAGTGCAGCTAACTGACTGACTGTTCTGCCTAATCTATCTAACTCAAATCAAATGACACTGTCTCTCTCTCTCTCTATCTCTCAGCACACCGGAACACACACTACACAGGGCCGCCGTGCAGGCGGCCTTATATAGTGTGGGGTGTGTACTAAATCCCCTGAGCCATAATTGGCCAAAGCCACCCTGGCTTTGGCCAATTACAGCTCTCTCTACTGACGGCGCTGTGATTGGCCAAGCATGCGGGTCATAGTGCATGCTTGGCCAATCATCAGCCAGCAATGCACTGCGATGCCGCAGTGAATTATGGGCCGTGACGCGCCACACGAATTTAGCGCGAACGGCCCATAACGTTCGCAATTCGGCGAACGATCGAACAGCCGATGTTCGAGTCGAACATGGGTTCGACTCGAACACGAAGCTCATCCCTACTCAGGAGAAGCAGCTAAATGTATTTTGGGGTGCAATTCCACATATGCCCATGGCCTGTGTGAGCAATATATAATTTAGTGACAACTTTTTGTAATTTTTTTTTTTTTTTTCATTATTCAATTACTTGGGACAAAAAAAAATAATATTCAATGGGCTCAACATGCCTCTCAGCAAATTCCTTGGGTTGTCTACTTTCCAAAATGGGGTCATTTAGGGGGAGGGGGGCTTGTACTGCCCTGCCATTTTAGCACCTCAAGAAATGAGATAGGCAGTCATAAACTAAAGGCTGTGTAAATTCCAGAAAATGTACCCTAGTTTGTAGACGCTATAACTTTTGCGCAAACCAATAAATATACGCTTATTGACATTTTTTTTTACCAAAGACATGTGGCCGAATACATTTTGGCCTAAATGTATGACTAAAATTGAGTTTATTGGATTTCTTTTTATAACAAAAAGTAGAAAATATCATTTTTTTTTCAAAATTTTCTTTTTCCGTTTATAGCGCAAAAAATAAAAACCGCAGAGGTGATCAAATACCATCAAAAGAAAGCTCTATTTGTGGGAAGAAAAGGACGCAAATTTCGTTTGGGTACAGCATTGCATGACCGCGCAATTAGCAGTTAAAGCGACGCAGTGCCAAATTGTAAAAAGTGCTCTGGTCAGGAAGGGGGTAAATCCTTCTGGGGCTGAAGTGGTTAAGATGCGGCATTGTGGGTGTACACCGTCGCATGCTCCGTGACCGTGACTGCGGGTCCCGCGGAATCGATGTCCGCCGGGTGCCCGGCGATCGTGTCATGAAGCAGAAGAACAGGGAGATGCCTATGTAAACAAGACATTTCCCTGTTCTGCCTAGTGACATGACAGATATCACTGCTCCCTGTCATCAGGAGCAGTGATCGCTGTCATGTGTGTAGTAGCCACCCCCCCCCACAGTTAGAATCATTCCCTAGGACACACTTAACCCCTTGATCGCCCCCTAGTGTTTAACCCCTTCCCTGCGAGTGTCATTTACACAGTAATCAGTGCATTTTTATAGCACTGATCGATGTATAAATGACAATGGTCCCAAAATAGTGTCCGATGTGTCTGCCATAATGTTGCAGTCACGATAAAAATCGCAGATCGCCGCCATTACTAATACAAAAATAAATAATAATAAAAATGCCATAAAACTATCCCCTATTTTGTAGACGCTAGAACTTTTGTGCAAACCAATCAATATACGCTTATTGCGATTTTTTTCTTACCAAAAATATGTAGAAGAATACATATCGGCCTAAACTGAGGAAAAAAAATGTTTTTTTTTAATATATTTTTGGGAATATTTATTATAGCAAAAAGTTAAAAATTATGCCTTTTTTCAAAATTGTCGCTCTTTTTTTTGTTTATAGCACAAATCAGAGGTGATCAAATACCACCAAAAGAAAGCTCTATTTGTGGGGAAAAAAGGATGTCAACTTTGCTTGGGTGCAACATCGCACGACTGCGCAATTGTCAGTTAAAGTGACGCAGTGCCGAATCGCAAAAAGTGCTCTGGTCAGGAAGGGGGTAAAATCTTCTGGGGCTGAAGTGGTTAAAGACCACATCTAACGTGTAATTGAGAAGGGGAAGGATGAATTGTAGGGCATTCATTAGGGATTTTAAGTGCACATGCAGAAGTGCATACTTGTCTCTGAAGGGTACACATTATAGCTGATCTCAGGTCTCTAGGGGCATTCATTGGGGCTGCCTGAGGTGCACTCACACCTCTGAAGGGCGTTCATTAGGACTGAATGTGTTTTGCTTTTTTCACCATTGAATCAGTTTTAACATTCATAGTTGTACTGCTAATTTACTACAGGTATTTATAAAGTACTGACACATTATACATTCACTGACCTCCCGGAGCTTACAATCAAAGGCCCCTACCTCACATGCATAGATGTATTAGAGTCAATTTAGACAGAAGCCAGTTAACCTACCAGCATGTTTTTAGCATGAGAGGTAACTGGAATATCTGGAGGAATCCCACACAAGCACAGGGAGAACATACTAACTCCTGGCAGGTAGTGTCCTGGTTGGGATTTGAACCTATGACCCAAGAGCTACAAAGCAGAAGTGCTAACCACTAATAAATAACAAGTTTAATGTGGCATTGGTATCATGCATGCAAAAATGAACTTGGAAGATTCTCTAGCAGATGTTTGGTGAAATCCACATTCCTGCTCTATAACTTTCCCCTTAATGCTTTAAAGTCACATTGGCACATTTATTATCTAGAAAATTCTTGCAAAGTTTCCCTTACAGGCTTCAAAACATTAGTGGTGGTTTAGCCTCTTGAAAGCTCTGGGCCTAGGTGGCCTTATTCCGTGTACACACGGGCGGCCTTTTCGACTGGATTGGTCCGGCAGGACGAATCCGTCGGACAATCAGACCGTGTGTGGGCTTCATTGGACCTGCAGCGGACTTTTTCGGTTGAAAATCAGATGGACTTTAGATTTGGAACATGTTTCAAATCTTTCCAACGGACTTGAGTCCGGTCGAAAAATCCGCTCGTCTGTATGCTAGTCCGACGGACTAAAACCGACGCTAGGGCAGCTATTGGCTACTGGCTATCAACTTCTTTATTTTAGTCCAGTCATATGTCATCACGTACGAATCCGTCGGTCTTTGGGGTGATCGTGTGTAGGCAAGTCCGTTCAAAGGTCCGTCGGAAAGACCCGCGGACCTTTGATGCCGAAAGTCACATGTTCTCAACCTACCAGTCATTACTGCAGAAAATCATGTTTCCAATCAGGATTAAAATATGAGGATATCAGCTTTACTGAATTTAAAGTGAACCTGTCACAGACTCCCTCAAAGAAAAATTATTATTATACAGGATTTATATAGCGCCAACAGTTTGTGCAGCGCTTTACAACATGAGGGCAGACAGTACACTTACAATACAAATCAATACAGGAGGGATCAGAGGGCCCTGCTCGTTAGAGCTTACAATCTAGAAAATGCCCATGAATTGAATTATATACTGCTTGGGGGTCCTGTAGGGAAGGAACAAGGGGGAAATGCAGAGCTCAGAGTTGGGCTTTAAAGTCTATTAAAAGCGCATGTTTTTCTAGTTTTAAATAGAATGTGGAAGGGTTAGAATCTCCTTACCTGCCAACTTTTCAAAGAGGGACACCTTGGGGGGGGGGGGCAGGGTGACAACATGCAGCATGCGTGGCAAAAAGTGGGCATGGCTATGTTAAAATGAATATTGAGTGGGGCTTGGAAGGGCTTTATAAAACAGTTTAAAGTCTAATGCCCCGTACACACGAGCAGATTTTCCATTGGAAAAAACTTGGATGGTTTTTTCGACGGAATTCCGCTCAAGCTTGCCTTGCATACACACTGTCACACAAAAGTTCTCTGAACTTTCGACCGTCAAGAATGCGGTGATGTACAACACTACGACAAGCCGAGAAAACGAAGTTCAATGCTTCCGAGCATGCGTAGCAATTTTGTTAGTCGGAATTTGTACAGACAATCGCATTTTCGGATAGGAACTTTTCCAGACCGAAAAATAAAGAACATGATCACAATCTTTTGCTGGCTGGAATTCCACCAGCAAAAGACCGATGGAGCATACACACGGTCACATTTTCCGACAATCATCGGAGTTTTGCTGGCGGAATTTGCGATTGTGTGTACGCGGCATAAGTCTACTTGCAATATATGCTGCAGTTGTATCCACAATCTTTTGTTTAATTACTGTGCCATATGTGACAGTCTCACTGACTCATATAAACCTCAGCACAAAGGATCATTGTTCAAAAATAAACCATATTACATATTATTTTCTGCACACAGAATTTGGACAGCTAACACCTTGTCTAAGCCTACCTTAAAGATTAAGGTAATTTAGGACCCTGCATGCTAAAAGGATACATTTTGCATGCAGGCTGCTATCCTTTCTGTGCCCGCAGTGGAGAGTACAGTGTTCAGGAGTATGCAACATACAACATAGCGCAAAGAGCGCAATGGTCAGGAGTATGTAACATACTACATAAACCAGAGAGTGCAGGGATTCATCGCTATTTTACATAGGATTACCATTCATCTCTTTTTTCTCAGGGATAGTCCATGTTTTCAGAGCTCTATTCCCAGGAAACCAATGTAGCTGGCAGTATTACACACTGATATTTACTGACACACTATATGAAAATTCTCTGCAATACCTAAATCCTGACCACCAAACTCTGCATTGCCTAATCCTGAACTATGCATTACCTGAACACTGAATTATTTAATCCTAAAGCCCTGAACCCTGCATTGCCTAATCCTGAACTCTGCATTGCTTAGTCCTGTTCCCTGAACTCTGCATTACATAATTGTGACCTCTGAACTATGCATTGCCTTTACCTGTTCCCAAACTCTGCATTACTTAATTCCGATCCCTGAACTTTGCATTGCCTAACTCTGACCCCTGAACTTTGCATTAGCTAATCCTGATCACTGAATTATGCCTTACCTAATTCTGACCCCAGAAATCTGCATTTCCTAATCATGAAGACCTGAACCCTGCATTATCTAATCCTGACTCCTAAACTCTGCATTACCTAATCCTAAACTCTGCATTAATTACTCCTGACCCTCTTAGTTGCCCTTCAATGGAATTTTTACTTACTGTAAAAAAAATTAACATTGTCCATTGAGGGACACAGGACCCATCATTCTGTGTTATTGCCCTTATGTACTTCTTACTCACAAAACTGAGACATGGCAGTTGGGGGAGGGGTCATACAAGAGCTGACTCCTCATTTCTTTTGTTTGCTAGTGTCTCAATCTTGTTTAGGTAGTAGTATAACCCAACTTGAAAAATTGTTATATTCCTGTGTCCCGCAGTGGACATTTTACAGGTAAGTATAATAATTATATTATCTTCTGATAGAGTTCAGATATCAGTCCTTACATTGTGCTGATCTTCTTCACATAATGAAATATGTTGAGGTTCTGTATAGCTTCCCTCACATTCCCTGGCTGAGCTCCCTCATAAGCTTAGATGCACACTGTACTCATTGGAGTATTCATGATCTGGTTGGATTGTAAATACAGTATCTGCAGCTACCTGTTTTTTCTTTGAAGCAAAAACCCATGATTGGTTTGCAGTTTGCTGTGATTCCTGGCATAACCTTTCTTCTCACTGACTTGTACTGGGGCTGATGCAATGCCTCAATCCTTGCCAATCAGGTGTGTATGATCACAAGCTGAGCAAATCTGCAGTCGTTAGTGACTACAATCACAGGACAACTACAAGACTTATAGAGTGTCATCTACCTTCCATTTCTTAAATTACACAGCACTAAGACCTTCCCCAATTTTTTGTTTGTCTGCAATTCAAATTGCCTAGTATAAGGACATGCAGTGCGCTCTATGGGAGTTTTTCTCCAAGTGTAAATTGCATAATTGGTGCTACAACATTTTGGGAAAGGCCTGCATTTAATAGCAAGTGCTAGATGTTTGTTTACACCTATTCAGGGCCGATCCTACCCGGGGTGCGAAGGGTGCTTTGCACCCAGGCGCCTGCAGAGGTGGGGGCGCCGAAAAGCCAGACTTCTCCCCTCCCTCCTTCTCTCCTTGTGAGTGCACAGCGCTAATCACAAGCAGTGAGACATTTCCCGATGTGCGGCTGCAGAGATCGGGAAATGTCTCACTGCTTGTGATTAGCGCAGCCCATTGCCAACTTCCTGGCGGGCTCGGCACGTGCAGCTTGCGAACACGCCGGAGCTCTTCCTTAGTCTGCAGTCTTGGATCATCTCCTGTAGTATGTCTGCAGTCTCTGACCATCTTCTGTATTATGTCTGCAGTCTCTGACCATCTCCTGTACCATGTCTGCAGTCTCTAACCGTCTCCTATATCATGTCTGCAGTCTCTGTCCATCTCCTATACTATGTCTGCAGTCTCTGACCCTCTCCTGTACTATGTCTGCAGTCTCTGACCATCTCCTGTACAATGTCTGCAGTCTCTGACCATCTCCTGTACAATGTCTGCAGTCTCTGACCATCTCCTGTACTATATATGCGGTCTCTGATCATCTAGTGTACTATGTCTGCAGTCTCTGACCATCTCCTGTACTATGTCTGCAGTCTCTGACCATCTCCTGTACTATGTCTGCAGTCTCTGATCATCTCCTGTACTATGTCTGCAGTCTCTGATCATCTAGTGTACTATGTCTGCAGTCTCTGACTATCTCCTGTACCATGTCTGCAGTCTCTGACCATCTCATGTACCATGTCTGCAGTCTCTGACCATCTCCTGTACCATGTCTGCAGTCTCTGACCATCTCCTGTACTATGTATGCGGTCTATGATCATCTCCTGTACTATGTCTGTAGTCCCTGACCATCTCCTGTACCATGTCTGCAGTCTCTGACCATCTCCTGTACTATGTATGCGGTCTCTGATCATCTAGTGTACTATGTGTGCAGTCTCTGACCATCTCCTGTACTATGTCTGCAGTCTCTGACCATCTAGTGTACTATGTCTGCAGTCTCTGATCATCTCCTGTACTATACCTGCAGTCTCTGATCATCTCCTGTACTATGTCTGCAGTCTCAGATCATCTAGTGTACTATGTCTGCAGTCTCTGATCATCTCCTGTGCTATCTCTGCAGTCTCTGATCATCTCCTGTATCATGTCTGTAGTATTTCTGGGGGCTCTTTCTAACAGACTCTCTAACAGAAGCGCTCTCTGTCTCCATCAGAGAGGCCCCCCTCCAGGTCCCAAAAAAGTACTCTTGCTTCTCTTCCTGTATTTTGTTTATTGTACCTGTAAGGATCCCAGGGTAATGAAGGCTTCGTGGTGGAGCATCTCTGTGGTTGAGTCATAGAAATATTTGTAAAGGGGAGGATTTACTAAAATGACCACGCCCATGTGGGGGCACCAGAAATATTTCTGCACCCAGGCGCCTGTGACCCTAGGATCGGCCCTGCACCTATTGCACTTCCTACACTGTTATGCCTGCCTTATGCCGCGTACAAACGATCGGACATTCCGACAACAAAATCCTGGATTTATTTCCGACGGATGTTGGCTAAAACTTGTCTTGCATACACACGGTCGCACAAATGTTGTCGGAAATTCCGATCGCCAAGAAGACGGTGATGTACAACACGTACGACGAACCAAGAAAAATGAAGTTCGATAGCCAGTGTGGCTCTTCTGCTTGATTCCGAGCATGCATGGAATTTTGTGCATCGGAATTGTACGCCATCGGAATTTACAACGGATTTTCTGGTCGGAAAATTTGAGATCCAGCTCTCAAATTTTTGTTGTCGGAAATTCCAACAACAAATGTTCGATGGATCCTACACACGGTCCGAATTTCCGACAACAAGCTCACATCGAACATTTGTTGTTGGAAATTCAGATCGTGTGTACGCGGCATTACTCTTACATTTGTACATGCAGTGGCTTACTAATTGACAAACTGTCCTAAAAGACATCTGTAGTGAGTGAAATATGGGGTCTGCCTTTCCTGACATCCTGTATAAATATTAGAACCCTCACTGTCTCTGGCTTCAGTGACCTGGACTACGTATGTAGATTAGCAAGTCATATATATTGTATACTGTAGGTCAGAATACGTCTTCCACATCAGCGCCATTCATTTTATCCATTGCAGCTCAAAGCAATGCTGTGTAATGTGTTGCTGTGCTGATAAAAAAAAATATTGCATGTCCTATTTACTTTCTATTAGGAAATGCCATATAAACTGCGTGGAATTCCCTGTACAAGAAGAGGAAGGCTGAGGTCTTGGTAAGATATTTTTACAATAAGAATATATTTCACCGTCGCTGCCTCCACCACAGTAATTGTCCAGGTCATTGATATTAAGCTTTAACTAAACATACTAGCCCTTCCTTTCCTGCCCCTCATTCAGAAAGCCATTTTATAACTAGTTAAAGCGCACCCTTAAAGCAGAGTTCAAGGCTTAAATGCAGAAGAATAGACCACCCCATCCCCCCTCCTTTTTGGGTATCGTTTGTTTTGTACCTTTTATGATGTTTTCCAGCTTGACTTCTGTCCTACCTCGCCGTGGTGAGGTACGTAATTTCGGGGTTCACTACACCACACCACCATCAGCCACACCACCCCCCCCCCTGCTGCCTTCTGGGACCTATGTGTGTCCCGGAAGACGACAGGACCATTCAGAAAGAGCAGCACACCTTGCACATGTGCACTAGGAAAAAAATGACTGTGAAGGCTGAAGGCTTCAATGCCGGCACCTGCACCCGAGCAGACTTCAGGGGGCTTCATGGGGCAAGGGGCGACATCACGGGATCCTTGGACAGGTAAGTGTTTTAAGTGCTTTATAAGTGCACTTTATAGTGTGTGTTTCACCTGCACGTTTTTTGTTCACTTAATGGTTTCTCCGTTTCAGGTTTTTGCACCACCGCGGAAAAAAAAAAATACCAATTTAAGCCTAATACAGTAACCCATGGCAATCAGTGCACTTTAATCCTTAGCCTCATATGGTAAGGGGGATTATGTTGCTAAGGATTGGTGCGCTGTGTGCCAGAGTCATTGCGCTTTTTGCTTACAAAATAAGACTGTTATCTATCAACCCAAGAAATAGAGAATTCCTCAGAGGAGAACTTTTACAGGTTGTCCTACACTAGACAAAAATGGACCTCTGACAAAAAGTGGTACTATCCTTCTAATTTTTATTGGATTAGTGTGACAGACATGGGGGTAATTTATGGAGATTGCTCTAACAAGAAAATTCCTTATTGCCCATAGAAAGCATTCAGAATCTATATTTTCTCCTCAGCAGTGTGGACATGGCAGTTGGAAAGTGATTATTTGTTATGGGCAGCAATAAATATTTATATACCAACACATTTCAACTCATAGTAGGATGTCACTTGCCCCTGACTAGCATTTGTGTATTTTATTTCAATCATTTGTCACGTTTGGGGGAAGCACAACAGATTAGATGGACAATTTGATCACATCTAAACTTCCCTATACTGTATGTTAAAAAAAGTATCTCTTAAAAGGATTTTTCATTTTATTTTTATAAACTTCTGTTTTAAATAACATAGTATAATCATGGGCGTAGTGTCAGGGGTCTCTAATGGGACCTGGCCCCTGCTTGAGGGGGGCCCGTGCGGCCTACCTGTTACATCAGGTTTTACGTCACTGTGCCTGTGTGTGTGGGCGGCAGGGTTACTTGAGGGGGCAGTACGTCAGGAATAATATGGGACAGACCACGCCCCTCCCATCCGGCGTCAGGTGGGACAGGGCCGCTGAGTGGAATGGGCAGGCCATCTGCTCTCCGTTCTCTATCACAGAACTTCGCATCCCCGCACCATCCACTGCTCTGCTGACTGACACCATCCACTGCCCTACTGACTGACACGTTTATATATTTTACGGTGACATTTTTTAAAGTTTTCCTTACTATTTAGTTAGGCCTTGCTGTGTAATTTCTTAAAAAGAAAAGGCGCTGAACCCCGATGATCTTTGATCTCTTTCTTGTTCAGGTAGATCTCGACCTCTCAAAGGCTGCATACCCCTGCTCCCTGGCATTCAAAAGATTTTGGAGAAACTGTCCACATTTTGACATACCTCTCTAATTCTTTTCAATTACCCTCTAGATATGTAAATAAGGATCTGAAATACGTGTTTAGTCATTTGGAGTATCTTGGCGCTTGGTGTAAGTGTCAGGCGGTAGTTGGGGGGGCCCCAGGTCAACTTTTGCATCGGGGCCCTCAAGCTTCAAGCTACACCTCTGAGTATAATTATAATAAAACCTTTTTTTGGGGGGATAAACCATTAAAAGAGGGTGCACCCATGGAAATCAGTTTGCAAGTATGCTGGGCTTTCTAGTAAGAAAAGAAAGCCCAGCACTGTCTGCTTTTTGAAACTCTGTGTACAATGGTTAAAGCAGAAATCTAGCCAAAGCTATTTTTCTTTAAAGAGGAGCTCTAGGCTCCTGCAGAAAAAAATTTAAAGTCAGCAGCTACAAATACTGTAGCTGCTCACTTTTAGCCTAGGTTCACATTGATGCGATTTGGCATGCGACTAGATATGTCCAATCGCATGCCAAATCGGCGGCAATTGCCGGCTATGGTACCTTCCGAATGCGGTGCCACACCGATTCCCAAAAGTAGTTTCTGTACTACTTTTGGCAACTCCGGGATGCAATTTGTATAGACATCTGTGCAGGAACCCATACAGATGTCTCTGAAATCACCCCCAAAGTCAGGACTGATATGCGGGAATGAAATTGTGCGAGTTCAGCTGAACTCACACAATTTCAATCCCACTGTCAGTGTGAACCTAGGCTTAATATTAGGACACTTACCTGTCCAGGAATCCAGCGGTGTCTTCACCCAAGCTGATTTTTCAATCGGATCTCGAATACTGCCTTCGCCTCCATCTCCACTAAGAGAAACTGCCAGTGAAGCCGTGCGACTTCACAGCCAGTTTCCTACTGCACATGCGCGAAGCTTGCTGCGTTCCTTTAATTGGCCTGGGGCAGGGAGGAGGGGGCCGAACTTCTGGCTGAGTTTGCCATGGCAAACTCAGCTGGAAGTGGGAGCGGATACCTGTGAAAAACCCACTCCCCCACCCCCCCCAAAAAGGTGCTAAATGTGGCAGTGGAAGGGGAGAGAGGAGGCATATAAGTGGAGCTTCCCCTTTTGTGTGGAGCTCCGCTTTAAGGTTTGGATAAAGCAAAGGACTAAAGCTTCATAAATTAGATTTTGTCTTGCTTTCAATGTAAGGTAGCAACTGTTACTAAGACTGGGAGTTAAGGGAAACCTCCCTACAGGAAAAGAGCAAATACAACTTGGCAGGTGTTTTAACCTTTGCCAGCTTTACTAAAATAATGGGAGGATGGCCTCTCACTGTCTTTGTCCCAGGTGCCACCTGCTACCAGAACCAGAAGGGAATCTTCTGAACACAGACAGCAGTAAACACCTTCACGGAGAGGTGAGGTGGCAGAGTGCAGGACTCTTGTCTAAAATAGTATTCCAATTTGGTATGAAGATCTCTAGTGCCCAAAGGGCCATGACAAGGCTCTTTGGGCAAAAGACTCACCTACTCAAAGAACTGAAAGATGAGTATCAGTGTGACAGCTAGAACTCTAACATTTTCAGGAGGTCACGGCAATGGCAACCCATGTTTTTCTCTTGTCGGGGTTATTTTAGTCTCAGATGATATGTGTGAGGTAATCCACATAAGATTTGGACAGTTATAGATAAAAAGTTTAGTAGACTAAAGCCGCGTACACGCGAGCGGAATGTCCGACAGAGAAAGTCAGACGGAAGCTTTTCATCGTATATTCCGATCGTGTGTGTGCCTCATCTGACTTTTTTTTTTTGAAAATTCTGACGGACCTAGAAATAGAACATGTTCTAAATATTTCCAACGGAACCAATTCCGATTGGGAAAACCGATCATCTGTATGCTGTTCCGACAGACCAAAAACGACGCATGCTCTGAAGCAAGTACGAGACGGAAGCTATTGGCTACTTGCTATTTAACTTCCTTTTTCTAGTCCCGTCGTACGCGCTGTATGTCACCGCATTCTGGACGGTCGGACTTTGGTTGGACTTTTGTTTGAACATGTGTAAGCAAGACCGCTTGAATGGAATTCCGTCGGAGTTCCGTCGGAGAAACCTTCGGAGTTTATTCCGACGGCAAAACCGGTCGTGTGTGCAGGGCATAAAGGAAAATTTATAAGGGAGCATTATGGGGGCACTATAGGATAAATTGGGTAAATGTATGATGCTTATATGTTAGAGATTGAAAGGTCTCCAGCTTGTTTAGGTAGATGCAAAATCTGCCTCAACCAAAGCAGTATACAATTCTGTGGTCTGTGACCATTTTGAGAGTATTCATGATATCTATTCAGGATACTGATGGTTGCATCAATATTTAAATTTGTGTTGAAGGTTCAAAAAAGCTTCTGGTGAAGATAATATAGTTTCACCAATCGAGAAAAACTGAATCTACTCTTGCTGATCTTCAGATTGAAAACATATAAAGCTAAGTCAGGGCGTGAAATACCTTTTTGAGGAAAAGAGTATGTGTTCTAAAATTGTATAGGGCCTATTCACACTTTTTTGTTCGCTTGCAGTAATAATACATGGGGATTTTACTGCATGAAAACATATTTTATGTATAAATTCCATTCTTTCTTATGTGCCTTGTCAACACCTATGCAATGCAAATTAGGGTGTACAATGCATGTACAAAGGGTAAGCCATTGCTTCCTATAGTGGTAGCTCACATCTGTGCAATGTGTTGACATATGATATCCATTTCTTATAGCCGATTGATTACAGTAGCACTGCAAAAATTGCATTATTGTTTATAAAGCATGTAAAAACACAAGTAAATGCACACTGAAAAGTGTAAATCCAGCCTAAAGGCTCATTCACACCTATGGGGATGCACTCATAGCTGTAAATGTACCTTTTATCCAAGATGATCTTACATATCAAAATATTTTACAGTTTGTTCAGGCAGGTGCATTTATAAGCTTTCTTTCACCCAGTTAAAGTTGAAATCCAGCTTGATGTAAAGGATACATAATAATGCAGTGCAAGGAGCCAATCGGTGGTGCTGCAGAGCCCATGTGCTAACCATTAAACATGTTGCTAGGAGGAGAGAGCAGAGTGATGGAGAGATGAGACTATCAGTCTGACAATTTTCTGTTCACTGTTGAGTCACAGGCTGGGGGAGGAACAAGACCTGTGTGTGTTTCTTAACTATTGCAGGAAACAAAAATCACATCTTCTGCCCTGCCAGGCGGGACTGTGCTGTGTGTGGCAAAGCTGTGTAAATCACAGTGCTGGATGGAAACAAATTACAATCCTTCAGGTCCCTTGGAGAATATGACTTTTATCTATATATTTAGCCATTTGTGTGGAGTTCAGCTTTAAAACCCAAATAAGTAGAGGATGAATCAAGATGTTTATTTGGTGCTACTTTCTAAAATCCCTTTACAACACTGATAAGGAGTGCATAAGGGAGTACCAAGTCAGCTGAGTTATTGGATCAATGCCTTTGATCACATTTTAATTTGGTGGACAATTTAATACTCTCTAAACTTGAACAAAAAACAGAGCAGCTGAGCTCACAGTGATCAAATAGGTCATCATGAATAAAAGCACTGTTATTTTAGCTACATATGTACTGTGAAATAAGGAAAAGATTTATTATTCTGAAAGAATGTAATAATATTGTATACATGATTTTAAGATTAGCTAACATTTGTTTCACAGTACCAATATACCATCTTTAGTGGTGTAGTTCTACACTTACATTGTGTTCTGTATATTTAGAAGAATTATGGCCTATACACACGAAAATTTCGTCTGACGAACGATCTGCCGATTTTCGGATCGCTAGTACGGTGCTTTTCGACAGTCGATTACGATTTTTTGTCTGTCAAAAGCTGGATGTGCAGACTATAAAATTTTTGTTGTAAATGAACTCAACATCTGATTTTCGTTTAAGTAGTACGGTTTTCGTCTGAAAAAATCGTAAGAGCAAGACTACGCATGCTCAGAAACGAAAGACCACATAGAAATCTATTCAACACATTACATCACTTCTGAAGTTGTATTCTGTCGTACGAGACTTTTCATATGGTGCATAACCTCTTAAATTTCGACATGAGACTAGCATGCAACAAAACACGGACAAATGGTCGTTGGAAAATCTGATCGTGTGTACTAGACTTTAATGTTACATTACTGCAATATACTTAACTAACACTAGAGGGCGAGCATGCACCAAACGTCTCAGTATTCAGTGCAAATGTTCCTGATGTTAGGAAGACTGAAAGTTCTTCATCATAAAAAACATTTTAGGGCTATTTTAAACACTTTTTTGAAAGACAGGGAAAAGTCCCCCAGTAAAAAGCAGCAGAACACAATTTACCATGAGCTCACTATATCCATGTAGCATAATCAGGGGTAAAAATGTACTTTTGTATAAAAAAAAAACTTTGATCAATACTGGCATGTCTGCGCAAATGTGCACAGCGGGGCATATCTAAAAGTTGGCTAATGATGAATTCACCCTTCAGTCATAGCTTTTCCACTTCCAGAAATCAATCCATGGTTTTGTCACATTTGTAAAGCTAAGAAAAATTACTGGCCCTGAACACTAACCATTCATCATTTAAAAATGACAATCTGTTGATTTTATAAATATCCCAATAATCGATTTCAATGAGGGGCCTGTACATATTTTACATGATGCACACATTTGACCAGCAAATGTAATTGTGGCAATAATGAGACCAAATAAGATCATACCTGTCCCTGGATTTAATCTTGGTTTTATAAGAACGCTCTTACCTGTCCATGCTGACTTATTATTGATGGCAACCTAATTAACAGCTTTACAAGTAGGGATGAGCTCAGGTGTGTTTGAATTCTAGGTCGCACCCTTCTGAGCTATCCCTCCAGGAAGCTATCACTTTACTGGGCCAATCACAAGTGGCCAAGACATGCCTCGTCCTGCAGCTGCCTCTTGTATCTCTACATTTCCAGTTGCATATATTTGGCTGCAGGGAATGCATGTATAGCAGTCCAGAGTGACAGCTTTCTTGCGGGATAGCTCAGGTGAGTTCAGAGTAATATCTGAACACACCAAAGTTCATTCCTATTTAAAAGTCTGCATACATAAATTCTGGACATGTCATAATATACACCAATGTTCTCTTTTGCTGCCTGCTCCACTCAACAGGAATTGTCCCTCAAAGCTTGCTGGGAAACCAACACTTCTTGGAGGGTAAATCCATCTAACAGAGCCCCAGATTTGTAGACTGACATACAGTTTAGTGTGCACCTGTGCCCAATCTATGCACGTTAAGCTATTTACATATTCCTAGCAAATGGTAAGAGCTCATTCAGATGGCCGTTCATAGGAAAACACTGCCCAGGTGTTCATGTTTAGCTGCAGCTGCTTAGCCTGTACAAATCAATAATAGGCTGAGAGGCTCAGCATGATCCACATATAATTGCACATGCAGTCAGTCCTCTTAACCCTTTTACTGTCACCAACGTATAAGCTATATCGGTAGTTTTGGGATGTAAATCTGACAACCTGACTGTTAGCTGTCAGATGGAAGTGATCCACACCCCTGTTATTCCCATCCCGCCCCCTGTTCATACCCTCACCATGTTTCCGAGGCTCTGTGTACCCATCTGCAGAATGAGTATGGCAGGTGCTGCCAGATAGAATGGAGGGAGATCAGCAAAAATCTGTTTGCTGATCTCCCCTTCCTGTTATTGACCCAGAAGTGACGTGTAAAGGTCAAATTTTTGTCCTGGTGTCACTGTTTCTATCCAATATGGCTGCACAAAAATGTAATGGAGTGCGATCTGCACACCATTACATTAATTGGAGGATAGGTGAGACATCAGGGGTCTTTTAGACCTTTGATGCCACATTATACAGAACCTGTCACCAAAAAATGCATCTGATAGGGGACTTAAAAAAAACCTAAAAAGTGTAAAAAATAAAGACCGCCATGATTCAGCCCATGGGTCGGGTGAAATGCATTGGGGGCATGGCTATGGATGAAGCTGGCTGAGGCTGCTTTCACCTGTTTACTGATGGCTTTGCTAGGTATGTGGTGTTTGGTACCTTTCTCTACCCAGATAGCAATGATAACTTGCCCCAAATTTGTTGCAGTGTTGAATTGTAAGTCTGATAACTTGCTGCACATTTTCACTGGCAAGTTGTACACTTGCAGAGCACTTGAAGCTCAAGTTCTAGTTGACACTTTTCCATTTTGTAGCAAATTTGTGTGGTAAGTCTCTAGCAAGAGCAAAGTTGCAGTGGTGAGTCTACAGCAAAAGCTCGGCAAGTCTACAGCATGAAAATTCAGCCACAGCGACCCCTGTGATGGGATGACTATTGCACAACATATTTTATAAATGGTAAAAACCACCAACCCGCGCAGTTGGAAACTGGTGAATTTAAATTAATTTGGGAGCAGCACGTTATAAGGGTAAGTGAAAAGAGGATAATTAACAAATTAATTACAAACCGCGCTCCCTTTAAAGTGCAAGTGCAAATAATTGACTAACAATCACAAAAATACAAGCATTGCAAGTGAAAATGATAATCACAAAAATGTGGGAAATACTGTGTCAATAGTGAGAACCATAAATAGCTTTCGGCTAGAATACAGTCAAAAAGCATCAGAAAGCGTCAAAGTGTGAACAAAAACTCAAAAAATTCAAAAAACAAATAGTGTTCAGAAAATAGTATAAATTTTCAAAACTTTTTGTAGCTACGACACAGCTTCGTACCTACATTCGCTGTTTGGCTAAGCACATAGTCAGCACAATAAGCTGGCAGGGCTGGGACTCGGGAGATGTTATGAGGGAGGGACTTAACAGCCTTTCAGTTGTTTATTGGCTGAGGAGGCAGCAGGAGGTGGGCTGCTCCGCCTCATGCTGCCTCCTTAGCCAATAGGTACACAGGGTGGACTGTCCATCACTGCAGAGCCTCGTGCTTCCTTTGTTGGTGGGACTGAATTCCTCTGCAAAGAAGCTGCTGCAGAGATCGAGGTGAGTGGAAAAAAAAAAAAGTTTCCCTGAAGCTGCTAGAAGACTTGTACAGTGCACAGCCTGTGCTCCCCTGTTAATATCAATCACTGTATTGCCAACCCTATTACTGTCCTTTTAACAGGGTGAAAGTAACTTCACACATGTGCAGCATAGGTGTCAGCTTATGTCACCATGTTAAAAAGGACAGCAATATGGGTAACATTACAGTGACTGTTATTAGTCCAGGTTCACTAAACTAGCCAATGCTCTGAAAAGCAATCCGTGCGGATTGTTTTTCAGGCCCCTTTCACATGAATGGTCTGATTGGGTCCTCCTGTCTGTTTTTGAGGCTAACCTGATCTGACCACCCATTGTACTCTATGGAGCGGCAGATTTAAATGGAAATTTGTCTGTTTACACCCGCCTACCTCCAATCTGATCTGATCTGGCAAGAAGAAAAGATGGATGGGCCTTATTCCCCTTCGTCTGTCCGGATCAGAGGACAGTAGGGTGTAAACGGACCTATCAGTTGCCAGCTCAGCTCAGCAAGGGATCCACGGACAGACCCCCTGCTGAAAAAAACTGGATAGGCCCCTGCTGTGAAGATTCCAGCTAGAGTGCAGATAAGGCCAGCCATAGATGGTTTGAATCTCGGTCTGTTTAGCAGAGACTGGCCGAGATTCAAACTATGTATAGTTTAGTTGATCGATCAACTTGAGTACAACCAGCCTGTCAGATTTTACATACAATTATTGCTAGCAGCTCTTGTAGCCACTAGCAATAATCACTGTGTTCTCCTGGCGGGGGTGGTTTTACTGCCCCCCACCAGTAGAATAAAATGGCTCCGCAGCAGGGATTCCCCCATCAACACCAACAGCCAACAATCAAGCAATTTTTTTCCTGCAACCCGTGGGACACAGATGGTGAAAAAAAAAACAAATGGGGTTTTAACTCTTTCATAATTTGGCCAAAAAGGGGAAAAAAGTGCTTGCTTTATATATACTTTAGTATTATACATAACTAAATCATCTAACAGGGTTATGTCATTGCAGGATATGTCCCCTCACTTTCTGTCTTGATGTCACAAGAACAGGAAGTGAGGGAATCTCCCTGTGGGGATATAGCCAGCAATTGTTTCCTTTTACATATATATATATATATATATATATATATATATATATATATATATATATAATAAATCTCATGCAATGAAATAACCCTATTAGATGTTCTAGTTATCTAGTTAGTTATGTATAACAAGTATATATTGAGCAAACACTTTTTTTTCCATGTTGACTAAATTATGGAACAGTTAAAACCATATTCTTTTTTTTTACCATCTGTGTCCCATTGTGAGATCCCATAGACACAACAGGTAGTGAGAGAGAAATGCCCTTGGAGACAGTTGCCACCAGAACTGGAGTCCCGTGATGGAGGAGGAGGATATGGGATAGAGGAGATGGGACTGGAGGAGGAGAAGGAGATGGGATGGAGATGGGACTGGAGGAGGAGAAGGAGATGGGATGGAGGAGATGGGTCTGAAGGAGGTTGTGGGATGGAGGAGATGGGAGTGGAGGAGGAGGAGGAGGATGTGGGATGGAGGAGATGGGACTGGAGGAGAATAAGGACATGGGATGGAGGAGATGAGACTGGAGGAAGATGGAGGATATGGGACTGGAGGAGGATAAGGACATGGGACTGGAGGAGGATGACATGGGACTGGAGGAGGAGAAAGAGATGGGACAGGAGGCGGAGAAGGAGATGGGACAGGAGGAGGACATGGGATGGAGGAGATGGGACTGGAGGAGGAGGAGGAGGATGTGGGATGGAGGAGATAGGACTGGAGGAGGAGGAGGATGTGGGGTGGAGGAGGAGGATGTGGGATGGAGGAGATGGGTCTGGAGGGGGAGGAGGATGTGGGATGGAGGAAATGGAACTGGAGGAGGAGGAGGAGGATGTGGGATGGAGGAGATAGGACTGGAGGAGGAGGAGGATGTGGGGTGGAGGAGGAGGATGTGGGATGGAGGAGATGGGTCTGGAGGGGGAGGAGGATGTGGGATGGAGGAGATGGGATTGGAGGAGGAGGTAGGATGTGGGAGATGGGACTGGAGGAGAATAAGGGCCAATGGGCAGGCCCTGGGGAATGTTGATGGTCAGGTCCGGGAATGGGGGGGCCCAGGCTTAAAACTGTGTAAAGGGCCCCAAAATTTCTGATGGCGGCCCTGGTCATAACCACTATGTTTGTTCAGGTACCATTTACTTCCTAAACTGAAACTTACTTTTATGTGACACAATCTCATAAATGCTGGGTCCTGTTTTGTAACCTTTATGCTCTGGCTTGTGTTTACACATGTAGTACAGATCAGCACCTGCTGCTGCTTCTCACTTTCTGACTTGCTACAAAGTTATAGTCTACTCACTTAAAGTTAAACTGAAAGCAAAACATTTTTTTTAGTTTTAGAGAGAGCCATTAGAACACCTGTCAGGTTTTTATTGCTGCCTGTGTCCCCTCTAGAGAGATTCACCCTCTCTGTTTGTCCTAGTGACTTATCACCAAATGTGAAAGGAAATCCCACATTTTGAGTAGTCACCATAACAGGAATAGAGGTGAAAGTTTCCATTGCGGATACTGGGGGGTCTTCATGGACTGGAACTACTGACAACGGATTGCCACTGTCCTGAATCTGTATAGCACTCAGTGGTTAACTCCACACGCTGCACAATGTTCCAAGGAGGAGCACCAAATGCACAGTCCAGGGCCCAAAGCAACATTACAGACCTGCCTCATGTCTTCCAGCCGGTGTGGTCCAGACACAGCCCCAGTGATGTGCTTAGGGCACTGATCCATCGTCTGTGCTATTAGCCTATACAGCTTGTGTGCAACTGGGTACTCGAAGAAGGAATTTGTGTAGGAAAAACCCAAGTAAAATCCAGTAATCTCCCTCAATAGAAAGGAGAAATCCATCACCTAAGGATACCAACCAAAATCAGGATTTCTGGGAGTGGAATGGGTTATATGGGGGCTCTTACAACTCTGCTTTGCTGGAGTCCAATCAACAGAAGGTAGGTGCATATTACCCCGGTTGTCTAAAACTCTGTACTGTACTCCTGTTCAAGAAAGAAAAACTAGCAACACAATAGAACAAAACCAATATTAATAGAAGTCTAGAAAAACAATACATTACCAAAAGTTATTATGCAGGTGTTAGCTTTAATGCAGATTAGTAGATCAGACCTTAGCTTTAAAGTAGAACTATAAGCAAAACTTTTTTTTAATTTTGGATAGAGCAAGGGAGGATTATAACCTCTGTCATATATTTTTTTCCGCCATTTGTGTCCAATTGCAGAGATTTATCGTCACTTCCTGTCCCATAGCCAAACAGGAAGTGAGAGGATATCCCTGCAAATTAAGGGCATTCCTTGGGGACTCCCAGGGCACCAGAACTAGTGTGCCCATTGGAAGCTTTCCCTTCTATTACTTATCTGGGGACAACCCAAAAATTGGGATTTTCCTTTACTTTCACTTTTAATGATTATGGTAAACAGAACAAATAGAGAGGATGAATCTCCCTAACGGGGGGGCACAAACAGCAATAAAAACTGACAAGCATTCTAATCTATCTCCCCTCTATCCAAAATTCAGAAAAAGGTTTTGCCTTTAGTTATACAATAAACATGGCAGTGACAGGACTAGTTGTTTGAGAATGTCACTGCAGGCGAACAAAGCTACAGTATGCGATACCTACACTTCTGTACCTACAGTCTTTTTTCCCTTGCCTTTGCTGCCAAAGTCCTACCATTTTGAAATTTTATTCAAAGCATGTTCTAGGTCAATTAGTTTATAGATTTATTAAATATTTTGCCCATCTTTTGATACTTTGTCACTGTGGTCCTGATTTATCAAGCTGCAGGAGCATTTCAAAGCCCAATCCAATTGTTAACTAGTTTTCTTCCAGGGATTACTGTATTTATTATACTGTGGTTATGATTTTAGGCATTCTTAGCCAGGAACTGTATATTGATTGACACAGCATGATGGCAAGAGTAAAGTTTGCATATAATACTTTCCCTTGTTTCCCTCTTCCCCCGATCAACATGCAATTACATTTTTTTAATTAAATAATTTCATCTTCAAGAAATACCTCTTTTAAGACCCAGTGATGTCATCACTGAGGCTTTTTGCTCACCTTTGCTCGGTAGCAATAGAGTTGATGGTGGGGTAGGCAGAGTGCTGTGATACAGCACCCTGCCTTGAGTGCTATATGAAAGAACACATCCCTGTGCATCCCCACTGGGCATTGCAGACTTTAACTGTGCAATCTGCTGATCATTTGCTTGATTACACTTTAATAGCGTGTAATCAAGCAAATGATCAGCAGATTGCACAACTAAATGGATGTCAGGGATGTGTTCTTTCATAAAGGCATATCTTAGCTAAAGAACACCATTTAAAAAAAAACTTTCCTGAAAGTTGAACAGTTTTATTTTATGAGTTTCTTGAAACCTATCTTAACTGCCTTGTTCCTCACACTGTATATTAATGGGTTTAGTATAGGGGTTCCAAATGTAAAAATGATGACAAATATCTTATCTTTATCTATGCTGTAAGCAGTTTTTGGTTTTAAATATAAAAATCCAAGACAAGCATATTCCACAACTACAACATTTATGTGCGAGGAGCAATTAGAGAAAGCTTTTCGTTTGCCTTGCTTAGTTTTGATTTTCATTATGGCCGAGATTATAAATATATAGGTTATAAGCACAAACATAAAGTTGAAGGCAAACAAGATAAGAACTATGCTGAACAGTATAATTTCTACTAGTTCATGGATCAGTGGGCTAGGGCAAGACATTGCCAACACTTCACCAGCATCACAGAAGAAGTGATTTATTTCATATGGATCACAAAAAGGGAGATGAAACACAGAAAATACCATAAAACTTGCCATCAGACAGCTAAAGATCCAGGGGGTAAAAACCAGAATGATACAGGTACCTTTGGTCATAATACGATTGTACCTTAATGGGTTTGTTATTGCAACACACCTATCATAAGCCATGCTGGTAACCAAAATGATCTGAGTTCCCCCAAAAAGGACAATAAAAAAGGTCTGGGCTGCACAGTTATGAAATGAAATACTGGGTTTGCTGCTCAACAAGTTGCACAGAGTCTGAGGAATGACGGTTGTGGTGTAACAGATATCCAAGCAGGACAAGTTGAAGAGAAACATGTACATTGGCGTGTGGAGACGAGAGTCTGTTTTTATCACTAGCATCAAAATAATATTCATTGTAAGGATGACAAAGTACAAGACACTAAAGAAAAAGAAAAGCAAGCCTGGATATCTGGAGGAACTTGCGAATGCCAAAAAAATAAATTCACCAAGAAATGTCTGATTACGTTTTTCCATATTTTGCCAGAGCCTCCAGAAACCTTAATGTGCAAAATTACATTAAAGTCATCAGCTGTTTTAAATAAATGTGATTGTATTCAAATGTCTTTACATCCCAGATATGAAGATCTATAACTTATTCCAGTGCACATACTATTGCTGTCAGAAAGTTGAAGGGCTCTAAACTGAAGCCAAAGCCTAACTTCAGCCCATTTTTTTTCAGTTATGGAAAGAGTGGGGTAGATTTAAATATCCTGCTAAGTTTTCCTTCTATCTGTGGCCCAACTGGGGAGATTTTTGGTCACTTCCTGTCCATGTGACGCTAAGACAAGAAAATTAAAGGTGTGGTTGTCACCAGAACAGGAAAGCATAGACAGGAACTGAAGAGACAGCTCTCCAAAAGGGACACTATAAAACCATAAAAACCTGATGGAGGTGCTAATCTTGTTCTGCTTTATTTAAAACAAAAATTTGGCTGGAATTGGATCTTAATAAAGCCAAAACAAAATTGTGAGAGGCTGCCTAGATCATGGTCAATCTGTGCCACCAATTTTTTTTTTCCTTCTAGAGTGTCCAATTTAAAAAAAAAAAAATCATCAAGGACTTGTTACAGTCAAGGGCCAATGGAAAAACAAAATTGTTTCCTAAATGATATAAATATTCATTGCTTAGCAGGTGTTTTTTTGCTTTTATTGGAGTTAAGGTAGATGTCTTAATAGTAAGGGCTTTTCCTATAATATTTTTGTTTTTCAGTGGTGACCTACTATAGGTCAAAATATTAAAATAGAGCAGCAAACTTACAGTTGCCTCAAAAAGCCAGGTCAAAATTGGGATAAAAAGTATTTTTACTTTGGGTATACTTCTTCAAATGTTTTAATGAGTAATGCCAATTCACTCAGTGTTATTAATATTTTCTATTGTGACGTTATAAATGATAGTTATAGTAATTTTATGAATGAAAATGTCTGGTCTGTCTAATGGTTTCTGGAAACTAAAATAACAGTGTATGTAAAAATGCTTTGCAAATTTAGAAACATTTATATTTATTACTTTTATATTTAGTATTTATGACTATCATTATTTAAAATATGCCTAAACTGCCGGGAGGGCATCTATGTATGTCCTCCCATACATGAGCTTACCCCTTACCCTGTGATCAGCTGTCAGCCAATGACAGCTGATCACGTGATGTAAACAGAGCCGGTAATCGGCTTTTTTTCCCCCTCACGCTAACAGCGTGAGGAGAAAAAAAAGGCTGATTACCATCTGGAGTAAATGGTACATCGGTCCTGCACACTCCAGACCCACTGCTGCCTTTATCATGGCTGCCTATCAGTGCCCATCAGTGCAGCCTCATAAGCGCACAGGAATGAAAAGTTACCTGTTTGCCATATTTTATAACAAACTATGAAAACTATTTTTTTTTTTCAAAACTTTTGGTCTTTTTTTATTTGTTCAGCAAAAAATAAAAGCCCCAGCAGTGATTAAATACCACCAAAAGAAAGCTTTGTTTGTGTGAAAAAAATGATAAAAATTTCATATGGACTAGAGGGTAGCATGACCACGCAATTATCATTCAAAGAGTGAGAGCGCTGAAAGCTGAAAATTGGCCTGGGCATGAAGGGGTTTAAGTGCCCAGTAAGCAAGTGGTTAAACAAACTGATATTTTTTATAAGGTTCATGGATGACCCCCCCGCTATAAACATTAAAAACATGTAATATATTACAGTTTACCAGCTTCAAGGGTGCTCAGTGCAGGTAGTGGCTACCTTGTGTCAAGCCAAAGAGGTCTTCATGAATAAGACTTACCAACGAATATGGGAAAATTATGCAGATCTCATCTCACACAGCAAAAGCCTGGAGTCCTTTATCACTTAAACCAGCCAAGGTTCTACAGTTCTTACAACTGGGGCTGAACAGGGGCCTAGGTTCAAATATGTTTAAAGTTCAAAGTTCAGCCTTGTCTGCACTTACAAGGGTTTAAGGAGTCTTTAACCCTTTAGTGATGCAATTCTTAAAAGGCTTGCATGAAGTTATAGACCTCACAGGAAAACATTGTTCCCTATGTGGAACTTGCTTATGGTCCTCTATCAAGGCCTCATTTTTATCCTACAGAATTGGCTACACTCTGCAATCTAACTCTGAAGACCATATTTCTGGTTGCTACAACCTTTGTGAAAAAGGGTGTCAGAACTGCAGGCTTTGTACTCAAGGAGCCTCACTTAATGTTCTACCCGGACAGAATAGTCCTAAAACTCCAGACCGCTTTTATCAATGGGGTGTCTTTCTCCTTCCAATTTAACCAGGAAGTCAATTTACCATCTTTCTTAGGTGAGTGATAGAACCACATCCCCTGGATGTTGATCTAACTCTAGTGACCTGCTTGGCAGCTACCTTTTTATTCAGAAAAGCTGAAATCTGTACTTGGTTTCAGCGTCACTTAAGACAGGGTCAGTCAGCATCAACAGATACAGCCACCTCCTAGATTGTTAAGACGATAAAAAGAGCCTACTCTTCACAAGGCCTTCTGTTTCAGAGGTTAAGAGCACATTCCACTAGGGCAGTGCCAGCTCTGTGGACATCTCTGCTGAGTGTCTCCTGAGGCTATTTGCAAGTCAGCAATATGGTCCTCCCAGAACACCTTCATTACACTTTTTAATAGGTGAACCCAGCTCACGACAGTAAAATTTGGAAAATTCATGGTGCATACTTACGCTACTGATGATTACAAAACTTTTCTTGCACCCTCTCGTATGGTGAGTTAGTTCCCATTGTATGCTGCCATGTTGCACCAGGAAAATGGAAAATTGAATACTCACCTTTCCGTAATTTTCCTTTCCTGGTGCATCTTCATGGCAGCATACAGATTCCCACCCAAATGGTGAGCGTTACAGAGAATGCTGTGAGCCGGGTCTGTCTTTGATTGATAGTTAACCAGTCCTATCAGGTTGTGGGGTGTGGGGAGCCGCAACCCCATTGTATGCTGCTATGAAGATGCACCAGGAAAGGAAAATTACGCAAAGGTGAGTATACAATTTTTCCTTATTTTCCCTTTTACTTTTTCTTTTTCAATCAGCCTCAGGGCATTGGATAGGAATGGATAGAATTAATATGCATTTAAAAAAAAAAAAAATTCTAAGCTTAACTGACCCGGAGTTCTGAAGCTCTTGCGCGCAGCTACAGTAATTGCTGATGAATTCCCACAATAGCTGTTCCTTGCTGTGTTTCAGAAGGATTGGTTAAATATACTGCAGGATCTCTGGAGGGCTTAGCTCTAAGGGTTACTTAGTGCTCTGGCGCATCACCAAATTAATTCTGAAGCCTCCAATTACCCATGAATTGAAAAAATAGTTATCTATCATTTTCCATTTTTATTAGTAATTTAACCACTTCCGCTCATGGCATTACCTTAATTTTGAAATAATACATATTTCATTTTTTTCATTATAGATAAGCCTTTTTGTCAGCAGTGTTGTCTTTCAAAATTTGATTTTCTTTATTATTCATCAAGGAACACAGGATTCAGTTAATCTAAAACAAGTGGGATAGACAAGTACCAAAACAATTCTCTAAATCCTCCGAACTAACAGGCACGTCCTATAATGGGGGAACGTCAATTGTCCTTTGCTGACACCTGGTCAGGAAGCATTTTGGATTTCTGGGAAAGAGATGCGGTGTGCAGTGGCTTCAAGCTGGAGTTCTGCTCTCTGCCTCCACCTAGCTTCATTTTATTCAATTTGTCTCCTCAAAGGTTAGCAGACCTCCAATCTGCATTTGCAGACCTTTTGAACCAAGGACCTATTGCAATTTCACCAATGGATAAATGATTTCATAGGCTTTACTTCAACTTTTTTTACTGTTCCAGCACATCATCTCTGTTTTGTAGTGGCACACACACTACCAGTTTTTTAGCCCTACCATTTGGCCTATCATCTACACCTCAAGTGTTCACCAAGCTTCTGGCCCCTGTGCTAGTCTTTCTACACTGCTGTAGTATTCATTCTGTGAGATACCTAGACTACATCCTGTTAAGAGAACAGTCAGCTCAAACTCTGACCATCAATGCATACAGTCCAGACCCTGAAAGGTTTAGTTGGATTCTGAACCATCAAAAATCAGGACTAAATCCAACACATCACTTACAGTTAATTTTTTTGTGTCTAATCCTAAACAGAGGCCAAACCAGAATTTTTCTTTCACAGTATTCTCTGCTCCTGCATGTGGATTCTACAATCCAGGAGATGTCCAACTCTCCAAATCTTCATGAGAGTTCTGGGTTTCATGGCAGCCTCTATTAAGGCAGTTAATTTGCTCAGTTTCATTCCAGACCCTATAACGTAATAATCTGTTGTCATGGGATGAAGCAGTTCACTTTCTGGACAAACACATTCACCTGACGCCCAAGATTAGGTTCTGGCCTGGTGGATCAAAAATCCTGTTCTTGACCTGGGAAAATCCTTCACTTATTTGCAGGACCAAGATGAAGGCATTTTTGTGACCTTTATAGCTAGAGCTGACTGAACTCATCAAACTCCTGGCAGATACTTTGTGGGCTCTTCTAGATTATCTCGATCTCCTAACTCAAGGTCTAGTTTACCTTCCTGCTTCATGGTTACTGGCTTTAATGGCATGCCTTGAGAGACAGGGACAAAGAGAGACAGAGGCCTCTGAATCACTAATTCCCACACATTTAAAAACTAGGAAACCTACTTCATGTAAGGTCTAGCATTGTACATGGAAAGGTTTATTTTTCCTGGTGCAAGGAAAGAAAGTTTCACCCCAAGAAATTTGCCATGGGTTAAATCCTAACCTTTTTAAAATCTGGTTTAGATCCACATTTGGCCTTGAGTATCATCAAGGGAAAAATATTGGTTCTTGGAATCTTATTTCAAAGACTTCTAGCCTCCTCTTCCTTGTACAGGGCATCTGTAATATGGCTCTTCCTGTACAACCTCTTGTGACTCTATAGGATCCAAATGTAGTTCTGTTGGCTCTTTAAAAATTGGCTGTTGAACCTATAAGGGATATTCCCCTTTCCACTCTCACTCACAAGGTTGCATTTCGACTTGTGTTTGAGCTGGTGGTCATATCCTGTAAAGAACTCTATTTCTGGTCTTACACAAAGAAAAAGTAGTATTGAAGCCTAAAGCCTCCTTCTTCCTAAGGTATTTTCAAACTTTCATCTCAAACAGGTTTTTCATCTTTCTGTCCAGCTCTCATACTTCAGAAGATTTCTCTTCACTGCCTGGAGGTGGTTCATGCTGTACAATGCCAATCTCCCCACATTTTTCACCGTAGATAAAATGTATAACCATTAATCTGCAACTGCTTGTAAACATTTTATTTCCCATATGATCTGTCACAATGAAGTATTGTTTGTATGTGATTATGCAATTCTTATAACAATGATTGTTCTAAACAGTACTGCACTGAGACAGAAAAATGGACTGTCATACCAGGACCAATTTTGAGTTTATAATATATTTTTTATCACATGTTCTTTATTTACTTAAACAACTTCATCTCAATTTTTGGATTTCTAGTGGCCACACGGACACCCGGCACCTGTCATTTCTGCTGTTTGATCAATTGCTAAGATCAACCGGAGCCCTATTGGTATAAGGCTAATGGCGCCCCTATGGTTTGAGATTATAACCATTCTTTAGGGTTCTCCCTAATATTCTCATCCCATAGTGCAGTCTGTCCCACAGCCGAACACTATTCAGTGTTTTTTCACCTCATCGTGATTGATTTGTGGGCAGACAGTCTCCAAAATGGCAGATCTGGCAACTAAGCACTCAGCACTATGCCACTTCCGCCCTTTGGTTTCAGCGCATGCGCACTAGCATCCAAATTCGTGTCTGCGTTCTGGAAGTGATGTCAGACGCTTCCGAAATGGGGGGGAGATATGAACACGGCAGACGCCGCCATTCTCTGTCAGAGGGCTTTTGTGAGAGAGAGTATACATCTCTCATCTCCCTCCTTATTCTCCGATTTGACTTCACAGACAGGTAAGCTTTTTATGTCGCTCTACCAGGGATTTATACCCTATACATATAACGATCGTGTTTGGTCTAAAACTATTTATCATATATTTTGGATTAATGAAGCCTTTATTACTTGAATTGTTTTATAGACTTCATTCCAATTGATCTTGATCTTCATTTTCACAAAGGAGGAGAACCATCAGGATTATCGAGTGAAGAGGCATTTTTTGAGAACATTTAGAAGTCCACTGCTTTTGCGATTTATCCTGGTCCATCTGCATCTGGTAGGTCCATCTGTGTTTCAATCTGCACTATATCCAAAATATCTATTTATTGTAAAATAGCACGATAAATTAAAGAGAAGCGTACCTTTGTATACCTATGTTATGATAGATGCAATAGTTCTGTCCAAAACTTTATGTAATTATTCCTATTCTGTTGTTCGTTTTGTTATTCTTTAGAAATCGATTCATACAGCACTCTAGAGTCCCCTGTAGAAGCTTATTCGAAGTGAAACATGTAGAGCAGTAGTGTCTGTATCTGTATATGAATTCAATAATCAATACAACAAGGAATTTTTATTAAATTTTTTTATTGTTATAAATAAAATTTATTTTTTATAGTAATTCAATCTTTCTATCTTTTGACACCTTTACAGTCCCGCAGTTTTCTTCTTTCTATGTATTCTTCATGAAAATTGGGATGTGGTGTCCATTCTGATCTCGTTGCCCTCACCGCTTTTTAAAAAAAAATGATTTTAATGCCGCGTACACACGGTCGGACTTTTCACCTACAAAAGTCCGACAGCCTGTCCGACATACTTCCGGCGTACCTTCGGCGGACTTGCGGCAGACTTTCTTACGAACGGACTTGCCTACACACGACCACACAAAAGTACGACAGCCTAGTACGCGGTGACGTACACCAAGTCCGACCAGACTATAAAACGGAAGTTCAATAGCCCGTTCGACACCCTTTGGGCTCCTTCTGCTAATCTCGTGTTTATCTCGTGTTAGTAGAAGTTTGGTGAGAGACGATTCGCGCTTGTGAGACTCGTATTTTTCAGTTCGTTTTAACTGTTGTTCAGTCTGTGCTTGTGAGGTTTGTATCTGCTTTTCAGTGCGTTTGGTCAGTTGGCATTGAGAAATCTTTGTTTTATTGGACGCTCGTTCCTGATTTTCAGGTCGTTCTTCACAGGCCTTGCTGTTCTTCAGTGCGTTCTGTTAAGTGCGTTCTGACCAGCCGACCGTTTTGAAACCATGTTACCTGTACGTACTCGTCGTCGAGCTCGTGCATTGTATGTGTTTGGTGCTGTAGTTTATTCTTCAGCCCAAGACCAGTCCATGAACAGGGCGAGGAGGAGTTCATGGACCAAGAATTGGTTGCTTCAGCGTGACCAGTTCTGTCACATGCCTTTGCTCCGTGAGATCCGTGAGAATAATCCTGAGGATTTCAGGAACTTTCTCCGGATGACGGACCCCGTTTTTGACCGTTTGTTGGCTTTGCTGACCCCCTATATCAGCAGGCAGGATACCTGCATGAGGCAAGCCATCACTCCGGAGCAGAGGCTGGTCGCTACCTTGCGGTATTTGGCCACAGGGAGAAGCCTGCAGGACCTTAAGTTCTCGACAGGCATCTCCCCCCAGGCTCTGGGTATCATTATCCCAGAGACCTGTTCTGCCATCATCCAGGTCCTGCAGAAGGACTATATTAAGGTAAGATATTTTTCTTTTATTAGCATCACATGTTCTTTTATGTAATCTTTAATAATGTAATGTATTTCTTGCTTCAAACACTACTTACCATCATTGCAATATAGTGTGAATGTCCCCTTTTTATCCTCACACATGCTGGATTTTTTTCCTGTTATTTTTTGTCATGCATGTATATTTTCCTTCAATAACCTCCCCAGCATGCAGTGATGGGAACATATCCACTTAGTCTACTCATTTTGAATGTATTTTGTTTGAGTGTATTTAGTGTGCTTATAATTAGCAATTAGCTAGATTTCACACCCCCCCCCCCCCCACCTAAACTCACTCCAAATAGTGTGCTGCTAATTAGCAATTAGCTAGATTTCACAACCCCCCCCCCCACCCTCGTAAAAATTTGCTTGAATGTTCTGTGGTGTTGATTTGTCTAAAGCAAATATATGTTGCACTTTGCTAAATGCATGTGCACTCTACAAGTGCATTTGTTCCAGTGCTTTAGTAAATGAGCAGAAGCTCTGCTGATTTCCATCATCAAATCATATGCAAGCCTCAAAGTGTTTTCATTAATTGCCCTTGCATGTGATTGTGTACTCCTTGCAACATGAATGCCTTTTTACATTACCTCATTTACTGTAAGCTGGTTAGCAACTGCACCTGCAGAGTGCGACAACTGCAGTCTTGTAGCCTTTTTAGTCCCTAAATTCCTGCGTGTCCTAAAAGTAATCTTTTTTAGGGATTTCACAACCCCCTAAAATGTAATCAATGTTCCATCAGAGGGGGTGAGCAATCTGATAAGTGTGCCTTTCCATATTAGTTATTCCAGAAGAATTAAATTATTTAATGTTATACTGATGCTGGGGACTAATGTTTTTAATTGTCTAATTTTCTTGCAATGTTAGCTTACAAATTAATTGATTTTGGTTTTCTTGTTTGATTCCCCAGTTTCCTTCAACGCCACAGGAATGGCAGACTGTGGCATCCCATTTTGCCAGCCGTTGGGACTTTCCCAATTGTGGAGGGGCTATAGATGGGAAACATGTCCACATCGTGCCACCACCCCATTCGGGGTCATACTATTTCAATTATAAAGGGTTCCACAGTATTGTTTTAATGGCGGTGGTGTCGGCACACTATGAATTTTTATATGTGGACGTGGGGAAGAATGGCCGGATGTCGGATGG